>NC_090272.1:90993888-91647525 GCF_040414725.1 Anabrus simplex | reverse complement strand
GCACGATATCCCCTGCCTGTCGTAAGAGGCGACTAAAAGGAGCGACCAAGGGATGATAACATTAGAAGCATGAAACTCCTTGTGATTTGTACCACCCCACGCGGGGAACACCATGGGTCGCTTTTCCTTGCGCGAAGTACCACTATGTTAGGTACCAAATAGGGTTTTGATAAGTAGCAAACGAGAACGCGACGGCTTTTAGAGTACTATATGAGCGACACCATGGGATGACAGGATAATACGAGTACACTTAGGTGATGAAGACCATAGGTTTGCGTTGCCTGTCAATGGCGCCTCAATGTGCGAAACACAGTAGGTCTGTAATACCTGTGCGAATTTCATTACCTGTGAGTAGCACCATAATGTGCGGAATACCGCGAGTCTACGCTACTCTTGATTAGTACCGCAACATGACAAATATTATGGTTCTACTTTTCTAGCGATAAATACCATTATGAGGGGCCGATGACGTGGATTTTGGACCCGTTTCGACAACAAGCAAAGTCGATTCAGTATCGTGCTATAGAAGCAGTCCCTTGGTCCGTACTACTATTGTTTTGTGCGAGCTTCTGATCGTTTTTAATTCATATCCATCAATTCATTCATTCTTCGTCCTCACGCTTTCAATTCTTGTCAATGGAGGAGTTTGGACTTTTAATTTGTCATCTCATTTCGTCTCATTTCGTACCATTAGGGGCCGATGACCTCGATGTTAGGCCCCTTTAAACAACAAGCATAATTACCATCATCGTCATCATCATCAAATCTTATGTCTATTTGTCTGTTGTGTTTGACTGACAGGAAACACTTCTTTACACTCACTCTAATTGTGAGACTGAAGTGTGTTCGAATAGGACGAGACTAGTCAGTGTCGCACAGCTAAGGTCAGGTAATTGACCTTCTCTTCTTAATTGAAACGTAGAATAATATGTCGTATTATTAATTGAATCTCTCTGTCAGCGTATCACATTCAAAATAAAATCCGTGACCATAAACAATAATTCATTAATTTCATCATTTCAAACAGGTATCTTTGAAAATATAAACACGAATTCCTGTAATGTATCTGGTTTACAGTTAAGCAGTAAAACGTAATTCTTGTTAATACCACCTACTAGCTAATTGCAATCAAAGAGTGGTTCCGACAGTCAGGAATATAATACAAGCAGTGCCCACTGCCTTCTTCCTGCAGAATAATTCCTCTGCTAGTAAAGTTTGGGAAATGTTGAGGCTTATAAACGCGACACTTGTCGACAGTCGAAACCATTTTGAAATAGAACCTACTATAAAACACAATGTTAATTTTGGGAACTAGAAATGAACCCCCTCCCTTTTGACGTAATTCTGCATACGCCACTGATTGTGAGCATCTTGGAGACCTGAAGGATGATTCAAGGTGTTAACTCGGAACTCGTCAGTGGACAACAATAATATGGTGTGTCCTCATTGAGCCTCTCCCACACACGTGGATGGGGGCGGTAGAATATATCCACGGTTGCTTGTCGTAAGAGACAGCTAAAAGAGGATCTCAAGAGCTCTCAACTGGGTTGAGTGGATTGGCGACCACGGATCCTCTAGCTTAGAATGACATAAATTTTACTTGTCAGAATTATTAGACTCCCTTGGTCAAATGTTGTTCGTTTTCGACGCCTACCGTACTTCGTATTAGCTTCGCGAGGCTTAGGGAGTCTTTCATTTTCACATCCTTCGTGCCCCCTTCCTCTTATCGATACCTTCGTTCTTCGGATGATTGAACGATTGTTTTTCCTCTTCTTAGTGTTTACCGAGTTCTTCCTGTTAAAAGAATAATCACACCACAATCTCCCACGCGTGTACCATGTTTCAGAGTCGTGACATCCACACTCTAGTCTACCTATTCTGCGTCGCTGTTAAACAGGTGGTGGTGGTGATTATTGTTTTAAGAGGAAGTACAACTAGGCAACCATCCTATATATAACACTAATCAGAGAGAAGAAAATGGAAGGGATCCGACACTTCGAAAAATGAAGGTATTGGACAAAGAAAGACAAGGGCCACAAAGGGCGTGGAAATGAGACTCCCTAGCCGTCGGACCTAATAGCGTCAGGGTAGGAAAAGAAAAAAGATTTGACCAAGGGAAATAAAATAGAATAGATGAAAGTGAGGAGCCTGGCACAAGTAAGTGGAAGCAATGCCAGGACTCGGCTATAGGGCCCCGAGTCGCCAAATCACGCTCTCAAATTGAGAGCCCATGTAGCCGACTCTTACGAGAGACAGCGGCTACCGTGGGCCCCCACCCACGAGGGGAATGCTGTTAAACAGTACGCCGGGCTGAGTGGCTCAGGCAGTTGAGGCGTTGGCCTTCCGACCCCAACTTGGCAGGTTCGATCCTGGCTCAGTCCGGTGGTATTTGAAGGTGCTCAAATACGACAGCCTCGTGTAAGCTGATTTACTGGCATGTAAAGGAATTCCTGAGGGACTAAATTCCGACACCTCGGCGTCTCCGAAAACCGTAAAAAAGTAGTTATTGGCTTTGCGTTCCACTAACATTATTATTGTTAAACAGTACAGGCAACACGACCGTACAGGTTGACATCATACGCAGGCATTAAGTACAAGGTTCTACATATGTTTGTTGAAGCAGCAAAAACAAACCATTCTCATACGCACTGTATTTTGGTTAAATATGGAATAAAATACATTTAACGCCTAAGTGCTCAATTCTTGAGGTCCTGGCAGCATTCCCCACTTGGCTGTGTATAAATAAAACTGTAATTAATATTGATCTGCTCCAAACAATGCCAGAAGCCTCTAATTTTCGACGAGCTATTAATTTAGCTTTCAAAGCCCGGTTTAATCAAGAACCGTCTACATTCACAGCGGGAAATTACATTCACGGCAGCGCCCACTACCATTTTGGCAGTGTTGGATAAAATAATGAATATATGTGATATTTTTATCTGACAGTGATTTTATGAAGCAATTGGAAGCTTCATTTTTTTAATTATACCTTCACAACTTCCATGTTGAATATTATTTTCCCTCCAGGTCTTGCAGAATTTATTTAACGGTGCATTATTTACGAAACCACCCACGATACTGATTTCAATTTATTCTAGCTATATCCTAAGGATGTGAAACGATTTTTAGCTGACAAACTGGTTCGATTTTCAATACATATTATTTTTAAATACATTTTAATTGACATTTTACAAAAAAATTATCGGAAATATTTTATCTTTCTACTAATTTTCTTAGTTCAAGTTGGTACTCGGCTACGAAAGAACTCAAACTGAAAGACCCTACCCACCGACGCTGGGGTGTATGTGGGTGAATTCTTCTTCTTGAACAGTTTTCATTTCTCGCCCTGAAGGGGTGACGCGGGCCACCTAAATGGTTACGTCCTTTCCTTGGCCAGAAGATGCGGGCTGGTGGGGAAGATGTGGGATAGGACGTGAGTGAGGGAGGTATGTGAGTTTGTTGGTTGTACTTTATTTCGGATTTTTCTTGTCTATGGAGGGGTATGATACGTTGAATTCTGTTTGTTAGAATGTAAGTTTTTATTTTTTTGTTTGGTAATTTTCAGCATAAACCTTGCATACACACACATATATAATTTTGATTATTTATGGTACATATTTGTGCGTCTTGGCATGGAAGCAATGAGGCCTTGGTTAGTCGCTGGAGGGAGTTGACACCACATCTACACACACAAGTCACCTAATTGCTTAAATTACGGGTAGGGGGATGAGCTCTGACGCCATTTTCAATCACATCCCAGATGTGTTCGATCTGGTTAAGATCTGGCGAGTTAGGGGCCAGCACATTAATATTGAAACCTCAAGGTAACTGCCTGGAGCTATAACATGTTAAGAAATTTCTGCCATTACCTTGAACAGTTTAGGCCTTCCGACGATGGCAGGCAGCCCCTGCCTCCTTATTAAAGCGCGCGCGCACACACACACACTAGACCGGAGCGATGAAGAAGAAAATAAGGCCCTGGAGCACCCAGATTTCATAACATCCCAGAGGGGAAAGTTACAGAACTCTCTTGAGTTCGGCAGAATGCCTGTACACACCCCCAATTTTAATTGGCTAGAGAAATATACACAAAATTTCTGATTGCTTATTAACTTAAAGGAAGAAGGAAGCCGTAGGAGTATTGACAACTATAACACATGGAAAAAAATCTACAAAAACTTAAACTTTACAAACACTGAAAATTGAAAATTCCCTTAGAAGGTGTTTGTCCGTAATCTCGACAGAGAGGACACATAGGTCGATAGTAGAGACATCTAAAGGATAAAGGTCCAAGTATCTTCAATTACATTAATTCAGGATTCACAGCACAGATGGCCTCCTAGAAGGCGCGCAGTTCAACGGGACGGAGAAGGTGTATCCCTGGTACAGTTATGTTCATAACTTCGCTTAGGGTACGTCCAAGATGCACGCTGGTTTTCTGAGTGAGACAGTCGGCATAAGTATATCCTTTGTTGCCAAAAGGGATTGGTCATAATGCACCTGCGCGCAGGAAGCCTGCGCACTGGTAGTCTGACTCAGATGTTTACCGGAATGATTAGTTCATTCTGGTTTCAGACAACCTGCCGCGAAGGCTGTTGATTTTCGTGTTGAGTATGGATATCGAGGATTTTATTTCAAAGTTCAACTTAATTCTCCGATATGGGATAAACGAATTAAAGATCATTCCAATAGGAACATCGCCTGTGTTCAATTTTTAACAAAATAAAATAAAACGTATCCGAACTCATTCTGAAATATTCGATAAATCTGTTTTCGTCGGAAAGTAACTGTGGAAAAATGTGTTTGTACTCCCCGTAAATAGATCTTAATTCATTAATTGGATGTATATCACTTCTCATTCGTTTTAACATTGTCACTTAGCAGCAATAGAGCTGCAGTCTGTTCTCTTGTTAGTTCCATGCTACACTGATCAGTTGCATTTTATATCTTTTCTTTTGTAGCAGCTCTGCCTGCGCTGACAACGAGCCATCATAATGGCCACATCCCACCTGCCGCTCGGAGTCAGTCAGCGCCGACTGTCTGACTCAGACAACCAGCGCGCATCTTCGACGTACCCTATACTCTTCAAATGACGGAGAAAATTACTATTTGCTGCGAGTCTCATGCTCTGCATTAAGTGGCCGACAGATCGACACCGAACCTACAGGTTACCACGACAACGTCTCTGCTTGCCAGCAAGAAAGTAACGTAGCATATTTCCATTTTCGTCATCATTCCTGTAAACTCGTGGTTGTTCCTTGGGTAGAAAGCAAGAGAGTCGTCAATCGGTCATTCTGTGGGATGTTGGCGGAATACCGTTGGAGGTTGCAATCGTCCTCCAATAGCACTACGGGGCGCTGTTAATATTTGAACAGTACCGCGGAGTGTGACCAATTATTTCACACTGTAAGGTGTTTTATGGCATTTGCTATAATTTTAACTGTATTTCTATTCTACTCCTGTTTTTCG
The DNA here is from genome assembly GCF_040414725.1 of Anabrus simplex. NCBI lineage: Eukaryota > Metazoa > Arthropoda > Insecta > Orthoptera > Tettigoniidae > Anabrus > Anabrus simplex. The sequence goes on along the minus strand of NC_090272.1, from coordinate 91,642,056 downwards.
CTTTAATTTCTTACCCCTGCCTTGCCTCTTTAGGCTTAAATAATGAAAACGTAAGTCATCGTATCTGTTTATCTTAGAATCCCTGCGCCTAAATTTCTCCTATGTTAGTCTTCTTACTGTATATACGTAACTCAAACCATCACAATTTATTGAGGGACATTTCATTTTCCAATACATCCACTTGGTATTTACATATTTTTCCTATCCGGCTCTCCTCAGTTATAATTCTATTTTCTATTAATGTCAACTTTAACCGTATTACTTTTTTCCCTTATTACTCCGTGTATATATATATGCGAGTACCAATCCCGAAACCTGGACACTCTTGAGGAAAAATTCCATGCTGTTCAAATGTATAACTTTTGGCCCCAGAAATTATCGAAATATGCATGCATTTTAATGCCACTTCAGACCTTCGTTTCGGGTTAATTGGTGGCTAAACGGTAAGTCGTACCACAAAACAGACAGCACAATCACCGTTCAGTTTGGAGAGATCTACAACTTTGGTCCTATAAGTGGTCCTATACGTTAGATAGGGCTGCATTTCTCTATTACAATCAAATCTCTCCAACTCGAATGTGACTGACATGAGGAAAAGGGACCTGTCTTTATAATGAAAACTCTCCATTCCTATTGTGAATGGCAGTTGCCAAGTGAGCTTTCCGGTATAATAGAAACTCTCGAACTCGATTGTGATTGACAGTAAGAATTGTGGTCTTCTATTATCCTCAAAACTTCCCCAGTGCCTACCGTACCTCGGAAACAAAGTATGACGTCCTCCCGTTTTGTTTCTCGGATTGCGCTAAGAGACATGCAGTTTAATAAAATCTTACTCACTGCCTTTACAATAATTTACGGAGAAATCCTTATACAAAGTAGAATACCGTAGCGCGAAGCACGGGTACATTTGCTAGTCATAAAGTTGTTCGGGTCCGCTGTCTGGAATGTCATTTATTTTGCCATGTTTTGATATATTTATCAGACAATTCATGATCGTATTAGTAGTTTTTAGCTTTCGTGTTTGTTCCACCATCACGGATAAACGGCTGAATATATCTCCGTCAAACTTCATATTTAGAGTCTACTCATCCAGGATCAGGTTTCTGTATGCATGTTGTTGTTTGAGTCATCAGTCCACAGACTGGTTTGATGCAGCTCTAGGTACATAATTCCGCTTGCTCTTCAAATGACGGAGAAGTTACTGTTTTCTACGAGCTTCATGTTCTGCAGCCAGTGACGGACACCCTCACACACCTACAGATATTTGAAAGATCGGTAACAGGAGAGAATCAGAGGATGTATAATATTTCGTTCGGCTCGAAAATTAACCCCACCTATAGTAACAGAATACCGAGAAAACATGAGATAGAACTTTTCCCTTTGGTGCCTGTCTGTCTACATATTCCTAACAGTGGAAAACTGCTGGACTTACTTCAACCAAACTACGTGTTTGAAATCTACTCACTCAGGATTGTGTTATCAGCTACATATGATGTCATGGTATGCACATGGGGTTGGTATTTATAGGAAGGTTATTCTCAAATATTTTCGTTAACATTACGTCTATCAGAAGACTGTTTATAACAAACGTTTAAGAATGTTATTTCATTTATGCCATGTACTTATTTATGGTACGACGGATAATAACGCAGATGATTACGAAAAACTGTTTTTAGTCAGTCCCGTGGGACATGTCGTACAAGTCACTTCAAGGTGGGTAACAGAAAATCTACAGAGCCATTGTACTCTTTCCGATAGGGCAGATATTAAGAGGTATTATCGTCAGAGCGCCACGCCAGTGGTCAGACATACAATATGCAACCTGAGAATTGCACCGTACAATAAATTCGGAAATCGTCCTCATTCTCTCTTGACACCACCTTTCATGCGAAAACTACTTGTTCTAAGTCTTGTATTCCCCATAACTGACCATGGATGGATCAGTCGTATACAGCGACTTATCTGAAACTTTGAACATACAATTACAGAGGGTACAAAAGGCATGTGTTCGTTACGTGACAACTGCCAGGCGTGATGAACACATAACACCCTATTACATACAGCTGCAATGGTTTCAACTCCATGAACGACGGGAAATCTTAGCAGCCATTGCTACGCACAAAATTCTCGAACTGAAGACCCCACCCTACCTTTATAATGCATTTAAACCTATGGAGTCAGTACATAACAGAGATAATAGGTTTACAAAAACTACCCTTCAAATTCCCCTTCATCGTACCACTAAATTTAACTAATCTTTTGTTTGCACTGCATCTCGTATCTTTAATGTCTTTAATATTCACCGTTTCGCAAATGACAGTAACTGTACCCAACTAAAGCAGTCCTTAATATCTATCTGCCTGGAGGAGTAGGCAAGGGGCTGAGATCAGGCACTCTTGTGTCTAACAATCAGAAATTTGTATACAGTATTTCTAAGAAAATTGTTTCTGTTTTAGTTTTATATTCTTTAGATTCTTGAAGTCTAAAATATTAAATAAGTTTAATTATATACTTTATTGTTCTTATTTTATGACCACATACGATCACTTTAGTCAGTCCGTCGTTCGCGTCTCTTTGAAGGGATTGTTCGGGCTTTGCGGTGCTTGTTCAGACGCTCCGATCTTCGTGCCCTTTCCTCAGTTGAAAATCTGCGTGTTGTTGGTTTGTTTTGTGTAAGGGTAAAGCGGATGTTTGTGTTTTTGAGTTTTGTATTCAGTCTTATCTTATTTGTGGTGTCTTCTGTTGTAAGTCCTACTTCCTTCAGATCTTCTCTTACTTCACTGATCCATTTGCATCCTGTTGTTGTATTTTTTGAGACGAGATTGTGTTGTACTAGTTGTTTCAGAAGTATCAAATACTGCATCCTCATGATATGTCCAAAGAATCCCAGTACTTTATTACTTTTTATAAAATTTATGTTTTAATTTTATTGGATTTGGTATCTGTATTTTAATTTTTTTAAGTTTATGTTTAATTTAACATTTTTATATTATAAAATGTAGTTAGTGTGTTCATAAGCCTGCATTGTGTTGTACGGAGACGCCACATAAAGGGGCTCTTCAGCCTTAGTGGCATGTAAATCATCATCAATAAATTTAAATTGAATTCAATTCGACTTCGTTCAGCTTCATCTATCACGTTGCTGCCACGCGCTTTCGTAGGAAAATGTCATTTTAACATGTCGTGTGAATAGAAGAGCCATGTCACTTCTCATACATTTCTGAAGGAAACATATAATCCGCTGCAAATTCCCATGCGAAGAACGGGTACAAATGATAGTCTTAAATACATTATACTGCAGGAGTGCGTAAATACGTCATGCAGAGATACATTCCTACAGTGCGGTGGTAAGGTTAATTTTCCTAATAATAATAATAATAATAATAATAATAATAATAATAATAATAATAATAATAATATAGTCAAATACGATACAGAAGTTAGTTAAAACATGCAGGATGGTCGGAAACAACGTGAACGAGCTACATGAGCGTTAGAGTGTAATTAGTTATACCGCACCATTGTCATTTTATCAGCTGAAGTTAGCCAATCAGATCGCTTCGCGGGCGAATTAAAATGGGCTTTACGAGGCGATGTTGCGAAATCTGCACGTGGCTTATGATCATCTTGAGAGCGCCAGTAGAAGAGGAGGGACTTGATCAAGGATTTCCCTGCTGATAGGCTCGCCCCACAGCAAGCACGTTATGGTGACATTGGTTGAAACCCGCGATGTGTTCGAGTTTGATGCTCATTTCTCGGGATGGCTCTCAAGCCCGAGCAAGCTACGTGCAGATTTAAGCAACACCGCTTTGTAAATCCCATTTGAATTCGCCCGCGAAGCGATCTGATTGGCTGGCTTCAGCACCTCGTAAAATGACAACGGTGCGACATATCTACGAAACTTTTTCAAATTACTTGTCAGTATGGCAAAAGCTCCAATGCTCATATTCCAGGTCCACGTTGTTTCCGATCACCCGGTATAAATACATGTAAATGTCATTAAACAGAACACTACGTATAGATTGAAAGAGACAAGAAAATTCAATTGGGATTCAATTGTTCAATAAACTGCCTACCCATTGGAAAGATATGCCCTTAAGTAACATCAAAACACATCTCAATTGGCTGTTACTAAACAGTTTTTATTCACTGTCAGAATATGAAGAAAAGGTCAAGCGGCGAATATGGAAAGTAAAATTAAAGATTATCATGACACTTTTGGCTATTTGTCTACTGAATACGATTGTGTTATCAGGAGCTGATCAAACTACCAGTGTCGTCTACTTATTAGACTTTCATATTCGCCGCTTTCGTATTCTGATAGTGAATAAAAACTGTTCAATAAGTCATTTTTGAGATGTTTTGAAGTTACTTAAGGGCATATCTTTCCATTGGGTAGGCAGCTTAAGGAACAATTTAATCCCATTATATCTATAATTTTATTCTGTCTTTATCAATCTAACGTGTGGTAAATCTAAATCATTCCTTCTCCATGTGTTGTATGAGTGACTATTTCTACGAGATGTCGGATCATCGAGATTTTCTTTGAAATTAAGAATGGAATGAAATATGTATAGTGATGGGCGAGTCATAATAGCAAGTTCTTGAAACATAGGCCTGCATGACTCCCTATTGGACTTTCCTTTTATACATCTTGTGCGTCTGTCGAATTTCCACATATGGTACCGTATGATAAATTGAATGGGGCAAGTATAGTATGCAAACATCTGATTAATATTAACTGACTCCATCGACCTTCGAAGTAAAAAATAACACTCTCCAGGGATGGCGAACCTTTTCCAACAAGTGTGCCATTTAAAGTCTGGTTTATTATTCTCAACTGTTGACTGTGCCACTGGTTATTTTCCTTTAAGGAATGGCTACAACCTACAACACCGCCCCCCCCCTCCCGACGACTTCCTTCCCAAATTACCAATTATGTTTCATAATATGCTATTAATTAATTAATATTTTTATTTGTTTGTTTGTTAGATATATACATTTGATTGCATGCTCCGCGGTCGTGTTTTGCAAATACTGCAAAAAGTACTGTACATTTTTGAATATGTAAGTTTTGAGAATACCTATTATTATTTGTAAATAAATAATAAACTCGCATTGTAACACACTTCGTCATTAAATATTTACTGTTGGCAGCACCGAAGACGCTTTCCCGTGGCTTCCCATTTTCACACCATCAAATGCTGGGACTGTATCTCAATTAAGGACACGGCGGTTTCCTACCCACTCGTAAGCCTTTCTTATCCCATCGTCACCATGAGACCTATATCTGTGTCGGTGCGACGTAAAACAAATAGTAAAAAGATAAATATTATTAGATATAAACATCAAAATTACTAATATTGCTAATGGAATTCACTTCCTCCATTCGCTTCATTATCTTCCCATGTTGTCGTAGTTCGTATGCTCAACAATCATTTCTACCTCATCACATTTCCGCAAGGAAATAAAAAACAACTATCCTTGCTTGCAAGGACACATCCATGCTTTCATCAAAACATACTGCTTGCATCTGGGAGTTATCCAAATTAGCTTTCAATTGCTCCGAAACTTCTTCATTCACTCTTATTATTCTATCCTTGACAACAGTTCAGCTGGCTGGCATTCCTTCCATTCTGTTAATTATTTGTTGTTTGTTAGGGAAGTTTTCAAACAATGTGTTGGCCATCAATAAAGAAGTTCATGCCAAGAACGCATCGTCAGAAAGCGGTTTCCCATGTATGCTGTACTATGCAGTGAGATAGATGGAAACAGCCTCACTTATATTATTCCTTGGCCGGAAAGATGATACAAAAGAACTACTATAGGTTATTTTGTGTAATGTTCGATATTTTGTGACACGAACTCTCTTCTTTCTTTATTTGGCACGGAAGAAATAATTGAATGATTAGTCTCGAAATGGCGCTTTATATTAAATGTGAGGGATACAATTGTTTTCGAACATAGAAAACACCTTTCTATCAGTCCTAATTCCCTTGTCCACAGTTCTTGAAAAATCCGGCCACTGCCTTTGTTAAGTTTCTGTTCTTTTCGGCACCAAAAACACGTTTGAGAGTTCGGACCTATCAGTTTAGCAGTGTTGCAATATTGCACGTCCGGATGGGACTAGTATTTAGGTTTTCGATATTGATTTCTTACACGTGATACACTAAAAGATATGTATTGTCTGTGGTACAAGACATATATTAAAAACAATATTATGTTTATGTGGCGTGCCACCGAAATCGTGTTCGCGTGTCACCTAGTGGCACGCGTGGCATAGGTTCGCCATCCCTGCTCTAGGCCTTCTCTTACACTTAACCACGCTGTTTACAATCCCAACTTAAATAATTTAATAAAATGATTAAATAGTTAAAATTGAAATAAAGTTAAATAATTAAACTGTTTTAATATAAAAGTGAAATAACTGAAGTTAATTTTACAACTTAAATGTAAAGTAATTGAGATCATTAAAGTTAGGTAAATACAAATATTGAAACCTACAATCAAAGAAAAATTAGAAGACTCCTTTGAAGGTAGTACAAACAAAATAATGTGACAAAATACTGCATTAATTGAAAATATGCAGGATATGTTCGTAAGAAAGAACTCAAATACCAACACACACATAATAAAAACATTGCGAAAAATAACGTATGTTCTTCCTATAGCTATAATTACTATACATTAGTCCACAGATATTATTACATTTTCTTATAAATTTATCAAACCTATCCACATGTACACGTTCACGCAACAAACCACTGAATCAGCTGTCCTCAGTAGTCAGTCTCAGGAGGCGACCTTAAATTAAATACAAGAAATGCTGCTATAATAGGGATAAAATCATGTAGTGTTTAATTAAATTAAAGATGTGCATCCCTAATATCCTTTATACACTTAACTCTAGTCATGACTGGATGGTGGAACTGCAGTGGAACAGCCTGAGGGGCGAGGAGCAGCACACCCTGTCCATTAGGTTGTTAACTACCGCGCCATGATTTCTTAGCACTTTGATTTTCTACTAAACATCTTGTCACTTGGCACAAGGACGTAAAATAGTATGGTCTAAAGATTTGAGGCAACAATGTGTAGTTTAAGGGGGTGTTAATGGGGAATCCAGGTCAAAAAGTGGACAAATGTTGTAATTTTTAAAAGATAACACGATTAATGCTGCTGGTATCTGTGTTTAGTTTTCATGCTGTGGGCTTTTGAAGTTGAAACTGCAAATTGGACGTGGCATTTAAACACCCTGGCTTGTACAGGTGCATGTTTCACTTTACCCATAGATTCCCAACATTTATATTCCTTCCTTTTCTTTAACATGAAACTTCCAGTATGAGTTCTTTCACAGTTGCACATCAGTCTGAACTAAAATTATTATTAGGATAAACAGTGTCTGATTAAAGAAATTCCAAAAATCTCAACGAAAAAATCTTTTAAAATTCCATAATGTTTGTTGAGAAATCTTTGTTAGATTACTCCCCACATTATGAGGAAATAATAATAATAATAATAATAATAATAATAATAATAATAATAATAATATTTGTTTTAGTCCCACTAACTACTTTTACGGTCTTCGGAGACTCCGAGGTGCCGGAATTTAGTTCCGCAGGAGTTCTTTTACGTGCCAGTAAATCTACCGACACGAGGCTGTCGTATTTGAGCACCTTCAAATACCACCGGACTGAGCCAGGATCGAACATGCCAAGTTGGGGTTAGAAGGCCAGCGCCTTAACCGTCTGAGCCACTCAGCCCGGCAGAAGACATTGAGATCAATACCATGGCTGGTTTCAGAGATACACATTCTTTACAAAAACCATAAACATTATTTACAATCTCAATAAAAATTGAAGAAAGATATTATCAAGTTATAACTTAAGCTAATCCTAAAAAATGCACTTATGTGGTAAAAATTCTATTAAAGTATATTTTGGCTCCAGATACAGCATATTGTTTCCAGTGATGTTTTCTCAGGGTGTGCTTGTTGTATGCCAACACCCAAATAAAATCGATAGAAAAATAATACATTATATTATTTAATTTGATTAAATGTAATGTTACGTTATGCGTTTATTTTTCTTTCATTGTCGTTTGTTGTTCCACCTTGGGAGTGGCGACCCCATTGTAATAATAATAATAATAATAATAGTTATTTGTTTTACGTCCCACTAACTACTTTTTAAGGTCTCCGGAGACACCCCATTGTAATAATAGCCTATATATTGTTAATTCATTACATCCCTGACCCGGTCAAAGACTGGAAAACAGGTTGTAGGTTTTCATTTTTATTTTCATCGTTTGTTATTCCGCTCCATATACTGTAGTCACTCTCGGCATCGTCCGGAACCGTCTGTTTCCAACGACTCGAAAGCTTCACTCCCTGGAATCGTGCATGCGGGCATACGCTCTCGCTCCACTTGCCCCGTGCTTGCTAAACCTGACCAGGGTGTTGTTTCAGTTTCAAACGCTTTGCGTTCATTTTTGTTTTCGAGTTCCGCGCGAGTGTATTATTGCTTGTGCAGTCAAGTCGGAGGTTTAAATGTTTTAATAGGGGTAGTGAAAGCACAGTAAAACAAGTATTAAACAATAGTCTTTCATCACTTTCTTATAGTGAAAAGAACAAGTGATTGACAGTGGCCGACCATGCCTAGTCATTTTCAGGAATACCGACGGTGGTTTGTTAACTTTCTATACTTCACTTTCACAATATCATATTGTTACAGTATATGAAATTTTACAATGGTGAAGTGGCTGAAATGGGGGTAAGTACGTATTTCACCTTTGAGAGAAAATCGTAATTCTCGGCAGACTTGCTCTTTTTCTCCATGTCCACCCATTATATTAATTCATTTCATGATCTGAATAATCTGGTAAAATAAATAGGGTTGGGTATTGATGGGGAAGGGGGGGGGGGGACGAAATGTGCGGACTTACGTCAATCCATTCATTTTATGTATGACCGCGCCCGAACTTCTGGCCCAGGAAACATCACCGATTGTTTTCGTCTAATAATGCCAAAAAAAATGCTAAGGCGGTTATCGCCCATCTAAGGAAAATACGAAAAAACTATTAGGTGTGATCACAAGGGAAGGAAGGGGGGAGACTATTCAAAGGATGGAGGTATCGGCTAAAGAAGTGGAAGGGCCATAAGAGACGAGAATATGAAGACTCCCTAACCTAATATTGTGGGGATTGGGACGTCTGATAGGAACGATGAAAGTGAGGAGTCTGGCACAAACGAAAGGAATGTAAAACTCGACCTCAGGACCCGTGGTGAAAAAACCACCCCATGTTCTCTACCTTTTTTTTATTTCTTCTCTTTGCCTGTTATCGCTATCACGAACTCAGACTTCTTTGCAGTGGTATGACCAGCACCAATGTAAGAAAAGTGCAGTTTAGAACCCCTCCTATTTATGCAATACTCCCTACAGAGTCGTCGTGCTGGAAGTGTCGAAGCAGTACGCAGCGCGCGCGCTCTCTTGGCTCTGAGGTTACCTGCCAGTTAAACTTCGTGCCGTTAGATAGCAGGCAGTTCCTACCTCTCTAGGCTGCGGAGAGTTGTACACTACGAACATCCAAAAGCATGCGAGCAAACATGCACCAGAACTGTCGACATACGCGCTAAATTAACTAAACTTTTGCCCTGCAAATAGAAAATAAAATAGCTGAAAATAAATGCGATGTCGGATAGCTCATTGTATTGTACGAGTATGTTTGTTTCGTGCAACAATGTATCTCAAGAGAAAGAAAAAGTAAGAAATAAATTATCAAGCTATAACTTAAATGAAGCTACTACTTGCTTTATATTAGAATAGACTAGTGGACCCGCGATGCTCCGCAGCATTCGTTATAAATAGGTCAGATAACTCGTCTTGTATGCCTGCCCTCTTCATTGGTTTTATGCACTTTGTGGAGAGAAAAAAAAAAGATTCCATTCTAGCAACCTGACTTTAAGTTTCGACAGACTGAAGAATCTGAGTTATCGCCTGAAACAAGAAATTATTTTTTTTAAAGGCATTTGTACAATCCCTATTGATTTTTCAGCTAATTGCTTCTTTAATATCTCTCATTATTAAGAAAAATACTTAGTGGAAATACCCACAAAATGCCGTTCGTTGCGGCTAACAGATTCATACAGGGCAACAGCGAGTGGTGTGTGCTGTAAAGAAGGGTAGCAAGGGTATATACAGTATATGTGCCAAGGTTATGGACACAGGTATGATTCACCCTCTTGCTGCGCGCATTCGTCAGTCTGGCAGTCTCACTCAAATGTGTCTGCAGTTCCGTCTAGTGTATGTTATTTTGTTCGTGTGTAGTCAAAAATAAATTATCGTAATTGTATAAGCACGGCGTACTTCTATTTAATTGCAATACTTGTGTAATTATTGTTCCTTTGATGAAAGTTTTATTGTATATTATTATATCACAATATGAAGATAAAGTTGGGATTCAAGAGGACAAATTGGGGCAAATATTCTTTTATAGGAAGGGGAGTTAGGGATTTGAATAACTGACCAAGGGAGATGTTCAATAAATTTCCAATTTCTTTGCAATAGTTTAAGAAAAGGTCTGGAAAACAACAGATAGGGAATCTGCCACCTGGGCGACTGCCCTAAGTGCAGATCTTGATTGATTGATTGATTGATTGATTGATTGATTGATTGATTGATTGATTGATTGATTGATTGATTGATTGATTGATTGATTGATTGATTGATTGATTGATTGATTGATTGATTGATTGATTGATTGATTATTACCGCAATAAATTTGGTAGACTCAAACTTTACGTCGCTGTCGAATTTCGTTTAGACAGCATTAAAAACTCGCCATTTTGTGCCCCCCTTCCTTTTTCTTCAATTTTAATGTTTATATACCTACTTTTTGATGTCCATAAATGTTTGTGCCTCCCCATTTCTAACTCCCAATCGCCGCTACTGGTGTTATGAACAATTAATAAGAAGCGTGTTATGGTATACTGCAGTTCATCCATTCTGACGCCGCCATGCCGTCTGTTCGGTAAAAGTCGATCGATACATTCTTTTTTTTTTATCGTGCAGTTCTTGATGTAAAGCTTTGTATTGTGTCGTAGAAGGTAATGGTATTTTTAATCGCAGTTCTATATAGACCGGTTGTCTAGCGCATAGGTTAGTCTCGAAAGAGATACATGGCCTTCATTCTTTCTAACGCAGCTAGGTTATCCTTCGATAGGTGTCCCCAGATAATGTCTAAGGCGTATGTCATGATGGGGTCTGTTTGTACGTAGACCTTTTTCTCTTAGCAACATGTAGGTTATTAGAAAAGCTTTGCCATCTGTTGAATATACTAGGAAGCTGGAAAGGGATAGAGAATCAGTGTCTAGCAGGAAATAGTATTCTTCCGTGATCAGAGGAAGTGCATATTCTTTGACTTTACAGGTAGTATGTAATGCAATGACATTACTAACGATGAAAATCACTATCAGCCATATTCAATCGTTTTTACGATGTGGCCTCTAAGTCCGAAGCAAGGTAGGTTTTCATGAGGTCTCTCCATCTGGGACGGTCTTGAGCGATGTTCTGCCAATTGATCCCAGTAATCTTCCGGATGTCTTTATCCGATCTGTCCGGTGGTCTTCCCCTTGGTCTGAGATGATCTTTCGGACACCACTCAAGCACAAGCTTTGTCCACCTACCATCAGTTCTCCGAGCAACATGGCCTGCCCACTGCCATTTTAGGATAAACACCCTTTCTAAAATGTCACTGACCTTTGTGACCGACCTGATGTAATCTGCTATCTTCCTGTCTTTCTTCGTCAAGCCTAGCATGAACCGTTCCATAGCTCTTTGGGTTGTTCTGAGTTTTTGTTTAACAAACTCGCTCAGTGTCCAGGTTTCACAACCGTAAGTCAGTACGGGGAGAACACTCTGGTCAAAGACTATCTTCTTTAGGTGCGGTGGCATGTTGGATTTGAAGATTGAAGAATTTCTTCCGTAGGCTTGCCATCCTAGTTTGATACGTCGGAAGTTTTCCGGTCTTAAGTTCCCTTTCATGTTTACAAGTTGCCCAAGATAGACAAATTCATTGACCTGTTGTAATGTGGTGTTTCCCACATGCAGCTTTCCTGCTGGGGCCCATTTGTTGAGCATTACTTTGGTTTTAGAAAGGTTCATGGATAGTCCCACTTTTTGACAGGCTGAGACAAGATCTTGTATTAGGATGAAAATCACATATCAGAATATTAATGAAAGTGTTAGTAGCTTAGCAACCTGCTAAGTACAGAATGTATTGCGGGTTAGGGTAAGCCTTCGCCTGCAGTTATTGGAGTGATCATTTAATGATTTGATTTTATGATTACTCAAAGTTGGCTGAACTTAGAGACCTCATGATACCCGGCAGGTAATTTCGGAGAGAATACAAAACTGAAGCAAATCGGTCCTGTAGAACGGAGGGACGGACTTGCCAAAACTGTTTTTAGTAAACTCTTATAATTTCGTGTGGCTATTTCTAGCTAAGTGCAGCCTTTGTAATGCAGACCCTCCGGCGAGGGTGGGTGGCATCTGCCATGTGTAGGTAACTTCGTGCTAGTTTCGTGCAGGATAGTGTTATGTGTGAGTTGCAGGAATGTTGGGGACAGCACAAATACCCAGCCCCGAGCCATTGGAATTAACCAATGAATGTTAAAATCTCCGACCCGGCCGAGAATCGAACACGGGACCCTCCGAACCGAAGGCCAGTACGCTGACCATTCAGCCAGCGAGTCGGACAGTAAACTTATTATATGTAGGTAAATTGTTGGCTCCATTTACTGATACGGAATGGGGAAAGAGGTGAGATTAAATTATATGGTACCGGGGGAGTTGGCCGTGCGTGTAGAGGCGCGCGGCTGTGAGCTTGCATCCGGGAGATAGTAGGTTCGAATCCCACTATCGGCAGCCCTGAAGATGGTTTTCCGTGGTTTCCCATTTTCACACCAGGCAAATGCTGGGGCTGTACCTTAATTAAGGCCACGGCCGCTTCCTTCCAACTCCTAGGCATTTCCTATCCCATCGTCGCCATAAGACCTATCTGTGTCGGTGCGACGTAAAGCCCGTAGCAAAAAAAAAAAAAATTATATGGTATTCTTACGGCCACCGGGCGAGTTGGCCGTGCGCGTAGAGGCGCGCGGCTGTGAGCTTGCATCCGGGAGATAGTAGGTTCGAATCCCACTATCGGCAGCCCTGAAGATGGTTTTCCGTGGTTTCCCATTTTCACACCAGGCAAATGCTGGGGCTGTACCTTAAGGCCACGGCCGCTTCCTTCCAACTCCTAGGCCTTTCCTATCCCATCGTCGCCATAAGACCTATCTGTGACGGTGCGACGTAAAGCCCCTAGCAAAAAAAAAAAATCTTACGGCCGGATGCCCTTCCTGTCTCCAACCTCAGCTGAGGGGAGCTAATGAAGATGAAATGAATTATGTTAATATAATTGGGTAAGGAGGTGAAAGGAATCGGCTCTGACCTATGAATAGGAACTGTCCCGGCATTCGCCAGGAAATGAAAAAGGGGAAGTCTGCTAACGCCTCATACACACTCATTTTGATAAAACCCAGAACACCTTGAAAGACTAGAGGTGGGAAGTTCATATTCACAGGACATGTGCATCAGTATGTCCTGAAGAAATGATTAGCATTTGAACCATGTCGGCCCTCAGGTTCAAGGTCCACATCGTATGTCGGCGCACCACCACCGACTTTTAAAGTATGCCTGCGGCTCTCGTTGTCGCTATAAACCGAATGTATGGATCAGTGTGACTTGAGCAGACGTGCAGGGTGCCTTGCAGACAAATGCGAGAATCGTACCGTCAAATGAGTGAGTTTGAAATAGGGCGCATTATTGGCATGAGAGAACGTGATGCATCCATCCGGGAAATTGCTGCTCGTGTGGGACCAAGTGTGTCGGCAGTGCAACGGGTGTGTACAGAATGGTTCATAGAAGGCCGTAGAATACGACGAGATGGATCTGGTCGCACCACCCAGACCGACCCTCTAGAAGATCTGCACCTCATCCGAATGGCATTGCAGGACAGATCTGTGTCCTCCCCGGCACTGGCGTAACAGTGGAACAGTGCAACACATCGTACACTATCAGGAGTGACAGTTCTCGCCGTTTATTACGGTCTGGATTACCGGCGCGTCGTCCACTTCTCCGCCTACCTTTGACTATTTTATTTATTTCGTGTCAGAGTGTTGAGAAACTTAAAAATACAAATAAGGTATTATATACGAATAAAACAGAATACATTTTATGTCACAAAACATGTTTCACACAATGTCTGCCCAGAAATGGGCAACAGAAATTCCCTCTTCAGTGGCTTGAATCAAATCTTGAAGTGTACAACAGGGCAGGACTGACAGTCATGCAGGTGTTGGGTAGTTTGTTGCTCCCCACAATCGCAGAAGTCTGACTGATCTTTCAGATAACCCCATTTTTTAAGGTTATCCTTGGATTTACCTACTCCACTCCTCAAACGATTAAGTGCCTTCCAGGTGTCCATTCCAAATGATGACCAGGGGGTGGAGATTCAGAAGGCACCATCCAATCAGAAAGATGCTCCATTTTTGCTCGCCACATATCACAACGTGCTGTTCTTGCTGGTTTATCCAGTGCCTTGGAGACATTGAGGAAACTTTTCCTGGACTTCAGTCTTCTGGGTGGAGGTCGATGTCCAAATAACGGGTGGTTGCTTGCGAGATCCACCTTCGACCTCTCTTGCCTTGCAAACACTTCTCGCCGAATGTCTGGAGGAGAAATACCAGCCAAGCAGTAGAGTTTGTCAGTGGGAGTAGGTTTCAGACACCCAGTTACTATTCTACATGTTTCATTAAGGGCTGCATCCACCCGCTTCGTATGGGCTGACCTAAACCGTACAGGACACGCATACTCAGCTGCAGTAAAACTCAGAGCAAGAGCTGAGGTTCTTAACAAAGTTGGATGGGCTCCCCATTTGCTTGAGCCAAGTTTACGGAGGATGTTATTTCGGGCTGAGACTTTCTGTCCAGAATTAACACAGTGTTTCTTGTATGTTAAAGTCCGGTCTAAAGTGACACCCAGGTACCTAGGTGTAAAACAATGCTCCAGTTGCTTACCTTCCCACGTCACGCACAGCTGTCTAGTAGCTTCTCGATTTCGAAGATGAAATGCACACACCTGGGTCTTAGTCGGGTTTTGCAGTAGCCGGTTCTTCTGATAGTACACTGAAAGTTCCTTAAGTGCATTTGAGAGCTGCAATAGTGTATGGAACGATGTCACCGGGGACAGGAATGGCAGCAGATAGTGTTTCCGGACATATCCAGCTTCTGTTTGTTTGAAAATGAGGCCGCATTTTCGTTCGCTGCAGACAGGGGGAGAGGCATCACATCAACTGCCTTCGCACAGGACATTCAGCGCCCACTCAAGGCCTTATGGTGTGGGGTGCTATTGGGTACAAGCACAAAACACAGCTGGTGCGTATCCAGGGCACTGTGACCAGTTTGACCTACGTGATTGACACCCTGCAACCCGTAGCCATACCCTTTCTGCACGACATCCCAGACGCCATATTTCAGTTGGACAATGCGCGACCACATGTCGCTGCATGAACACATGCCTTCTTGTTGTCACAGGATGCCAGATTGTTGCCCTGGCCCGCCCGAGTGCAGGACTTGTCGCCAATAGGAAATATGTGGGATATGGTGAAACGACGGGTACGGCGCTGTGACCCAATGCCAACTACCAAAGATGAACTGTGGAACCAGGTGAATGCAGCATGGATGGCCATACCCCAGGAAGCCATTTGCGCCTTATACGCGTCGATGCCATCACGCATGGAACTAGTTATCAGTGCCCATGCAGGACCCAGTGCCTACTAGGCATCAGGACACCTGCTGAACCTAGGTGACTGAAATGCTAATCGTTTCTGCAGAAAATACTATTGAACATGTACTCTAGTCTCTGAAAGTGTTCTGCTTTTTTATGAACATGAGTGTAGGCCTAATATAAAAATGAAAAGATTCATCTTCGTGTGTTTTGTTCAGTTTATTTCTGTGCAGAACTTGATGTGAATTTAACCCAGATACGCGGCCGAATGCCCTTCCTTACACAAACCCTATGTGGATGGATGTATTACAATTAAATATAAGTAGGTCTACGCCAATTATTAGTTGTTTTTGTTTTGTGTGTTACTTGTTTAACATTGTATTAACACATCAAAGGTCTTCGGTGACGGAAGGGTGGAAAAGTGCTGGGATGGAAAGGAAGCGAACGTGCCCTTAAGGTATAGCCACAATATTTGCCTGGAATAAAAATGGGAAACCGCGGAAAACCTTCTTCAGGACTGCTCGCGCTCAGTCATTTCTTTACTGACCGTGAACGATAATGTAGACCTATGTAATTGGCGGAACCCAGATTCTTTATACATTTTTATACTCTGATTTTTTCCCCAGAATATTGTATTTTATAAGTTTATTTAGGATCATCTGACTTGAACCATTTCAGTATTAATGGGAGGGACGATCCCCTTTCATCCGATGGCATGTTTCTCAAATAGAAGGCCATATTTGCTGAACACGTGTGTTTCTTAATAGAAGCAGCTTCTTCAGTATGATCTTTAAGACGCCACAGGAAATTCTCGGTACAGTAAGCCACGCTCCCTATCTCGTTATAACTAGTCCATCATCAATGATATCCGCAAGATTTTCGTCGTGACTGGAAGCCTCGAGGACCGCTGAAATCAAAATAGCTTTACTTCAGGGAAGTAAGATCGTACTACTTAAAGTCCATTAGACATCCCAAGACATACCGAGCGAGTTGGCTACACGGTTTTGAGTCATGTAGCTGTCAGTTTACATTCGGGAAATGGTAGTTTCGTACCTCACTGCAATAATAATAATAATAATAATAATAATAATAATAATAATAATAATAATAATAATAATAATAATAATAATAATAATAATAATAATAATAATAATAATGGCTTTACATCCCACTAACTACTTTTACGGTTTTCGGAGACACCGAACTGCCAAAATTTAGTCCCACAGGAGTTCTTTTCCATGTCAGTAAATCTACTGACACGAGGCTAACGTATTTAAGCACCTTTAAATATCACCGGACTGAGCCAGGATCGAATCTGCGAAGTTGGTGTCAGAAGGCCAGCGCCTCAACCGTCTGAGCCACTCAGCCCGGCGTACCTCACTGTCGATAGTCCTGAAGATTTGTTTCCGTGGTTTCCCATTTAGACACGAGCTTTCCTATTCCACCGCCAGTCTGACGTAAAGTGCAGCCCATGGGTACACATTTCTATACAGTTTCTCATGGCCACGAGTGAGTCGTTGAAAAACAAATAGCAGATTGATTTGTCTTCGTCCTCTCTTGTCGAGATTTCCTCTTAAATACAGCTTGTATGAATGTTAGTGTGAATGAGAGCAAGTGCCTGGTTCAAGTCTTTCTATTTGACTCCCATGGGCGACCTGCACATCTGGGTGAGGGATGATGATGATGATAGCAATATAGGGAGAGGGTCAAACCGGGTATCGGCTCATAGTTTACACCTATCGAGTAACACGAAAGGGCTTGCTAACGGCTTAACGGCTCCATCCGACGAACGAATCCGCATCAACAGCATAATATGCCCTCACTCTATTTGAACACCGCTGAGAGGTTTTGAATCCAGGCTGTTCGGGACAGAAAAAGAATCAGTCTTCGTTTTTCGTCCAGGGATATACCCAAATAATTTCCCATCAACATTCTCAGTTTGTCATTTTATAAAGCTTAGGAAAGTTACTATTTCTAGTTGTTGACTCTTCTGGGGACACCAAGCGAGTTGACTGTGCGGATAAGGTCTCATAGCTGTGAACTAGCATTCGGGAGATGGTGGGTTCGAATCCCACCGCCGGGAGCCCTGAAGATGGTTTTCCGTGCTTCCCCATCCTTCCGTCCCCGAAAACCTTGTGTTACCGCGACGTTAAACTAAAAAAAACTCTTCTGGGACTGTAGTCCTCTACAAACTCAATTAAGCTGTTACTATTTAGGTTAGCCCAGGGATGATCACTCCAGGCTTCTCAGTCTTTAAAAAATCAGAGCTTCTTTTAAGTGTGACAGTGAGTTCTTCAGTTAAACGGGTCACGTCTTTCCATCACGCTGGATAGTACACTACAAGCCTCGTTTGTAGCACGATGCAGCGACAGTGCTCTAGGGAAGATACGTATCTCCACTCCACGACCTACAACGCTGGCGTGGCAGGGGCAGAGGTGATACTCCCACGTGGCGCGTCCCAGGTGGCGGATAGGGGGGTTCCTCACCGGCTTGCCGGCGGACTTGAGCGAAATAAAATACCTCTCGTGGACCAAACACACTTGTCCCTGTGGGTGGGGGACGCAGGCAAAGAACACACCCACAGTATCCCCTGCCTGTCGTAAAAGGCGACTAAAAGGGACGTGCAAGGGATGATCGAATTAGAACCATGAGACTACATGTAATTAGTAGTCTACCACCACGCGTGGGAAACACCATGGATCGCCTTTATTTGCGCGTAGTACCACAATGTTAGGTACACAATCGGTTTGTGATTAGTAGCGAGAGTGTGTGAATCAGGGTGGGTTTTTACAGTACCTATGATTAGTACTACTATACGGGTCTGCCTTGCCTATGATTAGCACCCACTATGTGAGGAACACCACGGGGTAGTACGACTCCCTGTGATTTTTACACCTATGTGATGAACACCATAGGTTTGCGTTGCCTATAAATGGCGCCGCAATGTGCGAAACACCATAGGTCTGTTACATGTGTGCATTACATTACCTGTGAGCAGTACCAAAATGGGTGGAATACCGAAAGTCTACCCTACTTTTGATTAGTACCGCAACATGACAAATACCATGGTTCTACCTTCGTAGCGATCAGTACCATTATGAGGTGCCGAATCTGGATTTTGGACCCCTTTAGACTACAAGCATCATCGATTCAGGATTGTGCTTTAGAAGCAGTCCCTTGGTCAGTAATACTATTGTTTAACGCTAGTTTCTGAGAATATGGGGCATTGCGGATCGGATCCACTGATTGTTTTACATTCATATCCATTCATTCATGCTTCGTCATCACGGTTTGAATTCTGGTCAGTGGATGATTTTGGACTAAATTGTCATTACATTTCGTCTCATTTCGTACCATTATGGGCCGATTGCCTAGATGTTAGTTCCCTTTAAACAGCAAGCATCATCATCAAGCATCTCCACTTAACAGAACTTAGATTTGCAGTAATAAACCATAGTTTGTTTCACCGATTGATCGTCTGTCTCATCACTCATGCAGTGCTTTCTTTGCTGCCGGTACAGTACACAACGGTACGTAATACCAGAACATTTTTCACAAGTTTAAAAAAAATAGTCATTTATTAACAGATAAATATATCATCAGTATTCCAGCAGACGATACTGTGTTTACGAATTTAATTTCCAGTTATAATTCTCACAAGTTGGCACCATGCTTGTATCTTTCATAGTCTTCATAGGTTGGTAACGCAGCTGGAAACAGGAAGTTTCCATACTGGAAGACAAGGACGCTAGCCGTTTTCCGGGTGAAAAGACTCTTTTCTCTGCTATAATTTCACTAGCCTTGAAAAATATCTCTCAGACAAAGCCCGATGTAGCTGGTACAAAAAGATACCATAAGGCTACGTCACTAAAGCCGGTACTTACACGTTTTATGCCGAATATATCACTGGATTGGTAATCGAAGGTACGGGAGCTTTTTCATTGTACTGAAGTATAAACATCAGACAGTCAGTCGCCTCAGTTGACACTTGTCTGATGCTGCAGGCTGCTGAATATCAGCGAGCTTTTTCCTTTTGCTTCTGCAGGTTCGCCTTGCTTCCTTGCATCATCCTCCGCTCGTTCGCGTGATAGAAAAGCCTTCTTTGTTTGTTTGTTTCTTTCTTTGTGTTTATATATCGATCTTCCACGTTTGCTTCCTTTGGAAGTGAACACACCTCGCAGACAGAAAGTCGCCTTTCCACTGAGTTCACAGCTGACGTTAAATATTGCTTCTTATACTATCGCGGCCGGAGCTGGTGATATTTAAAAGACTTTAAATATTGCTCGCACATTTGTCACTGACTTATCTTTTATTTTGTTCATTTCCAGACGAGATAAATGATTTGTGGGGAAGTCTCGTACTGCTCGGCCAACAGAACAGTGCCATCGTGGTCTGTTGCGAGACGGTGATCTCAAACGCTTCTGCCAACATTGGGCACTCTCAGGACTGCACGCGGGTTTACGCCGTATCAAATACACTAAACTGCGTGTAGTAGTAATACCGATCAGCTGGTATGGTGTGAAATTTTGTTCTTGGATTTGCGTTAAGATGATTTTCGTGAAAAATTAATTTTTCTGGCGACAAAAAATTTTGGAATTACAATCATAGTATTAGGTTTGTGCTGTTTTTGGCTGCAATAACTTTGAACTTATAGACATTATACTGTATAGGCTTTTGGGCTTACGCCGTGTCAAGAAAATCAGGTGAAATTCTTTACGTTTCGCAGAGAACTGTGCTCTGGGTCATCAGAAGAAAATCTCGACTGTCCATGAGAAAGGATTTTTAAACAATGGCATTTTGAAATTTACACGTTATAATAGAAGTGGATATGGTACGTCCATTCGTCACCAGATGGCTCCCTGGACGTGGCACAGCGCTAGTGTTCGAAGCGGAAACGGACAGAACCATCAGAATCAGTCAAAGAGAGTCACATAACATCTGTACGTAACATACGACATTGACAGGTGTATGACATAGACACAAGCCTGGAATGAAACGTCTGGCGATGAGGAACGTACGACTTTGGAAAACACTGAGACGAAATAACATGAAGAAAATTAAAGCAAAATACACAAAACAAAAATTATTCTTCTACCACTTTTCCCACATCTGTGGGGTCTCGGGTGCGAGCTGTGTCGCACATGTGGATTGGGTCATATTTTACGACCGGATGCCCTTTCTGACCCCAACCCTGTATGGACGGATGTAATCACTAGACCTCGTATTTTAGGGAGGGTACCAACACCTAGTCCCCTAGCCAGAAGAAGCAAATAGACGCAATTGAAATCTCCGATCCCGCCTGGAATCGGATGTGGGACTTTCTAAACAGAAGGCCTCAACGCTAACTATTCAGCCAAGGATTCGGACAAAACGAAACCATTATTGAGTTTCATTATTTCTATCAATATAAAGATTCAACTTTCGTAGTAGAACAAAGCAGAAATCATTATTTAGTTTCTTTTTTCTATCAATTTTAAATTGTAACATGCAACTTTTGTAGTTTCAATCTTGCCGCCTGATGTTTAAGGCCGCGCCGCCAGGTGCGCCACTGTCAACAGGTCTCTCAGTTTAGAACGGGAGACTACGGTAGTGTCCAGTATTGTCTATAGTGTATTTGGCCGTATGCTCTCTGCTTAACTCCACTCGGTAGAGTATACCTTCTACTTTCGTTTTTCTTTTATTTTTAATTTCGCCATTCTGTCAGTGAGCTTTAAGTTTCTAACTACGCCCGTAATCGTGAACATCGGAGGTTCAGCTAGATAAATAACATCATTATTTAAGGTCATCACTGTTCGTTGCTTACGTCTCCAGCCTTATGTTCACGCATTGAAATGCCTCACCAGTTGGCAGATTTAAGCCTGAGAAATACAGGGAGACGTTGCTGCACAGCCACAACACTGCAACATACACCAGTTCAAGAGTTTGTTGCAGTGAAACGTGTGATTGTAAATGAAAGGAGGCACCTTGGATTCTTTTTTTAATAAATAGCTGGAAGTAGAGCCAGTAGAAAACTATTGTGTAAGCAAGTTAAGATGTTCAAACTAGTGCATTCAAATATGGATTTCTTCTTCGTCATCATAAAATGTCTTATTTATGCCTTATGTATGCCTAATTGGGGCCAGTTTAATGTAACCCACTAATTTTAATCGCCAGGGTGGTCCGACATGCGGGATTTGTCACGCTCTGAATTAAGAGTATACCCTTTGAGAATTCTGGGACTACAGCCTAGGGCACTCCTCTGTTAAATTAAGGAATAACTTAATGCAGTAGTAGTTATTAAACACGTCGTTTAACCCGTAGTTCAGAACAACCCTTCATGAGTTAACTGTAAGCGCCCGTGACACGTTATTTTACCAGATTGCCATGGGCAAGTAGCAGTTCATCTTAAATTTCCAGCCAAAGAAAAATTATTGCTAAATCACTATTATTAGAGCCCTGCACGGATATCCGCGAAGTTAGTATCTTGGCGGACACAAACTGTATGGCAGTGCGGATAATTTTGCTGATAATTTCTAAATAATGACGTTTATTGATTATCAATCAATCAATCAATACTGATCTGCATTTAGGGCAGTCGCCCAGGTGGCAGATTCCCTATCTGTTGTTTTCTTAGCCTTTTCTTAAATGATTTCAAAGAAATTGGAAATTTATTGAACGTCTCCCTTGGTAAGTTATTCCAATCCCTAACTCCCCTTCCTATAAATGAATATTTGCCCCAGTTTGTCCTCTTGAATTCCAACTTTATATTCATATTGTGATCTTTCCTACTTTTATAAACGCCACTCAAACTTATTCGTCTACTAATGTCATTCCACGCCATCTCTCCGCAGAGAGCTCGGAACATACCACTCAGTCGAGCAGCTCGTCTTCTTTCTCTCAATTCTTCCCAACCCAAACTTTGCAACATTTTTGTAACGCTACTCTTCTGTCGGAAATCACCCAGAACAAATCGAGCTGCTTTTCTTTGGATTTTTTCCAGTTCTTGAATCAAGTAATCCTGGTGAGGGTCCCATACACTGGAACCATACTCTAGTTGGGGTCTGACCAGAGACTTATATGCCCTCTCCTTTACATCCTTACTACAACCCCTAAACACCCTCATAACCATGTGCAGAGATCTGTAACCTTTATTTACAATCCCATTTATGTGATTACCACAGTGAAGATCTTTCCTTATATTAACACCTAGATACTTACAATGATCCCCAAAAGGAACTTTCACCCCATCAACGCAGTAATTAAAACTGAGAGGACTTTTCCTATTTGTGAAACTCACAACCTGACTTTTAACCCCGTTTATCAACATACCATTGCGTGCTGTCCATCTCACAACATTTTCGAGGTCACGCTGCAGTTGCTCACAATCTTGTAACTTATTTATCACTCTATAGAGAATATCATCCGCAAAAAGCCTTACCTCCGATTCCACTCCTTTACTCATATCATTTATATATATAAGAAAACATAAAGGTCCGATAATACTGCCTTGAGGAATTCCCCTCTTAATTATTACAGTGTCAGGTAAAGCTTCGCCTACTCTAATTCTCTGAGATCTATTTTCTAGAAATATAGCAACCCATTCAGTCACTCTTTTGTCTAGCCCAATTGCACTAATTTTTGCCAGTAGTCTCCCATGATCCACCCTATCACTCCGATATACTCTTATTGTTGCTTGTGATTAGGCGACCCTTGACAGTGGTGCGGGAGAATGATATATATAGAGCCTTGAGACCATGAAGTCGTAAAGCTGACCTGACTCCTGCCCGCAATTAATGGAAGGAAGGGACAAAGGTCAACACATCGGTAGTTTTCGCAAGAGAAAATCTCTCATAAAAGTGACTGTAGAGGGTTCTGGTGCCAGGTGTCAGGTCTATTGTATTATAACAGATCTATCAGTTTGCAATAGCTTGGGTGTAATATACTGTAGTTAAATATTTAAAATATCCGCGGATAACTATTCGCGGATGTGGGTGCGGATGCGGAGCGGATGCGGATGTTATTTTGTATATCCGCGCAGAGCTCTTACTAATATCTAACAGTTGTATCCTGCACTAAACATGGGTTAGGTATGCCAGAAGCACCTGTGTTTCGTTATGTTTTACAAGCAGTGTGTGTAAGTCTGTGGTAAGCAATTCACGACAGTATTAGAGACATGTATAGTTGCTCAAAAACAAAAGGACAAATATGACTGTCGAGTATTGTACAAGTTCCTCGTACTCGGAAACAGTTGAACCTACGTCCTAAAAACGAAACAACCCATGGCACAACAGTCCCGAAGGGCCATTGCCTACCAAGCGACCGCTGCTGCTCAGTCCAAAGGCCTGCAGATTACGAGGTGTCGTGTGGTCCGCACTACGAATCCTCTCGGCTGTTATACTTGGCTTTCTGGACCGCGGCCGCTATATCACCGTCGGATAGCTCCTCAGTTGTAATCACGTAGGCTGAGTGGATCTCGAACCAACCCTCAGATCCAGGTCAAAATCCCTGATCTGGTCCGGAATCTAATGCGAGGCAGGTAGGCTTCCCGTACACCGCGAGACCGCCATATTTTAATGTATGTTGTGGGTATCCACAGGGTTTGTATCTCCATAGGAAGTGAATTATATTTCAATAGTAACTTAAATGCGAGGATACGCTTATTCTTTTTTCTGAGTTACTATACATTTTGTGTTTAGGAGTGTTGTGGGGAATGCCAGTGATATAGTCGAGTACGTAGGCTATGCTTTTTATAGAGCATACATTCATGGACGTAAATTTGAAATTACAGTCCAGTCCGCCCGTACAGTCAGAAGTAGTGCTGTATACAGGAGGCGGTCCTCCTGTTAACCTCCGAAGCTCCGTAACTGCTTTGCCTCCGTCATTAGTACCTGATACCACCGGAGGAGCGTTGTAATCGCATTACCCGATTCAATCACCCGGAAGGCCGCCTCCCGTTCACAGCTTAGGTAGACACAGCTTTATTTCGGGCTATCAGCTGTTTACAGCCGAAATACGTTTACAGGTAACCTATTAAAGGGTAATTAAACGAGCTGTCGATACTCAGTACGTTTCAATTGATGTCGAACGTTATTACCGCATGCACGACAGTAATTCCACTCGAAATCAGATGATGAAAACAGTGTTACAAATGATATTTAGTCGGCTGAGCAATTAACTCACTGCTATGTATTTATATACCCTTAAGAGCGATGTTGTTCAAATGTACTTCAATTCGTTTTATGAGTACCGGAACGTAAGTAATCAGTTCACGTACTGCACAATCAATAAATTTCTCCATATCATTTCAGTGTAATTCTAATGATCATGAGCAAACAGAAAAAATAAACTGATTCGTTCTTCTACCCTCAGTTTGTCATGAAAAGCCTCCAGTTGACTGTATACACCAGAGGAAGAGAGTTTCAAGCAGTGTTACGTCAGGCGAGAGCTGAGTAATGTTGGTGTGTTATGAAAAGTGTTGCTCGTAGGGTCAATCGTGCTGTAATAACACTTTCTGGTCCTATGAGGAAAGCGATGGCAAACTACTACACTCCCCATCTTGCCTAGTACGCCTCATTTTGGCGCCACCATTTGTTTTGCAGTTTCACTATGACTACAACCTTTGATGGTGCTGTTTGAGGATCCAACTAGCCTCTGGGCTAATGACCAGGAATAATAATAATAATAATAATAATAATAATAATAATAATAATAATAATAATAATAATAATAATAATAATACCTTTCAGTTCTGCATAGTCAGCATGGCAAGCAAAATAGTGCCCCCGTTTATTTATTTATTTATTTATTTATTTATTTATTTATTTATTTATTTATTTATTTATTTATTTATTTATTTATTTATTTATTTATTTATTTATTTATTTATTTATTTATTTATTTATTTATTTATTTATTTATTTATTTATTTATTTATTTATTTATTTATTTATTTATTTATTTATTTATTTATTTATTTATTTATTTATTTATTTATTTATTTATTTATTTATTTATTTATTTATTTATTTATTTATTTATTTATTTATTTATTTATTTATTTATTTATTTATTTATTTATTTATTTATTTATTTATTTATTTATTTATTTATTTATTTATTTATTTATTTATTTATTTATTTATTTATTTATTTATTTATTTATTTATTTATTTATTTATTTATTTATTTATTTATTTATTTATTTATTTATTTATTTATTTATTTATTTATTTATTTATTTATTTATTTATTTATTTATTTATTTATTTATTTATTTATTTATTTATTTATTTATTTATTTATTTATTTATTTATTTATTTATTTATTTATTTATTTATTTATTTATTTATTTATTTATTTATTTATTTATTTATTTATTTATTTATTTATTTATTTATTTATTTATTTATTTATTTATTTATTTATTTATTTATTTATTTATTTATTTATTTATTTATTTATTTATTTATAGTTTACCACCACTAGAGCCCTGCATCCGCGAATGGTGATCCGCGGATATTGTAAATATTTAATTACACTATATTACACCCAAGATATTGAAACGGATAGATCTGTTAACATAATACAATAGACCGTCCGACTCGCTGTCTGAATGGTCAGCGTACTGGCCTTCGCTTCAGAGGGTCCCGGGTTCGATTCCCGGCCGGGTCGGGATTTTAATCTTCATTGGTTAATTCCAATGGCCCGGGGGTTGGGTGTTTGTGCTGTCCCCATCATCCCTGCAACTCACACACCACACACAACACTATCCTCCACCACAATAACACGCAGCTACCTACACATGGCAGATGCCACCCACCCTCATCGGAGGGTCTGCCTTACAAGGGCTGCAATCGGCTAGAAATAGCTACACGAAATTAATTATACAATAGGCCTGATACTTGGCACCAGACCCCCCACAGTCACAGTTTTATGGGGGATTTTCTCTTGTGATAACTACGGACGTATTGATATTTGTTCCATGCTTCCATTAATTGAGGGCTGGAGCCAGTTATGCTTAGGTCAAATATACGGGTTTATCGTCTCAGGGCTCTTTATATATATTCTCCCATACTAATCCCAAGGGTCGCCTAACCACAAGCAAAAATAGGAGAATACTTCGGTGTAAATTAACAAATTTCATTATTTAGAAATTATCAGCAAAATTATCCGCACTGCCATACAGTTTGCATCCACCAAGACACTAACTTAGCAGATATCCGCCTCTAACCATCACTTATCTGACCTAACATGAAAGTTTTCCGTAATTGACACAAAGTACCGCACAATCAATTTTAAAAAAAATATATAAGTCCAAAAAGGTTTAAACCTGGTCGGTAGTTCAGGAATGTAAGGCTAGATAGATCACGTGGTATGCACCCCCCAGAGACGGTGTCTAAATATAGCCAGAGAGTACTTGGCTGGTACATCTTCTTCTCCAGGTCGTCTGCAGGCGGAGATACCTCAGATTCGAATATGCTGCTAGCATCGATGATTTCGGCTTCGTTCTTCTGGCTGTATTTAGCAATTACTCGTATATCGATTCTTCGATTATTACTTCCGTCGACAACACAGTGGACTTCTTCGTATATGTCTGTACTTTATCAGACATCGTTCTGATTGAATTATGGCGCTTGATTCGAACTACACAAGAACCTACTTTATCGGGCCCTCATTAATTCGGATCTCCCATTTATCCGGATCGAAAATAATAAAAATTTATTTTTATTTGTACAGTATTTCTTTTCTTGATATTGGCATTACGTCGCACCGACACAGATAGGTCTTATGGCGACGATGTGACAGGAAAGGGCTAGGAAGGGAAGGAAGCGTCCAGGGCCTTAATTAAGGTACTGCCCCAGCATTTGCCTGGTGTGAAAATGGGAAACCACGGAAAACGATCTTCAGGGCTGCCGACAGTGGGGTTCGAACCCACTATCTCCCGAATACTGGATACTGGCCGCAGTGTGTTTCTTTTACGGGGTCGACTCTTCTTGACTGTCTTTTCCGCCAAGGATAGTTAAGGACAGGAATTGGAAATAATTCGGTCACGGTCTATCAAAGATTCGCCGTAGAAAACCATTTCCAGGACGGCCGAGGTGGGTTTCGAACCCACGCTCTTCTGAATGCAACGCACTACTAATATTCACTGATGGTGAATTCGAAAATGAAACCGGCGCTCCATCAGAAGAAACAATGATTCATGGAGAGGCAACAATGCAGCTGGACAAAGTGATGGACTATTTAGAGTCCTTGAGTGAAACCACACTGGCAGAATTGTTGTTGGGCCGATGACCTTCGATGTTAGGCCCCTTAAAACAACAAGCAGAACTGTTGTTACTAAAACGTCTTCGTGATCGCGCTGCGTCCAAACGCTATACAACATGAAAAAACCATGCATTATTTTAGTGCATAAAACAGAGGCGTAAATATAAGAAAAGAGTTCTTATATTTTTTGTACAATTGAAAAAAAAGTATTACTGTACAGCTTATGTTAATCTATATATATAAAATAAGAGTTTTTTCTGTACATTGCTCAGAATTTGAAAAGAATGGTATTTCTGTATCGATCAGGCCCACAGTAACAAGAAAATGCAGTTTTTACTTTTCCGTAATTTCTGTCTGTCTGTAGCCTATGTATGTGTGTATGTACACGCATCACGAGAAAACGGCTGAAGAGAATTTAATAAAAATCGGTATGTAAAGCCGGGGTGTGAGCCGCTACAATCTAGGCTATAAATCATTTTATTCACGCTGAGTGAAATGGTACCGGTAGTTTATGGGAAGGCCTAAAATTAGGCCTACTTCCCAAATATTTATGTTATTAGTGGTCATATCGATAAATACTACATGACTAAAGTTATATAGAATTTAATTTCCGATCATTTACGTCTTATGCCTTTTTACCGTACCGGCTATGATGACACAGATATTCATGAATTTGGATTTTTGTTGCTAAGTCCATATCGACGCCGAGCCCCGAGAAAAAGGATAAACAGAATTTAATGAAAATCAGTATATTGAGTCGGGGAAAAAGAAGCTACAGTTTAAGCTATAAACAATGGTATTCACCCTGAGTGAAATGGTAGCTTATGGGAAGGCACCTAAAATTTCATTTTTAAATACCTATGTTCTTAGTTATAGAAAAGTACTGTATAACAAAAGTTATAGAGAATACAATTTCCGATCATTTATGTTTTATTCAGTTTTACCGTACCGAGTGCCATTTCAGAAT
The DNA here is from genome assembly GCF_040414725.1 of Anabrus simplex. NCBI lineage: Eukaryota > Metazoa > Arthropoda > Insecta > Orthoptera > Tettigoniidae > Anabrus > Anabrus simplex. The sequence continues at coordinate 91,613,021 of NC_090272.1, read as the reverse complement.
CGGAAAACAATTAATAATGTGAAGGCCTACAATATCGAAAGCGCGTAACATTGATCAACAATAACATTACACTGGCCGTTGTTTGTTGTAATGTTCTTTGTCTCTTATGCTGACATTCAACTCCGATAGATGGGATTACTGTTGCGTACCGAGTATAACAGCCTAACTGAATATTGGCGGGAAATAGCTGAGGAGTTAGATAACTTTCTTCTTTAGCATGCCATTCTTCTGGGTCATACATTTTCTGATAATGCTGGTACGTAACACACTGGTTCATTACAGTATTCCAGCTATTCGATACCTACTTTGACGCGCTGTTTTGAATGAGCATTGTGCGCACTTAAGTCAGAGGCTCAGTTAGTAGTACTATGAAATGGTCTAGAATTACAATTTAGGCCTATTCCAAATTATAGTACCACAATTCACTAAATAACTCAAAATTCAACCCTGAAAAGAGCCGTTTCTTAAGAAAAGTTTCTTCCTCTTCACTTTTGTTAAATCTACATTCATTTTATTCCAAATTAGCAGCGATGATGTGGTTTCTTCTCTGGCTTGGAGGAAAAATTGCCTCCACGTCAGATAGTTCTTTCCCCCGCCAGTGTGGTGAATTGAGATTTTCCGACTCATCGGGTACTCCCAGGAATCAGATAAGTAAACGGGCATAGTTTTTGTCCTGGGACTATCCACTATTCGACCCCCCCCCCCCCCGCCGCCGAAAAAAGACGAAGATTGTTCACGGATGTCTGCGTCTTGGTCATTCCAGCTCTGTAGCTTTGGGCTGTTAGTTCTGCAGCGTAGTACTGTTTGTTAAAAGTGAGAAAATGTGTGGGTTTTTATTTGATCGAGTATTTCATATGAAGGCATTGCTTTTAATCGCGCCATTCCTACTGACGTCATTGTAATGACCCATGTTCATTTTAGTTGGGAAAATCACTAAGAGTCTTTCTGAGAATCTATAAAGGCAGGCGGAGCGTGAGTGTCTTCCATTATAATGAAAACTCCCCAACCTGATTGTGACTGATGGTAGGCAAGCTGGCCTACCATTACAATGAAAATTCCCTAACCCAGTCTTAATATGAGAAAAGACGTTCGTGACTTCCCCGTCGTGTTTCTAGGGCAACGTTAAGAGCTATGCAACTTAATACAATCTTGCTCACAATGTTTACACTACATAACCTAGAATTCTGTATAGCCTACAGTTTAGAATTCCGTAGCGAAGCACGGGTACATCAGCTAGTAGATTATATAACATGTACTGTATTTTTTTTCCAGATTATCCGGATCAGTTCCGGTCCCGCTTAATCCGGATAAACGAGGTTCTTGTGTACTTCCCAGCACATGCAATGTTTCGTATAATCACTGCAGTGGCCTGAGCTGGTGGAGCTTCGCGGTAGCGTCCATACTGGTTCTACCATTGCTGTCATCTTCAGCAAATCTCTTCATTCAGAACTGCTTACTTTTTACTGCCCATGAATTATCCGACGGAACCTCGGCAAACAGTTCAACGCCTGTTCCTTTATGTACATAATGGCACCATGCTTGAAACACTCCATGTCTCAATAACTCTCGCTATTGTCAGGCAGTTCTTGTCAATCCTCCGTATTCACTTGCAATTCGGATAGGCCTCGGGATTTTACACCCGTGTTACTCGGAAGCTGCAATATTTCTCTGACCGCACTTTTGATCATATTGTCAGCTTTGAAGAGAATTAAGGAATGTTATCCACTGAAGCCGATATAATATGAAGGTGGGTCAAATAAACTGGGGGATGAATTATCTCCTGATGTGGTTGAAGTAAGTTTATCCAAATTACATTTCAGTTTCCCCAGGATTTGATTTTCACTAAATGTCTGAGTCTGTTTGGAAGTAGCTCCCAAATATTTGACCACCTCGTTTTCGTTCATACTTTTAATGCTACGTTTAGTACTGTAAATCATTAGTGTCAGGTTTACCATCATTTATGATAATGACATTTGATTTACCGCTTGCTTATTTCTCCAAGTAGGATGATGGCATCATTTACCAATACTGAAGCTGCCTCTCGACCTTTGCCTATAATCACTAGATCATCAGCGAGCAATTAACGGTGGCATGCTAGGGACTAATTGAAATCCATGCATTAGCGAAACTTAGCTGTCAGTCAATCAAGAATCTGATTAATTCCGCAGTTGAAAAGAAATAGTGACAATGGGTCTCCTTGAAATACTCCACATTTAATATTAATCTTATCTGTACGACCATTGACAGTCTGTATATGGGTTGAATTATCAGCGAGTTGAGTAATCTTCTTAAAGACTGTGGTAATGCACCATAAATAATCTTGGAACATATGTCACTTCGTAGTTCCTTTATATTCAAAGCAGAAAAAACATCCTTCGCATTTGCTGTGGAACCTCCTCTTCTTCGAGATTGCATGCCACAGTATTATACAGTAGTTCATTGTAGTACACGCCCTTGTTTATGTTGCACATGTTTATTTACACATGACACAACAGGTTTTGTACGAAGAGAAGGGCCGGTAGGGGTAGACACTGACGATTACAGGCGTAAAATCACGATTTAAGATGTAGTCGCGTGTCCTGTTATGGACGACTTGTATAAAGAGTGCACGTTATTCGTATCGCTGTTATCTGCTACCAGCAGAGCACAGCTTGTGGTAATCTGTTCGGCCGAATGTAATATTGTAAGATAACCACATAGAGTTGGAGATCAGGAAGGGAATCCCATCGTAAAACAGGGCAAAGTCTACTTGATCGACACAGTTCGTACTCGCGACACTACCAGGGTGTGGAAGAAGAAAAATTTTGCCGGGCTGAGTGGCTCAGACAGCTGAGGCGCTGGTCATCTGACCCCAACTTGGTAGGTTCGAACCTAGCTCAGTCCAGTGGTATTTGAAGGTGCTCAAATACGTCAGCCTCGTGTCAGTAGATTTACTGGTTCGTAAAAGAATGCCTGCGAGACTAATTCGGCACCGACAGCCGTTAAAGTAATTAGTGGGACGTAAAGCAAATAAATGCCTTTGCTGGCAGGACCTAGTGTTTACAGTGCACTATGTATTCTGGTATAGGCTAGAGCAATTTTGCTACTTTTGTTACTTTCATAGATCTGTCTTATCCTTGGCTTTGACATTATGAAAGTGACTGAGGTATGAGCGAGGCTAGTAATGCCAATCTTTATGCAGCCAGTTCCTGCTATGAATGATGTGAAAATGTTGCTCATAGGATCAGTTGATGTATGCATTTCAGTGGGCTTGGCAGACTGATATGTAATAGCAACTCTGGCTCAGTGAGGAAAGCAACGGGAAACTACCTCACTCCTCATTTCCCTAGTACGCCTCTTCAGTGATGCCTAGGCCATCTATGACAGCTGATGGCAGAGCTGTTGAGGATCCCACCAGCGGAATCGCTGACGGACTGAACATATATAAAGCAAATAACATTAAGAATAATTTTATTTCACACTGTACAAGGTCGAATTCCATATGTGTATCTACTTTAGCAAGTCTAACAATATGACACTCAGGAGTTTTGCAATGGCTTACTTTACAGCGATGTCGCTTAGGACTTGCAGAGCTAATATTGTCGGGATCGGAAGAGAAGAAATGTTGACCAAGAGAGGTCAAACAGGAGAGATGAAAGCGAAGAAGCTGACCGACCTAAGCGGAAGCAATGAGATACTCAGACTCTACTCAAAAGTCCATTGTCGAAAGCGCCTAGAGGTTACCCGCCTCACGACAGGTGATAATCCTCTCAGAGAGCAAAGACCTAGGAAGACTTCATCTTCTACTTTTTGTCCCCCTTTGGGTGGGGGTGGCCACGAATATCTGTCTGTCGTAAGGGGTGACTAAAAGGGGCCCAGGGCCTCTTAACTTGGGAGCATGGGTTGGCGACCACGGCGCCCTTAGCTGAGCCCTGGCATTGCTTTCACTTGTGCCAGGCTCCTGACTTTCCTCTATCCTATCCTCCCTTGGTCAACCCTTGTATTTTTCCGACCTCGACGGTATTAGGTATCGGGGCCTAGGGATTCTTTCATTTTCACGCCCTTCATGGGCCTTGTCTTTCTTAGGCCGAGACCTTCATTTTCTAAGTGTCGGACGCCTTCAATTTTTTTATACCTCTGATTAGCCTTAATAGAGGATGATTGTCCATTTGTACTTCCTCTTAAAACAACCACCACGATGGTCTTTGTTCGGTTCCGTTATTATTCTGTGATTTCATTTCAGCCAACCTCAATGGGTCAGTAGTCCTCCCGGCTGAAATCGCTGATTTTTAAATACAAGTCCAGCATGTTGAAAACTTCTGAGGGACACCTCGGCGAGAGTGAAGTTTATCAGATTGGTATAAATACCAATCGAGGACGCATATATTATCGCAGTAACCAAATATGATGATTGTGAATCGCTTACCACAGCAGGCGCGCCGACTTCAGGTAAATATTGGGGGGGGGGGGCATCATTAACATGAACACAGGCACGTGAAATGAGGAACAACCATTAATGCAAACATCCCTATATAATAACAATATTTAAGAATATTCACAAACAAACCGAAAAAAGAACAGAATAATAATGGAGCTCGTTTCTCAAATACTTTTTTGAGCGAGCCTTACGTACGGAGTTTTCAGTAATATTCCCAAGTAAACAGAAAAAATAGAATTTGATTCATAAATATTTTCAAGGAATGTTTTATCTACAAAGCTATCAAAAATAATTACAAGTAAAAAAAATCAAAACTTGCTTCATAAATAAATGTTCTTAATATATGTCGTATTACCTTGTTATGTCCACCTCTGTGGTGTAGTGGTTAACTTGATTAGCTGCCACCCCCAGAGGTCCGGGTTCGATTTCCGGCTCTGCCACGAAGTTTGAAAAGTGATAGGAGGGTTGAAACGTGGTCCACTTAGCCTCGGAAGGGCAACTGAATAGAGCGGGGATCGATTCCCACTTCAGCCATCCTCGAAATGGTTTTCCGTGCTTTCCCACTTCTCCTCCAGGCAAACGCCGGGATGGTACCTAACTTAAGGCCACGATCGCTTCCTTCCCTCTCCTTGCCTATCCCTTCCAATCTTCCCCTCCCCCCACAAGGCACCTGGTCAGCATAGGTGAGGCCGTCTGGGCGAGGTACTGGTCCCCGTCTCCAGCTGTATCCCCGACTAAAGTCTTACGCTCCAGGACACTGCCATCGAGCTGGTAGTGGTGGGATCCCTCGCTTAGTCAGAGGGAAGAACCAACCCTAGAGGGTAAACAGATTGAGAAAGAAAGAAAGACTTTGTTATGAATTTCATGATGCGAAATGTGAAAAGCTCTACCGCCAGATGTACTGCTTGAACAATCTCGATTAGGAAATGTAATTCCCTGAAGTAATGCCCGCTTCCCAAACTCATTTCTTACTATAAAACCATCTACCACCTTCTCCCGATTTAACGCCTTAGCAGCCTCTGAAGACTACCAAACTCCACGTTTTCAGGGGATTTAACATCTAGGAGGTTTATTTGGGGGGGGGTTTATGACACTATCTCCCTAAGATCATTTGTGGGGGGGAGGCAGAAAACGCCTTGCCCCCCTAAACAAGGCGTCGCTGTAGCACAGTTTTGTCAAACACGGCCTCTAAAGGCCTTTGCTTTCGTTGTGCCACAAACCACGATCTATTCAAGGCTTTTGATAGGGTGGATGATGGGAGATTTGTGACGAAAAGAGGGCTTTTGGACTAGACAAAAGTGTGACTGAAAGAGCAACTAAATATCTAACTCAGAGTATTAGCGTAGGTGATTCAATGTCTGATCCCAAAGTATGCGACATTTTCATAACACTACTCTTTTGTGGGAAATCGCCCAGAACAAATCGTGTTGCTTTCCTTTGGATCTTTTCCAGTTCTCGTATCAAGTAATCCTGAAGTGGGTCCCATCCACTGGAATCGTACTGTAATTGGGGTCTTACCAGAGACTTACACGTCCTCTCCTTTACATCCTTAACACCTCATAGCCATACGAAGAGATCTGTATCCTTTACTTACAACCTTGTTAATGTGATTAAGCCAATTAATATAGTTCTCTATATTAACACCTAACTAGTTACAGTGATCCCTGTGTGGTACTTTCACCCCGTCAACACGGCAAGAGAACTTTCCCTCTTGGTATTATTTCGAGTTGAAGATGGGGACCTACCTAAGATCAGTTCTAATGCTGAGGACATCACGAGCCAAAGGAATTAACTAATGGAAATTAAAATCCCGGACTCGGCCGGGAATCAAACTCGGGACCTCTGGACCGAAGGCCAGCATGTTAACCATTTATCCATTGAGCCGGACTTCATCTTGGTGAAACTTACAAGTTTACTTTTCATTCTGTTATATCGTTGTCTGCTGTCCATCTCACAACATTGTCGAAGTTTTCATGCAGTCTCTCACAATCCTGTAACTTATTAACTATTTTCTTCTATTTTGCTTTACGTCGCACCGACACAGATAGGTCTTATGGCAACGATGGGATAGGAAAGGCCTAGGAATGTGAAGGAAGCGGCCGAGGCCTTAATTAAGGTACAGCCCCAGCATTTGTCTGGTGTGAAAATGGGAAGAAACGGAAAACCATCTTCAGGGCTGCCGACAGTGGGATTCGAACCCACTATCTCCCGGATGCAAGCTCACAGCTGCACGTTCCTAACCGCACGGCCAACTCGCCCGGTAACTTATTAACTACTCCATTCAGTATATATCTACAGAAAACCGTATCTGATAATCCAGTTCACCCCCTGTTGGTGGGGGACGCAGATGAAGAATACACCCACGATATCTCTTGCCTGTCGTAAGATGCGTCTATAAAGGGCGACAAAGGGATGATTGAATTAGAACCATGACAACAACTTGTGATTCGTACCATCATGCGAATAGCACCATGGGTCGCCTTTACTTGCGGGTAGTACCACTATGTTAGGTACACAATAGGTTTGTGATCATTAGCAGCAGAGAGCGGTCCACTGTAGGTTTCCAGTACCTGTGATTAGTACCACTATATGCAGAACACCACGGGCTTACGTTGCCTGTGATTTGTACCATTCTGTGAGAAACACCACGGGTCTGGGCGTTGCCTGTGATTAGTACCACTATATGAGAGACACCGTTGGTCTGCGTTGGCTGTGATTTGTACCCACTATATGAGGAACACCACGGGATAGCACGAGTCCCTGTGATTAGTACACCTATGTGAGGTATACCCTGGGTTTGCGTTGCCTACGAATGGAGCCATTATGTGAGAAACACCAATAGTCTGTGTCACCTGTGCGACGTACAATACTTGTGATTATTACACCGTGAGCTTACGCTACTTTTGATTAGTATCGGAACTTGAGAAATACCATGGTTCTGCTTTACTAGCGATAAATACCATTAGAGGGACCGTTGACCTGGATTGTGAACCCCTTTAGGCAACTAACACCATCGATTCAGGATTGTGCTTTGGAAGCAGTCCCTTTGTCAGTAATAGTTTCTGCGAAGGTGAGGCCTTGCAGGTTTGATCCGCTGATTGTTTTAGATTCATCCATTCATTCTTCATCATCACGTTTTTGAATTCTGGTCAGTGGATGAATTTTGGACTTCTAAATTGTCATTGCATTTCGTCTCATTTTGTACCATTAGGGGCTGATGACTTAGATGTTGTCCACCTCCGTAGCGGAACGGTTAGTGTTATTAGCTGCCATCCTCGAAGGCCCTGGTTCGATTCCCGTTACTGCCAGAAATTTAAGAATGCCAGGAGGGCTGGTATTTGGTTGAAATGGTCCATGCAGCTCACCTCCAGTGGGAGAGTGCTTGAAAAGAGCTTCACCGCCTCGGAATGAGGGCACGAGTGTTTACTTTCATTTTACCAATAGGTTAGGCCCCTTTAAACAACAATCATCATCATCATCAGATCCCAGTTCCTTACTCATATCATTTATACACATAAGGTAACATGAAGATCCAATAAAACTGCCTTGAAGTTCTCCCTTCTTAAATCATTACACCCACTCTAATTCTCGGAGTTCTATTTTCTAGACATGTAACCCATTCAACCAATCTTTTGTCTAGTGCAATTGCCCTTATTTTTTCTGTAGTCTCCCACAATGTACCCCACCAAAAGACTTGATTAGCTCCATAGCGACGCAACTCATTTGACCACCTTAAGGCGACACCCCTGAGATAAAGATTTTTTTTTTTTTACCTAATGCATGGATTTTCACGATGGGAATGTCGCCTACATAAAAGTAGCCATATCATGAACACTTCTTTCATATATAATTAAGAGTTTTGCCAAATTATTTTTTTCCTTTGAAATTAAATTCCATATTTGTTCATGAAATTAAATTAACATGTTAATGTAGATTCGTAATTAGATAGATAATACTTCTTTTAAAAGCACTACGTATCGATTTTTCTGTACATAATTTAGATAAGGAGATATATCGTACTAAAGTTCGTGTGATTTTTGCGTTCTAAAATTTTGGACTTAAAAATCCCTACTACCTGGAAAAATTAGGCAATCAAAAATTCCATATGCAGGTTTCTTAATGTAGCTGTAATACATATACCATACAAATTTTGTTAAATTTAACAGAATATTATGGGAGAAATGGGATTTAAATGTAAAATTACAATTGGCAAACAAAGCATTATAACAGTCATATATTGTTTGAATTCAGCGGAATAACTTCGTGACAAGAAAAAGGAAATTCAATCCTTTCAATTTCAGTCATAGCAAACATTTCACCAAAATGATCGAGATATCGATTTTTATCTCCGGAGTATCGCCTTAATCTAAAATATCTCAGATATGTTTCTCGAACCCTACAAGTTGAGCCTCACTGGAATAACCTTTCCGAACTATCTTCTATCAATCCAGTTAGTTTTCCAGTACTCTTCTCTTCTACAGATTGTTTGGATAATGCCGTTCAATAATAGGCTCTGATATAGATGACCAGAACAATTTTAAAATGAAGTTGAGAAACTCTCTGACTGGAGCTGTAATTTTTCAGATGAGGTCTGCTGTTCAAATGCCTCACAAGGAATCGTCATGCGTGGAGCAGTGTGAGTAGACTTGGAAACTAAAAGAGAAATGATAGCACTTAGTTTCAAAGTTGTCTGCCTTATCTGTTATCTCTTTGTGGCTGTATGCTGAACTATAGTGCCTTTATAAGCATGTACTGTGCTGTATTTCCTACATTTTGCTGCCCTTTTATGCGAATACTCCATACATCGTTGCCTATTTTGCCTGCCTAAGATATACATGTTTAGTGCCCACAAATACGCTCTCTACCAACCACATGAATTCCTTGACTTACTTCCTCGTATGTCATGCGCCTGTGACGTTGCGGAGCTCGAACTGGTGACGTCGCAGCTGTCGGTGACGTATTTCTGGTGCTGCCAACGTCAATGTGACGTACAGAACCAGTCTACCTCGCATGATCTAGCGAGTGCTCATTTAGGAAAGGTTATTCATGAGCCAGTCTCTTACAAAATCGTGCAAGGTTGATTGTCCCTAACTGAGTAAGTATAGAACGATGTTTGCATCATGGAGTCTTCATAAAATCTCAGAGAAAATACAAATTTAGTTACTTATTTTTAATATAAAATACAAACTTAAGTCTATTGAACCGAGACTTCATAAAATACCCCCCCCCCCGCGGGTGGGGGACGCAGACGAAGAATACACCTACGGTATCCCCCTGCCTGTCGTAAAATGCGACTAAAAGGGGCGACCAAGGATGACCGTATTAGAACCATGGAACTACTTGTAATTGGCACCATCACGCGGGGAACACCATGGGTCGCCTTTACTTGCGAGTAGTACCACTATGTTAGGTACCGGTACACAATAGGTTTGTGATTAGTAACAGCAGCGAGCGGTTCACTGTGGGTGATGAGTACCCAGTATGTGAGGGAACACCGTGGGCTTACGTTGCCTGTGATTAGTAGCTCTACATGAGCGACACCGTGGGTCTGCGTTGCCTGTGATGAGTATTTTTCAAGAGGACACTGCTCGTCCACATAAAAGACGTGTGCCTATGCACTGTTTGCGTGATGTTGAGGTACACCCTCTGGCAGCAAGATCCCTAGATCTGTCCCCGATAGAACATGTGTGGGACCAGCTCGGACAACTCCGTCCCACAGACAGTATCCAGGACAGGGCGTCTCAGGGTGCATGCACTGTGCACGGTGCAAAAGACGACTTCGCTTGGTTGACCAGAGTGCAGATCCCCACTCCTCGATTTGGAGCAATAGCGCTGTCTCTGTCTTTCCCTACGCCTGTCTCCCTGTTCCTCATTTGCTCCGTAGCGCTCCAAATCCGGGCCGAGTTGAGCCGAGCTTAGCCGCGTAGCTCAGAGACGAAGCGTTGGTCCGAGCCGAGCCGAGTGGGACCGATGGACTGTGCACAGGAACTCTGCGCCTCAGTTTGCACGCGTGAGATTTTGGGCGTTTGAGAGGCCCTGATCCAGGATATAAAAGACCAGTTACAACAGTTCTGGGTCAGCTTGTGTCAGGAGAGGATACAACGGCTTTATGACACCCTTCCCAACGGGATCAGTGCATGCATCCAGACCAACGGAATGCAACGTCATACTGATAAGTGAGCCCGTACTGCCAAGTTCTTTGTAGATTTGACTCGATTTTTTAATCATTGAAATATCACACACACTCTCAACACGTGGATTCATTTTGTTTCCTTCTTCCCAACTGGATCCGGCAGTGCATGCATGTTGCAGACTATGATGATTTAAATAAGAACTTTGTGATGATCTGCTGTGTTCTTTTCAGGAGACTGCTGGCATGTCTTCCTTGGTGCGCTCCAAGACTCCCTGGAGGCAGCTGGCTGCGATCAGGTTAGTTCTTCTATGTTCTAATTCTACTTACATTTTGTTTTGTATACTTTATAAATGACAGAAACTGCAGACACTACAATCTTACAGGGGCTAACACCTGAACCAGCTTGCAGACGGCGGGACGCAGCCGTATAGCGCATGCATGTACTGTGCCGTGGTCGTAGTTACCATAAACCATTGTTAAGTACAACTTCAGAGTGTGAAAAATAAGCCTATATATAATACGGGGTGCGAAAAATAAAGCTGACCCAGAAAATATTTACAATAGGACTGACTCAGGATTGACCCTTGTTAATGAACATCACAGAATATGCTGTAAATGGCCTCATCCGAAGAAATGAAAAACTGAAATCCAAAAATCCTGACTCCACTTCTCTCAGTAACAACCGACAGAACTCAACACGCGAAGTTTCATCTGGACTCTTTAACGCACGCACAACAGTAAAATTTTAAGGATAATGTTTAATAATGTTATTTGCTTTACGTCCCACTAACTACTTTTTAAGGTCTTCGGAGACGCCGAGGTGCCGGAATTTAGTCCCGCAGGAGTTCTTTTACGTGCTAGTAAATCTACCGACACGGGGCTGTCGTATTTGAGCACCTTCAAATACCACCGGACTGAGCCAGGATCGAACCTGCCAAGTTGGGGTTAGAAGGCCAAGCGCCTTAACCGTCTGAGCCACTCAGCCCGGCAAGGATAATGTTTCGACACGACGAACTCTTAACTCCCACTCGCCCAGATAAACGGCGTTGACATTTCGTCTGACTTCATTCCACGGATTCCTTCCCTCGAGCAATGTTTTCTGGTGTGCGGAACACTTTTCAGGTAGTTACGGTTTTTATGCACTACAGAGCCCGTTTCACGCCATTTTTCCACTAAGTTTTGCATTGCAGACTTCGCTGGAGGTTTTGCCAAAACACTTGCAGTCTTAAACTCTTGCGCAGACAGTTCCACACAAGTTTTCCATGAATCGTGCTTCGCATAACACTCGACAATGATCTAGCGCTGTTTTATCGTGAACACCATTTTGTGTTGCATTCAACTGGTCGCTAAACACGTTTGCTTCTCTCTCTCTCTCTCTCTCATGCACTGACACACCGACGTACTCAAGAGATGCGCATGCGCCGACACGTAACAGCAAGCGATTGGTGCATCGAAATTTCTCCTGTTCATTAACAAGCGTCAATTCCACGCCAGTCTTATAAAAATGTTCCGGGAGAGTTTTATTTTGCCCAGCTTGTGCATGTTTTGCTCATCTATTTTTATGTATTTTAAACACGGTTAAGGCAAAATATAATTTTCTATTCGAATAAAATAGTGTAATAATTAATGAAAATCACAATGTGTATATCATAAATTAAATTCCTGGAAAGAAGCAATAATTTAATTTCTTAGATTGTGAATATTAAAGTATTTAGTATTTATTTGCATAAGTCTATACAGGGTTTTCTCTACTTGATAGACCCCATGATATAAGTAAAGAAAACCGAGCAAAACTAGGAAAACTAACAAGAAACAACAAAGAAAAGAGATACAACGGCAACCCAGAACAAAATAATACTGAACTTAAAATTAGAAAGTTAGAAAATGGCAACACGGCAACCCAAAAGAAAGGCTAACAACCTGCCTCTCCTATCCTGACTAAATCAGCAAGACTTAAGCTACTTACATTCCATACTCGCTCGTCAAGCGTCAGAACAGCACAGCCCTCGTCCTTGAATACTCCATAATATTAAAGTATACAAGCTCTTCACGCTTTTTATATCGTGGAATACCAGGGGTTCACCCCAGTGTGGCTATGTGGTCGTCACTTGTATTGCCACGTCGTTCGAAGTCGTATGTTATTAGTTATTGTTTAATAGATAGAGTAGTGTTACGTCTGGCTTCCTCGTGAACCTCTCAAAAATGTATTCGGCTGAAAATCTCCAAGGACATTAGCGGGTTGTATATCCACGGAGGTTTTCTTACCCTTTGCCTGTGAAGCCTGTACTTCATTGCTTTTAGAAATGATAACCTTAGATTTAGCTATAAACACTGCTTGTCACTTTTCTAACAAATAGAACTTTGCAAGTATATTTGCAGTGTGTATGTGTTGGATAAATCTATACGTAATATGAAGGTCCCTGTCCATTCTTGTGTGGAATAACCTGTTGAATCACCGAACGTATTTGGTTGCCGTATTCTCCGTTGTAGAGAGCATTTATCGAGGAATGTTTGGTTGTCTGGAACATTAATCTATGACTAAAGGGAGGCGGGCAGCGGTGAGTATAGTTAAGGAAGTCTAAGAAAAAATAGGCCATCCCTACACTTCTTCGCTAACCTTCCCTTCTCTTCGGTACCGACATTATTAGTTTGAGGCATGTAGAGCCTTTCATTTCCATACAGCTCAAATCAAGGTCCGACGTCTTCCTGTCTCTCCTAATATTTATGGCTCAGTGTGTAATCCGGGTTTCTTTTGCTAGGCAGGGTGGGGGTACACGAAGTCCGTATATCCCGAGTTTAATACGTTGGTAAAAATGGTGTACATTGATCAGTGGCGGTTTCTGGTATAGTGCAATGGAGCAATGAACCTCCAGTTTATATCAAATTGTACTCAACTAACATCCTTGTAAATCTGGAAGCTCTTGCTAAGTCCCTCTACCCGTAATATACTCGTACTGGCTTTCAATTCACGCAGTGCCTGTAACTGGATACTCGTCTGGAATGAACCCCATTGCAAGACGATCTCCCCGTCCGTACATAGGCGAAGGGAGAGGGGAGGTGCGGGGGAACGTCGGCCAGCACTAGGGCAAGACCAGGATATCGCAGAAACGGAAATCTGTTCTCTACGCATGCGCAATATGCCACTCTCTCAAGTCTCTCGCAAGTCGTGTTGTTGGGGTATGTGCCTGCCATATGTTGCCCTTAAGGGCCCCACAGACGGTCCGTCTTAGCGTCCGTCTTACCTGCGCAGTTCTAAGACGACAGGTAAGACGGATCGTGTGTGGTAGAATTTTCATCCCTGTACCGTCTTAGGCTTGGCTCGAAGTGAATCTGGCAGCGCCTGATTTTTCTATGCGTGTACAGGTAAGTCGGCGAGCAAGTTGGAGCGTGTGTGGCGTCTTTAGACTTAGCGTCAGTTTTAACCAATTGCTCCTACAGTGCAGTTCGCTCGTAGGACATAATGTCGGATTTAAGAATCATGCCTCGAGCGTTTCTAATGGAGTTCATACAGCTATACCGTTGTAATCCGTGCTTGTGGAAAATCAAAAGTAAAGAGTACTCGGTATGGGGTTATTTTTACGTTTTCCATCAACCGCACCCAGACAATTTGGAAAATTCCATTTTCTTTCAAACTGCTGTCCAATACATATCCATTCATCTTTTGTTGGAAACTGAAACAAAATAAAATAAAAATTGTTATTATTATTATTATTATTATTATTAAATCATGCAACTAAAATATAATTTAACCCAATGTAATTAATTATTTTTTTTTGTTTTTAGGTTGGTTGGGCGAAGACTGTTAATTTTCACACTCCGTTATATAATTCTTTCTTATTGTACCTACTCTAAGCATACATTATACCTTGTTTTATATTAAATTAACATGAAATACATTCCCTTTTACCTTGTACAAGAAACTTATAAATAAATTTGACTTACTTTGAGATACTGTTTCTTGAGCACCTTATATATTGCAGTGCAAGTCTCAGGAATAATTACTCCCAAAGACTGGGCTGGAATTGCAGCGGAAAAATTCAGATCTTCGTAACTTCTGCCGGTTGCTAGGAAACGAAGTGTGACGTTGAGTCGTTCATGCGGTGTTATTGCCCGTCTCATTGCACTGTCACTCTTTCTGATATGGGGCGCTACCAAGTGAAGGTGTAAATACGTTTCACTGTCCATCCTCAAATAATTGTACCAGTCACCTGGTTCAAGAGTTAAATCTTTCATTAAATTTATATGCGACTGTGTATCTCGTTTAAGTAACCAAGCTTTTGCCCATTTTGATCAAGCCCTTTTCTTTTTAGCTTTTGATCTCAAAGCTAATGCTAGAGCGGTGTAAATTAGAAGTTCCACTAACATGTTATCCGTGCACGACTAGCGAAAACTGATCGCAAGTCTGACAGCAAAACGGAGCGTCTGTGTCCTCTTCCGTGTTCCGTCTTACCTCTCATCTTAGAACTGCGCAGGCAAGACGGACAGTAAGTCGGACCGTCTATGGGGCCCTTTATGGGAGTTTAACTAGGCAACAGAGAATAGTGCACGTAACTAGCGCCAGCGTTGAAAAGCATCATTACTACCAAAAGTCAGATTAAACTGTCAAATTCCAATTGATATCTTGTGCCAAATATATCAATACTTACTAAACATTTATTCATTTGCCTTCTTTGAAATAATCATCTGTTGGAGAGAAACTTAAGTTAAAAATCATTGAGGCAAAGAATAGCGGCAAGGTAATACCAATGAAAACTTTTAAATATAGTTATTACTATTCCCATGACGACATCGGAAGAAGGAAGGTGCTTCTCTACCCTGAAGAGAATAAAGACATTCTAGCTCAGCACTATGTCCGAGGATAGACTTATTGCTCTTGCTATGTTGTCAATTGAAAGGGACTTAGTTCGAGACTCTGCGGACTTCATGAAGCAGTTATAGATTAGTTTGCGTCCTTCAAGAAGCGCAGGATGGATTTTTTGTATAAGCTGTCTGCATAGGGTAAGTTGATTGTGAAACATTTCTTATTTTGCATGTGGTAAAATTCGACATGTAGACCTACCTATTGTCTGCTTCTCTCGTATTTGATCACATTTCTAAAACTTCTGTCATCTTATTTTAGGAGGTTACGGGCCACGACGGAAGAGATACTGAGGGAGAGGGGGAGAAGAGAGGTTGGGGGGGGGGGAATTTTTTCTTCTTTTAAACCCCCAGTCATGAAAGTCACGCGCCGCAACTGACATTGATATTCACTGAATACCTAAACACAAACGACAGGGACAGTTAAAACGGGAGCTGACAGCCGAAAGGCTCCTACGCAGTTCGACGGAAATTTCACAAAACCTCAGCTCGATTAATGCTTCTGCTACAGGTTGGTTGTTGTCCAAGGAGAAAATGTACCAGGTGGTGGCAACAGTGGCATGCAGGTAATGGTATATACCGACTAGCTCTGGAAGCTCAAACCTAGACGTTTGTACGGCACGAAATATTATATAATAATAATAATAATAATAATAATAATAATAATAATAATAATAATAATAATAATAATAATAAGTGGTTAATGTGCAACTTTGTCATATCCTTTGTTGGCAATTTCGTAAATCACTTCCATTGGGTTTAGAATGAGTCCGTTTGAGTTAATATTAAGAGATGTAGCGTCTGACCTTCAAACAAACACAGTTTCAGACCGTGTGACGTATCAGAACGATGAGCAAGCTTGTCACTTCGTGTGACGTCAGGAGAAACCTGAACAACGTAATGTTGCATAGATAAACGGCGCTGTGAACACGGAATCGATCAGTCAATACTGATCTGCATTTAGGGCGGTCGCCCAGGTGGCAGATTCCCTATCTGTTGCTTTCCTAGCCTTTTCTTAAATGATTTCCAAGAAATGAGAAATTTATTGAACATCTCCCTTGGTAAGTTATTCCAATCCCTAACTCCCTTTCCTATAAACGAATATTTGCCCCAATTTGTCCTCTTGAATTCCAACTTTATCTTCATATTGTGATCTTTCCTACTTTTAAAGATGCCACTCAAACTTATTCGTCTACTAATTTCATTCCACGCCGTCTCTCCGCTGACAGCTCGGAACATACCACGTAGTCGAGCAGCTCGTCTCCTTTCTCCCAAGTCTTCCCAGCTTAAACTTTGCAACATTTTTGTAACGCTACTCATTTGTCGGAAATCACCCAGAACAAATCGAGCTGCTTTTCTTTGGATTTTTTCCAGTTCTTGAATCGAGTAATCCTGGTGTGGGTCGCATGCACTGGAACCATACTCTAGTTGGGGTCTTACCAGAGACTTATACGCCCTCTCCTTTACATCCTTACTACACTCTCTAAACACCCTCATAACCATGTGCAGAGATGTGTACCCTTTATTTACAATCCCATTTATGTGATTACCCCAATGAAGGTCTTTTCTTATATTAACACCAAGCTACTTACAATGATCCCCAAAAGGAACTTTCACCCCATCAACGCAATAATTAAAACTGAGAGGACTTTTCCTATTTGTGAAACTCACAACCTGACTTTTAACCCCATTTATCATCAAACCATTGCGTATTGTCCATCTCACAACATTATCGAGGTCACGTTGCAGTTGCTCACAATCTAGAGGTTTGTCAGCTGTAGCGCTCTCATTTACAATAACATGGCAAGTACAAGTAAAATATCGAGCGAGTTGGCCTTGCGCTTAGGATCAGGTAGCCGTGAGCTTGCATTCAGGAGAGTGGAGATGGTATTCCGTGGTTTCCCATTTTCACACCAGGAAAACGCTGGGGCTTTGCCTTAAAGGCCACGGCCGCTTCCTTCCTAATCCCAGCCCTGTACCATCGCTGCGTCACCGAAAACTTTCCACACGTGTTAGTGCGACATTAAACCACTAACAAACAAAAGAACGTAAAGGAAGGAAGAATGTACATAGAATAGACCCTGCTTTTCACATATCATAGAACAATCAGAATCCATCTGTTAGTAATATACTTGTTTTTCTTTTAGAATAATAACTTTAAAACTATGAAATATCGTACATATTTAAAATGGTATGAATATAAATGGCATGGAAAGCTAAATTGTAAGCTTCACCAAGACGAAAAGTCCTTTCGGTTTTAATTACTGTGTTGATGTAGGTGAAAGTTTCTCATGGGAGGCACTGGAAGTACCAACGTAGGTGTTAATGTAAACAAAGATCTTCATTGGGGTAATCACATAAATAGGATTGTAAATAAAAGTTACAGTTCTCTTCACATGGTTATGCGGTTATTTACAGGTTGTAGTAAGGATGTAAACGAGAGGGCGTATAAGTCTCTGGTAAGACCACAATTAGAGTATGGCTCCAGTGCATTGGGACCCTCCCCAGGACTACTTGATACGATAACTGGAAAAAAATCAATACAGCCAAGTCCAATTGGGGCAAATATTCGTTTATAGGAAGGGGAATTAGGGATTGGAACTACTTACCAAGGGAGATGTTCAATAAATTTCAAATTTCTCTGCAATCATGTAAGAAAAGGCTAGGGAAAAAAGATAGGAAATATGCCACCTGGGCGACTGCCCTAAATGCAGACCTTGATTGATTGATTGATTGATTGATTGATTGATTGATTGATTGATTGATTGATTGATTGATTGATTGATTGATTGATTGATTGATTGATTGATTGATTGATTGATTCAAAGGAAAGCAGCGCGGGTTGTTCTGGATGATTTTCGACAAAGTAGTGGTGTTGCGAAAATGTTGCACACTTTGCGATTGGGAAGACTTGGGAGTAAGGAGACGAGATGCTCGACTATGTGGTATGTTTCGAGCTGTCAGTGGTGAGTTGGCGTGGAATGACATAAGCAAGCGAATAAGCTTCAGTGGAGCTTTTAAAGGTAGGAAAGATCATAATGTGAAGGTAAAGGACAGGTTGGAGCAAATATTCATTTATAGGACGAGTAAAGGACTGGAATAAATTATCAAGGAGAATGTTCGATAAATTTGCAAGTTCTTTGAAAATATTCGAGAAAAAGCTAGATAAACAATTGATAGGGAATCTGTCCCCGGGGCGACAGCTTTAAATGCATTGATGACTCATTTGATTTGTAAAATGTCAAGTTTCGTAAGTATACAAGGTGAAACAGAACTCAACCGACAGACTTTCGAAGGTTGTTCAATGAAACTTTCTGAGTAGCCTATATTGGTATAGTACGCGAAACTTTTAGTGATACTTCAGCTCCCTAGTGTTGAATCGGTAGACCTCGGTTATCTTCGAGATTCGTATTGGCAACCTTTGACACTCGAACTATAATTGTTTATGCATCGTCGTGAGACATCTAGCGTACACTTTACGTACTACTGTAGTACTGTTGTTGTTTACACAACAAAGAATTCATACTAGGAACAAGATTCGCATCGAGAAATGTTATATATAATGTGTGCATTACACAGTTGTTGGCTTAAGATAATAAAGGTTTGAAAAATTCATATCGATCGATCAAACTATCGATTCAATTCAGATTTCATTTCCATTCACTTGGCAGTATTGCCGGAACCGGGGTAGCTCACTCCTTACTCCTCACACCCGTAAAACCAAGTATCACTAAAAGTTTCGCGGCCTACATAAGGGACCCGTGGTCTCCGGTGACTCATTAGAGTAATGATGTAATTACGAGTTATTCGGTTTGTTACCCCAATAATCCTTCTGTCTGCGAAAATACCTTTATATCAGTGAACAAGCCTGTAATATGCAATAACCAAAAGGTACTACACTAAACAGAGAACAATGCAACAACCCTGAGACAAAACACGTACACTATTATCACAGTGTGATCAGTCTGTTTTGTCAGTGTCCTGTACAGTACAGTACGTAACAAATGCAGAACTCTTCACTTACAGCTATCGTTCGAAATGTAGACTCATGATCACTGCATCGTTGGCTTCCGGCACTTTAAAGAACTCCGGCAAGACAAAATTCCGACATCCCGGCGTTTGTCAAGAACTAGCATTTTCAGTGTAATACAGGTACAAAGGTACAACAAACCAAACGGAATGCAATTACTCTTAACGATCCACAGGAGACTACGGGTCCCTACTCAGAAGGTGGAGTTCGGTTTCACAATGTACAGTATGCGAGTTTACATCAAATGTGAAAAACTATAGGGCCTATAGTAAATCCAGAAATATGGACAAATACATACCGTACGTTTCTAATCACACCAAATATCCTAATTCATCAATATACGACAAAAGTTTAACTGTAGGTAGTGGAAAAATAAGTATGTATTAAGAAATCCCATCCCTGGTAATAATATTGACAAGGGTTCTCCTTAAGCGAAGGCTGTCAAGTTCTATAGCATCGAACGGTTGTTGTGTTCAACTTTTTTTTTTCAACTTCAGTCTGTCAAACAATGCAGCAATAAAACGAGGTAGCAGTGAGTCAATGCGTGATTCATCCCCTGGCCTGCGTTTCTTGTGAGAGAGTGCTGTTCTGTTAGAAATTAGTGATGATGTACCGTTAATATCGACCACATGAATCACTCTCTTGTAGCTGCAAGGGTGATCCGCATATCGACACCACCTGTCAGTCAGCGTAGCATGCCTTGAACCTCAGACTTGTGAGAAGGCAACGAAGTAAATAAATAAATAAATAAATAAATAAATAAATAAATAAATAATGAAGATAAATTAATTTATTTAATTAATTTTATTTATTCTTGACTTATATTTGTGGTGAAGTTAGGCTTGCGGCCCTCTTACACTAAACCACTTTCAAGAATGAAAATCCACAACCTATTTCCAGTCATTCGACCGGTTCAGGAATGGAACGAATGAAGCCACCATCTAGCGGCGAGGATAGGAATTGTGCCGGCTGCCGAAGCTTGTCGCACACTCTTGGGGCAATGATCAATGACTGACAGATGAAATGAAATGATATTGGAGAATATCGCTGAAATGAAAGATGGCAGGGAAAACCGGAGTACCTGGAGAAAAACCCTGCCCCGCCTCCGCTTTGTCCAGCACAAATCTCACATGGAATGACCGGGATTTGAATCCACTGGTGAGAGGCCGGCGCGCTGCCGCCGGAGCCAAGGGGGCTTCCATTTAACCACTTTCAACAATCTTTAAAAATGTAAACATAAAAATAAAAGCAAAACATAGTAATTCTACAGAACACTAAATACTGTTGATTGATACAACATAATTAAAATGTCTGGCTCCATGGCTTAATGGTTAGCGTGCTGGCCTTTGGCTACAGGGGTCCAAGTTCGATTCGCGGCAGGGTCGGGAATGTTAATCATCATTGGTTAATTCCGCTGGCACGTGGGCGGGATATGTGTGTCCTTTTCATCATTTCATCCCCATCACGGCGTTCAGGTCACCTATGAACGTCATATCAAAAAAATACCTGCATCTGGCGAGCCGAACATATCCTCGGACACTCCCGGCACTAAAAGCCATAGGCTACGCCATTTATGTTTACAATTAAAATTTAATCCTTAATACTACACATATAATGTTATCTAAATTCTTGCACCTGACAGTCAATTGAATTTATAATATTCTTATAATAGATAGCAGGAAATTTAAACTTCTAAACTGCAGTTGCGTATTGTACACATTAATCATCAAACAGCATGATGAAAGTATAAACAACCAAGATTGGGTAACAAATTAGTAAGGCAATAACTCAAAATAATAATAATAATAATAATAATAATAATAATAATAATAATGATGACAAGTGCATAACATATAAAAGAAAACCCAGTCACAAAACATACATACAATGACTCACACAACTCCGTTTTGTGTTTCAAGGAAAAGCTTTCGCAGGTAGATTTTAATTTATTTTAATTTAAGAGAGGAAGTCAAGTGTCTTTCCTGGTGAGACCAATGTGTTTACAATACTCTATCAATGATCTGCATTTAGGGCTTTCGCCCATCTGGCAGATTCTCTATCAATCTTTCCTACTTTTAAAAGCTCCGCTGAAGCTTATTCTTCTACGTATATCATTCCACGCCAATTCCCCACTGACAGCTCGAAACACACCACATAGTCGAGCATCTCGTCATCTTACTCCTAAGTCTTCTCAAACCAAAATTTGCAACATTTTCGTAACACAACTCCTTTGTCGGAAATCACCCAAAACAAATCGTGCTGCTTTCCTTTGAATTATTTTTCCAGTTCTCGTATCAAGTAGTCCTGGTGTGTGTCCCATACACTGGAGCCATACTTTAATGTATTCTGGCATGGGCTAGAAAAATGTGTGTTACTTTCATTGGTCTGTCTCATTCATCCTTGACTTTGGCAATATTTATTTATTTATTTATTTATGTATGTATGTATGTATTTATTTATTTATTTATTTATTTATTTATTTATTTATTTATTTATTTATTTATTTATTTATTTATTTATTTATTTATTTATTTATTTATTTATTTATTTATTTATTTATTTATTTATTTATTTATTTATTTATTTATTTATTTATTTATTTATTTATTTATTTATTTATTTATTTATTTATTTATTTATTTATTTATTTATTTATTTATTTATTTATTTATTTATTTATTTATTTATTTATTTATTTATTTATTTATTTATTTATTTATTTATTTATTTATTTATTTATTTATTTATTTATTTATTTATTTATTTATTTATTTATTTATTTATTTATTTATTTATTTATTTATTTATTTATTTATTTATTTATTTATTTATTTATTTATTTATTTATTTATTTATTTATTTATTTATTTATTTATTTATTTATTTATTTATTTATTTATTTATTTATTTATTTATTTATTTATTTATTTATTTATTTATTTATTTATTTATTTATTTATTTATTTATTTATTTATTTATTTATTTATTTATTTATTTATTTATTTATTTATTTATTTATTTATTTATTTATTTATTTATTTATTTATTTATTTATTTATTTATTTATTTATTTATTTATTTATTTATTATTATATTTATTTATTTATTTATTTATTTATTTATTTATTTATTTATTTATTTATTTATTTATTTATTTATTTATTTATTTATTTATTTATTTATTTATTTATTTATTTATTTATTTATTTATTTATTTATTTATTTATTTATTTATTTATTTATTTATTTATTTATTTATTTATTTATTTATTTATTTATTTATTTATTTATTTATTTATTTATTTATTTATTTATTTATTTATTTATTTATTTATTTATTTATTTATTTATTTATTTATTTCTCGAGGCCCTCTCTTCCACTTAACCACATACTAATCAAAATCATAAATAAAATTGAGATATTTAAAATTGTTAAAACCACACAAAAATTAATAGAATTGAGAACAAATTTAAGTACATTACTAAGTTAATAATAAAACTAATTAATAGTAAGAACTCTTAATAAAGACTAATCCTCAGGCGCGCACACATTCATATTTCGGCCATTCAGTTAGCTGTCGTCAGCAGGTAGTCTCGGCAGGTGACCTTAAACCTTTGTAAAGAGCTAGTATCTCTGACCCGAGCTGGCAGGGAATTCCATAATCTGGCGCCGGTCACTACAAACGATCTATTAATTTTATTTGTGCGGTGCACTGGAATAGAAAGAGTGGATCTGGAACGTGTATTTAAGTTGTGAAATGATGATAAAAAGGTGAATTTAGAAGAAATATACAGTGGCTGACTTTCCGCTAGTACTCTAAACACCATCGTTAAAATGTGTAGCTGCCGACGTTTATCAGGCTTCAGCCATGAGAGAGCCTTATAGTATGGGGTAATGTGAACATCGTACCCAATATTGTAAATAAATCGCAGGCAGGAATTCAGTGCTCGTTGAAGTTTAAGTGTTTCTTCTCTTGTCATATCAACTAGAACAACAATATGAAAGTAAGCCATAATAAGTGTTTCTTCTCTTGTCATATCAACTAGAACAACAATATGAAAGTAAGCCATAATGACATTTCTCATGCAGCAAGTCCCTGTTACGAACAGTGACTCAGTGTCGGACGGTGTGTGCATTTCAATGGATTTGACAGACAGATATACAATAGCAACTTCTGGTTCGGTGAGGAAAGGAACGAGAAACTACCTCACTTCTAATTTTCTCCGTACGCCTAGGCCATCTACAACAGCTGATAGCAGGGCTGCTGAAGATCAAACCAGCCTTCTTGCTGACGATCCTACATACAGTATACATTATACGTTGCATGTTATGCCTTCCAGGATTCGATCTGCAAGCCTCTGTGAAGAAAACAAAACTCCTCGACGATCCTCTGTTCGTAACTAGACCGTAGCCTCGTTTAATTACAAGTAGGGAAGATCATAATATCAAGATAAAATTGGAAATAAAGAGAACAAATGGGAGAAATATTAGTTTATAGGAAGAGGAGTTAGGGATTGAAATAATTTGCCAATGGAGATGTTTGATCAATTTCCAAATTATTTTAGAAAATACTAGATAAACAACAGATATTGAATCTTTCACCTGGGCGACTGCCCTAAACGCAGATGTGATTGATTGATTGATTGATTGATTGATTGATTGATTGATTGATTGATTGATTGATTGATTGATTGATTGATTGATTGATTGATTGATTGATTGATTGATTGATTGATTGATTGATTGATTGATTGATTGATTGATTGATTGATTGATTGATTGATTGATTGACGAGGCTACGTTAACGAACTGGGGTGGGAGTATAGAAGGAATATAATTGCCTCTTATCATTTACTTTGCCAATTGTTCTTTTCTTGCAAATGGTAGGGAGGTTTACCTTACTACAAGTAACTGTGCCACGTCAGAAATCAAAAAACATGCTCTTCCACCAACAGGAAAGCTTTACAGACATTTCCAGTTAAGAAAATGTTAGTTGCAATATTTCATTCTCATGCTGGCGGGCGCATTGGCAACATGTCCTCGAAGGACCGGGTGGCGGTGAGTTCTCTCGAGGGTTGGAGACACATCTAGCACCGTTGGTCGATAGGGAAGGAACTGACAAACGAAATTGCAGCAGGATGCGAACGAAACACCATTCCCATCTCCTTGCTACCGATCACAACTGGTCGGAACTAGCACACTGTTCGCAAGTTATGTTCAGGCTGTTGAAGTCTGCAGTAGACTGAACAATGTGGTAAGCTTTCCTCTAGCACCTCCCATATTCAGGAGAATGTTCTCGCATTCTGCTCTGTCCTAAACCAAGAACATCGAAGCTCAAGTCGTTCATTTTGAGAGAAGTTCAATGTTTTTAATAGAATAGCCATTGCAATGAGAATGACGTAAATAGATTAGTCAGATCTTGATAAAGTTGCTCTTTGATGCAAATATATCCTCTTAACTAGAGCAAGATCACCGTTACAACTTCAAATTTCACTGTGTGGTAAAAACCTGATGCCTTGCACCTCAATAAAATTGCTTGACATTCATATTTACAGCGATTTAAAATGGAACAAGCATGTTGAGGAAATGAGGTGCAAAGCATACAGAGTCTTGGGATTTATCCGCAGATCTCTTCTGGAACTAGAAAGAAAGCAGTTGACAAAACCTATTTGACATAAGTACGGCCAATACTATTGTACGAGCTTCCTTTCTGGCACCCCTCTACAGTACAGAACATGACGAAACTAGAGGGAGTTCAACGCCGAGCAGAATGACTAATTGCTCAACACGGTCGTTTAAATACAGCCAGGTCAATGTCCTCATAACAGCTCTCTGTAAACAGATATTGCTTTCCTGACAAAATCCCTCGCAGGTAACATTCACATCAACCCTTTCAACCGCTTACAGCTGAAATACCGTTCTGCTCAAAGAGATCGAGGTGTGCCCCTTGTCCCTCCAATTGCAACATCATCTTATATCATATCAAAGTGGCTTCTTTATTCGTTCTGCTCGACTATGGAATGAACTCTCACCAAAGACAAAGGAACTTCCTACTGAACAATTTTGTGAACAGGTAAAAAGAACGTGTACAGAACGAAGCCTTCTGTACATAATTTTGTACTGTGTGAATGTTCGGCATGCGTGGGAGAACGGTTGAAAGTTCGTGATCCCGAGTGAGACTGTGTGTGGGTATGAATGAGCCGACCTAGCTGAGGTATATGTGGGGATTTTTAGTGTGTGTGTGTGTGTGTGTGTGTGTGTGTGTGTGTGTGTGTGTGTGTGTGTGTGTGTGTGTGTGTGTGTGTGTGTGTGTGTGTGTGTGTGTGTAGAATTACTTGGAATGTTGACCAGGTCCTGTGAATAGTATGTAAATACGTCTGTGTAAATATGGTAATTATATTAGAAGCACATTCTGTAACTTGTATTAAATATTGTAATTTTAACTGGGCGTGGAGGAACCTTTGAATATGTGAGGATATGCCCTTCCTCCATTCACCATCCCTGAATTGGATGTACATTTCGTGGAAAATAATAATAGTAAAACCACCACCTCCTCCCTCCCCCCTCCTCCCGACACATTTATTTAGAGCGAGTTTACGCTTCCTCGCTTCAACATTTCGTAATACTTAATATATGTTATTAATACACGAAGTATCGATAAAATCGGTGACCCGATCGTCAGAGGACCTCTTGTTAGTTGATATCAGAGCTTCACTTGTCGTGTGACTCAGAGCTGGGGACAAGATGCCCTTAAACAAGCTGGCAAAAAAATTGGCCACTTCCATAAAACTTTTAAAACAAGTTTTGTTATCTTATGAGGGATGTCTGATATCGCAGTTTGCTGTGGGCGTTGTTGATCAGGTGGTGATGGCGGTGATTATTGTTTTAAGAGGAAGTACAACTAGGCAACCATCCTCTATATAACACTAATCAGAGAGAAAAAATGGAAAGGGTTCGACACTTTCGAAAAATGAAGATATCGGCCAAAGGAAGACAAGGGCCACGAAGGGCGTGAAGAATGAAAGACTCCCTAGCCCTCGCAAACCTAATAGCGTCGGGATCGGAAAAGAACAAGAGTCGACCAAGAGAGGTCGGATAGGATAGATGAAAGTGAGGAGCTTGGCACGAGTAAGTGGAAGCAATGACAGGACTCAACTGAGGGCCCCGTGGTCGCCAACCCACGCTCCAAAGTTCAGAGCCCCTGGGGCCCCTTTTAGTCGCCTCTTACGACAGGCAGAGGATACAGTGGGAGTTATTCTACCGCCCCCACCCACAGAGGGACGTTGTTGATCACTCTGATAGTTTACCTTCAAACTAAAATAATTATCGGGATTCCTTTTTCACGCTGTCTTGACCGGTTGTTGACTGCTAATTACTGTAGCGCCATCACGTGTTTCAGATTATTATTATTATTATTATTATTATTATTATTATTATTATTATTATTATTATTAATCCGGAAATCTCGCCCACTTTGTGTGGTTTTGGGCCACTTTTAGGCCAGCTGCCCCTCTCGATGCCGACCCAAGTGTGGAGGAATATATTAAGTATTGCATGTTTCTGTGGTTCAGGCGGGAGCGCACCGACCTCTCATAGCTGGGTTCCGTTGGTCAAATCCCGATCACTTCATGTGAGATTTGTGCTGGACAAAGCGGAGGCGGGATAGGTTTTTCTTCGGGTACTCCAGTTTTCCCTGTCATATTTCATTCCAGCAACACTCTCCAATACCACTTCATTTCCCCAGAGGAGT
The DNA here is from genome assembly GCF_040414725.1 of Anabrus simplex. Taxonomy (NCBI): domain Eukaryota; kingdom Metazoa; phylum Arthropoda; class Insecta; order Orthoptera; family Tettigoniidae; genus Anabrus; species Anabrus simplex. Next base: position 91,585,832 of record NC_090272.1, on the reverse strand, counting down.
GCGATAGGCTTCGGCAGCCGGCACAATTCCTATCCTCGCCGCTAGATGGGTCTTCGTTCATTCCATTCCTGACCCGGTCGAATGACTGGAAACAGGCTGTGGATTTTCATTTTCATGTTCCTGTGGTGTGTTCTGCTTAGACGAGGATATGAATAATAAGACCAATAAGAACAGCCGCTCCCCGAACCAGAGGAATGTGATGGTTGTAGTGGTTGTGGTGATTATTTTAAGAGGAAGTACCACTGGGCAACCAATGAAGGTATCGGCAAAACAAAGGGGAGGACCGTGAAGGGCGTGAAAATTATACTCCATAGGCCTCGCCAAACCTAGTATCGCCTGGGTCAGAAGAGAACAAGAGTCAGCCAAGGGGGATGGGAACGATGAAGGCGAGGTGTCTGACACAAGCGGAAACAATGCCAGACTCATCAGGGGGATCCGTGGTCGTCAACCCACGCTTCTAAGTTGGGAGCCTCTGGTTCCCCTTTTAGTCGTCTCTTACGACGCTCGGGGGATACCGACGGTATATTCTACCACCCCAGCCTGAGGAGATCTCAGAGGAATGAGCCATGCACATGGCGAAGCCAGGAATCGAACAGAGGTCAGTACGTTGACCATTAAGGCAAGGAGCCGAACTTCCCTTGTTTCAGTTTTAGTGTAAATGCATTTACAGTAATACTATCACAGAAAATTTCACGATATTCTACTCATGAATACCAAAGGTCGTTCGGGTTTTGACAGACTTGTTGCGTAACGCTGTCACGTGGTGAGTAACTGTTAGAACTCCGAGTCTGCTGTCGTGAGCAGTGTTGTCTGATCTTGTAGGCGTATCGTGAAATGGCGCCGCAAATCAACCGTTATTGAGAAGGGTATATGTTATGGCCCTTTTCTATTATAGTTTCTCGTACGCACGCATAGTGAAACAGTGCCGGGAGAATAGGTTAACGCTCGGAGTGACTACTGCAGAAGATATTGTGAGCCGTTACACACAACACGAGCCTTTGGTGAGAAATTCGTTCCCGTAAAGCACCAGCAAGAGGGCTTCAAAGAAAGTGTCGCCCGCAGTGCTTCGGGATATTCTCCAAGAAAATCCACCGACCCAACGTGGTAAGTTGATGATACGCAAGGTTGAAAAACAAATGTGTAAATGAATACGAGATACTTCCAGGAATCTATAGGACATTTATCTGACAGCGCCCCCCCCCCCCACCTTCTTCCATAATTGTATGGAGTAGACTCAAACCAGGTACGAATCCACTCAATGGGTGCAGTATGGAAAGGCCTCAAGATAAGCCGCCAAAATAGCTCTGCGGTTTTTATTAGAAAATGGCATTCATGCAATTCCGTTTCAAGACATTCTTTTGGAGAGCTTGATGCCAGTCGAATGGGTATCTGCGCATTTGGGCTGTTAAAAAAGACGTCTCCAACTTCGCCGTCCGTATACCCTGGATGGTCTATGAAAAGCTTACAGGGAGGTATAAGAAAAAGAAATTCTCATCTCTGCTCCGCCAGTTTTTTTTTTTTTTTCATTGGAAACATCGATATCGGGTGATAGTCCATAGTGTTGGAGGACAACTATAACGAGACTGGTGATGACGGTGAGGTATCTCATAAGGTGAATACCCCTGAGAATTGGTTGGATATAAGCCTAATAATCTTCTGTAGTACAGATTTCAATAGAGTAACTTTGGTTTATTGAAGTAGGGTCCCCATACCACGAAAAACGTAAGATTAAGCAATTTCCTCAATTGTGCCGAAAGTTGAATGGCTAAAGGGCCCGAAAAGGTTTCAAATTGTGAGTGTTGGATAGCTTTAACAAACTAAAACAAAAGCAAATTTCCAAATTCACGTCCGGCCTATATGCAATTCCGGAAAAACTGCCTAAAATCGCTCGTTTTACTCGTTTTCTTTTTTTATTCAAATCCTAGCCAAATTAACTTATTTACATAATTATTTCTGTAATGTGTTCCTTGGTTCAATATCCTCAGGCGTTTTTATTTTTATTTTTTGAAATATGTCTACACCGAATGTGGTTATAAGGGCTTAAAGAAAAACTCTGCATTCAAGGTCTGTCTAGGGAGGTCAAGTCACGAATGCTTCTTATGGAGCCGCCATATTGGGTCTTTAAGCGAGCGTAACCAAAGGCAAGTGTATTCGAATTTAGAGGATTTCTGTGCTGTACATTGAAATAAAAACAAAATACCAACTATTTTTCATAAAGAATTTAATTGGACATCTACTGTTCATGTATATATAACTATAACTGTATAACACTCAAATGATATGAATACATTCACAGCTATTTGAATAGGCTGATAATTAACAGAGCCTGAAATTCTTTTTTTTTTTTTAGAAACATGTATCAACAGAAAAGCTCATGTCCTACTCTTTTACTTCCTTACAACTTTGTCTTACTGTGTTTCTTATTAATATCATCTATCAAATACGTAATCTTATTGACATAAACATAGAAATCTGTACAGTACCTGTGTCATATTATGATTACTGGTACATGAAATACTGAACTTAAAGTACTGTACTTAAAGTACTAACAGACAGTTGTAATAAATTACCTTCAGCGTTTTCTTTATTAAGAAAGTAATTACCGATATTGCGTTTCTAAAACGTTACTCCAGTATATTGACAAGCCTGAATGCCTCTTGAGTGCATTAAATTATGTATGGTTACTGTTGTTATCCATTCTTGTGGTATTTCTTTGGGTTCTAAGGCAAAAATACTCTGCACATGTGCAACAAGAGTGATGTTCTTAGCTACTCATAACTACAGTAGTTTATTGAAAACCCATGCAGCTATATAGTACAAAGTGGTGGTGGTGATTATTGTTTTAAGAGGAAGTACAACTGGGCAACCATCCTCTATAAACAGTAATCAGAAGAAAACAAATGGAAGGGGTACAACACTTCGAAAAATGGAGGTATCGGCAAAATAAAGATGAAGGCCACAAGGTGCGTGGAAATGAAAAACTTCCTAGGCCTCGAAAGCCCTAATGCCTTCGCGGCCGGAAAAGAACAAGTGTTGATCAGGGGAGGTCGGATAGGCTAGAATAAGTGAGAGCCTAACACAAGTAAGTGAAAGCAATGTAAAGACTCAGCTAAGGGCCTCGTAGTCACAACCCAAATTGATTTCCCCCTGTGGGCGGAGGCAATAGATTAACACCCACGGTATCCCCTGCCGGTCATAAGATGTGACTCAAAGGGGCGTCAGGAGCTCCTAATTAGGGAGCGAGGATTGGCGACCACGGGGCTCTTAACTGAGTCCTAACATGCATGCATATAATAATAATAATAATAATAATAATAATATTTTGCTACTTGCTTTACGTCGCACTGACACAGATAGGTCTTATAGCGACGATGGGATAGGAAAGGACTAGGAGTTGGAAGGAAGAGGCCGAGGCCTTAATTACGGTACAGCCCCAGCATTTGCCTGGTGTGAAAATGGGAAACCACGGAAAACCATCTTCAGGGCTGCCAACAGTGGGATTCGAACCCACTATCTCCCGGATGCAAGCTCACAGCCGCGTGCCCCTGACCGCACGGCCAACTCGCCCGGTAATAATAATAATAATAATAATAATAATAATAATAATAATATTAATAATAATAATAATAATAATAATAATAATAATAATAATGGTTAAGAAAATTAAAGCCATTGGTAGACAAGATTCCATAAGAAATAGAAATTCTGTCACTATTAAGTTGAGTTAACCTAGGTTAGGCTATTTTAGGGATTATATTAGGATATTATGTTAGGCTACGGTACGTTAAATTACAGTAGTTTGTTAGTGCGAGTGTTGTGATTTTTAAGTACTTGTCCAGCCATATAATGTACTCCATAGAGTATTTAAGATGAATGAAATATAGCTGTAAATAATAACTACAGTACCGTATAAGACTGGTATTCACAATTGTTGTTGTAGTGATGGCAAGCTGGACACAAATGGTTGGTTTGAAGTGATAGGCCAGCGAAATTAACCAATTACGGTTAAAATTCCAGACCTTGCCGGGAATCGAACCCGGGACCCCTGTGACCAAAGGCCAGCACGCTAACCATTTAGCCATGGAGCCGGACACATGAAAAGGAAATTTTCATAAACATCAGTACTACTATTACACATTTCCTGTTACTTTTCTTGCTTGTTTTGAAAAACAATTCTCTTTCTTTGGGAGGTTTCCTATTATATGTCAAAGACTTGGGTGGATTAGGGACGTTGAAAATTTTTGGAATGGAATTCCACTTGAGTAGTTCACGTTCATCTGCCCCCTTTAGTTCAAATTGCGATTCTTCAAAATTATTTTAGAAGAAAATACATAATAAGACCTATAAATATAAAACATCGTTCATATAAACATATTATTATTCAGGAATAATACGAAAGTATAACTTCAGTAACCGCGCGCAAGTCGCCTACAGTTTTGTACCGACTGAGCTCTCCTTTGCTTATCTCTCGGGAAGCGAAACACTCTAATTCCGTCAGTTGTCTTATTTTGACAATTTGGTGCGGCACAATATCCCATTTTCCCTCAAAATACAAGTAATAACTCACATCATTACATCGGGCACGCCTACATAACGATATTTAAGACCCAATATGGCCGCCACCTCAAAGGATTGTGGTAGCGCGACCAGACCTCCCTAGACAGACCTTGTCTGCATTGAGTCACATTAGCGCTCGCAGTGGTGCTTAAGTGAAACAATGCATTGACTCGCATTAGCGCTCGCAGTGGTGCTTAAGTGAAACAATGCATTGACTCACATTAGCGCTCGTAGTGGTAGAAAAATCAAACTGCTAAACTTATCCACGGCCGACTGGATAACTCGCTGCGCTAGGAGCTAGCTAGAGCGACGCATCAAGTCGGCCGTGACTTATCGAGCGTATAACGATGATTAATTAAAGGATTGTAATTTAAATAAAGAATATATTCTCATAGTTTATTATATTTTATTTGCCTAAAATTCGTAGCTCAATCCCTAGGATGTTTTCAACATTGAGTTGCTTGCCTGAAGGACTAGAACATTGTGGGGTTTTTTTTCCTGATAGGTAGATAATTAGCAATGATGGGCATGTAGACTCAGATAATGATGAACCACTGATCCCGCTGATAATTAGTATTTCAGTTTTGTACAGTCATCGTCAGTGATAGTAGATCGATGTAAACAAGGCAAGTGTGTGTCGAAGGGTAACCAGGTGCTTTGCCGTGTCTTACGTTGATCCATCAAGAGCACTGATGGGCAGATAAGACTGGCGTGAAGATGTGTAATACGAGGATGAGCATCGGGTCTCTTGGACCCATTTTAAATTTTGTTTCCTAAATTTCGAACACTTTTACAGTCCCTGTTATGAATGGTGTGAAAATATCGCTCATAGGGTCGGTTGGTGCATGCATTTCAGTGAGCTTGGCAGACTGATATGTAATAGCAACGGCTAGCTCTGTGAGGAAAGCAACGGGAAACTACCTCCCTCCTCATTTCCCTAGTACGCCTCTTCAGTGACGCCTAGGCTATTTATGACAGCTGTTGGCGGAGTTGCAGAGGACCATACCAGCCTTCGGGCTGAATACCCAACATACATCATTCGAGAAACTAAGATTGCGTTTTATTCAGTAATCTATCTACAGTCAGAATGCTGATTTTGACAATTTTTAACTCCTCCATCCACCAAAAACATGTTTCGGACTACAAAAATTGATCTACACGTATTAACTACTAAATTAAGAGTTCATTCAGTTATCCAAAGTTCACTGTGTCAGTCATAATATCCAACAGCCCGCTCCGCACATTAATAAGATATAGGATTCGTGTGTTATTTACAGATCATAGTTTTACATGTGTAAAGCTCAGTTTTTGTTTTACTGTCCGCACTGGAGCCTCAATATCTGCATCATGTTCGGGAATTTATCGCTAGTGGTCCGAGGAAGGAAGTGGACTGTATAAGCAAGGCTGATCATAACGGCTCGGCGTTTCATGTGATCGAAGACCATTTCCTCAAATAACTGTTTCAGAAATGCTCGTCGGATTGCTTTGTGAGGACTCTTAGATCGATAATTACAAGAACGTTTATACCAGCAACACTTAGCATGTTATGAAAAACCGTAAGTGGCCAACGTCTGCTCACCACCACCAAGATCTTTTTCCGTTTCTGTTCTGAAAAAGCTTATCAGTTACAGACTTTTAATGCGTGCCTGTATCTCTTCCCAATCCATCTTCACAACCACTTGAAGCAACACTACTATATGTCTTTTCACGAGAGTTTAATCCTGATGTAAACATGGTATGTCCACGCCTCCGCCAAAGAAGAAGTTGTGATTCGCTGAGCGTGTAGTACCTACCTCTACCCCGTCAAGGTCTCGTGTTCAGACGTACAGGGCTGCGCATCGCATACGACAACAGTGCGAAGATCTGAACTTCTGAATAAACGACTAAACCTGGATTCTGCTCACTTGGTTTATTGAACACATTCACAATGCACTTCCTATGGTCACTTCTGAGCGGTTTTACTCTTTTGTGCTTCATTATACGCGATGGTTCTACCTCTTGCTCCATTTCTCTCACAATGAATACTGATGTCTGCTGCTGCAAGATGCAACACCTTATCTCCAAGCTGTACAGCTTGGGACTTTCCCTCACTACGAGAAGGCTTCCTGTATTACACCACGCCTTGTGCCTTCATTTCTCGTTATTTAATCACTATTTTATTAAAAATAAAACCATATATATACCAGTATATATGACACAACCATATTAATTTGATTACGTACTCTTCCAAACTCTCTAAATGTTATAAACTAAACTAAAATAAAATTAATGCAGCGTACTATTTTTCTTCGAGCTCACATGCAGTCGACTGAGTGCGACGGTTGATTCTCCAATCAACTACGTCTATGTCCACGTGCAAAGGCAAGGTGCTCCACCTATTTGTTTACATCAGGATTAAACTCTCGTGAAAAGACATATATAACTGCTGGTTCTAGGACATTTCGTACCACTTGACCGACAGATTACCTGCGAAGTGTCAGCTAATGACTTTAAAATATTAGAAGAGGACATTCCGTACCACTTGAAAGAGTGGGAAATATTGCGAAGTAAAAACGATATCCTAATGAATGTATTCATGTGTATATCCATTGTCCACTACTGGCGCAGAAGTCTGCGCACGATGTGACCACTACTGATGTTAACTTTCCGTCGGGCGCAACTGATCTGACTGACTGGCACACGTGTTAATTCTTATCTCCTACTCATTCGCTGGGAGCTAGCTACTTCCATCTTTCAGTAGCCCCCTGTTTCCGCGTGACCTTCAAGCCCATATCGCCCAGTTCATTAGAATCTTATTTTACTTGATAATGAAATAATGCTGTAGTTTATAAATATTCACAATAATAGTAATATTATCCATCCTTATGCTCGTGAGGCACATTGCGCCCGAAAACGATGTATATTTCTATTGTATTGTATTGTTTTGTTTCAGAATTTATACTTCAAAAAATCGACCTGTGATATTTACGTAAACATAAGTGATACTGATAAGTATAGTTTAAAGGGCAATTATTAAAATAATACAGAAGTTTCCTTCAGCAAATGTAAATTATTTTTGTTTCTGATTTCTAAATTGTGCCTGTCAGACTCAATACGTCCGCTGGCGCAATATGTGGAAATAGAATTACCATCTGACATCAAGTGGTACGGATTGTCCTGGCGTAAATATTTGGGGATTACGGAAAAACCGTTTGTAGGTAGATAACGACCTAGGTGGTACGAAATGTCCTCAAAAATAAAGTGGTACGGAATGTCCATGGTATGAAATGTCCAGACAGCGTAACTACTGGTGGTGAAGGCTGGAGATAAGAACGTCTGTCACCAGGAACAAATTTACACGAACATTAGCACCACAGTCTAATACCATGGGTTTTTCTGACCCATGAGGGAATAGAACGTAATAACTTCACCTCAAGGAGCAGAATTGATTTGCGTGGGTTGGCGACCGCGGGGCCCTTAGCTGAGTGCTGACATTCCTTCTACTTGTTCCACGCTTTTCACTTTCACATATCCTATCCGACCTCTCTTGGTCAACTTTCGGTCTTTACCAATCCCGATGGTATCAGGAGTCTTTCATTTTCACGCCCTTCGAGGCCCTCGAATTTCTTCGGCCGATACCTTCATTTTTCGAAGTGTCGGACCCCTTCCATTTTTTCTCTATGATAGTGACATATAGAGGATGGTTGCATAGTTGAACTTCCTCTTAAAACAATAATTACCTCCACCACCACCACCACCACCACCACTACCCCTCTCTCACATCTCAACAATTCGAGCCCCGTTCACTTGGAAAAGAACTGAAGCAATATTATTAGTTACAGAAAACCTTGGCCACTACTGGACGTGGAACAGCTGTTCCTAGTAAACCCACCCCCTACAGTCTCCCTGCGTTTGTTTACATTGACCTACCATCGCTGACGACCCTTAAGACCTGCATAACGAAGTTCTGGCAAGTGGGATAGAGGCACAGCACTTCTTGGGCCCACGGGGGCTGCAATAGTGAAAAAAGCCTGTAGTTTTGTGACGTGGCCTTCCAGTTGTGCGCGAAAATAAAATCACAGGGACGTGACTTCCCATTTCAAAAATCCCACTTGCATTGGCCGGGATTGCAACCTCAGACGCCTTGGTGACAAGCTGGTGGCAATGTCACTCGGCTATCACGCTCCATGCGGAGATTCTGTCTACCTTTACCCTGTTACTGCATGGACAGTAATAAGTTGTTGTGAACCAGTATACACTACGGTCTATCGAGCGAGTTGATTGCGCGGTTCGGATCGTCTAGCTGTTAGGTTATAATCGGGAGATGGTGGTTTCGAACCCCACTGTTGGCAACCCGGAAGATGGTTTTCCAATTTTCTCCCATTTTCACACCAGGCAAATGTTGGGGCTGTACCTTAAAGACATTGTCGCTTCCCATTGTCATAAACCTGTCTGAATTTGTACGAAGCAAAATCAGCAATAAAACAGCCAGTATAGTCGATACTTACTGTTAGTTACGTTAGGAACACGAAAAGCAAGAAAAACTCTGAGTAAAAAAGGTCCGCACAAATCTCCTGAGAACTATCCCGCGTGAAGATTTTAGAAATGTCGGGATTTCTTAACGAGTTCATCAGCTATTTATTTATTTATTTATTACCCCCTGTGGGTGGGGGACGCAGACGAAGAATGCACCCACAGTACTTTCGACTAGTACCCACTATGTTACGTACACAACAGGTTTGTGATTAGTAGCAGCAGAGAGTGGGTTCGCTGTGGGTTTAGAGTACGTGTGATTAGTACCACTATATGAGCGGCACTGTGGGTCTGCGTTGCCTGTGATTAGTACCCACTATGTGAGGAACACCATGGGAATACCGGCGCCCGTGATTAGTACACCTAGGCGAGGAATATCATGGGTTTGTGTTGCCTATGAATGGCGCCATTATGTGAGAAACACCATAGGTCTGAGTTACCTGTGCGACGTACAATACTTGTGAGTAGTACCATAATCTGTGGAACACCGTGAGTCTACGCTACTTTTGATTAGTACCGCAACATGACAAATGACATGGTTCTACTTTACTAGCGATAAGTACCATTATGAGGGGCCGTTGACCTGCATTTTGGACCCCTGTAGACAAGCATCATCGATTCAGGATTGTGCTTTAGAAGCAGTCCCTTGGTCAGCTGGTAAGGTTGGATCCACTGATTGTTTTAAATTAATATCCATCCATGCGTTCATCATCATCACGTTTTGAATTCTGGCCAGTGGATAATTTTGACTTATAAATTGTCATTGCATTTCGTCTCATTTCGTTCCATTAGAGGCCGATGACCTAGATGTTCACCCCTTTAAACAACACATCATATTTATTATGGTATTAACTACTACTGTATGGAGTGTAAACAGAATTTCTGTCATGCTCGATGGTGTTCTTGAACCTCTGAGTACTGTAAGGAAACATTTTTATTGATAGCTGTTAATTAAAGCAGTATTTACCGACCGTGTTAACGCACTACGACTCCGGAATCAGGCTCTCCATTTGGGAGACGCGTGGGTTCGAACTCTCCGTCGGCTGTCCTGACAATGTTTTTCTGTGGTTTCCCATTTTCACTTCCAGACACATGCCCGGGCAGTTCCTATTCGTAGACCACAGCCGATTCCTTCCACTTTCTTACCCAATTTCATTCTCTACCATCCATTTCATCTTCATCAGCTCTTCAAGGGCATCCGGCCGTAAAACGTGCTATATAAATTCATCCTACCCCGTATCAATGAACGGGACTAAGTGGTAAACATACATACTAAAGAAAGTAATATTTACTTGTGCCATACTACTTCTGTCCTATCTCTCTTGGTCCAACGGTATCGTATTTGTGAAACCTGGAGAGACTTTAATTTTCATGCCCTTCATTGCAGTTTCTTTTCCGGACGCGTTTCTTTTCCGATTATGATCAGAGTTTGGAAGATTAATTACCTCGCTGTATTTCCCATTATCGCCACAATCTTAATGAAGATGGTGATAAATGACGTAGTTGAAATGTAACTTTGGATCGCTTGATATCACCGATCCTTTGTCTGCAGCCAGCAAGTCGCCGTATCTTTGTCCTTGGCCTTGTCACAATAACAGACGCATTCCCCGTAGGCTACAAAACCAGGAAAACGTGACGTCACGAGATGACGTCTCCGAACGGCGCGGAAATAACTGTCATACTTTCCGATCTCATCGCGAGCACCTTTGAATCTCAATGTGTTTATAAACGTTACCTGGAGGAAAAATATACTTAATTGTGCAACAGATGACATGTTCATATCTACAAGCTATAGGTTAGAATATCAGTAACTTCGGTAGTGCACTTTCCTGTGTACCAAGAGATCTAATGACACGTTAATGTGGTTCCATTATTCCCAGGCCCTATACAAACGTCACATAGCAATTATTATTATTATTATTATCATCATCATCATTATTATTATTATTATTATTATTATTATTATTATTATTATTATTATTATTATTATTATTATTATTATTATTATTATTATTATTATTATTATTGTAAGTACTCGGTCTACTTGAGATCAGACTGCCCTCCTCTTCCTTTCGCTTCGTTTTTGGCAAAACTTCCTCTTTCCCTTTCGTGAGTGTTTACTCCAGCAGTCACTTGGGTGACCACTTTTTAGTCAAAGACCTTACAGGGCCGAACGAATGTTATACGGGCCCGCCTACCGAAATAAAAATTCGGCCCCCATCAAATAAAATGTAAAACCTACGAATAATTAATATAAATGTGATTACAGCAGGTAGAAGTAACGCAATATATTGCCACATTATATAAACAAAGGGATTATTCACTATTATATTATTAAAAAATAAGTTTAATATGTTTTATTAGGCTGCCTCCGAGATTTAACGGCTGAACCATTCACCAATTACATTAGTTGTTCGTACTTCAAATTGATTTCATTTTACGCTAACTGCGGAATTATACTCTGTAACCGATACCAAAGTCTTCTTCTTCATCTGTTTACCCTCCAAGGTCGGTTTTTCCCTCAGACTCAGCGAGGGATCCCACCTCTACCGCCTCAAGGGCAGTGTACTGGAGCTTAAGGCTCTGGGTCGGGGGATACAACTGGGGAGGATGACCAGTACTTCGCCCAGGCTGCCTCACCTGCTGTGCTGCACAGGGGCCTTGTGGGGGGATGGGTATATTGGAAGGGACAGACAAAGAAGAGGGAAGGAAGCGGCCGTGGCCTTAAGTCAGGTACCATCCCGGCATTTGCCTGGAGGAGAAGTGGGAAACCATGGAAAATCACTTCCAGGATGCCTGAGGTGGGAATGGAACCCACCTCTACTCAGTTGACCTTCTGAGGCTGAGTGGACCCCGTTCCAGCCCTTGTACCACTTTTCAAATATCGTGGCAGAGCCGGGAATCGAACCCGGGTGTCCGGGGGTGGCAGGTAATCACACTAACCACTACACCACAGAGGCGGCCAAAGTATTAATTATAATAATTTATTCAATCACAACACAGAAAAATATACGAAGAAAATGAAATTAAAAAACTGTTCAAATAAAGCTTGAATAATATTAAACTTAACGCGTTGAAGTCTAAACGGTCTGACACCGAGGTTAGCCGGTTTGAGTCCCGGCAGAGTAAGCGAGGTGGCGGTATACAATTTCTAATCACTGGATTGCGTGCCAAACCTCTCCGTAGTGCTCATATGGAGTGAGGCCATTTGACGCTGTTGATGGTGATTCGACCGTCGGATGGGGACGTAAAGCCTTGAGCAGACCCCTTGGTGCTATTCGACAGGAGTAGGCACCGGGTTTCACCCTCTCCCTTCCTATCATATATCACGTCATTCATTTAGTCTCATTAACTCCTTTGATGAGGTTGACGTCAGGAAAGGCATCCGGTCATAAAAACCCGCCACAACAGATTCATCTCACCTCATACCCGACCCCGTAGAGAAACGGGACAAGGGTTGGACAAACAAACAGTATTATCTAATAAATGTAAAATGTTCAGCAAAATTTGTGCATAACACGATTTAAGATGCATTAAGAAAGTATCATTTTCTAGTTAGATGATATTTTGGTGTCAAATACGTGCATTTTAAATAATTTGGTGCCGCTCTCTTGTGAGGAGTTTGCATTGTTTACAGCTGCTAGATGGCAATTCATCTACGTACAAATTGTGGCTATATTCTGCAAAACTGCCCGTGCAGATTGGCATACGTATTTTATTTTTTTTATTTTTCATACCTGGACGTTACTATAGCAGCTTTGAAAAAACTCGTGAAAATGCATTCAGCTCTCCTAACGGCAGTGGAGTGATGGAATTAAATTAATTGCGGTCTACAATGGGTTGTGATAGTAACTAAAGTCGCTCTTATCAGAATTTATTCGAAATTTCAGTACCTATAATATTAAATAGTCACTTCCATATGTGTGCAATATATGGACGTTTAACGGTGTGAAAAACCGATCTAAATCTTATTTCCGTTTTCCAAGACACTAACGGGTACGCATGTTCGGCCCCGTGGTGTAGGGGGCAACGCGTCCTGTCACCCGGCGGCCCCGGGTTTGATTCCCGACTGGGTCAGGGATTTTTAATTGTAAATGATTAATATCCCTGGCCTGGGGACTGGGTGTTTGTGTCGTCCTTAACGTTCCTTTCCTCACATCAACACTCTAGTTAGTGGGACGTAAAGCAAATAACATTATTAACACTCTACTATTCCTCCATTTCAATTACACGTAGGTTCATATCACATGGTGCAAGTAGGGGCAAAAGATCTCTATAGATTGACGCCTCGAACAAATACATGCACATGTTTTCTTTGTCCTGACTGACTAATAAGTATTGGGCTGTATTTACTTATATTTCAAGCACTTATTTGTTTCTTCTGCCGGCTCCGCGGTCTAGGCGTACCGTGCCTGCCTCTCACCCAGAGACCCTGGGTTCGATTCCCAGCCAGGTCGGAAATTTTTTACTTGGACCTGAGGGTTGGTTCGAAGTCTACTCAGGCTACATGATTACAACTGAGGAGCTATCTGACGGTGAGATGGTGACCCCGGTCTAGAAAACCAGATAGATCATCAAATCACGTACGCTGCGTTACTGCCTTCGTGATGTCCAGTGTAGCGAGCGCGGTAAAGGAATCAATTAATCGTTAGGGTGGAAGTTTAGCATGTGAGTTAGTTGAGTTACATGCGACTTCTTCGTTGTTTTATTGAAATTTGTATGGTTGGCCGCATGTTTACTCAGATGTGTATGCTCATATGCTGACTTCGGAGACAAGGAGAAAACTAGTAATCTATGTAAATGGATCCAGCTCGCCAACAGTGACCGAAGACGCCAGATCCGAAGAAAAAACACCCTGGAACACGGTGGTGAAAAATTCCAAACAACATCATAAACCCATCATCGGAACGAAACAAAGCAACGAAGATCTAAGTTACAGCCGGCAGCCAAAACCGCATGGCTATATGTGGGAAAGATAAAAGAAGGAACCACAGAAGATAACATTAAAACGATTTATTAAGCAATGGCATTCCACAGATAACAACATGTGAAATGCTTAATACAGCTGGAACCATGAAAGCCTGCAAATTGGGAATTCCTTGAATTTCTACGAACAACAGAAAAACCAGACTTCTGGCCTACAGGTATTCTAGTTAGAAAATTTTCTTTTCGAGGCCAAAGACGCAACATTGGAGTGTCTCTCGAATAATAAAATAATCAAGATTCTTCTCTGGAACATCGAAGGACTAAAAACTGCCTTACTATTTATACCTCCAAAGACAATGGAACATTTTGATATCATCATAGCTGCGGAAACTTTTCTTTTAGAACGAACAGACCTACCAAAATTCTATGGATACCACACACTTGCAACACCAACAGGAGGTAGACCGGCTGGAGGAGTTTCATGCTTCCTCAAACCAACCGTAGGAAGAGTAAATGAAATCCAGAGAAGTGAAAACACAATCATAGGTAAGACCACTGACCTAACATTAATAGGAATATATATCGCTCCAGATAATCCAATATAAGATGTAGTAGAATCAGTACTTAATGCAATGGGGGAAGTAAATACTGCGGAAGAAGTAATAATCCATGATGACCTCAACTGCAGGACAGACAAGCCGAACGAAAAATCGGAAATAGTTACCTAAATCCTGAGAGAAGAAGGTTTCACAATGATAAACAGAAAAGTTCTTAAAACATACTTTGCTCCAAATGGCTCCAGCGCAATCCATCTTTTATTCTACGGAGGAAAAAGATTTATAATTAAGAAGCAGGAAGGTCTATGGTCCTCGGGGTCAACACCAATCAGAAAACATATACCTATCTGCACAGAAATTAAACGCAGAGAGACACGGAAATCGCTAATCCCCGATGATAAGGGCATCACACTTTCAATAAATATTGATAGAACGAAACTGCAAGACCACCCGAATATACGAAAAGCAAGAGCACTTGTAGCTCAAGGACACCTTGATGAAGCAGTAGAAATCGCTACAAATCTGATACAGGTAGCCGCTTTGCCTGCGAAAGAAAGGAGAGCACAAAAATGGTTTGACAGACAGTGCTATACAACACGAAAAGACACGTTACGTATGTTATACTCAGTCAGAAAAATGGAAACCGCTGATTACTTGGAAGCATACGTCATCAAAAGAAGGAATTACAGAAAACGTCTGAAAGAAAAGCGAGCTGAATATTTGGGAGCAGAAGCCAAGAAGCTTGTAGTCGAAGCAGTTGCCGGCCCATTCGCTGCCCTCAAGAAAAAGCAAGCGTGCAGAGCGAGGGAAATACCCATGGAAACATGGGAAGAACACTTCTCAGTGCTTAAAAACAGAGACAGCAGGGAAACATGTGACACCGCAAACCACTCCGTCAATCCAGAATACGAAATTAGACTAACCACGGTGGAAGTACAGATGGCAATCAGTAAAGGAAAAAAGGGGAAGACAGCAGGAGTGGACAGCATATATATAAAGTACTCGAGACTATTTACTACAGCTTTGGACATAACTATTCAACACATGTCTAAATTTAGGCAAAATACCGGAAGTTTGGAGAACGGCAACGCTGAAGATACTCTACAAAGGGAAAGGAGAAACTGACAACCCCGATTCATATAGAGGTATAGGTCTGGAAAGCAATCTATACAAAGCATTTGCAACTATTGTAGCGAGAATCACCTGAATAACGAAATAGACCCTTTCATGCCAGAATGCCAACTAGGCTTCCGCAAAGGAAAAAGCACGTTACAAGCCGCAGCATACCTAAAAGAAAGTAGAAGCAGCACTGAGGCACCCGTAAGGGAAGTACGATGTCGTCTTTGTTGACTATAAGAAGGCTTTTGATCTTATCGAGAGAGATATCCTGATAGGAAAATTAAAACAAATGAGTGGTGACAACACGCTCGTGAGAATCGTTGAGACCATACTAGATCACAACTTAATCAAAATTGAAGATGGAGCATCCTTATCCGGGAAATAAATTCAAACAAATGGGGTACCCCAAGGAGACACCTCTAAGTCCGCTACTATTCAACGTAGCAACGGCAGATATCACAAATAATGACGGACTCTCCTGAGACTACTCTAAAAATGTACGCTGATGACATGGCACTTGGATCGAGCTCAAAGGCAGAACTACAGACGACAATTAAGAAGTTAGAAGCTTGGGCTTCAAATAACAAATTTGAAATTAACCAGGAAAAGACAGTACAGATGGTGTTCAGAAAAGGTGGACGACGCTATATTATTAAAAATTAAAACACTAGAAATAGTCAAAATCAAATACGTGGGCATCACGTTCCAAACGAGCATGACATCCTTCAATAACCACGTCATAGACAGAACGCCAGCAGCAATCAGAGCCATTCACGATATCAAGATTTATGCTACCCCTAACACAACGATGACTTTATTCAAGACCGCAATAACCCCAATTGTCACATACGGAATCGAAATAATATGGGGCAACCTGACAATCGGTGACTTCGAGAGGATAGAAAGAGTCAAAGCAATAATCCTCAAGTAGGCCCTAGGAGTAGGTAAAATGGCACCCTCCAGACTTGTTTATGTACTGGCACGGGAAATCTACTTCATTGAAGATTTACGACTCAACCTATCACTGCCATCTACCGGCCCTTTCCAAGAGCTTCAGAAAAAGCTTCTTAAGAAACGCGCGGAAATAGACCCCGAATTCTACGGCAATGACGCCAAGATCGATCGTAACTGGACCAAACAACTTCAAGAATAAAGACATGTCATAACAAGATATGCGATACATGGCTTTCGCCACAAAATATGCGCAAAGACAAAATTCCACAACCCCAGTGTTTGTACCGTTGCCTACGCTATAATACAAGGCCTTGAAATGCACTCGTGGAAACGGGTTGCTTCCTAGTTCACCATTCATCCGCTAGGATCGCGGTCTTGCCCCCTTGTATTCGCATGGCCGTATATGTCAATAAGTAAAGTATATCCTAAATAAAAAGAACTGAATGTTTTTGCGAGTATTGACAGTACTTTACTTATAGAGCGGTGCTGCATTGGCTTAGATATGTCATTGAAGTTTCAAAACTTTCTTTCTGAGGGGCTTCTTATCAAGTTTCAAAACTTTATCTCTTCTACTTGAGTAGCTCAAAGCAATGTTGTCTAACAGAGGTCTCAGAAATTTTCATAGTAGAAAAAGAGGTGGTTTGTCGCCTTTACACTTTCCACACAATTTCACTGTTGAACATGTCTTTCGAAAAAATAAACTTACACCTTTTAGTAACTCTCTTCGTGACAAGTACTGCGTAGTGGAAGTGACAAATTCCGTCGTTCACTGCAGAAGTGCCACAGACGATTTTCGGTATCTGAGGGCTCCTCGATCTTGAAAACGAATAAGACACAATGTTGGACTTTGAGTAGCTGGAGAACAGATATGTTCTAAACAGCCTTTACAGTCTGCTTTTTTTCTTTTGCCACACGAACCATAATGTCATTGTATTCCGCTTGGCGTCTTAGGTAGCTGAAGAAGAGCTCGATGTCATATTTCGTTAGGTTCCTCATCAATGCATAATGCAAATGTATACTTATGAGGTATTTTACGCAGGCCACAGTGGACTGGGTAGTCAAGATCTATGCCTGATACGTTTCTCTCATGATTCCTTTTTACTTTCTCTGAATGTATTTTAAGTTTCTTAATATATGACAGGAAATCATTAATTAACCAACTGAGGAGTTCATCTTCAGTAATAAAAGTTGCTTTTTATTTCTTTTCTAGTGACTTTACATCGCACCGACACAGATAGGTATTATGGCGACGATGGGATAGGAAAGGCCTAGGAGTTGGAAGGAAGCGGCCGTGGCCTTAATTAAGGTACAGCCCCAGCATTTGCCTGGTGTCAAAATGGGAAACCACGGAAAACCACCTTCAGGGCTGCCGACAGTGGGATTCGAACCCACTATCTCCCGGATGCAAGCTCATAGCCGTGCGCCCCTAACCGTACGATCAACTGGCCCGGTTAAAAAATATGCTCGTTTGTTCTCGTTCCTGAATATGTCCCATGTGAGGTGTTGCAGACGTTATGCGCATTGAACAACTTAATAAAATGCTCCATAAAACAAATGGCTTATTTTAAACTGTATTTTATGCTCTCGGGACAAAACCACCTCCATACTTTACAAACCAGAGATTGTTTCAGGGTAAAATACAATATTTTTAGCTCTTGCTACATTCATTTTCGTGAAATTTGTTGGGCAAATTATTTTCCTCGTTGGTTTCCTAATTTAAGATTTCTGAGATTGAAGATGCCTCTCAAATGATTGCCGGTCACGGTAGCATAGTTTAAAAAAAAAAACCAGTAACAAATTTTGGGATCGCCCGATTCTTATGACGTAACTCGGATCAAAACTTAGGAACAGAGGCCTATTTCGATCAGCTTGAAGTCGTACCTCATGCGTAATACTTCCTCTGTATAATGTTTCGAACATTCACTGGAAACTTGTGAAACGAAATTCCACTACCTTTAATTTCTCGTGAATAAACCATGACTGGAACTGCGAATGCTCAACATCAGACGAATACATAATATATTCACAACCAACTCAGTTAATGAACACGTTTAAAGGCGCGAGCCTGGTAAACAGGGGGCAAGATAGCGATCCTAGCGGCCCGGCATTGAACTTCAGTGTAACCACTTCCATAGCGTTTTATGGGCTCTATTTCCAGGCCTTGTATTATAACGTAGGCAACGGTTTGTACACTGTGTATATAAGGAAAAGTGCGACCGCTACCATTAGTTAAAGTGCAAAAACAGGCTAAAAACTCTTAACAGAATACAGCAAAATGTAAATTAACACAACAAACATAATACTCATTCGAGTACTCCTTATAAATGTGAGACTGAGTCGTCATCGAATGCATTATTAAGTGGAAAGTCCTTAATTAGTGAAGAAAACTTAGTGTGAGCGTGTATTCACGTGAGGCTATAGGCTAATAATATCGCTTTTCAGTGTTTTAATTTTGTAGTTTATTTGTGTAATGTTATATCTGTAGTGTACAATTGAGTTAGTACATTGTGTTTTATTATCAACCATGATGTGTATATAATGAAAGGTTATCAGTAAGAGAAATCATCATGCCTAAGAGTTGCTGGATGCCTCGCTGCAGAGCCAGTTATAAATGAGGAGAGTACATTCCAGTATTTGTTTCCTTCTGATGAAGAAAGGTTATGGAAGATGGCTATTCCTAGGAAGAACTTAATACAGTTGTGGGTATCAACCACTTTCCTGAAGACCAAATCCTGAGGGGGCGAAATAAGTGTCTCGTGCAGATGGTGAGTTAAAATATATTATTTTGTCATAAGCATGGATAACATTAGGTATAGTTATGTGTTATCGGACTTACGGCTTATTTAAATTCGATATATTTGAACATTCAAGTCCAATTTATGCATTTTCGAAATATATTGTGGAATAAGTCTGTTGAGATTTTCCTATCAAACTTCATATTATAGGCAATAGTACAGGGTTATTCCATGCAAAATGAATATGAAAATAATGGTATACGCGTTATTTGCTCTTCAAAAATCTACATTTTCTAACAATAACTTAATTTCGTAACAGACAGTGATGTTCTGTTATTGTTGGAGGTTAGCTTACTCGTAATCTTTCTTGTAGGTACTGAATTGGTGGTACAGAAATAATTTACATTTGTAGTATATTGTATTAGTAATTGGTTGCATGTTTTCTATCAGTGTGTAGGATATGAATGATCCAGTTGACTAGAAAATGGATAGAAGTCGCAAGAATATGTTTCAAAGTGGTAGCCCGTACTCGCGGAAACGAACGTATATACGCGATAAATAGAACGTTACGGGTAAGGCGTATGTCGGAATTAACAATTATTTATGAATAGTTTTTGGTGCTATGAGGTGCTAACAGTTTCGTTAGTAATTTAAATGAGTGTGGATCATGGGAGACTACTGGCAAAAATGAGTGCAATTGGACTAGACAAAAGAGTGACTGAATGGGTTGCTATATTTCTAGAAAATAGATCTCAGAGAATTAGAGTAGACGAAGCTTTATCTGACCCTGTAATATTAAAGAGGGGAATTCCTCAAGGCAGTATTATTGGACCTTTATATTTTCTTATATATATATATAAATGATATGAGTAAAGGAGTGGAATCAGAGGTAACGCTTTTTGCGGATGATGTTATTCTCTATAGAGTAATAAATAAGTTACAAGATTGTGAGCAACTGCAAAATGACCTCGATAATGTTGTAAGATGGACAGTAGGCAATGGTGTGATAAACGGGGTTAAAAGTCAGGTTGTGAGTTTCACAAATAGGAAAAGTCCTCTTGAGTTTTAATTACTGCGTTGATGGGGTGAAAGTTCCTTTCGGAGATCATTGTAAGTATCTGGGTCTTAATATAAGAAAAGATCTTCATTGGGGTAATTACATAAATGGGATTGTAAATAAAGGAGACAGATCTCTGCACATGGTTATGAGGGTGTTTAGGGGTTGTAGTAATGATGTAAAGGAGAGGGCTTATAAGTCTCTGGTAAGACCCCAACTAGAGTATGGTTCCAGTGTATGGGTCCCTCACCAGGATTACTTAATTCAAGAACTGGAAAAAATCCAAAGAAAAACAGCTCGATTTGTTCTGTGTGATTTCGGACAAAAGAGGAGCGTTACAAAAATGTTGCAAAGTTTGGGCTGGGAAGAACTGGGAGAAAGGAGACGAGCTGCTCGACTAAGTGGTATGTTCCGAGCTGTCAGCGGAGAAATGGCGTGAAATGACATTAGTAGACGAATAAGTTTGAGTGGCGTCTTTAAAAGTAGGAAAGATCACAATATGAAGATAAAGTTGGAATACAAGAGGTCAGATTGGGGCAAATATTCATTTATGGGAAGAGGAGTTAGGGATTGGAATAACTTACCAAGGGAGATGTGCAATACATTTCCAATGTCATTGAAATCATTTAAGCAAAGGCTAGGAAAACAACAGATAGGGAGTCTGCCACCTGGGCAACTGCCCTAAATGCAGATCAGTATTGATTGATTTATTAATTGATTAATAATAATAAAAATATTTGCTTTACATTCCAATGACTACTTTCACGGTTTTCGGAGACGCCGAGGTGCCGGAATTCATTAAAAAACATGGCGGCTGGAGTAGCCGGACTGCTGGTATTGGCTAACACGAAATTACCACGTACATGTTATAGAAACGGTGGTAATTTAACTTGATACATGTAACATCATAGGGAAAATCACTTTTTACGTATGAAAACGCTTCGCCACATATAATCAGCCAGAATCACATAGCCTATATTCTACTAGAAAAGAGAACAACAAGCAGATTATTTAGAAATTTCAGTTAGTCAAATAATGTTTTCTCGTAGATTTCACTTCGCTGGATAGTTGAAAATACGTGATAAAACTGTTAAAATGATATTTGTAACATCATCTTGAATGTTTAAAAATAAATTAAGTTTCGAAAGTCCTCAATATATTCTGTCTCGTGAGAATTATGAAACATAATTTGTTGCCTTAGTTTTGAAGTGGCCGGGCGAGTTGACCGTGCGGTTAGAGGTGCGCGGCTGTGAGATTGCATCCGGGAGATAGTGGGTCCGAAGCCCACTGTCGGCAGCCCTGAAAGGGGTTTTCCGTTGTTTCCCATTTTCACACCAGGCAAATGCTGGGGCTGTACCTTAACTAAGGCCACGGCCGCTTCCTTCCAACTCCTAGGCCTTTCCTATCCCATCGTCTCCATAAAACCTATCTGTGTCGGTGCGACGTAAAACCACTAGCAAAAATAATGTTTTGAAGTGGTGGAGAATTTTTTATGTTCACCACCCAATGAAAGGGAAGTACACCCGAAATAATAATGTTATTGTCTTTACGTCCCTCTAACTACTTCTTTTTACGGTTTTCGGAGACGACGAAGTGCTGGACTTTAGTCCCGCAAGAGTTCTTTTACGTGCCAGTAAGTCTACCGAAACGAGGCTGATGTATTTGAGCACCTTCAAATCCCACCGGAGTGAGCTAGGATCGAACCTGTCAACTTGTAGTAAGAAGGCCAGCGCCTTAACCGTCTGAGCAACTCAGTCCAAGTCCACCCGAAATGATTGCCAACCCAATGAACGGCCCTGGTAATGCTAACATAATGTTGACATATGTTTAGCAGCACTTCACACAATGATGGTAGTCGTAGTAATGAAACGTTTATAGAAACGAGCTTCAGTTCGGTGTAGTCTGCTTGATAACAGATAACCACAGCATGAATCGGAAGGTGTTAGTAGTGTAAAACCCTGCGTTACAAACCCAGCTAATCCCTGCAAGTCACTATTTCTTCTTTGTAACAGTATACAGATTGCTCCATCTGTTACACACGTTTTGTGATACTCCAAGATCCAGCCAAACATTTGGGCAGACAAGCACAGATTATTGTAAAAGACACTTGCATATCAATCACTCGACACTTTGAAGCACACAGGCACTGACGGAATATCATAATATCAATATCAATTATATTATATTCAAATTAATAGTTTCCGGGGAACGCGAATAGGTTCACCGTTTGGAATTAGAGAAAAGTTTTCCCTAACCTCAGATTTATTCTCAAAATGATGTATGCACACTACAGTTTTGCCATCGACTTCAAAATAATCACGATGTATATTCCTAGTCCATTTCTCTCTAAATGTTTTATTTCGTAGAAAACTTAAGAATAGTTGTATGAGAGCCAGTGCTATAGTTAGACTTAAACCTAGTTCACACATTCACATTTTACTGCGTATAATTACAGAACCATCATAAGTATCCACTGACTCATATAAATACACTCGCACACTTATATTCTACAAAGAAACTAACATTTATCGTCAACTTTCATGAAATTACACCGACTACATACGATAACAAGAAACGAAAACAAACCCACATTTCAAACATATCCGGCTACTTGATTCGCCATCTTTGAACGATCGAGAGTAGCATTAACCCTCTACTGCATGAATTATTTTTCGTTTCCGTTTGGTGAAGAAAATTTCAAGCTTTAATGTTCAACATACGCTCAGTGGTTTAGATATACCTGCAATTCTTAACTGGGCGTAATAGCTTAACACTCGTATGTGATATGGATTGCCGTATTGGAATATATATACGATTTTCCACAATTTTACGCTAAGCTTTTAACATTCAAAGACCGAGCATTACTGCCTACTGGCCATGGGTACGTATTGCAGGGCGCAAGTATACTTGCACGACCGTAGGTCGGTAATGTCTTTGAGGTTGAGCCAGAGGTACCCCTGAAGCCTGTGGTAATATGATGGGGAGGGCCCACGTAAAATAAACGGTGGTTGGTACGCGTGGATGTTGACGGGGTGGAAGGAGTACCTTTGGTTGTAGGGCTATTTTGTCTTATGTTATGTTATATAAGAAAAAAAAATTGTACAGTTGTCTATAATATTTATCCATTTACACAGGTGAAAAGTTATTTGTTGCCTAATGGCAACAGTATGCAGTACAGGGTTAAGATCTGAGAATTGGAGTCGGTCTTGCCTCAACCGTCTGAGCCGCTCAACCCGGCTGTGTTATTCAAGCGGAGCGCATGCGTATCGCCTTAAAGTTCCACCCAACGCGTGACGTCATCAGAGCTACAGTACGGCCTGTACATCACGAATGCAGTGGCGTGAGTAGACCTCGAACCAATCCTCAGGTCCAGGTAAAAATTCCTCGCCTGGCCGGGAATCGAACCCGGGGCCGCCGGGTGACAGGACGCGTTGCCCCCTACACCACGGGGCCGAACATGCGTACCCGTTAGTGTCTTGGAAAACGGAAATAAGATTTAGATCGGTTTTTCACACCGTTAAACGTCCATATATTGCACACATATGGAAGTGACTATTTAATATTATAGGTACTGAAATTTCGGGTGGGATTCAGGCATGCTACCCCTAGACCGCGCGGCCGGCTAAAATATATGTGTATATACCATCAGAGCCCCTTCTGCTTTATCCCTGAGTCCCTTACAATGAAGCATTATAGAAAGCATTCACAAATGTAAATCACTTCACATCCGCTAAATCACTCTTTCATTTCTGTGCTTTGTCATAGCACAGTCCTGTTGTTCTACTATAAGGTCTTTGTTTGAAGCTTAAAGGCGGCTACACACGTTACTGAATAACTGTGCGATTTAACTGCAACGATGAACTGCGCAGTAAAACTGAGAGCCCTATAGCCTCCACACGGTACAGATAACTGTGTCGATCGGCAATACTCATCAACATTTATCAAAGCAACATGTTATCTACGGACGATGATGTACTAGCGGTGATGGGCCTATGTGTGTGTACAATGAAAAAGCAAAAGAAGACACGCAGCGTGTGGTCTAATGATTGGCTACTACAGAGAAAGCAATATTCACACGTAAATTTATTAAATGAGTTACGCTTCTTACCGAAATTCTCTTGTTCATATAAGAAGTCCATTAGATGAAAGTACCACAAACCCGGAGTGTATATCTCGTCAGTGCCTGGCCCCGTTATTTTAGACTGTTTAACTTTGTTTAACTCCTTTTTGAAAGAACGCCTAAGATTATTAATCATTTTTACAACTACGTCTCTGTTGGCTTTGCAGTCAATTAATTTATAATTTCCAATCAACTGACTGTAGGCGGCGTCTTTTATGTTCCGATTATGATAATATTTAGACTTCGTCTTCCAGAGACAAGATTCATTTCTATAGCATTCAATAAAAGCTTCTAAATGCTCACGATATCCGTTTTGGTCTTCCTGAGACATGTGATAACTTGTAGCGCGCACTACCTTAACGAGTGACTCACTTGAACTGAGCAATCGGCAGTCGCTACGGCCCACACGTTGCGATAAAACTGTGCAAACGCAATCGACACAGTTTTATTGGTTAGAAAAATGAACTTGCTCCGATGAACTGTGCAACCAGAAATAACTGCAACGATTTACCATCCACACGTGACATAAATCTCCGCAGTTCGGTTGGTGCAGTTAAATCGCACAGTTATACCATAACGTGTGTAGCCACCTTAAGCCTGGTAAAATAAACCAAACTGCACAGTTCAAAAACATTAGGGGAACGTGTTTTGTAACGTCTGGTATGTGAACGTTAATTTGATAGATGGAATTCCAATCGTCGTACAGCATACCTTGAGACCTTAGCTACTCAGGGTATGTCAAATCGAAGTTATACTCCATCTGTAGGCGTAGCCATGCATTAAACTGTTTGGTGACCCCTCAAAATAAAGTGAATAGCGGTGCGTCCGTGTATCGTTGTGAGGTACACAGACTGCTGCGGTCATTTGAGCACGTTGTACGCCAACCAGCACATCCCATGAGACATCTTAACGAGGTTCAAGTCGCAAGGGCCGTCACTTTGACCAGGAAGGATGGACTTTTCGTCGTGTTGCTGTGGGTCTCAATGTCCCTCCGTCAGTTATTCAGTTTGTGGAATCGCTACAATGAGACAAACCAGTTCACAAGGAGGGTTGGACAAGGTCGTGGACACATGAAAACCCCACAGGATGGCCAATATCTGACCATCTATGCGTTGCGGCGTCGTTCAGTAACTGCCAGAGAACTGCAACAAGACCTCAGGAGGGTCACTGGAGTCACAGTGTCTGACCAGACAGTAAGGAACAGGTTAGGAGAAGTGTCCTTACGACCCAGACGTCCTGCTCGAGTGCCGATTTAACGCAGCAACATCGCGCAGCTCGCCTTCTGTTTGCCCGTACCCACGTCAACTGGCAACTTCGCCAATGGAGACCTGTGTTGTTCACAGACGAGTCCAAATTCCCCCTGACACAGCGTGATGGACGTCAACGTGCATGGAGACGCCGTGGTGAGCAGTACATGCCAAACGTTGTCCAGGAAGGCGACCGGTTCTGTGGTGGTGTGGAGTGGTATCAGTATCGATGGCCATACGGATCTTGTCATCGTCCGTGGTAATCTTACCGCTGCGGGGTACATAGAGCAGATACTGCTACAGCATGTGTTGGTTGCTACATACGGTGTTGGCCCTGAATTCGTACTCAAGCACGACAATGCCAGGGCTCATGTAGCGCGTATCACCAGAGCTGTCTTGCGAGAACTGGACATACAAGAGATGGAATGGCCAGCAGTGAGTCCCGACTTCAGTCCAATTGAGCATGTGTGGGATAGGCTTGACAGAAGTGTTCGTGGGCGTGCTGTTCCACCACAGACTCTCCAAGACCTCGAACAAGCTCTCATTGAAGAATAGGACCTAATACCGCAACGTGACCTCCATCGATTTATACAGAGCCTGCCACATAGGTGCCAAGCTGTGATAAATACTCGTGGAGGACATACACCATACTGAAGCTCTCCAACTGTGATAAAAATCCACCCTGGAGTACTGTTATCACTTTGTTTTCGCCCCTATTTGGACATT
Source organism: Anabrus simplex (assembly GCF_040414725.1). NCBI lineage: Eukaryota > Metazoa > Arthropoda > Insecta > Orthoptera > Tettigoniidae > Anabrus > Anabrus simplex. The sequence goes on along the minus strand of NC_090272.1, from coordinate 91,559,322 downwards.
TCCGTTTGTGTTCTGAACATGAACGCGAATCCACCGATGTTCTTTTGTATACTTTAACGATAAAGGAGATTTAGTTGGTAATATACCTGGGTGTGAGATATTGTTCAAAAACGTGTTCCCCTAATTTTTTTAACGGTGTATATAACCCTTATTTTTTAAAACAAAAATGTACATAAAACTGAATAGGTTATTTCGCCTACAGTACGATATTTGGCAGTAATGCATTCGAGAGGTATGGGGTTCCTTGACAGCCTTGAAGATGGTTTTGCGTGCATTACCACTTTCATACCCGACAAGGGCTGTACCTTAAAGCCACCGTCGCTTACTTCCCACTCCTAGCCCTTCCCTATCCTATCGTCGCCATAAGACCTATCAGTGTCGGTGCGACGTATTTTTTTAAACTAAAAAATTGCAATAAACGCATTTTCTTTCAGTAGCCAGTCTTTATGTATTACATTAATCTTGAAATGAGCAAAATCAATACTTTCTTCACCACCGGTTGTAGCAGTGGTTTTTCTGTTTGTTTATTGGTTGTTGTTGTTGTTGTTGTTGTTGTTGTTGTTGTTGTTTGGTGTGTCCATAGCGAACCTATAAATAAAGTGTTGAATAGTAATTATAGTAATACTGTAGTGATCGGCTTATTATTTAATAGTTATTTTCGTTAATTAATTCTCTTGTTTTAACAATGAATGAAACGGCAAACTTCAACTATGACTATACAGTACAAATATCAGTGTGCCCAACTGGTCCAATGTAGCCGAAGCAATAGCCATTAACAATCATCGCTCATTTACAATCTTGATGTTGACTATAACTAGCACAGATTAGTGGCCTATACACGTTGGTTCTGTAGCAGCAAAATTCATAGCGTGTTTTTGTTTCATTCTTCAACGCTGTGATCGTCGAGAGAGCATGCAGAGGATGAAAAGTGTTGAAAAAAAAAATAGGTACAAGAGTACAGTGCTACGATCTCTATTAAATACGCAGTATGATTGACATAGTTGCAACACTTACGTAAGTACTTTACTAAGCATATGATTTTTTAAATCCCCGGAGAAATCATAGTTTCACCAGAGACCGGAGATGAGGTACGAAAACCCGTAACCGCAGGGTCAAATCTGGAGAGGTTACAATCCTAGCAGTCGCCCCTTTTTGTAATATTGTCCTGTGCATTGTCAGATTATTTTAAGTCTTCTCTAATTCTTCCAATGCATATGGTATATCCTCGCTTCGGACGGAGTGTCTCGTAGTGTAGTACATCAATATATTGTTGGACAATTTAATTGAATCCGTGTTCTATTATTATTATTATTATTTATTTATTTATTTATTTATTTATTTATTTATTTATTTATTTATTTACATCGATAGTCAATTAAGGACTACGATTACACAAACTACCGGCCTCTCTTTCATAGGCTTACACCTTTTTGTTTACATAATAACCAGAGGTTTTTCAACCTCATGCTCCTTTTCAGCCATTCTTCCGCCGAGATGTTCCGCAGTTTAGCAGTTTCTTTCACTGGACCATGGCTCAAACCCGCAAATTTCTACCTAAAGATGGTCCTCTCCATTATGTTCTCTGGTCTTATATCATTTACCCGCATGTCATTGTGCATTTTTTCCTGTAAAATTAGCAATTTATGCGCCATTATCTCCGGGTTCATTCTCTACAGGTGACCATAAAAAGATTTATTATTATTATAATATACGCCAGTCTCCTTGGCTGAATAGTCAGCGTCGAAGCTTTCGGTTCAGAGGGTCGCGCATTCGATTCCCGGCAAAGTTGGCCATTTTAGCAGTGTCTGATTAAATCTTCTGGTTAGGGGACTGGGTATTTGTGTTTGTCCCAATTCTCTCGTCTTCATATTCTCACAACACAGCACACTACCAACCAGCATAGAAACACGCAATAGTGATTACATCCTTTCATATAGGGTTTCCCTCAGGAAGGGCATCCGGCCGCAAAATAAGGTCAAACCCATATACCCGACACAGTTCACACTCACGACCCCAAAGGTGTGGGGAAAAACGGTAGAAGAAGAATGTATCATAAATAGACTGGTTCCAGGAACATGACAAAATATTACCATTGTTTCAGTGCCGCCATATTCTCCCAATCTTCATCTCGTTAAGTACTTACGGGCGAATTTAGCACGATCTCTGCCAACCAATTGGAGGGAAATATTAAACGATACGGTATTCTATCGATGTTTCTACCACTCCTTTCAGGCCAGTCTTTCTCTGTTCAACTGCTACATCACAAGTGTTAAAGTTTGGCTGATGATGTTTCCCGGACACAGAATTAATTTGTGCGTTTACTGCATGTTTTTCAATTATGCTATACTATATCAACTTTTGTAAACTGCATGTATCAAAACATAAGATTACAATAAATACACTTCCGGATCTGTGGTTTCTCAAATTGTAGGAGATAGGTATTATCTAAGCTATATTCTATCGGCGTGGTTTAGAATCCCTCGAGGTCTTGTGGCATCGTTCCCAAGCCGTTGTAGCATCTACAAGTGTGCAGTTAAGAGAGCAGATACGTTTTTCTAATATTTTGACCCTCCCTGTACACTAATGTATGAGCTTATAGAAACAGTGCTTCTGCGCACTCACGTTCTGTTGTGTTTAATTCTGATGATGCCGTCTCCTTTCTTTCCCTATTTCCAATTAATTTGTGTTTGGGTCTTCTGAACTGGTTGTTCCCAATTTCTTTTTCTGAGTTTGTTCCCAGAGTGGATTTGTACGCCAAGTACTTCTTTCACGGCGTAGGAATCACCCCTCCTCTGTTCCATACAACATAGCAGGTACAACCTTGCCTTTGTTCCTTATTGACATTTTGGGATCGCGGAGTGAACTCGACAAGGGTCTCCACTTCAGGCAGGTAGTTTTCATCTACAATCACATTAGTTGTCAGTACAGAACAAAAATATTTCAAATACGGAACACTTGATAGATACAATACAATACAATGGATTTATTTTGTCTGGCAAGATTAAGGCCATTAGGCCCTCTCTTCCATCTAACCAGAAAATACAGTATCTACATATATGCAAAATAGAAATAAATACACTTAAAATTGAAATATCTTGCAACTACTAAACAATACAATATTATGATAAAAATAAAAAATAAAAATAGGAAAAAATAGGATTATTATTATTATTATTATTATTATTATTATTATTATTATTATTATTATTATTATTATTATTGTGTCCGACTCGTTGGCTGAATGGTCAGCGTACTGACCTTCGGTTCAGAGGGTCCCGGGTTCGATTCCCGGCCGGGTCGGGGATTTTAACCTTAATTGGTTAATTCCAATGGCACGGGGGCTGGGCGTGTGTGTTGTCTTCATCATTTCATCCTCCTCATGATGCACAGGTCGCCTACGGGAGTCACATAGAAAGACCTGCACCTGGCGAGCCGAACCCGTCCTGGGATATCCCGGCACTAAAAGCCATACGACTTTTACATTTATTATTATTATGATTATTATTATTATTATTATTATTATTATCATTATTTACACAATTATGACGTGATTAGCTAATTTCTATCAACCTTGGTAATAAAAGTGGGATTATATGAAGTTTATAGGTTGAAGAAAGCTAAATCTAAAATATTTCCATAACATTACTTAGTAGGTAGCGGTGACAAAGTTGCCTAAAACTGACAGAGGCGGGTAGTGTATTCCATTGTCGTGCCGAGGAAATAACAAATGAGTTTGTGTATCGTGTGGTGCGGTGAGGTGGAATAGATAACGTACCACTTCTATTATGTCTAAATTTCAAAGTGTCATTGTTTAAGAAGCCTTTCTCGTGATCAGTCGAGATTTCTTCTGAGGACGCAGAGCAGAGTTTTCTGCGAAAAGTTAAAAATGTCGCCTTATTTTCTTCACACGGCATAAGCCCAGAAGCAGATTTTGACCGTGATCCGAACCTGTGACTGGATGAGAGGTGGTGAAATTGACTGTACAAGTAGGGAGGTGAGCATGAGAGAATTCGATGAAGAAGGCATAAAGCATGAAGATTACGGCGCTGTTCATCGTAGGCAGGTGTAACATGGTCAAAGTAACGTAGGTCACATATATAGCGAACACAGGCGTTTTGCTCGCGTTGTAGTTTGTCGTTAAGAGTAGCAGTCAGGTCGTTGTACACGATGTCACAGTAGTCGAAATGAGGTAATACCAGAGTGGACTGCCTGCTGTCATTTCTTGATGGTTACAGTACTTTTGCATCCATCTCGTGGCACAGGCCAGAGCAAAGTGTAGCTTCCACTGAAGTCCCAGTCTCATCCATGGCTGTGACAATATAGAAGCTGCTGGGGTATGGGTGGTGCTGATTAATGACATTCAGAGCACAACCAGTGTGTCCGAGTGTCATGGAAGGTGTTGCTCATAGGGTTAGTTGTGCTACAATAGCACTGTCTGGCCCCGTGAGGAAAGCAATGGCAAACTACCTCACTCCTCATCTTGCCAAGTACGCCTCATTTTGGTACTGCCATTGGTTTTTGTGGTTTCGCTATAACTGCATAGCCTTTGGTGGTGCTATTTGAGGCTCCAACCAGCCTCTGGGCTGATGACCTAACAGACACCAGGGTGGAAATGAGGCGTTCTTTTAATACTCAAGAAAATATGTTGCGGAATCTTCTAAGTAAGTTAAGTGTCGCAAATGCTTTCCTGGAGATGCTGGTAACCTGCTGCATCACGATCTGGAAAATAAATTATTTCCCAATTTTGCAGCAGAGACATAACCAACTGTAAACTGGTTGTCACTAATAGAACGCGATATCAAGCAAGTGCTTTCGATTTCAGACAAATATTCAGCAATTATCACGCTTCTTACAGGCAGTCCGTGTCAGTTCTAATAATTGCCTCTGTGGATCGGTGGTAGTATCAACCTCCGGGTTCAAACCCGGTAGAGGTAGTCGGATTTTTGAAGAGTGGGAAAAAGTCCATTCTATCTCCACGTCAGCATGTAAATGATCTCTGGTGACACATTTAGTGTTTACGCGACAAAATTAAAACTCAGCTATAGACACCCAGGAGAGATTCCGTTCACTCTGCCGTACAGTAGGAGGCATAGAGCAAAGTAATTTTAACAAAGTGAGTAAATGGGCAAAAGATACTAAGCTGAGACTGAATGAGGATAAGACCGTCTCGATGACTTTCAGGAGAGGAGGCAAGAAGGGAACATTTTAGTATGGGAACCGGCAGTTAAGATCAATATCAAGTTTCCGGTACTTGGGAATAACATTTCAATCGGATGGAAAAAAATTTTTCCTTCATATCAAAGAAAGACTAAACGCGGCCAAAATAGGTGACATCAGACTTCTCAGCAACTTGTCACTGACGACGGCCATAGAGTTGTTTCATCTCAAAGTCAGTCCAGTTGCGTCCTACGGAATATAAAACATATGGGTGCATCTTTCCAAGGCACAATTGCAAAGTTTAGAGAATGTAAAATCAGCATTTCTTAAGAGTAATTTGTCTATCCAAGTACACTCCTTCGCGCCTCGCTTACGTACTGACAAGAGAACTGTTCTATGTAGAAGAGCTGCATCTGAAGTTCCTGCTCGCCACCACCACGGCGTATAAGGCACTACTGCAGGAAATTCTTCAAAAGAGGAACAACATATCGGACGATTTTTACCTCAGTGACGCAATGATTAATTTAGAGTGGATGCAAGGAGGTTATAAATTAAGACATATATCAACAAGGCTCGCCGTGCATGGATTTCACCATAAACTGTGTGAATCCAAGCAATTTCATGCCCCCTGCCATGACTGTAATTGCAGAAGATGTGGTGAACTCTGTGAGACATGCCACGTACTAAAGTGCAAATTGAGAACAGAATTTCTGAGAAACTTTTGTGATTCAGTGTAATACTTTGTATACTGGTATTCATACACATTGTGCGCAATTAAATATTTATTATAGAGCAAAACGGAACGTCCAAATTGACGAGCGAACAGCGATATGACGTCAAACAGATGTCTGCACACGGTAGCCGAGGCCATATTATTATTATTATTATTATTATTATTATTATTATTATTATTATTATTAACTGTTTGAATTTTATTGTCTCTCCTGGATATTGAAACTGTGAAAAAGTTCTGAAACGGCAGCTCGAGATTTGGATTCGTTTCAGATTCTACACATTGCATTCTGAGACCTTGTTTACAAAATACTGTACGTTGCTTCCAAAATTGTATTCGTATTCTAAGTTGCTGGATGGTCCACCACATAGAGTTGAGACAAGTAGATTGACAGAATGCCCCGCTATATACCCATATAAATTGTCTTACTCGGTCGCTGTTAGTCTGAGTACAAGCTACCTTATCGCCCGCTATTACCGCGCAGAAAGTCCAGCTCTATGGCTACATGGTTAGTGTGCTTTGGTCACTGGGGTACCGGGTTCGATTCCCGGCAAGGTTGGGAATTTTAACTATCACTGGTTAATTTCGCTGGCACGGAGACTGTGGGTGTATATGTCGTCTTCATTATTTAATCTTCATTACGACGCGCAGGTCGCCTACGGGTGACAAATCTAAAGACCTGCACCTGGCGAGCCGAACATGTCCTCGGACACTCCCGGCACTATATTTTTTTACCGCGCAGAAAAATACGAACTAGGACCATCATACTTGCTGACTCACTCCAGTAGCCCTGACTTAGAAGTATTGTTCTTCGTGATAAGATAACCAGTTTGTTTGCTATTGACGCGTTTACTTACAATTCTGCTGATTGTCCATTATCTGAATTTCAGAGGACAAAATGTTAATGTATTGTTGAATGAAGCGTCTACTTCAATTCAGTGACGTCGAACAATCTGCTGAGGAAATACTGTGATAATATAAATTTGCGTAAACAATACTGGCGGTTGAAAACAAGGTTGATGTGTGAATATCATGTAAAATAATATTTGAAGTGCCCATCTAAGTTGTTCAGGAGAAAATATCAGCTACAAAATTATGATTCAAGAGACACAATGGAATAAGTAATTATTTGCTGCATGAGTGCCAGTGAATTGTGTGTAATGACCTGAAAACATGGACATAGAAGTGAATGAATGAATGAATGAATGAATGAATGAACGCTCTTCTCTCGCAATCACAAACTAGAGAGTATTCATTTATTTTAATTATTACTAATACATGCTTATACAAAATACTCAAGGTATTGTAACTAAAAACACGTATATATAGTTGTAGTACCCGTCTCTGGTGGGATACTTTTTTCAATATTTACTTTAAGGATTTGATTTACCTCTTCGAAGTGATTTTTCGTAGGTTTCTTGATTGTGACGTTGATTGCTATTTTACGAATACCTTCGTAGATTTAGAGTTATTGGTGTGCGCTTAATTTTAAGTTTGTTTGAAATTGTTCAGTTTCTCGTTAAACTGTGTCATTGTGGCTGGTCCTTCCAAATAAATGATAAAGTAAAGAGCAAACGTGTGTCCTCATCCCGCTTTTTTCAGGCACATCCTCAAGCTGCATTTACCATTTCAACCACATACCAGCCCTCCTGCCATTCATAAATTTCTGACAGTACCGGGAATCGAACCCGGGCCCCCAATGACGGCAGCTAATAGTGCTAACCGTTAGGACACGGAGGCGGACAAAATAAATGATAAAAGTTAGTTATAACTGGGTGCACCTTGCGCGTCGCGCTATAGATATGATGTACACGATTCCAACTGTTACTAGCTAGCTAGTTGCTTTACGTCGAACCGATACAGATAGGTCTTATGGCGACGATGGGATAGGAAAGGCATAGGAATGGGAAGGAAGTGCCCGTGGCCTCAATCAAGGTACAGCTCCAGCATTTTCCTGGTGTGAAAATGGGAAAACCACGGAAAACCATCTTCAGGGCTGCCGACAGTGGGATTCGAACCCACTATCTCCCGGATACGAGCACACAGCTTCGCGCTCCTAACCGCACGGCCAACTCGCTTGGTCCAGCTGTTACTAGGACTGTCACCAATCAGCCTAACGATCCCGAAAACTGTGGATTCAACACTAATCTTGGTCATTTTGGCCATTTTCTTCTTCACCCCCCTTCCCAACACCCATGCCGATGGAGGATAAACTTGTACTTAAACATCATCCGGAGTGACACAGTTCATCTCGGCAACTCCGAAAACTATGGATTCGACCCTAAAATGGTCGTTATCGATTATTTTTACATGCCACTCCTATTTTATTTTATTTTTTTAATTTTTTTTTAGATAGTAAGTCGTGTGTACCAAGTTTGGTTGAAAGCTATGCTGGAACAGATACACATAAATCCATACCGTCGATCATTTTGGACATTCATTTTTCATCTCTTCTCAACCGCCATGCCGAAGGGAACCGAATTTGGACTTAAACGGCATTCGTAGTGTCACTATTCCACTCAGCCACACAGAAAGCTATGGATTCGACACTATTTTCGATTATTGTAATGTGACCTCCACTCCATCCCTATGCCTAAGAGTGCTAGGGATTTCTTATCCACACAGTATATTTCTCCAGATGTACAAAGTTTGTTTGAAATTTCTTCAGTGGTTTAGGAGATGAATAATGTATGTACATCCATTTATATAAATGCTACATAAATTTTTCTTGGGCATATCTTGAATAATGATAAACTTAGTCTTTTGAGACTCTACCGTTAAGTCATACAATCTAGGATACATACACCATCTCTGTTTTCACTTTCTTTAGGTTTATTTTCCCCACATTCCTATGACATTATTACATACTGTTACGATTCTCTCGCGACACGGTTCGACAAAGAATGCTACATTGCAAGACAGGAAACTCTGGAATACCTCCACAAAGCCAGATCCAGTAGCAGCCAGTACAATCTACTATTCTCTCGGGTTTCTTCCATTCTTTGTTTGATAATAATGTAAAATGAAGCTCATTTTCAATTTCACCTATCTATAGACTATGTTTTCGTGATGTTTTGTGTTTATTTATAGCATTTTAATAGGTGTGCCGCATTCATATCTTTATACAGTCCCATTAAACATAAATTTATTCGGCTTATATTCACTTTAGTTTATATTTAGGTAATTATTTTTGTGCTTACTTTGTAGAATTCTGTTCTTGTTGTTCGTTTTATCTTTTTATTTGCTTATACTAATCCCGTCTCAACAAATCTCGCTCTCAGTAGTATCACATTACTATCCTATCTACCCAGTACCTTTCATCTTTAATTCTCGTTTTGGTGCTACGTGGGCGTAATATTAATTTTATAAAGGTTTATTTATATTAGTATACTTACATTTTCTGAATGTCTTATCTATTTTTTATTCTATTCATTTCTTATATATACACTCCATTCGTAACTTAAATTAATAATAATTATTATTGTTCCGGGGTTACCCGTGGATCAGCAGAGGTGAAAGAAGGTGCCGGGGTGAACGGGTCTAACTACAAAGTCAATAATGGAATTTAAAACTTTAACAAAAGTTATATTTTCTTTTCTGTTTTAGAATTTCAAAAAAAACAACGAATAACAATATAACACGTCCCATAGGCAAATTAGAAATGGGTCAAGTAAAATACAAGGTAGTGAATTCTGCAAGTCCTGGGCTTCAAGCCCCTCGCTTACATTTCCTGAGCTACGCGCTCAAATTTACAAAGATCACAACTTTACTTAAGGGCAGAAATCCCCTAATACATGGAGCCCTTGCTCCAGCAATTACAATATCAGGCCTCCCAGAGGCACTTTTACAACACTAGAAAAGAGCTGACACGCTCTCAGTTTTTCAAGCCTATTCAAGGCAATATCAGACTTTGCAATTACTTGCCATCAAGGCACAACTTACACAAATGAAACGGGGGTATCTCGTACCCAACCTACTGGGCCTTAGCAGAAAAAGAACAGGTTAAGTAAATAGCCCAAAACACCAAGATGGAGGCGTGTACTTGCACTCCTAAATATGCATTCTTAAAACCTAAAAGGCACTAGGCCGATGAAACAGGGGCTATTCCCAAACTATGGAGGTGACTCGTATAAGAATAATTTAAGACATTACAGAAAGGAAGAAAACCAGTTACAAAACGTAGTCACCTCAAACCAATATGAAGGGGAGCTCGAGAGGGTGCATCACACTCTATCCACGAATTACGGTTACAGATTTTATGAAGTTTTTACATAAGCCGGCAGAAAATTACATTTTTAGAAGAGTAGGTTACATGGTAAAAGTTTCGGACCTTTCCTGCGGGTTAAACTACTGAGCTAGCAAGAAATAAAGATGTTAAACGGCCATTACCTTGCTGAAGAACTGCTGCCTGATGAAAGAGGCACCACCCGCCTCCTGCTTCACACACACACACACTTAGATGTTGATCAAGTGGCAAAGAGACGTGAAAATCCGCAGTTTATACACCCTCGGGGAAAGATCGAAACCTTTCATGAATAATCAAGCCACACCCTCTTACTTTTATTGGCTAGCGTAAAGTTACACACCAAATCGAAGAAGCAGCCTGTGATAAGCCGAAAATTAATTACAGAAATTAAGGATTGGCTGAATTCAAAACTGGCGGAAAGAAAAGATCAATATTGCCAACCCAAAAATGAATGAACATAATTTAGTAAAGAACAAACCTATGAATACAAAATTTCTTCAAATAAAGTTCCTTCACTTCGCACCAGGGTGCATGATCATAGTTTTTGTAGTGACATCTGTTGCAGAAAGTAAAACTTCCTGATAAATGGTACACAAAACACGTAGAATTTCATACAGTTCTGGAAACTTCACAATCACAAAATGGAGGTGACATGTCTTGAGGAAACTTTTAAGTAGATCTAGTTCCAAGTTCTGTGTTTCTCCTGTAGAGGAGTTCTAATTGGCGCAAGATTTAAATGTGCGGCGTAGAGGTGTACCTCCCAGTAAAATTATCATCATGACTCAGGTGCTATAATAGGTAATAAAAATAAACGTGTCACACCCAAGTGCTTGGCCTTTGCTGATGATTTGGCACTCTTCGCTGAGACAGAACAGGAAGCAATAACACAGATACATGAACTACAGGAGAAAGCCGAGAAAACAGGCTTAAATATCTCCTTCACAAAATCAGAGATGATGAGCACGGACAGGAATTATGTGAAATACCTGGGAGAGATTTATCAGTAACAACAGGATGGATAAAGAGGCCATGGAAAATAGAAGACTTAAGTTGGAAAGGCTAAACACTGCCACCAAAGCCATATTTATTTATTTATTTATTTATTTATTTATTTATTTATTTTACGCCCACATTGGAGCACTGAAATAAATCTATATACAGTCAAGTCTTATGAATATTCATTACAAATTTGGTTGATTTTTCTTCTTTTGTTCCCAGAAATGTTTCATTCTCTCTGACCTGGCTGCCCGTTCTTCGTCAGTTATGTTGTACTGTTTGCGTGTATAGGTCTTCAGTTTAAGTCTCACGTCGTTATTTCTCAGGATCCTCTTCTCTTCTCTGTTTTCAATTTGTCAAGCCTAATTCATTTAAATCTTCTTGGACTTCTTTGAACCAGTGATTTTTAGTTTTACTTTTCCAAAAGTAGTTGAATAAATGTTTGAATATCCTAGTCTCTGGTAGTCGTAATATGTGACAGAAAAAAACAACTCTTCTTTTCCGCATTGTATCTATTATAGACTCAGTCTCTTGGTATACAACTTCATTGGGTAGTAATAGCCATTGTCCATCTACTTGGTGTTTTTTGTTCGGAATTGTTCTAATGATTTCTCTCTATTTTCTGTAATTTATCTGTAGTTGATTTCGTATTCAAATTGAATAATGTTTCACTAGCATAGGTTGCTTCCGGCTTAATAACGGAGTTGTAGTGTTTAAATTTTGTATTTATCGAGAGAGATTTCTTCTTGTAGGTTGGCCAAGTAATGTGTTGTGCTTGCTTTAACTTGGTAATTCTATTTTCAACTGATATTTTCTTTTAAGTTCCAAGTTATAATCTCTCCAAGATATGTAAATTTATTAACAACCTTAATTTGTTTGTTATTAGTCAGTGTGATAGGTGATGTTTCCACTTTGAAGGATAGCATCATTTCCGTCTTTTCAAAGGAGATTTGTAATCCAATTTTTGCTGCCATTTGTTCTAATTCTTCAATTTGGAGCCTCTTCCACACTACTTGCAAGTAGCGCAAGGTCATCTGCAAATGCTAGACAATTGAGTTTGATATATTTGCCAATCTTGATGTTTGGTTGACATTTCTTAGACATTATGATGCTGTGGTAAAACCAGTGATTATGTATGGGGTGGAAACAGCAACACTAACGAACCTAGAAAAACTACTAAAGATTGAAAGGAGAATATTGAGGAGGATTTACGGCCCAAGGGTGGTAGAGGGAAACTACAGATTACAATCAAATAAGGTGATAAACAAAAGAACAGAAGACCTGGAAACAACAATAAGGAAAAGACGGTTGCGATTCTATGGACACATGGTGGTGGTGGTGGTGGTGGTGGTGGTGGTGGTGATTATTGTTTTAAGAGGAAGTACAACTAGGCAACCATCCTCTATATAACACTAATCAGAGGAAAACATGGAAGGGATCCGATACTTCGAAAAATGAAGATATCGGCCAAAGAAGATAATGGCCATGAAGGGCGTGAAAATGAAAGACTCCCTAGCCCTCGCAAACCTAATAGCGTCGGGGTCAGAAAAGAACAAGAGTTGACCAAGAGAGGTCGGATAGGATAGATGAAAGTGAGGAGCCTGGCACAAGTAAGTGGAAGCAATGCTAGTGGTGGTGGTGGTGATTATTGTTTTAAGAGGAAGTACAACTAGGCAACCATCCTCTATATAACGCTAATCAGAGGGAAAAATAGAAGGGATCCGACACTTCGAAAAATGAAGATATCGGCCAAAGCAAGACAAGGGCCACGAAGGGCGTGAAAATGAAAGACTCCCTGGCACAAGTAAGTGGAAGCAATGCCAGGACTCAGCTGAGGGCCCCGTGGTCGCCAACCCACGCTCCAAAGTTCAGAGCCCCTGGGGCTATGGACACATGGTCAGAATGGATCCGTCAATGTTAAATAAACAAATTTTTAATAAAATATACTACTTGAAGAGCCAGGGGGGATATGCCAAGCAGATGAAGGAAGAACTCAAGAGGTTAGGAATTGCAATGGGGAATGTCGTGATAGATACCAATTCAGGAAAAGACTTTCCAACATAAAAGTTGAAGAAAAGAAAGAGCGCAGAGGGGGAAGATGGACTGAAGAGAGAAGAGTGCAACATTCTGAAAATGAAAGCGCTGTGGAGAGAGGAAGGAATAAGGGATGATAAGAAGGAAGTGAAGTGGTATTGGCGTGGTCCTAAGTTTGGCCGGTTCACAAGAAAGAAAGAAAGAAATAATAATAATAGTAATAATAATAATAATAATAATAATAATAATCATAGGCCCATAGTTGTACTGAAAACAGAGTAAGTAATAATGGTTAATTAGTCGATTTGAAATCAGACATTAAAGACGAGAAATAAACTCAGGTACAGAAAGTGGGAACAATGGGATGGGGTGGGGAGGGGGGTTTCGCGATTTAGAGAGAACGGCTATTTCGGCTGCAGATGGGATAAGGTGAAATGAATGGAGGAAGGTAGTTTGTTCCATAAAATAAGGGGAGGCAAGAGAAGCAGATACCTAGGTATCAAAGTAGGAGGCACAGCATGTTACAAAGAGATGACTCGTACTTTATTCATGGAAGAGACCGTGAGTTGGGTACTGGCCATGCGAGCTCTACAAGTGTCTGGTCTTCCGGAAACTCGTGACAGGCCGTACTCGACACCAGTAGGTCAAGGCAAGGAGAGCACCTTCAGGGCCATATTTGGTAGTGGCATTTAACATCTGAGACAGTTGACTTCAGGAATCTGCAAACTCCACCCTTCACGGGTGAAATATTTAGCAGGGGCAGTTTTTACCATCATTTTAGTAGTAGTATTTATATAACCCACTACTTGTCTATGTAAAAATGCACGTACGTGTGTGACTGTATGTTCCACATCTCCTCCGAAGCCAGTGTAGCAATTTCAACCAAACTTGGTACACATATGACTTACTATCTCGTGGTGGGGACAGAGGGGGGGGGGGTAAGACACCCCTAGAACATATAAAAAATGATCGAAAATAGTGCCGAATCCATAGTTTTCCGCGTCACTGAAATGAATAGTGACACTCCGGATGCGGTTTAAGTCCAAGTTCAGTCCCCGTCGACATGGGGGTTGCGAAGAGATGAAAAGAATGTTCAAAATGGCCGATAGTCTGGATATATGTGTGTATGTTCCAGCACAACTCTAACTTGGTAGACATGAATTACAATCTGGAAAAAAATATTGTGGAGGTAAGACATCCTCTAGCACCTGTAGGGGAGGGGGTTACATGTAAAAATTATCGAAAACGACCACTACGAGTGTCGAATCTATAGTTTTTGAGGTCGCTAAGATGAATTGTGATACTCTGAACGCCGTTAAAATACAAGCTCAACCTCCGTCGGCATTGGGGTTGAGAAGGGGTGAGAAAGAAAATGTCCAAAATGACAGAGATTAGTCCACGAACCTGCTACGCAGACGTAGCAGGGGGAGAGGTGATACTCCCACGTGGCGCGTCCCAGGTGGCGGATAGGGGGGTCCTAACCGGCTTGCCGGCGGACTTGAGGGAAATAAAATACCTCTCGTTGACCAAACACACTACCCCCTGCAGGTGGAGGACGCACATGTAGAATACACCCGCGGTATCCCCTGCCTGTCGTAAGAGGCGACTACAAGGGGCGACCAAGGGATGATTGAATTAGAACCATGAAACTATTCTTGATTCGTACCATCATGCGAGGAACACCATGGGTTGCATGTACTTGCGAGTAGTATCACTAAATTGGTACGAAATAGGTTTGTGATTAGTTGCAGTAAAAAGCCTGGCCTGGTGGATTCCAGTACCCGTGCGTCGTACCCATGTGGGCAACACCGCGGGTCTTGGCGTAGCCTGTGAGTTGTACCGCTATATGAGCGGCACCGTGGGTCAGGATTGCCTGTGATTGGTACCCACTATGTGAGGAACACCACGGGAATACCGGCGCCCGTAACTAGTACACCTAGGTGAGGAACCTTACCGGTTTGCGTTGGCTATGAGTGGCGCCATTGTGTGAAAAACGCCATAGGTCTGCGTTCCCTGTACGAATTGCAATACTTGTGAGTAGTACCATCTTGTGTGGAACACCGTGAGTCTTCGCTACTTTTGATCAGTACCCCCCAAATGACAAATACCATGGTTCTACTTTACTCGCGACATGTACCATTCTGTGGGGCCTTCAGACATCAAGCATCATTGTGCTTTATAAATGGTCCCTTGGTGAGTAATACTCTAACTACCTTTTTGAGTCTGATCGACTGTTTTTTTTGTAGGGTTCATGTCCATCCATTCATTCTTCGTGACATTTTTTATTTTATTTTGGTCAGTGGATGAATTTGATTTTTTTTTTTTTTTGTTATTTCATTTTGTACCATTAGGGGCCGATGAGCTCGATGTTAGGCCCCTTTAAACAAGCGTCGTCGTCACAGAGATCAGTGTTTGAATCCACAGGTTTCGTGGTCACTAGGCTGCTTGGTGACTGTCCCAGTGACTGTTGAAATCTTGTACATTATATCCACAGCGTAACGCATAAATGCATACAGTTGTAACTTACTTTTATTATTTATGTGAAATGATCAAGTACGGTACTCTCCGGACAGTGTGGGCTGCCATAAGGACAGAATTTAACGTAAAACTAATCTCGATCTAAAACTTAAACACACAGGCACTGATAATAACTGAACAACTACAAAAGAGTTCGGACAGTACCAGTCAACGTCAGAATAAAAATCTACAAAAAATCACTTCATACGAGTAATATAAATCCTAAAAGTAAAAATTCAGGAAGAGTACCCGAGCAGAGCCGGATACTACAGCTAGCTATCAATGTGAAAATATTGTATGTTCCACATCTTCTCCTAAACCACTGAAGTGGTTTCCCATTTTCACGCTGGGGCTGTACCGTGATTAAGGCCACGGTCGCTTCCTTCCCACTTCTAGCCCTTTCCTGTCCCATCGTCGACAAAAGACCTATCTGCGCCCGTGTGACGTAAAGAAAATTGTAAAAAAAAAAAACACTGGAGCAATTTAAACCAAACTTGGCACACATAAGACTTACAATCTTGAAACAAATACTGTGGAGTAAGACACCCCTAGGGCTGGGAGTGTGGAGGAGTGACATGTAAAACTAAACTAAAACTACCAATATTAATTTAGAATCCATAGCTTTCGGGGTCGTTTATATTAATAGCGACACTCCGAATATCACTTCAGTCAAATTTCGTCCCCCATCAATATGGGGGTGTAAAGGTATGAAAAAGAAAATGTCCAAAATGACCGAGATTATAGATATGTTTCTTCCAGCATAACTCTCAATCAAACTTGGTATTACGGACTTGCTATTTGGATAAGACACTCCTAGCACTCATAGGGGCAGGGGTGAGGAGGGGGTGATATTTAAATCGAAAACAATCGATATTACCGTAATGTCGAATCCATAGTTTTAGGGGTCACTGAGATGAATAGTGACACTCCGGATGCCGTTTGCGTAATTTAGGTTATGTGTAGATTCCAGCATAGCTTTCAACCAAATTGGTACTTCTTCTTGAGGCGCCTTCTCCTAGCGGAGGTTGGCGGTCCACATAGCCAGCTCTGGACGTGATTTTGCAGCATGGAAAGCATCTTCTGAAGTGCAGTTGTGCCATCTTCGGATGCCCTTCAGCCATGAATTCTTCCCCCTGCCAACAGACCTTTTCCCCTGTATTTTACCTTCAATGATGAGTTGTAATACCTGGTACTTCTCGCCTCTCATAATGTGCCCTAGATATTGGGTTTTTCTTTCTTTAACAGTAAGTAATAGTTCTTTTTGTTTCTTCATGCGATGAAGGACTTCGTCATTTGAAATTTTCAGCACCCAAGGTATTTGGAGTAGGCGGCGATATAGATACATTTCAAAAGCATCAATTCTTTTTTCTAGATTTTGGTCAAGGGTCCAGTTTTCACATCCAAAGATAAAAATGTAGAATACATAGCACCGATTCATTCGCATTCTTAATTGCACACTTAGGTCCGATTTTGTAAATATCTGTTTCATGCTAAAAAAAAAATGCCTCCTGGCCTGTTCTATTCTAGATTTTATCTCTCAAACTTGATACATGACTTATTATCTGAAAAAACGCTGTGGGGAGGAAAACGCCCTTTTCAACCCTGGGTGTGGAGAATAGTTAGGAGATGACAAGAAAAAATAATCGGAAAGAAATATTGGTGTCGAATCCATAGGTTTTTTTTTTTCGTTGAGATGAACAGTGACACTCCGGATGTCGTTTTAAGTCAGAGTTTAGCCCCCATCAGCTTGGAGTTTGAGAAGAGCTGGAGAATGATGTATGAAATGACCGTGAGAGAGAGATTGATTAAAGAAATAAATCATCCGTCCTCCAATGAGGGTGACCATTTGGATCCGAAATACAGTTTCAGTTTCAATGAAGTTTAAAAATATCAAGAAAGGAAATTTTAATAGTTGATTTTGTTATCTTCTTTTTTCCGCAGGGTTAGTGGGGGAGGAATGTCAATCACGTTCTCAGGTGCAGATGGAAATGAATGATTTGCAGAGTGTCCCTCAGTATCTGTATTACTATTTTTTCTAACTCGCAAAATGGAACTTTCGAGTTTTGTAGGAGGTTTGATGTATGACTAAGGAGGGTGCCACTTGCTCCGAATATCAGGCCTCTCACAATCCACCGATCGATAGGTATTTTATACTTAGATCAAAGGTAAGGCAAGCATGGAAGATAAATAGCTTGCTTATCTAGGTCCACTTCCCGAGCCTGATTAAGGTCTCTTTCAAAGCGAATGGTGGGATCTAAGACCATTGCTTTAATGTCCTCTCTGTAGGTGTGTGTGTGTGTGTGTGTGTGTGTGTGTGTGTGTGTGTGTTCCAGCATATCTATCAACCAAACTTGGTTCATATAAGAGATACTACCTGGAAAAAATACTTTTGGAGGTGAGACACCTCCAGCAGTTCTAGGAGAGGGGTGAAATGTAAAAATAATCGAAAACGACCTATATTAGTTTCGAATCCACAGTTCTCTGAGATGCTTGGATTATAACACTCTGCATGCTCTTTAAGCAAAGTTCATCCCCAATCGTAATAGGGGTTGAGAAAGAGTGTAAAAGAATATCGAAAATGACATGGATGTACCTATGTGTGAATATTGCACAAACCTGGTACATACATGACTTGCTATGTGGAAAAATAATGTGGAGGTAATATGGGGGAATGAGGGAGGGATGACATGTAAAAATAAACGAAAATTCCCTGTATTAGTGTTGAATCCATTGTTTATGGGTTCGCTGAGATGAACTGTGAGTCAATTTTCAATCTCCATTGGCACGGTGGGTGGGGGGACTGGGTGAGAAGGGTGAAGAAGAAAATATTCATAATTCTAAATCCACAGTTTTTGGGGTCCCTAGACTGATCAATCCTAATGAGTTGTAATCCTGTACGTCATATCTATAGCGCAACGCGTAAATACAGTTATCACTTATTGTTTTGAAAGGATAATGTATTTTCCACACCATCTTGGGTTCCCACGGACAAAGTTTTACGCGAAAAAGAAATAATCTGAAACTTAAAACTAAACACACATGAATAACTCTAAAACCACAACACACTTCATAATATATCAACGTCGTAATAAGGAAATCTACAAAAATTCACTTCGTACATAATTAACAGGTAATACGAATGTTTTACTATTTGCTTTAAGTCGCACCGACACAGATAGGTCTTATGGCGACGATGGGATAGGAAAGGCCTGGGAATGGAAAGGAAGCGGCCGTGGCCTTAAGGTACAGCCCCAGTATTTGCTTGGTGTGAAAATCGGAAACTACGGGGAAACCATTTTCAGGGCTACCTAGAGTGGGGTTGGAACCCACTATCTCCAGGATGCAAGCTCACAGCTGCGCGCCCCGAACCGCACAGCCAACTCGCCCGATAGGTAATACAAATCATAAAAGTAAACAAATACCGTACTAGACGTGCTGGACTATAGATGGTCTTGGCGATATCGGAGATATTTGTCTACCGCAGAGACGTGTTACACCGAGCTCGATAGCTGGAGTCGCTTAAGTGCGGCCAGTATCCAGTATTCGGGAGGGAAAAAAAAAGAGACATGTTACGTACAGTATATCAGACACACACTATATCAGGTCGCTGAGAGCAGTAGTGATGTCGCAAAGCAGACTTATTGATAAACTAGCTGATGTACCCGTGCTTCGCTACAGAATTCTAGGTTAGGTGGTGTTCAGTTTGTGAGCAAGATTGTATTATCTTGCATAGCTCTTAACGTTACCCTAGAAACGCGACGGGGAAGTCACCAAACGTTTTTTCTCATATGAAGACTGGGTTAGGGAATTTTCATTGTAATGGTAGGTCCGCTTGCTTGCCATCAGTCACAATCAGGTTGGGGAGTTTTGAGTATAATTGCAGACTCCCACTCTCCACCTGTTTTTTTACATCCTCAGAAAGACTGTCTTAGTGGTTTTCCCAAGTGAAATGAACATAGGTCATTACAATGACGTCATTAGGAGTGACGCGATTAAAAGCAATATGAAATACTTGATCAAATGAAAAACCACGCATTTTCTCACTTTTAACGAACAGTACTACGCTGCCGATCTAACAGTTCAAAGTTCCAGAGCTGGAATGACCAAGCCGCAGACAGCCGTGATCCGTGAACACTCTTCTTTTTTTGTGGGGGGGGGGGGGGGGGGCGGGTCGGTCGAATAGTGGAGAGTCCCAGGGCAAATCTATGCCCTTTTACTAATGTTTCCTAGGAGTACCCGATGAGTCGGAAAATCTCATTTCACTACACTGGCGGCGGAAAAATCTGACTTCGAGGCAAATTTTTCCTCCAAGCCAGAGGATAAACACCCTCTTCACTGCTAATTTGGAATAAAATGAATGCAGAATTTAATAGAAGTGAAGAGGAAAACGCTTTTCTTAAAAAAACGGCTAAACTACTCAACAGGTATCACTCCACAATAACAGGAATAATTAAACTACTCAACAACAACAACAACTGACCACGACCACTATCTCAATACTCACACCTCTACTCCAACAACACTTTAACGTCAACTACTCCAGCTCGCGGTGATCATATTTTATATCCCCGGTGATGAAGTATGATAACTTCCGACTTGCGTCTGGAGTGGGAACATTCCAGCTTCGCCTTACAGAATATCCACGGAGACAGTAGACGAATAGCACAGAGAGAGGCCGTAGATTAGGAAACACAGGAACAGAACGTACCGGCATATCACATGAAACTCGTTCTTACATGCCCTCTGTTAGCATCCTCCAGGGATACATCAGCTCATCCAGGATTCAATCCGAGGGCGGGCTAATGCATGTTTCAATGCTAATGGAGTGCATTTTCAATATGTAAGAGACCGAGCTCCATAGCTGCAGTCGCTTAAGTGCGGCCAGTATCCAGTAATCGGGAGATAGTGGGTTCGAGTCCCACTGTCGGCAGCCTTGAAGATGGTTTTCCGTGGTTTCCCATTTTCACACCAGGCAAATGCCGGGGCTGTACCATAATTAAGGCCACGGCCGCTTCCTTCCAACTCCTATGCCTTTCCTATCCCATCGTCGCCATAAGACCTATCTGTGTCAGTGCGACGTAAAGCAAATAGCAATATGTAAGAGAGTGGATGGGGGACGCAGACGAATACACCCACGGTATCCCCTGCCTGTCGTAAGAGGAGACTAAAAGGGTCGATTAAGAGATGATTGTATTAGAACCATGAAACTTCTTCTGATTAGTACCATCACACGGGGAACACCATGGGTCGCCTTTACTTGCGAGTAGTACCACTATGTTAGGTACACAATTGGTTTGTGATTAGTAGCAGTAGAGAGTGGTTCACAGTCGGTTTCCAGTACTTGTGATTAGTACCACAAAATGCGGAACACCACGGGCTTACGTTGTCTGTGATTAGTAAAACTATGTGAGCGACACCGTGGGTCTGCGTTGCCCGTGATTAGTACACCTAGGTGAGGAACATCATGGGTTTGCGTTGCCAATGAATGGCGCCATTATATTAGAAACACCATAGGTCTGAGTTACCTGTGCGACGTACAATAATTGTGAGTAGTGCCATAATGTGCGGAACACTGTGAGCCTAGGCTACTTTTGATTAGTACCGCAACCTGACAAATACCATTGTTCTACTTTACTAGCGATAAGTACCATTATGAGGGCCCGTTGACTTGGATTTTGGACCCCTTTAGACAACAAGCATCAGCGATTCAGGATTGTGCTTTGGAAGCAGTCCCTTGGTCAGTAATACTATTGTTTTAAGATAGTTTCTGGTAAGGTCGGATCCACTGATTGTTTTAAATTCATATTCATCCATTCATTCTTCAACATCACGTTTTGAATTCTGGTCCGTGGATGATTTTGGACTTCTAAATTGTCATTACATTTCGTCTCATTTAGTACAATTAGGAGCCGATGACCTAGATGTTGGGCCCCTTTAAGCAACCAGCATAATCAGCATCAACGTTCTGTTCCTGTGTGTTTCCCATGATCTACTATGCAGGCGTGTACCTCCCCCGATTTAAGCGGGAAACTTCCGATTTTTTGGAGTTTCCTCCCTGTCTCCTGATCGCAGAGACTCATTTCCCGATTTTGAGAGCAGATTTCTTTATTGTTTGAAAATGCCATGTTTTTCGTTATTCCTTAAATAGTTGGAGAGAATTGATTTTCGTGGGCACTGGCAGGGCAGATGAAATCAGCTGGCGGTGATCTTATATAAGACAGAATCTCTAGCGTAATGATTTTTATTTTATCATTGCCACATTGCAGTGCAGGCTGTGAGACTCTTTAGCATATATACAAGGACAAAAGTACAGTTCAGGTCAATGCTTCCCGAATAAGAATTCTGAAGAAAACTTTTAATCTTAAAATCTATCCAGCAAAGCAAGTGGTTTGAGCAAATAATTTAGGGCAGATTTTTTGACGAGGTCTAAAGCAGTTACGATGAAGAGTCATGTGTTCCCAAGTTGAGGTAATAAATAAATAAGTAAATATATATATAATAAGAGTTTTGTCTGTACATTGCTCAGAATTTGAAAAGAATGGTATTTCTGTATCGGTCATGTCCACAGTAACAAGAAAATGCACTTTTTACTTTTCCGTAATTTCTGTCTGTCTGTCTGTCTGTCTGTCTGTCTGTCTGTCTGTCTGTCTGTACACGCTCACTAGAAAACGGCTAGAGAGAATTTAATGAAAATCGGTATGAAAAGTCGGGGAATAAGTCGCTACAATCTAGGCAATAAGTAATGTTATTCACGCTGATTGAAATGGTAGTTTAGGGGAAGGCCTAAAATTTAATTTTCAAATATTTTTGTTATTAGTGGTCCTATATTAATAAAAAATTGGTATACAAAGTCGGGGAATAAGTCGCTACAATCTAGGCTATACATTATTTAATTCGTGCTGAATGAAATTATAGTTTAGTGGAAGGCCTAAAATTTATTTCTCAAATATTTATATTATTAGTGGTCGTATCGATAAATATTACGTAACCAAAGTTATATAGAATTAAATTTCCGACCATTTATGTCTTATACATTTTTACCGTACCGGCTATGATAACACAGATATTCATGAATTTGTATTTTTGTTAAGTCCATATCAACGCCGACCCACAATAAAATGGGTTAACAGAATTTAATGAAAATCGGTATACAGAGTCGGAGAATAAGAAACTACAGTCTAATCTATAAACAATTTTATTCAACCTGGATGAAATTGTAGTTTAGGGGAAGGCGCCTAAAATGTAATATTTAAATATCTATGTTATTGGTCCTATCGAAAAGTAATACATAACAAAAGTTATAGAGAATACAATTTCCGGTCATTTATGTTTTATTCGGTTTTAACTTACCTATTATGATAAGAGTGGTATTTCAGAGTCGGAAGGCCTACACTACAATATCGACAGCGCATAACATTGATCAACAACAACATTACATTGACCATTGTTTGTTGTGATGTTCTTTGTCTCTTATGCTGCCTCTCAACTTCGATTGATGAGATTACTGCTGCGTACCGAGTACAGTATAACAGCCTGCCTGAATATTGGCGGAAAATAGCCGGGGAGTTGGAAAACTTTCTTCTTTAGCATGCCATTCCTCTGGTTCATACATTTTCTGATACAGCTGGTACGTAACACACTGGTTCATCATAGTATCCCAGTTATTCGATCCCTACGCTGACGCGCTGTTTTGAATGATCAATGGGCATACTTAGCCTAAAGCAGAGGCACACTTAGTAGAGTTGTAGTAGCCCTGGTCTAGAATAACAATTAGGGCTATTCCAAATTGTAGCACCACAGTTCACTAAATAACTCAAAATTCAATCCTCAAAAGAGCCGTTTCTTAAGAAAAGCTTCTTCCTCTTCATTTTTATTAAATTCTACATTCATTTAATTCCAAATTAGCAGTGAAGAGGGGGTTTCTCCTCTGGCTTGAGGGAAAATTTGCCTCCAAGTCAGATAGATTTTTCCGCCGCCAGTGTAGTGAATTGATACTTTCCGACTGATCGGGTACTCCTAGGAAAGGTCATAGTTTTTGCCCTAGGAGTCTCCACTGTTCGACCCCCTCCCCGCCGAAAAGGGACGAAGAGTGTTCACGTCTCACGGCAGTCTGCGGCTTGGTCATTCCAGCTCTGGAACTGTGGACTGTTAGTTCGACAGCTTAGTCCTGTTCGTTAAAACAGAGAAAATGTGTGGTGTTTCATTTAATCGAATATTTCATATGAAAGTATTGCTTTTAGTCGCGCCATTCCTACCGACGTCATTGTAATGTATGTTCATTTAAGTTGGGAAAACCACTAAGACAGTCTTTTTGAGGATGTAAAAAGGCAGGTGGAGAGTGAGTGTCTACCATTACAACGAAGCTCCCCAACCTGATTGTGACTGATGGTATGCAAACGGATCTACCATTACAGTGAAAATTTCCTCAGTCTTCATATGAGAAAAGATGTTTAGTGACTTCCCCGTCGCGTTTCTAGGGTAACGTTAAGAGCTACTCTGTATACGATTTCATACAATCTTGCTCACAACGTGTACACTACCTAACCTAGAATTATGTATACAATGTAGAATTTCGTAGTGAAGCACGGGTACATCAGCTAGTAAATAAATAAATAAGATAAATGATGTAATAGAGCAATATAATGTTTTAAAAATTCAGTTTATGCAAGTTTCGTCACCAATCATGAGTTGTAACATACCGCGATATGCCGCAGTCTCCTGATTTTTAACTTTTCAAAGCTGGTAGTCTGACTATGTAGGGTTGTAGAAAATGAGTTCTAACATGGGAAGAAAGCATTTCCGGACTCATGTCCATATACTTCCTTCTTCTACGTGTGAGGAATGTGTACTGAAAGTTTGGCATACCTTACTATTACGCCCTGTATACACACATTATTAAAGAATTTCAGTGTGGTGGTGGTGGTGATTGGGAAATTAATCAATAGAGTGGTTTGATGAAACTGTTCTTGCCACCTTTTTTTTTTTTTTTTTTTTATGTAACTACTACATCCGCTCTAATCTGTTTGTCATAAACATGCCTTGGTCTACCTTTGCTGTTGTTACGCTTGCACTACACACAGAAGCTACTTAAGCAAATCACAAGATATGTCCTATCAATGTCTTAACTTATGATCAAATTCCTCCAAATCGTTCCTCCAAATCATAAACCAAATGCAGTATCTCTTCGTTTGTGTTCTGAACTTCAGCATTTTTCTGTAACACCACATTTTAAAAATATATTGTTTCTATCTGAGCTAGTTTTTATTATTTCGTATGAGACGCTACATCCTTGTTTAAACAACCGAAGTATTACAAATAAACATCAGATACAAAAACTGCAGTCATCAAATCCTCAGAGCAGCACATCCAGTGAGCATGTCCGTGGCTCTATGTATCTCCTCTATGATCCCCTTGAACTTAGGTAACACCGAGCTCGATAGCTGTAGTCGCTTTAATTGCGGCCAGTATCCAGTAATCGGGAGATAGTGGGTTCGAACCCCACCGTTGGCAGCCCTGAAAATGGTTTTCCGTGGTTTCCCATTTTCACACCAGGCAAATGCTGGGGCTGTACTTTAATTAAGGCCACGGCCGATTCCTTCCCATTCCTAGGCCATTCTTATCCCATTGTCGCCACAAGACATGTCTGTGTCGGTGCGACGTAAAGCAAAATAGAACTTACGTAACGACATTACATTACCTCGTAGACTAATAGATAGTTTGTGACGTATTCTCACACTCAAAATTTGGTTTTATTTCACTTATGAAGCCAGAATTATGACCTACCTGGGGATCTTCAGCAACCACTTTGCGGTCTTCAGCCCTGGGTTTGGTGTATTCAAGTGCTGAGTATTGTGCACCTGTTTGGATGAACAGTCATCATACAAGGCTTGTTGACACCCAGCTTAATACCACAATGCGCATCATATCTGGCGCAATCACATCTACTCCAGTTTATTGGCTTCCACTGCTAACTGGTATAATGCCACCTGATCTACGCCGATCTAATGCCCTCATGAAGTAATTCCACAAGATCTCAAGAAATCCTAGTCTACCCGTGAATAGTGACCTGCCACTTCTGAATCTTAATAGACTGAAATCACGCCATCAAACTCTGCGTGATGCTGATAACATGGATGCTAAGGATTTTAAATCTCTTGATGAGTGGAAAAGTAGATGGGAAGCAGCAACGGATGTGCGCCTTCATACCTTCTTCTCAGGTCCTGAACTTCCAAGTGGATCCCACCTACCACGCAAGACCTGGACTGCCCTGAATAGAATCAGAACAGGACATGGCCGGTGCAGAGCCGCTCTCCATAAGTGGAAAAAGCTACCTAATCCAGACTGTGACTGCGGAGCTCCACTCCAAACTGTTCGTCATATCGTCAGGGAATGTAAGATTCGAGCCTATCACGGTGATGAAGATGACTTCCTGCTGGTGTCTCCAGAAGCTGTACGTTGGATTGAAAAACTAGATATTCAATTGTGAAGCACAAATTAATTTGTTTCTCAGCTGTAAATATGTATATATATTACTGATATTGTCTGTATAAGCCATACGCTAAATAATAATATGACCTGACGTGAAACATTGCTGGTCCTTAACCTCTGCTTTTGCATATTCCAGCAGTTGGAGGATACAGATAGAACATGTTTTGCGAGGATGATCCTGAGCTAGTTAATGTCCATATTTCACTTCACCGCCATGCCACACTCCGCACAGAAATAGGTGTATGTTTGCAGCGAGCAAATTTATTGTCCTTGCTTGTGAAAGCATACATTTTATGTGCTTACTTGTCACCGTTATTCTACTACTCGAGTAACAGTATTAGTCCACCTCCTTTAAGACTTCATCTAATATTTCATAAATCGTGTAACTTTAAAAATATGGGCTGCATTCCATTACATTTTTGGATGTACTTATTTTTATATTGTACTCCTCCAAGAATGTCAATACTATTTAGCAATTTCTGCTGATCTTCTACAGACTCAAATAAATCAACAATATCGACAAATCTGATTTTTTTTTTCCAAATTTATCTTTCTACAAAAGCATCGAAAAGGAAGATAGGATGAATTGTACAACTGCCTCTCACTCCTGTCTAGATAGCTGCTGTTTATGATGTCCCTCGATTCTTATCGCTGTACACTGATTGTTCTACAGATTGTAACTAGATTCCTATCACCTTCAGTATCACAAGTAGTCCAGACCAATCAACCTTGCAATAATAATGATGATATGAAGAGGATATCTTAATCTTGCTGTTCTATAATCCAGTCAGCCGTGTTCTTGTAACTATCCAGGCGATGATCGTCGGTTCGATTCTCGATCTGCCACAAATGACACGCATCAAGAACTGCAACACTCGGCCTCTAGTAAATCGGAGTTATCGTAACCTCGACCAATGTAGTTTGTATTGCTTATATTTCTAGATTATAGTCTGACAGATTCTAGGATGATTCGTAACACACCGACCGATGCTGTATCCTTCCGAAACACACACACACACACACACACACACACACACACACACACCACAGAGATCGCAAGAAGTGAAGGACGACAGTAAAGAGAATAGGTAGTTAATGTATTTCATAGTGTTAGGTAACATCTGGGTCCTTCGCTGGGTGGTCTTCGGTTTAGAGGGTCCTGTGATCGTTCATGCCGTTTGGGTGATTTTAACTGTATCTTTAATTTCTCTGACTCGGAGACTGAGTGTTTGTGTTATTTTAATGTACACACAACACGCCACACTACCAGTATCCACGCGATAGTGAATACATCCTTCCACATATGGTTGGCGTCAGAAAGGGCGTCCATCCGTAAAACCTGGTCAAAGCCACGTGTGAAACCTAGTTCGTATCCGGAACCCACCCCGTGTGGGTGGGGGACACAGACGAAGAGTACACCCGCAGTATCCCCTGCCTGTCGTAAGAGGTGACTAAAAGGGGCGACCAAGAGATGACACCAAAACCATGAGATTACCTGTGATTAGTACCATCACGCGAGGAACACCATGAGCAGAATTTTCTTGCGAGTAGTACCACTATGTGAGGAATACTATGGGTATGTGGGTAGATCACTATGGGTTTATAGTGTCCTTGTATAGTATCCGCCACAATGACGAAGACTCACCTCTGTCCAGATTCGGCTGAACACCCCAAGGATATGAGGTGTTTCAGCATCTGGTTATATAAATCATGGGTCTCCGTTTCGAGGGACACCACGGGTCTGGAAGTTGCCTGTGATTAGTACCCACTATGTGAGGAACTCCATGGGTTTGCGTTGCCTATGAGTGGCGCCATTATATGAGAAACACCATAGGTCTGCGGTACCTGTGCGTAGTACCACATTGTGAGGAACACCGTGAGTTCACGTTACTTGTGATTAGTGCCGCCACATGAGAAATACCATGGTTCTACCATTATGAGGAGTCATTGACCTGGATTTTGGGTCCCTTTAGACAAGCATCATCGATTCAGGATTGTGCTTTGGAAGCAGTGCCTTGGTCAGTATATACCATTTGTTGTAAGTTAGTTTCTGGGAAGGTGGGGCATTGCGGGGCGCATCCACTGATTGTTTTAAGTTCATAATCATTGTCCATCGTCGTCTTTTTGAATTCCAGTGAGTGGACTGATTTTGAACTTATTTTTAACTTTCAATATTGTGAGTTGGATCCGCTGACTATTTTAAATTCATATTCAACCATTCTTTCTTCATCAATTTTTGAATTCTGGTCAGTGATGAATTTTGGAATTTTAAATAGTTATATTTCGTCTCATTTCGTACCATTAAAGGCCGATGACCTAGATGTTAGGCCCCTTCAAACAAGCATCATCGTATCCGTAACCCACTAGGTTTTGAGGAAAGTGGCAGAATAAAATAACTCCTAGAGCAGACACCGTAAGCGCACAGATCACGAAAGTAAACTTAGTATGGGAGACACTGGATCAAGACGTTCCAGAGGAGACAGGTGAATTAACCAGTCCAGTTAAAGTCCCCAGGAATCGAACCCTCTGTGCCGAAAGCCTCAATTCTGGCCATTAAGTCAAGGAGCCATATACAGATTATTATTATTAGGCTATTATTATTATTATTATTATTATTATTATTATTATTATTGTCCTCATAGGGTAACAAACGTAGAAGCTAGATGACGGAGGGTAACAGATCGAAAGTTACCGCCCGTGTAATTTACGACATAACAAAGCAGGTCCCATGCAGGTGATTATTCACTTGACTTACTGTGACTGTGGATCAGCAGTCGATCGAGTGGTAACTTCGCCACTTTAACTTGAGGAGAATGCCTAATGAAGACTACTACCTGCAAGTGCAGACACCGTAAGTGCACAGGTCGCCAAGTAAATTCTCGGACACTCGATCAAGACGTTCCAACATTGTGAAAAGGTTTGTATCATTGTCGATATCGTCCGACTCGTTGGCTGAATGGTCAGTGTACTAGCCTTCGGTTCAGAGGGCCCGGGTTCGATTCCCGGCCGGGTCGGGGATTTTAACCTTCATGGGTTAATTCCAATGGCCCGATGACTGGGTGTTTGTGCTGTCCCCAACATGCCAGCAACTCACACACCACACATAACACTATCCTCCACCACAATAACACGCAGTTACCTATACATGGCAGATGCCGCCCACCCTCATCGGAGGGTCTACCCTACAAGGACTGCACTCGGCTAGAAATAGCCACACGAAATTATTATTATTATTATTATTATTATTATTATTATTATTATTATTATTGTTACCGTGTTTTGGTGGTAGTTATGCATGAAAGAAGGTGCTGGGTGGTGAAGGGGTCTCAAGCTACTAAAGTGAAATTAATTTTAAAATTTAACAAGGTTATATTTTCTTTTCAAAATTAGGTAACAACAAATTGAACAGGTACTTAGTAGCCGAAACACGATTGACAATTACATTTACATAGGTACCCCATTTGGGGCTTCAAAAAGTCAGAAACATAATTCTTGAGCCATGAGCCCAACCTTACAATGAACACCATACAACAAAGGGGCCGAAAACCCCCAAACATGCCAGAAACACCGGCTTCCAATTACATCCAAAAGCCTCCTTGAGGCAGAAACACAATTTTCAAAAGGGCAACTTCCCCTTTAAAATACAAGCCTATCATAGGCCACTCCGAACTCCACCTTTAAGCCGTCCTCAAAGGACATATACACAGGAGCAAAATACCCAATCTACTGAGGTCTGTTAAATGACAAGAAAGTTAATACATGACCTCTAAAATCACAATTTGAGAGGAGGCGAACTTGCACTCCTAATACACTTTGTCTTTAAGACCTATTTTGGCTCTAAGGCCACTGATGCAAGGGCTAATCCCATACTACAGAGGTGACTTAAGAAACTACTAACTTACATTACTGAAGAATAGGTTGCGAAAAATAAGTTCACCTCAAACAATGTGAGTGGGAGCTCGAGAGGGTTAACACTCTCTATCCCAGTATGTCGCTTTACAAGAGAATAGAAGAAAAGAGAAGTTACATTTTAGGAAAAGGTTACATAGGGGAACGCTTAGAACCTGCCCCGAAAGTTAAACTGCTGAGCTGGCAAAGAAAAAAAAAATTATTAATCGGCCATTACCTTATTGTTGACCGCTGCCGAGGAAAGAGGCGCTTCCCGCCTCCTGCTATGTACTTAATACACTGAAAGATGGAACAGAAGTGGCCCGGAGACCCTAAAATCAGCAGTTTAAATACTCTCGCAGAAAGTTCTAGGCGTTAGGGGAAAGAAAACACCCTCCCACAAAGATTTTATTGGGTAGGACCCCGCAACAGATTCAAGTTGGGGAAAGATACACCAGATTGGTCAGAAATTAATTGAAAAAATTCGTGATTGGATACATTCAAAACAAGGGGAAGAAAGGGGTAAATATTGCCAACGTAAACAATGACAGAAAGAAATTTAACAAAGAACAAACTCCTGAAATTAAATTTTCTCCAACAAAATAGTTCTTTGACTCCGCACTAGGGTGCACTATTGTTGATCTTCAGTAGTGTCCTCTAGAAGAGAAGGTTCACACTTCTTAATACAAGCAAGACAAAAGTACGTCGAAAATGACACAGTTCACAAACTCAAAAATTTCCAGGTAGTGACATCTTCTGAGAAATTTGGAAATTAAGACCGTAGATAAAGTTCAGACTTCCTCCAGAAGAGGAGTTTCAACTGGCGCAACTTTTAAATAAACGGTGTGGAGGTGTACCGCCCGGTACAGACCTCCCCCCCCAAAAGTTCCTCCACGAGGTAACACAGAAGAACATAAACTTTAGTTTGAAAATAAGTTCCAAGTTTTGATGTTGATATTAAGATAACTTGCAGAAGTATTTGAGAAATTTCTTAATTCGGTTCCAAAATTTTGCTGTTGGAGGTGAAGTGAAGTCTTTAGGTTTATAGAAGTTGAATTTCTGAAGATAAGCTTTTACTACTTAAAAGTGAAGGAAAAATTTGCAATGTCCATCAGATATTGCGGTTGAATTCCCAAATGTAGTTATCTCTTATAGTAACTGTCCATGTAGTTGATGTTGATGAAGTTGGATGGCCGGACCGGCCGTTGCAGCTTGCGTCCAAAAGGAGGCCGCTCGGACCCTTTAAGTACCCTGAGATACCGCTCGCCCGCACTATGAGGGGAGCAGAGTGTTGAAACACGCCGCGCCCGCGGTGAACATATACAGGCTGCGGGCCAGTAGCAGGTCGTGCGCCGCACATCAGCCTTGGCCGGGAGGAGAGCTCCGGCTCGCCGTGCACATGTCGTCCTCGCTGGAGAGGAGGGGGCCCATCCCCCTCCCCAGTTGCT
The DNA here is from genome assembly GCF_040414725.1 of Anabrus simplex. Lineage (NCBI taxonomy): Eukaryota > Metazoa > Arthropoda > Insecta > Orthoptera > Tettigoniidae > Anabrus > Anabrus simplex. The sequence goes on along the minus strand of NC_090272.1, from coordinate 91,527,815 downwards.
GCACGGCGCTGCGCGGCTGCGGGGGCACTGAAACATTAAGGCTAGGCGGCAGAATTGTGTTGGACCATCGTCTTTTTGAAGGCACAGGCATTATGGAGAGGTTGAGGGGCCAGCGGCGTGTAGATATCCGTGGCATTTAATCTTATTAAGCCACAGTGTAAGGTGGAGCAGGAGACGGGAGCGTGGTAATGGCCGTGGCAAGAACAGGATGGCAGTTTAACGGATCGGGGCGGGTTTTACAAAAGGCTTACATCTAAAACCAAAATATTATAGAAGGGGCAGAATGCCATAAAAGTGAAACTCAAAAAAAAAAAAAATATAACCTTCATATCCTCTCAAAATAATATGAAGCAAGTTAACACAAAATTACACCGGTTTCACCTGGGACAGGTGAACCCTAAATATCCTCTCGGTGGCTGGATTACTTAACAATAAGGTAACCGGCGTAAGAAAATCGAGAATGATACAAGGCCCATGAAATCTGGGGGCAAGCTTGCCCGCGGGAACAAAATTTTTGACCATAACCTGGTCACCTACCTTCAAAGGGGTGGGTCTCCGTCCACGATCATACCTTTCCCTAACCTTTTCATGAGACACTTTAAGATTGGCTTTAGCCTTCTTCCAAAGATCTTTAATGTTGTCCGGATCTATTATCTCGGGTAGAATGTCATTCAGAGACCAGAGGTTAGAGAGCGGCGAGTTGGGAACAAACTTGAACATTAAAGAAGCTGGAGTGAACTTGTGAGATTCATGAACCGCTAAATTCAAAGCAAAAGCTATCCAATGCAGGGACGTGTCCCACCTGGAAGGATCTTCATGATGATAGGCAATGAGTGCGGACCTGAGATTACGGTTAACCCGTTCAGCCAGAGATGGTTGAGGGTAATAAGCAGAAGTAGTTACATGAGAGATGGATAAATCAAAACAGAATTTACGAAATAAATTAGATGTAAAAGCCTTAGCATTATCGGAAACTATGTATTGACAAGGACCAAAAGAAGCAAAGATAGTATTAAGACAAGAAATGGTGGACTGAGCGGTAGCCAGCTTAGTCGGAAATAACCAGGAAAATCTAGTAAAACCATCTACACATACAAAGATGAACTTGTTGGCATTCCCCTTTGACTGGGGGAAGGGTCCCACATAATCAATATACAGGCGCTCCATGGGGCGCGACGCTTGATGAGAAGACGAAAGACCTACCTTAGTGGACATGGTCGGTTTACTAAGCAAACAGGATTTACATGCCTTTACTAATTCACGGATTTCACCGTCCATACCCTTCCAGATGAACATATCACGAATCTTTTCACGAGTTTTAAAGATACCAAGATGCCCTCCTAATGGGGTCTCATGATAATACTTGAAGATCATAGGTACAAGAACCGCTGGAACAACAACTTTCATCATCTTATCATGCCTCGAAGGGCAACATAGAACTCCATTCCTCAGAACATAAGGGACAACATGTTCCCCAGAAGAAAGGGTTTCCATTATCGGAGCCAGCGTCGGATCTTCACGTTGGTATTTCTCGATATCCCTAAACAGCATGGGAACATCTGTTAGGATGGCATTAACCTCAGATAGCATGGACTCGGGAGGTGATGGGCTGTCGACCTGTTCATGGTTCTCAACGTCGCCTGAAAACATACGGCTGAGTCCATCAGCGACAACATTTTCGGTACCTCGGATATGCCTGACATTGAATTGGAAGGCAGAAATACGGATGGCCCAACGGGCTATACGACCAGTACGACGCAGCCTACCTAAGACCCAGCTTAATGCTTGATTATCTGTCTCCAGGTCGAATTTGACATGTTCCAGATAGAGACGGAACTTTTCTAAGGCAAATAAGACTGCCAACCCTTCGAGCTCATAGATGGAATACTTGGCTTCTTGAGCCGATAGAGTCCTAGATGCATAGGCGATGGGTCGCCTCCCTAGTTCAGTCTCTTGAAGAAGGACTGCCGCTACCGCCGACGACGACGCGTCCGTTTGGACGATGAATTTCTTTGAGAAATCAGGCATAGCAAGGATAGGGGCATTACAGAGAGCTAATTTCAGATCTTCAAAAGCGGCTTGTTGAGAAGGTCCCCACTCGAATTTGATGCCTTTCCTACGAAGAAGGTTCAATGGCGCCGCTCTATTAGCAAAGTTAGGAATGAACTTTCTGAAGAAATTCACCATACCAATGAACCTGGCGATACCTTTAATGTCCTTGGGAGGTTTAAAATCACGGATGGCCTGTGTTCTAGAATGATCGACTGCTACACCATCAGGTGACACAATATGCCCTAGGAATGACGTAGAGGGCTTAGCAAAAGCGACCTTGGACAACTTGACAGTTAACCCAGCCTTACGAAGGCGATTCAGAACTTCTCGCAGATGATCTAGATGTTCTTCGAAGGTCTCCGAAAACACGACGACATCATCCAAGTAGTGATATAAGTACTCGAATTTGATGTCGGAGAAGACCCTATCTAGTAGCCTAGTGAGCACAGCTGCCCCCGTGGGGAGCCCGAAAGGCACGCGGTTGTATTAGTATAAATTCCAGTCCGTGGCAAACGCTGTAAGGTGTTTAGACTCTTCAGCAAGGGGAATTTGATTATAGGCCTGATTCAAGTCCAAGATAGTAAAGAACTTGGCCTTACGAAACCATGAAAAGCAAGAATGAAGGTCGGGAAGGGGCACAGATTGTAACACCACCTTCCGATTGAGAGCCCTGTAGTCAATTACAGGCCTGAAGCCCCCTTGGGGTTTCGGGACTAGAAAAATAGGCGAAGAATACGCTGACTTAGAGGGCCTAATAATACCATCCTTCAACATCTGATCGATGATTTCTTTCAGAGCCTTCATTTTAGGTGGAGATAGCCTATACGGTGGAAAACGGACAGGAATCGAATCCGTGACCTCAATTTTGTATTCGATCAGGTCAGTAACGCCAAGAGTATCAGAGAATACCTCGGGAAACGACTGACACAGTTTGCGAATACTATCAGCCTGCTCCTCAGGTAGATGTCTAAGGTCTAACAACATCTCATCCTGGGTAGGCGAAATAGAAGAACATGACACAGAATTACACTTTAATAGTGGAATTTTACAACTAGAAGCAAATTTGAATGTGCACGACCTAGACTGGAGATCGAGCACAAGACCAGTGTGAGAAATAAAGTCAGCTCCCAATATAATGGGGCAAGACAATTGCTTGGCCACAAACAATTTAATTTTCCATGTAAATTTAAAAACACGAATTTTGACCAGTAAGGAACCTAGAATTTCTAATGGAGATGTATTAGCAGAAACACATTTCACAGGAGAAGAGTCATAGACAGGTAGGTTACAAACAGACTTCAATTTCGAGTACCATTCAGCCGAAATAATGGAACAAACACTGCCTGAATCTAATAGAGCTGTTATAGGTTCGTTATTTACCTCAATCTTAAGGAAAGGAACAGGTGCGGGGGTATCCGCCGCAATCTTAAGACACTCTTTGGGGCATTCAAAGGACAGATTAGCAGATTGAACGTTCCCAGAATTTTCGATCTGCTTACCAGGGGCTGAGCCTCGGGAAGATGAATTCGTTGACTCAGCCGAAGCCACTAGTCACTTTTGATTGTAGTTGGAAGTTACCCCAGAAGTTGAGCAGGAGGGGGTGCTATTCGAATTGGGACAATTCTTGGCGATATGTGAGAAAGCCCCACATTTAAAACAGCCTTGTGATGAACCAGCTTCATTATTTGCCCTACTAGACTTGATCAGAGGACACTTATTGCGCAGATGGTCAGGCGCCCCGCACGCATAACATTTACGGGGATTGACTGGTCGGCGAGGTGGAGGCCGAGTGTTACTAAAGGAAGGCGGGGGTTCTTTCGCGACACGCAGAGAATCGGCGTATCTAACTCCTTCCGCCGAGACGGCCAACGCTTCAAGTTCCGAGAAGGTTTGCGGGCACGCCGCGAAACACAAATATGACCTATAGGGAGGTGAAATTCCCTCTACAATAGCCTGCACAATCTGATCTTCAGGAAAATGAAGGGCAAACACCCTAGTATAAAACTTAATGTCCTGTATGAAATCAGCCAAGTTTTCATCCAAGCGCTGTACCCGATAATAGTATTTCTGAATCAGAGATGACCTCGCGCGGGCAGGAATGAAATTTGCAAGCAAGTGTGCGTGAAAATCTTCAATAGATGACTGTTCAGCAATAGCTCTTACTATCTTATCTGAGAGAACACCAATAGCATAAGGATAGATTATTTGTAAAATTTGACAAGGGGAAAGAGAAAACACAAGGGCGTGATCCTGAAATTCAACTAAAAATCTTAAAAATGAAATAACTTCACTGGTGGTGTTGACAGAAAACTTAGAGATACCTCTTAGCAACATTGCCAATGGATGAGGCAAGCTGCTAAACCCGGGTGACATAGTAGGTAGAGGTTTCAGGGGCAAAGAAGTTAATTCAGAACGGATGTTACTCAACGATGCACGGCGTTCAGGCTCGTTGTCCAATGGGGCAGAGATAGTTTGAGCAGTGGGGGTTTTCCTATTTACTTCTCCCTTAGGAGACTCTTCCTCGCTACCTACATTCACTATGGTGGGTTGATCAGATTTGGGAGGAATTTCCCCAGTTAACAATTGAGTGACTTTACTAGACAATTCAGAAATAGTTTCAAGGAGCGTATTAGCTTCCTTCCTCTGAACGTCATTCACCTTTAGAGACAACAGATCATTAACTCTATTTGAAAAATGATATAGCCTGCCTTGCACACGCTTAATTTGATTAGGAGACGGATCATTTTCATCAAAAAAACTAACGACCGATGCTAGCCCAGTAATGTTCTCGACGATCGTGGAAAGAGAGTCATCAATTTCTTTCTCTCCCAAATTGGGGATGGAAATGGGCAAATCAAGGGAGTCTCTAAGCTTGTTAGTATCGATAGCAACCGTGCCTCCAGATTGCACGTTTCTAATAGTTAATTCGTAGATCAACTCCTCTTTGCGCAAGTAGTTAAGGAGGAGAACATCGCGAGGGCCGGGCATGATAACAGAAAAATTTTGAAAAACCTCAATAAAAAATTTCCAGCAACTGAGAAAATGGTTAGAGTTCGGATCAAAACAGAGTTTAGCCGTCAAAAGGGGCTAAATTGAGACCCATTCAACCACGCTCTGCTACCACTTGTTACCGTGTTTTGGTGGTAGTTATGCATGAAAGAAGGTGCTGGGTGGTGAAGGGGTCTCAAGCTACTAAAGTGAAATTAATTTTAAAATTTAACAAGGTTATATTTTCTTTTCAAAATTAGGTAACAACAAATTGAACAGGTACTTAGTAGCCGAAACACGATTGACAATTACATTTACATAGGTACCCCATTTGGGGCTTCAAAAAGTCAGAAACATAATTCTTGAGCCATGAGCCCAACCTTACAATGAACACCATACAACAAAGGGGCCGAAAACCCCCAAACATGCCAGAAACACCGGCTTCCAATTACATCCAAAAGCCTCCTTGAGGCAGAAACACAATTTTCAAAAGGGCAACTTCCCCTTTAAAATACAAGCCTATCATAGGCCACTCCGAACTCCACCTTTAAGCCGTCCTCAAAGGACATATACACAGGAGCAAAATACCCAATCTACTGAGGTCTGTTAAATGACAAGAAAGTTAATACATGACCTCTAAAATCACAATTTGAGAGGAGGCGAACTTGCACTCCTAATACACTTTGTCTTTAAGACCTATTTTGGCTCTAAGGCCACTGATGCAAGGGCTAATCCCATACTACAGAGGTGACTTAAGAAACTACTAACTTACATTACTGAAGAATAGGTTGCGAAAAATAAGTTCACCTCAAACAATGTGAGTGGGAGCTCGAGAGGGTTAACACTCTCTATCCCAGTATGTCGCTTTACAAGAGAATAGAAGAAAAGAGAAGTTACATTTTAGGAAAAGGTTACATAGGGGAACGCTTAGAACCTGCCCCGAAAGTTAAACTGCTGAGCTGGCAAAGAAAAAAAAAATTATTAATCGGCCATTACCTTATTGTTGACCGCTGCCGAGGAAAGAGGCGCTTCCCGCCTCCTGCTATGTACTTAATACACTGAAAGATGGAACAGAAGTGGCCCGGAGACCCTAAAATCAGCAGTTTAAATACTCTCGCAGAAAGTTCTAGGCGTTAGGGGAAAGAAAACACCCTCCCACAAAGATTTTATTGGGTAGGACCCCGCAACAGATTCAAGTTGGGGAAAGATACACCAGATTGGTCAGAAATTAATTGAAAAAATTCGTGATTGGATACATTCAAAACAAGGGGAAGAAAGGGGTAAATATTGCCAACGTAAACAATGACAGAAAGAAATTTAACAAAGAACAAACTCCTGAAATTAAATTTTCTCCAACAAAATAGTTCTTTGACTCCGCACTAGGGTGCACTATTGTTGATCTTCAGTAGTGTCCTCTAGAAGAGAAGGTTCACACTTCTTAATACAAGCAAGACAAAAGTACGTCGAAAATGACACAGTTCACAAACTCAAAAATTTCCAGGTAGTGACATCTTCTGAGAAATTTGGAAATTAAGACCGTAGATAAAGTTCAGACTTCCTCCAGAAGAGGAGTTTCAACTGGCGCAACTTTTAAATAAACGGTGTGGAGGTGTACCGCCCGGTACAATTATTATTATTATTATTATTATTATTATTATTATTATTATTATTATTATTATCGATATCGCGATCGTGGCCACGAGACTTAACACAGGGATGTGAACTTCAGTTTCAGAAATCCCCCTTTCTTTCACTGGTTATTGAACCCTGACAACCTTGTAGAGAACGCTGCATCGGTTTAGGCGGAAGAGAAAGCCTCGGGCGGAGTGCGCTGCTTGGACATATTTGTAACGTGTGAGAACGTTTCGCCTCCTTTCTCTCCAAAGCAGACCCTACACGGTCAGTAATACTGTCAGTACCGAAAAATATTGACAGTAATACTGATCGCGTGTGGACTGGAATGATGGAATGAAGGCCAGTACTGAAGCAGATCCGGATTTCCTGATCTGCGAGTGTCAGTACTGTAGAGTGGTGGGGATACTGACAGTTATACTGACCGTGTGAGTGCGCTTGTCATTTATTTCTGTCAGTATCAACGGAGCAGCGGTGGACGACAAACGCGTTTCTCACCAAGGCCAAGTAGAGGTGCTTGTGGAACCGTCAAGTAGGCCTATTGCAAAAGTTTATCGAGCTATATGAAACGCTGCCAGAATAAACGTACTTAACACAATACTTTACATGTTTCCACAACTGCTGTACTGATGGAAACTGGTGACATTATAGCAGAAAACTTTAAATCTTCAAAATTTATACCAGTTGTAAGATACGGTACCTCACTGTCACCGCTAATCTCTCTGCCACCGATAAACAGCACCGCATGTTTGTATTTTGCCTTATTACAAAAGGCTCTACCATTCGTAGTAATTTCGAAAAAGTACCCTCACGCATTCGGAGATAGTTCTGATAATCTTCTGCTTCGGTATATTGTGTTTCTCTCAACACTTCATATGAGAATACTTTTCTCTTTTCCTAAGCCAATCTTTAACCCATCGTTTACGTTTAAAACTGCGTTTCGTGCAGTACTAATATGATAGCTACAAAATGCCCGTCTTTTACGATCCATTTTGATAGAATACCGCAATTGCATGTTATAAATCTCATTCCGTAGTGACGGTTATTGACTTTATTTGTAAAGTGAGAATGCCGCAATGGTAAGCTAGTGCACTGGTACTGACCAAAATATTGACAGTAATAATGATCGTGTAAGGTCGCTACAATATTGATGCGTACTGTCAGTATTATTGACTCAGTATTACTGATCAGTATTACTGACCGTGTAGGGTCTGCTCAAGAGTTGGCCATGTTTGGTCACGAGGGAGCCGGATCTGTCAGCGCCATATTATTATTATTATTATTATTATTATTATTATTATTATTATTATTATTATTATTATTATTATGTTTTTGGGCCGAGGGTCTATCTGACATTAATGTTATCAATTTCCGGACACCTTTGTAAGCTCGCCTGGTGGCCAGATCGTTAGGCATGAAGTCTAGAAATGGTCCGAGACCGCGCCGGTTCGAGTCCCGTTCGTCGAAAAAATTTCATCAGAATGTTGGCTGGTCGAGTAGCGGAGATGGTGGTGTAAAATTTATAATCACTAGATTGCGTGCCAAAGGCCTGGATTAAATTCCAAATCTCTCCGCAGTGCTCATATGGAGTGAGGGCATTTCACTCTGTTGATGGTGATTCGTCCGTCGGATGGGGACGTAAAGCATTGAGCAGACCCCTTTGTGCTATTCGACAGCAGTAGAGTATGTGTCTACACTGAAAGACCCTAGAGGAAGTACTGAACAGATTAGACAAGGAGGCAGGAGAAATGGGACTGAGAATGAATAACGCCAAAACTCAGTATTTGTTCTTATGTAGGAGAACCATAATTACGGAAGATAAACTCTTAAAATTAAATGGGATAAACTACGAGAGGTGTGAAAAGTTTAAGTATTTAGGAGTTCTGGTGACGAAAGATAATGGCATGAAAGAAGAAATAAAAGCAAGGATTGCTGCAAGTAACATGGCTTACTTAGCTTTAATGAAAGTGTTCTAATCACGCAGCCTTAGTAAAAGACTAAAGCTGACAGTTTATCGAACGGTAATACGACCAGTGGTAACTTCTGATTCTGGAACGTGGACAGTGACCAGAGCACATGAACTGTCGAACAGATGGGAGAGGAAAATACTGAGAAATATGTTTGGTCCAGTGAATGAAAGGGAACAGTGGAGAAAGGAAAAACAGAACTAGAAAAGCTCTATGGACATCCAAGTACTGCATCTGAAATAAAAAGTAACATATTAAGGTGGTTGGGACATGTAGAGAGAATATCAGATGGTAGGTCTGTCAAGAAAATGAACAAAGGAAATTCAAGTGACAGAAGATTGAAAAGGATGGCTGGATGATGTGGAGGAGGGTTTAAGAAAGATGGGAATAAGAAGATGGAGGAAGCGTGCTGAAGATCATGAAGTTGTCAGAGAGGCCAAGACCCTGCATGGGCCGTAGCGCCGAGTAATGTATCTGGCTCCAACACTATTCTCTGTTAGTCTAGTTTGTAGCTCTCTCAGTATGGTACCCACTAATTGTGGAGTATCTGACTAGGGAAATGTTTGGATTGGACCACACTGATTGCAATGAAAGTTGGTAAAAGCAAAGTCATCTCTGTACAGGTCATGAAGGCCCTTGGAACAGTGAAAGGCAAAGGCTAATGGCACAGCAGTTTGTGGAGGAAGTGAACAGATTTATAACAGGGGGTGGGACGGTGTGGACAAAGGACATACTCAAATCAAATCAAAATCACTTTATTTGCAAATGAGGTGTCGACCTCGGTGGCAAATGGTACACAAAAATACATTATCAAGCACTACATTTTAAATTAACAAGAGAATACATTTTCCTAAAATACAGTATTGTACAATTTACACTAATTTTTTTCTATTAAACACACAGCTCATCCTTAATAAATTTATATTTACAAAATTCTACTAATATCTTCTGTACATATTCAACTCATATTCGGTCTGTGGTACTATACAACTGTTATAAGATTGCACCCCCCCCCCGCCATTTTGTTTGGAACAGTGACAAAAGTAAATGTCATTATGAAGTGGCTTCATTGTCAATAGTATTTCACAGAGGAGAGAAAACTTCGGCTTATATGTGGCAGTATGTACATAGCTCATTTAATTGATGCAGCTTTATCAATGAGTTGAAAATTAGCTAACAAGCTGCTTATCTGTTTTCAAGAAGGCTCTTTCGACGTAAACGCTTCAAATCAACTTGAAGCAACATGTCCACGAATCATTCATGTGGAGGCAAGCAAAAGTTGTAAAATTACGAAAGAGCAGGTGAAACGATTCTGTCCTTATTGAACATTTAAACGTAAAGAGCCTATTGCTGTGTGTTTCCTGGTCAGGTCAGACAGACTTTCAGATGTTAAGAAGATATTGCCAGCCTCTTGGTGTGTACTTCTTTCGGCAATATAAGTTCTGTATGAGAAGGATCTCTGATTTTGGTCGACTACAGTGTGAGAAACCACTGGTATATTAGAATTCGCTCTGTGCCATACAATCAGTTTTCTACACCAAAGTGCTGTACAAGCCTATGTTGCAATATGCTTCGCAAAAGCAGGTTATGACAATGATATATCATCGTTTGAAAATGTAATTAGAGTGGCCTTGATATTGGACTGCTTGAACGTATGGCGCAGAGACTTGGACATTGAGAAAGAAAGATGAGAGAAGATTGGAGACACTAGAGATGTGGGTATGAAGGAGAATAGAATGAGTGGAATGGGAAGACCGGGTAAGGAATGTGGAGGTATTACGAAGAGTTGGAAAAGTACGAAGTATGTTACAAATCATTAGAAGGAGAAAAATGAACTGGATCGGACATTGTTTGAGGAGGGACTGTTTACTGAAAGAAGGAATAGAAGGAATGGTGAAAGGCAAACGAGGAAGAGGAAGGAAAAAATATCAAATGTTGGACAATATCCAAGGAAATAAATATTCGGACATGAAAAACTTGGCGCAGGACAGGCAACAGTGGAAGAGGTTCATCCCATGACAAGACCTGCTATAAGGCAGAATACCTGGATGATGAATGCAAAAGTGATGTTGAATGTAAAAATGTGGCTTCAATGAGATGTGCATAGTGTTTTCTTCCTCACTGCTTTAACCACTTCATTGAAATCCCACATCTGCAGTTTGAAGACTAATAGCATCATTATGAGGTCAGCAGAACAAATGTGTTTTATGTAGCCCTATCGTAATTACTTTGAGCAGAGGGCTTGTGACAATGTTGATGGAACATGTAACATTGTATGTTGAGTGCTCACTCAGTCTTGAGGCTGGTTTGGACCTCAACAGCTCCGCCATCAGCCGTTATAGAAGGCCCAGGTGTCGCTGAAGAGGCGTACCAGGGAAATGAGGAGTGAGGTTGTTTCCCGTTGCTTTCCCCACGGAGCTGGAAGTTGCTATTACATTTGTTTGCCAACCCCACTGAAATGCCCGTACCAATCGACCCTGTCAGTGACATTTTCACACCATTTATAACAGGAACTGTCTACGTGAGGAATGGCATTACTAGCGTCGGTCATACCTCAGTCACTTTCATGTTGTCAAAACCAAAGATGAGACTGAGTCAGATCAATGAAAGTAACAAACTTGTTTAGCCCACGCCTGAAGACATTCTTCTTCCTCTTCTCCTTCTGGTCCCTATCCGTCCCGGATGCCGGCAACCATCTTGGCTGTGTCTTCTTCTCAGTTGTGAGCTACCTGGAGTAACTCAGCGAGGGGCTTAAAACCCAGGATCTGTAAAGTTCACTAATTTTGGATTTTCCTAGGCTTGTTTCAAGATTGTCATTTTACCTGATGTGTCATTGTTATGAAAAATTAAGTTTGAAGTTCTAAAAGAAATACCTTTGTTAAAGTTTTAAATCAATTCTTGATATCGTAGTTAGACCCATTCAAGCCCGCACCTTCTTTAACCTCTTTCTGCTTCACGGGTATCACCGTAACAAATAATAATAATAATAATAATAATAATAATAATAATAATAATAATAATAATAATAATAATAATAATAATAATAATAATAATAATCATCATCATCATCATCATGAACTGTCTATAAATATTGTATATTAATAGAGAGAGGAATGTAAGTCATGCAAGGTTATTTGACAGTCAAGTACATATTATTCCAACTTTTTTACGACACGACACAGATGAGTCTCAAGTGGCGATGGGATAGGAAAGGGCTAGGAGTGGAAAGGATTCGGCCATGTCCTTAAGGTACAGCCCCCTGCATTAGCCTGGTGTGAAAATGAGAAAACATGGGAAAACCATCTTCAGGGCTGCCGTCAGTGGGGTTCGAACTCATCTTCCGAATGCAAGCTCACACCTGCGCGCCCGTAACTGCACAGCCAACTCGCTCGGTCTCTTTCTGTCCGTTATTCATCCATACATGGCGCAAGGGGGATATGGAATTTCCAGCGCTGGAGATGGCTGTGCTTGGCCGCATCTGTTGTCACGCGATTCTCTGGTGAGCTGTCTCCAGTTCGAGGCCACTTTGAGTTCGCTTGAATTTTATTTTATTGCTAGTTGCTTTACGTCGCGCTGACACAGATAGGTCTTATGGCGACGATGGGACAGGGAAGGGCTGGGAGTGGGAAGGAAGCGGCCGTGGCCTTAATTAAGGTACAGCCCCAGCATTTGCCTGGTGTGAAAATGGGAAACCACGGAAAACCATTTTCAGGGCTGCCGACAGTGGGGTTCGAACCTACTATCTCCCGAATACTGGATACTGGCCGCACTTAAGCGACTGCAGCTATCGAGCTCGGTTTCGCTTGAATTAAAGGTTGCCATTCGTTTATGTTGATGATGACCATCCTAGTAAAATGCACGTAGAATTACGTAAGCAAGCAGAATGGTAATTGTTTATGCAGAGTGAAGAATTTCAATAGCTGGTATTTCCGGTCCAAATTGCGGTGGATGTTTCTCCTAGTTTACAGAGGTCGAAGGCCAAGTTGGTACTCTACCTGTGTAAGTAGAACTTCGTTGCAGTGGAAACTCAACCACTCTCCCACAGACCATATGAACCTATCATGTACAGCCCGAAATTCACGACATAGTGTAAGTTCGTGAGGAGACCAAACCGAAGGACAGTACGTGAGCACAGTACAAAATCATGAATGTTTTTAGATAAAATACATGGCTTGAGGTTCGTATGAGTAGACCAAGGCACTTGGAGGCCTTCGCACATACAGAAAATCCATATACCTCCACACCACAGGGCTGGTTAATGAAAATCCACAGCCTGTGTCCAGTTATTCGACCGGGTCAGAAATGGAGGGGATAGGAATTGTGCCGGCTGCTGAAGTCTGTCGCACTCCTCTGGAGCAATGATTAATGACTGACAGATGAACTGAAATGATACTGAAGAATGTTCCTGGAAAAGATGACAGGGGAAAACTGGAGTACCCGAAGAAAAACCTGCCCCACCTCCGCTATGTCCAGCACAAAACTCACAAGAAGTGACAGGGATTTGAATCACGGAACCCAGCAGCAAGAGGGCGGCGTGCTGCCGCCTGAGCCACGGAGGCTCCAGGCTGGCTAATGATAATAATAGTCTAAGTTTAAAACATTGCTAGAGTGAGGATATGATGATTGACGTTTGGTACGAGTTCTCGCTGGTTGAAGAGCAGCTACAATTGATCACGCAAAACAATCATCGTTGCATTGTACATTAATAACAGCTTTCTTATTATGTATTGCATTTGGTAATTTTAAATGGTGACCTGTATAAACCCCACATGTGAATGATTGTCCGATAATGACCTAAGAGCCCACACAGAATCTGTCTCCGGGAAGAGACTCAGTTTGGTTAAGGTTACTTGCATAACATTTCTTCCATACCTCTCTCACAAATCTGTTGCAATAGTAATATGATTTTTCTATATTTGTGTGAAGTGTGGTGGTTTGACCTGAACTCGGCAATATGTGTTCAGATATAAATGTTTTGTTCACATTAAGCGCACTACTAACTCGTTTTGCACATACTTTTTAAACCAACTGGAACACCTTTCCGAAAACAATTTTGGATCCTTCAGCTTACAAATATTTCTGGTTGATCCTGTGTACATAAGCGTCTTAGAACTAGTCTCTAGTAATGTCCAAGCCATACAAGATTTTTCCACTCTTACAGTTACTTTGGTCAAACAATTGTTTTGTGCACAATTCTGTAGCTATAAACTAGTTTTACACAGTATGTATTCAATTCATTTGTATTTTCAATTAACGTGAGTTCGTATGTCGAAAGGTGATACGTTGGTGGAATAACTTCTACACACACATTCAACCCTCTTCCCAAACAACATTGTTGTAACATACCCCCTGTGTGTGTGTGTGTGTGTGTGTGAGAGAGAGAGAGAGAGAGAGAGAGAGAGAGAGAGAGTTGAAACGTCTTCAAATTCATTATTGTTATATTAGCCAAAGAAAATGAAAGGCCATCTGATAACCTCCATCATTGTTTACATAATTTTTCTATTTTTAATAAACAGTAATAACAGTTACCGTACTCAGTATGTACATCCGTAATGTGGTTCAATAACTGTTTTTGCATCCACCAATGCGGGGAATGTATAACGTCACTAGAACAATGAAATAGTTCTGAATCACACTCGTTCTGAAGACTGCGTAACAAATGCTGTTGATATATCTTACTCTACATATCAGTAAACTATACCACATTCGATTCAAACCTTTTTCGCTTTGTGGTTATAACCAGAAACTTTTAAAAAAGAGCGTACTTGTACAACTCTGGAGTCTGTAACATCACACGTAACATACATTCATAAACATTTTTCCTACGCTCTTGATGACATTCTTTCGAAAAGTCTGATGTATATACAGTGAACGTTGAGGGTGTAATATTGTTTAACAAACAGTCTTCTTCCTCACAACCCTCAAAGCATGAAGCAAGTATAACTAACTGTTCGAGCCCTTCTCTCTCCCTTAAATTTACATGTTTCCATTTCATATTTTAGGCACACACAAATACAAAAACAAAGCTGATAGTAAAACATATGTTGAAGCCTTCTATTTTACAAATTTTGCTTGGTTACGTAAATTTACCTTGCCTTTAAATATAAACTTCAATCCGTTTTGATTCAATTACCCTGTCTTGATTTGTTCGTTCTTGATATTTTGTTGGTAAAAATACTGTTACCACCACCTCTTCATCACCAGATTTTTCCTACAATGTCTGCTACGGTTCGCGTCCCATACAGAGTTCTTACGGCTCGGTACAAGAGCATTCTGTAAACTTCATTTACCGTTAATTTACCTAGCGGTTTAAAATCGCTTCCTCTTGATTTGAACAAAGCAGAAAGTTTCTTCAATACGTCCATTACTTACCGAGAAAGCGAAACAGTTAAATCACATTCTGAAACAACACAAAAATCATAATTTTATCATCTTCATTCAATCAAGTTATGTTATAACTAGACCTGGGATTTTAGGCTCTAAAAAAATTAGTTTTAGGCGCCTAAAATAGGCTTTTAAAACAAGTAAATAGGCTTTTAAAAGGGAAAATAGGCACTTAAAATATGTTTTAGAAATGTGTGGATAGGCAGGAAATAGACTTTAAAATATTACAATATACACCTAAACTGTAACGTGATACTTTTTTACTTTAACAAACGTGGTATCCCTATTCTTAACCGAAATAACTGCAAAATTAAGACAGAATAAAAAAGATATTTATCAAAAACAATATAAAAAAGTCATGTGTCAAAAAAGTTATGGATTAAATGATATATCATTATCAGTACTGATCTAAAACCTTAATACTAAAATCACTGTACACAATTACAGCACTGTAGGCATCCAATAACGGTGTAAACACGAATGGAGTATGTGTTTATTATTTGTGAGGAACATTCCTACAGTACTTTCATTCGTAGTTTGCTCTACAGTACATAACAATAATCTTCTCCAAATTTTCCACAGTCAGGCTGTGTCTTTTGTCTGTTAAAATCATTTCGAAAGCAGAAAAGGAGCGCTCCACACTCACAGATGTTAGAGGGGCATAGGAACATTTATCTACATTTTTCAATTCAATTTCACTTGGTACGTCTCCCTTTGTCCGCCTCTGTGGTGTAGTGGTTAGCGTGATTAGCTGCCACCCCCGGAGGTCCGGGTTCGATTCCCGGCTCTGCCACGAAATTTGAAAAGTGGTACGAGGGCTGGAACGGGGTCCACTCAGCCTCGGGAGGTCAACTGAGTAGAGGTGGGTTCGATTCCCACCTCAGCCATCCTGGAAGTGGTTTTCCGTGGTTTCCCACTTCTCCTCCAGGCAAATGCCGGGATGGTACCTAACTTAAGGCCACGGCCGCTTCCTTCCCTCTTCCTTGTCTATCCCTTCCAATCTTCCCCATCCCCCGCAAGGCCCCTGTTCAGCATAGCAGGTGAGGCCGCCTGGGCGAGGTACTGGTCATTCTCCCCAGTTGTATCCCCCGACCAAGAGTCTGAATCTCCAGGACACTGCCCTTGAGGCGGTAGAGGTGGTATCCCTCGCTGAGTCCGAGGGAAAAACCGAACCTGGAGGGCAAACAGATGATGATGATGATGATGATGATGATGATGATGATGACGTCTCCCTTTTCCCCATCCATTACCTGATGTACCCTTTTCAGCACTGAATAACCTGGGTTCTCTGCAGTACACTAGACCACTTGTCTCTTATTTTATCCCCTAACTTGTCCCTAGCACTTTGTATGTTATTCTCAGCTTCCTCAATTACAGAAAATTGCTGTTTGAGACTGTTTCCTTTTTCCTCCATTTTTGTAATGGTGACTGGAAGAAATGAAAATTTGCCTGAATATACGCAATGTCTCTCTGAACACTGGAACAATCATTTAACAGCTCTTTGACAGACGACACACATGCAGAGTTGTCCGTTAAAGGCAAATTGTCTATCACAGTCATGATTTCCTCGAGATGTTCTGCATAATACAGGGCATTTTCCATCCAGGAACCCCAACGGGTGATGATTGGCTATGGTGGAAGGGGAATAGAGGAGAGTTTCTCTCGAAATATGGCTATTCTTGATGGAGCCTTACAGAACACTTTCTTCATTGTTGAAAAGAGAGTATTTACTGCAGGAAACTCGGCCCTAACTGTTTCTGCGAGTCTATGCAAGGCATGGGCGATTCACGTAATATGAATTAAAGAAGGATAAAAAGTTTTCAGGAGAGGTGCAGTGGCAATCATGTAGGAAGCAGCATCGGAGACAAGGAGAAGGACTTTAGAGTCATCAACACTCCCAGGATACAACAACTGCAACCCCTTGTTGATGAAGTATGCAATGCTTTAACTATTGACTTTTCAAGTTGTTTAGAGCACAGAAGGTGAGCAGTAGGTGTCTGATTGGGTTCCAGTTTTCCTACTATAAAGTTAGCAATGTACCTGCCCACAGAGTTGGTGGTTTTGTCCACACACAACCATATGCAAGACTCTCCAATATCCTCCCCGATTGACAAAATGACCTCATTGTAACAAATACCTGTAGTTTTTCTTTAATGTAGATGCTGATGGGATGTGCTGCTTGGTGTATTTCTGTAAAAATCTCTGAAAACCGGATTATGCACAGCATTCCAGGGGATATTGCTGCAAATAGGGCTCTACACATATCAGCATAGAAACAATTATGGCTTGTAGGACATATAGTTTGTGTGAGCAGAGTCTGTCTAATGTTACTTGTCATGGCTGCTTTCGATTTGTGACTGGCAGTATCTGCATGCTGCTGAAGGTGGCATTTTTTCTCATGTGAAATCCAAAACACAATAAAGTGATGGCAATTAGAGACTAAGATGAGGAATAGAAAAGGTGATCTATTGAATAAAATTTGTAATTTTGAACTATTTAAATTAAGCCATTATTACTCTAAAGTTAATTAAGAACAAGAACACTACAGTCCCCGAAAGGCCTTGGCTTTCAATAACGGTTGCTGCCCAGCTCATGGCCTGCAGATATTGGGTGGCGTGTTGTCAGCACGATACATCCCTCAGCCGCATTGCCTTGCCTCCGTGACCCCTGCCCACTGTAGCTTCCCAATTGTCCTCATGATGCTGGGTCAACACCGTTCCAGACCTCATAGATTTCTAAATTATTGCCGGTACTGGAAATCGAACCCAGTTCGCCTGGACTAGGTCTCTAAAATTAATTAGAGGAGCCAATATCAAAACCTTAATTTTAGATTAATATGAATTTTAAGATATATGCACATACCTGTTTATTGCAGTACTGGCAGAAAATAATCTCGACATCAAGTCATCCCTGGAAATTGTACAAGCCATTGTTGTATAAGCGCACTCTTAGATGATTTCGTTTTAGGCATGATTAACTAAATTCACTTAAACAGATGTTCTTTCACTGGCGACTTGACACAGTATGTCCCTTCTTACTACCTGCTACTTGTTCTTCCTAGATAATCCTCCCCCTCACCCCGTCACTCGGCACAGTACGTCCTTTACTACCTGCTCGTTGTTCTTCTGAGCTAATCCTCCACCTCCACCCTTCACTCAGCATTCCTTTGGTGACAGTTGTCGGCGAAGAGCACATTTCTGTGAAAAACCCACCCTCTGCTGTTCTGCTCGTTGTGCGATTGCAAAAATTACAGAAATTGAATTTTATTTTAAATGTAGAAAATAGGCAGTTTTAGGCACTAAAATAGTAAAATAGGCTCGAAAGGTCCAAATAGGCATTTTAGGGCACTATAAAACTCTATTAGTGTAAGGGATTTATCATGAAACGTCAACATATTTTTAAAAAATCACGTTATTTCGTAAGGGACGAAATAGGCATTTACCTTAAAATCCCAGGTCTAGTTATAACCTATAACATTGTTTTCAAATAAACACACAGAAAAACTTACTAGTGCATCAGGCATGAATAAAATCGTTTGTCGTCCCAAGCAGCAGGGTCAGAAATAAATTAGATATAATATGTACCGGGAGGTACACCCGAACGCCGCGCATTTAAATCTTGCGCCTAAAAGAACTCCTCTATCTAGCAGATGTGAAACCAATAACACAAGAAGTTAGAACTTTACTCTGAAGATGTCACCACTAAAATCTGATATAATTTTGTTATTGCGAAGTTTCCTGTACTGTGTGAATTTCTACTTGGTTTGTTTGCCCTTCATCAAGAAGTTTGGACATTCTTCCACAGATGTCACTGCTAAAAAGCCATGATCATGCACCATGGTGCGAAGTGAAAGAATCTTTGATTTAAAGAAGTTTGGTATTCATAAGTATTTTTACTAATTAATCATTTATTTTTGGGTTAGCAATATTTATCTTTCCTTTCTGCCAGTTTTGAATCCAGCCAATCTCTAATTTCTGTAATTAATTTTCTACCAATCACAGTCTTCTTCTTCGACTTTGAGTGTAACTTTTAAATTCACCAATAAAAATGAGTGGGTGTGGCTAGTTTAATCTTGAATGGTCTCGAACTTTCCCGAGTGTTTATAAACTGCGGATTTTCACGTCTCTTGGCCAACTGATCGTCAGCTTACTAAGTGTGTGTGTCAAGCAGGAGGCGGGAGGCCTCTTTCACCAGGCAGCAGTTCTTCGACAAGGCAATGGCCACATAACATCTTACCTTCTTGCTAGCTCCGCAGTTTAACCCGAGGGAAAGGTCTGAAACATTACCTATGTAATCTAGTTTTCCTAAATATGTAACTTTCTGCCGGCTAATGTAAAACATAAAATCTTTAATTGTAAATCAGGGATAGAGAGTGATGTACCCTCTCGAGCTCCCCTTCATATTGGGCTGAGGTGACTACGTTTTGTAATTGGTTTTCTTCCTTTCCATAATGTTCTAATTTATTCTTATACGAGTCACATCCATAGTTTGGGAATAGCCCCTGTTTCATCGGCCTAGTGTCCGTTAGGTTTTAAGTGTTCATATCTAGGAGTGCAAGCATTCGCCTCCTTTCATTTCGTGTTCGGGCCATTTATTTAACTGTTCTTTCTTTTTACACGAAGGCCCTATAGGTTGGGTACGAGATACCCCTGTTTCAATTTGTAAGTTGAGCCATGGAAGGCCAAAAGGTGTAAGATAGTTTTGGTGTTGCCTCGAGTAGGCTTGAGAACTGAGAGCACGTTAGCTCTTTTTCAAGTGTTGTAAATGCCTCTGGGAGGCCTGATACTGTAATTGCTGGAGCAAGTGCTCCATGTATTAGGGGATTTCTGCCCTTGAGTAAATTTGTGCTCTTTTGTAAATTTGAGCTGAGTGCTCAAGAATTGTAATGCGAGGGGCTTCAAGCCCGGATTTTTAAACAGTCACTAAATTTTGGATTTTCTTGTCTTGTCTAAAATTTGTCAGTGTACCTGACGTATCATTGTTATGAAAATTTGTTAAGGTTGAATTTAAGAAAATATAACTTTCAGTTTAAGTTTTGAATTCTTTTCTTGACATTGTAAGTAGAACCATTCATCCCGGCACCTTCTTTCACCTCTGTTGGTCCACAAATATCCCGGAACATAATATAAAATAACATGTCCTGACCGACTGATTCATCATCGCCGAACCAAAAATACTGGACATAAAGAAATGAAATTTTGAGGATACGTTTGTTAGCGTGTAGATGCTCACTAAAGGACGGTTTTTGGGTATTTCATCGCTAAGTGGGCCAAAAGGGGGCTGAATTGTTTACATGAGTATATCTATATTTCTAAAGCTTAAAAGTTTACAGACGTAAAAATTGGTATAAGGAATCTCCTTTAAAAATAAAGAAACACGTATTTTTGTTTCCGGAAAATCCCATTAGTAGGTGGAAAACGGTAAAAGGTGGTCGATTACCTTTTAAGAGGAGACTTATATCTCAAAAACTGAATACAGTATGTTACAGACGTGAAAGTTGGTATTTTGAATCCCCTTTAAAAATAAAGAAACGCGGTTTTTTTTTCTTTCGGAAAGTCCACTTAAGGGGCTGGGGGTGGAAAGAAGTGAAGTGAATTATTTTTATGAGGATACTTTTATATAAGAAACTGAAGATTTTACACACATGAAAACTGGTATTTGGAATATCCTTTAAAAATAAACGCTTTTTAAGAAAATCCACTAAAGGGGCTGAAAAAATTGAAAAATCGGGTGAATTTTTAAAATGAGTACCGGTATATCTACAATATTAATCAAAAGGTTAACATATTACAGACATGAAACTTTTTATTTGGAAAGCCCTTTTAAAATACAGGAACATGTATTTTTTGTTTTCGGGAAAGGCACTTAATGGGGATGAAGGAAGAGTTTATTTTCATGAGGATACCTATATCTCAAAAACTGAAGATGTTACAGATGTATAAAATTGGTATTGGAAATCTTCTTTAAAAGTGAAGGAACATGTGTTTTTGTTCTTCCGAAAATCCACTTAGGTGAGGGTGCTGTGGGGGAATTCCGCCACCAGTGCACCTGCAAGTTCAACAAAGAGCGCCAAGAAGGTCGACGCTCTGCGGGAGAGCGTACCTCTACGTCCTCCGCCACGCGTGCACCTGCAAGGTCAACGCAGAACGCCAAGTAGGTCGACGCTCTGCGGGAGATCGTACCTCTACGTCCTCCGCCACGAGCGCACCTGCAAGGTCAACGCAGAACGCCAAGTAAGTCGACGCTCTGCGGGAGAGCGCACGTGTAGGTCCCCCGCCACGAGTGCACCTGCAAGGTCAACGCAGAACGCCAAGTAGGTCGACGCTCTGCGGGAGAGCGCACGTGTAGGTCCCCCACCACGAGTGCACCTGCAAGGTCAACGCAGAGTGCCAAGTAGGTCGACGCTCTGCAGGAGAGCGTACCTCTACGTGCTCCGCCATGAGCGCACCTCCAGAGTCAACGCAGAGTGCCAAGTAGGTCGACGCTCTGCAGGAGAGCGCATGTGTAGGTCCCCCGCCACGAGTGCACCTGCAAAGTCAACGCAGGGCGCCAAGTAGGTCGACGCTCTGCGGGAGAGCGTACCTCTACGTCCTCCGCCACGAGCGCACCTGCAAGGTCAACGCAGAGTGCCAAGTAGGTCGACGCTCTGCGGGAGAGCGTACCTCTACGTCCTCCGCCACGAGCGCACCTGCAAGGTCAACGCAGAGTGCCAAGTAGGTCGACGCTCTGCAGGAGAGCGCATGTGTAGGTCCCCCGCCACGAGTGCACCTGCAAGGTCAACGCAGAGTGCCAAGTAGGTCGACGCTCTGCGGGAGAGCGTACGTGTACGTTCCCCGCCACGAGCGCACCTGCAAGGTCAACAAAGAGCGCCAAGTAGGTCGACGCTCTGCGGGAGAGCGCACGTGTACGTTCCCCGCCACGAGTGCACCTACAAGGTCAACAAAGAGTGCCAAGTAGGTCGACGCTCTGCGGGAGAGCGTACGTGTACGTTCCCCGCCACGAGCCCACATGCAAGGTCAAAGCAGGGCGCCAAGTAGGTCCACGCTCTGCGGGAGAGCGCACGTGTAGGTCCCCTGCCACGAGTGCACCTGCAAGGTAAACAGAGAGCGCCAAGTAGGTCGGTTCTCTGCGGGAGAGCGCATGTGTAGGTCCCCCACCACGAGTGCACCTGCAAGGTCAACGCAGAGTGCCAAGTAGGTTGACGCTCTGCAGGAGAGCGCAGGTGTAGGTCCCCCGCCACGAGTGCACCTGCAAAGTCAATGCAGGGCGCCAAGTAGGTCGACGCTCTGCGGGAGAGCGCACGTGTACGTTCCCCGCCACGAGTGCACCTCCAGAGTCAACGCAGAGTGCCAAGTAGGTCGACGCTCTGCGGGAGAGCGTACCTCTACGTCCCCCGCCACGAGTGCACCTGCAAGGTCAACGCAGAGTGCCAAGTAGGTCGACGCTCTGCGGGAGAGCGTACCTCTACGTCCTCCGCCACGAGCGCACCTGCAAGGTCAACGCAGAGTGCCAAGTAGGTCGACGCTCTGCGGGAGAGCGTACCTCTACGTCCTCCGCCACGAGCGCACCTGCAAGGTCAACGCAGAGTGCCAAGTAGGTCGACGCTCTGCGGGAGAGCGTACCTCTACGTCCTCCGCCACGAGCGCACCTGCAAGGTCAACGCAGAGCGCCAAGTAGGTCGGTGCTCTGCGGGAGAGCGCATGTGTAGGTCCCCCGCCGTGTGAGCACCTGCAAGGTCAACGCAGAACGGCAATTGGGTCGACAGTCTGCGGGAGAGCGCAGGTGTAGGTCCCCCGCCTCGAGCCCACATGCAAGGTCAACGCAGAGCGCCAAGTACGCCGACGCTCTACCGGAGAGCGCATGTGTAGGTCCTCCGCCATGAGCGCACCTGAGGGTCAACACAGAGCGCCAAGTAGGTCGACGCTCTGCCCGAGAGCGCGCGTGTAGTTCCCCGCCACGAACGCACCTGCAAGGTCAAAGCAGAGCGCGAAGTAGCTCACCCACTAGCGGGAGAGCAGCACGTCTGTCTGCGCACACTACAATCAGAACACAGACCATGGCTCCCCACCAAATCAGAGCACAAACACACACCCAACGTGGGCGTTCCCAGACCACGCTTCCCCACTAATCAGAGAGGGGACCACAACCCCAGCAAACCCCTCCCACCTCACGCATCCCAAGTGGGTTAGAACCTGCGTATCTGCACTACTAATATATGTACGAGGTCTGTAGGTGGGCCGGTACAAGATTGCACTTGACCTTGTAGTTCATGTTGGCACTACTGCAAAAAAATAATTGAAGAACTTCACCGGTCGGTCAGAATGACTAATCCACTATATTTGTCAAATTCAGTTGTGCATTGTATACGTATTAGTTCGTATTTAATTTCATATAGTGCGTGTAACCTTTTATTTACTTACAAAATCATGAACATTTTTAAAACATGTATTGTTTAAGTGAGCTGCAAAATAAAGATGAACTATTTGTAATTTGGTTGTTGGCAATAGGGCTAGTATAGAGGTGTCGTCTATAACTACCTTGACTTCCGTATTGAAGTGTTGCCGCTTGTGTGTCGTCGCGAGCACGTGGGCGGGTGTGATTCGCACGATGATGAAAGTGGCGTTTTGTTGTGAGGTAACTGCGAAGGTTTTTGTAACTAGTGCAGTGCGATGTCACGGAAACGACAACTTGGCGATGAATCGCGAAGTGATAACCCTTTGCGCCGATGAGTGCCCCTGAATAGTCAGGCATGTGAATTAGTGCTGAGAACTCGCGAGTTTTACGAGAGGGAGAGGGAATTCGTACGCTTGTATGGTCGTCCCTCTGTTCTTTCAGTTCAAGTCGTGGAACGTACAAGTCAAACATTAGGGCTTTCAAAGCGTACTGTTATTCAGAAAGGCGTTCTCCTCCAGGAACTGAAGGAAAAGGATTGGGGAACCTAGCAGTAGCGGAAACGGGGCTCATGGTAGGGACTTGTTTTTTAGCACTCCAGGAAAGAAACGATTTAAGGCATCTCCTGTAAAAGGAATTGATTTTTTCCAGGCTGATGCAATACGAAGACACGTGTGCGATTATTACAGCAGGAAGGAATACCCTATTGTGGCAAAATTACTGGTATCCCTTAGACAGGGGATAAAACTTCCTTAAAATTGGTACTGCGAGCCATAGGTTTCAGATTTTAAAAAAGCTGAACGGAAGAAAAATGCTGCCTGAAAAGTCGCACATCGTGATGGCTAGGAATATTGTTTCTGAATAAACTTGTCGGTAAGGATCTGCACGAGGTAATATGGTTGGATGAGACGTGGGCGAATGCTGGGGAGTGCATTGCTAAATCTTGGACTGATGACACTCCTAAAAGCTCCGGTAATCAACCGACTGGAAAGGCGCCAGATTAACAATAGCGCACGCAGATTCTTCCAGTGGTTTTGTGGAAGGTGGTCTTCTAATGTTCCTATCGAAAAAAATTGTGATTATCACGAAGATATGGACTATGTTCGCTTTTTTAGATTGGTTTAAGAAGCTCCTGCTTCAGCTGAAAGGCCCTTCTGTCATTGTTATGGACAATGCACCTTACCACTTCCTAATAATGGACAAGGCCCTTCTTCGAGCGCCCGTAAAGAACTGTTAGTGGAATGGCTGCAGGCAAGAAATATCCCAGCGCATACGGGTACGACTAAATTAGCCGTATATATGCACTGGTGAAACAAATCAAACCGGTTCCTCCGACGTATGTAGTCGATGAGGTAGCTAAGAACAAGGGCACGAGGTTGTTCGGTTGCCGCCGTACCACTGTCACTTCAATCATATTGAGTTGGTATGGAGTGAAGTGAAACATTACGTACGCACAAATAACAAGTCTTTCACAATTACTGAAGTGGAAAGACTGTTCCGGGAGGGTATTGCTCTGATGGATGCGGCTTCATTTAGGAAGAAAGTTAGCCATGTCGCAGCATTAACTAACTCGGCAATGGCAATAGATGGCATTATCAGTGACTGTCAGGAGTTAATGATCTGCCTGGACGACGACGATGACAACAGCGAAGGCGACGGTAGTGATGGCAGTGATCTGGAAGGTTTGGAGAGTCTCTACCAATGTGAATAAGGTAAGAAGAATAACGTTTCTGAGTTTTCGTATATTTAATAGATAGTACTCTAAATCTTTTGTGTAGCACCGGTGTATATTATTGCAACATTTATTTGTGTATTTAAAGTGAGATTCTTGTCTGCCGATTTCTTCCGTATTTTCTAACATCACGATAATATGAACTTCGTAGTAGATTTATCTCGTATCATTTTGTGTGATAATCAGGGCCGGATTAACGGGTGGGCTAAAGGGACTGCAGCCCTGGGCCCCGCGTGCTAAGGGACCCCGGCCCTTGGCCGAACCTAAAATTGTACAAAAAGGCCTACTGCTCCACCTTGGTGCATGTATGTGAATATTTACGCTCGCAAAATATCGAACATGCACTCTTTCCTTCCTTCCTTCCTTCCTTCCTTCCTTTCTTCCTTCCTTCCTTCCTTCCTTCCTTCCTTCCTTCCTTCTTATCAGCTGTCCGCGTTAGTATTTCATCACTGCTAGAATCAATTACCGTCCGGAGACACAAATCCTAGCTACTTACTGTAATTATTGTAAAGGTTATTGCTGATGAAAATTTAAATCTGGCAGCTTGCGAGTACGGCAGAGGCGGAAGGGGTAAGAGGTCTAGGAAGTGAGCGGGAGGGGACAGGGAAAGCACGGTGGAATGCGCATGCTATACTATACCTTTGCATCAGGAAGAGAACTTCCAGTTCACCTCTGATTATTGAACCATTCGTAAGTTACAACTGTAATGTTCTTGTAAAATGGATAGAAAATATCCTAGAGGTGCCAAAACACGTAAGTTCTGTTTCGTATGTCGATTTGATAGTGATGAGACAAATGTAAAAGATGTTTTGGCATTATGACATATTAACATGAAAAATAGAGAAAAATTGTAGTCTATTTCAACACTTCCCTATTCATCAATTTAAGTGTAAGTAGTTCTATTACGACTTCAGTATGCTAGTCTTATGTGTTGTTACGAAGAAGGGGCCCCACATTTTTAAATAGCCCAGGTCCCCCAAACACCTTAATCCGGCACTGGTGATAATTGTAAAATTAATCGGTGTGTTGGAAGTGCGATTGTTGTCGGCCGATTTGATTTGTATCGTTTATCATCGCGATGACATTAAAAACATTTCTCTCATGTTTCTAAAATCGCACGTGTCATGCAATCAACTGGTATGGCGGCAACATCGCTTCGTGCTGTCATATCAGAGCCATCTACAGTTAAAGCCGGAAGGAACGCTTGGCAACGCTGTATCTATCTGTCAAGCGGAGGCAGAGAGAAGAGGGGGCGTGTTCGATTTTGAATGACTTCACACATATTCACTACATTTAGACCAACACGATGATTATGATAAATGCACACTCCTCGTAAAATGGCACTAAGAAACACGCACATCAGTAAATGCATTCACTGAAGTTAGAAATACACATTTTACATGAATAAAAACAAAACACTTTAAGAACAGTACTCACAAGCTCGATGATTGTGGAGCGTTGACAGTTTCCTCCGCTTAGTGTTTTTTTTTTTATCCTCACTGCTGACAAAATTCGTGTTCTTCATCTGCGTTCATCACTTATTTAACACGACATTGTAAAATGAAGACAATAAACAATCTATCGCACCATTATTGTCACACCCACAATGACGGCGTTCAAAGCAGAACTGTTGATTGTCATCTCTTCCTAAAGCAGCTCATGACAGAGAAAACATGATTATTTTCACAACCCAGATGGTC
This sequence comes from Anabrus simplex, assembly GCF_040414725.1. NCBI lineage: Eukaryota > Metazoa > Arthropoda > Insecta > Orthoptera > Tettigoniidae > Anabrus > Anabrus simplex. Next base: position 91,500,969 of record NC_090272.1, on the reverse strand, counting down.
TTCGTATACCACTGTTCTGCAGACACACACAATACAATGTGATGGCATCCCTAATCCACCTGTGTGAAGTTTTTCAAAATAGGGATTACCTATTTCATTACTCTGCAGGAGACCTAAACAAGTGTCACAGCTTATCCTTCTGGATATTGTCCTTATTGTATACCCAGAAATGTACAGCATATTACCCCTGACATCTCAAAAAGCCCACCAAAAATAGCACATGATAAATGTGAGTCTAACTTGTTTATTTCCTTATTGAGCCCAGTAGCATCTGTCTTGATGGAATCAGATATTTCTAATTGGCTACAGCCAAACCTCACTTTTCCATACCATCACCACCACCCCCGCAACCCTAGAACACCCGTAATCCTAATTTTCATCTCACTTTCTAGGACTTGAGGTGCAGTAACATTGTAGTTACAATCGATAAGCCATAAGTACTGACTAAACCTTCTTTCTAAGTTGAAAAATGAAAACCTACAACCTGTTTTCCAGTCATTGACCGGGTCAGAGATGTAATGAATGAAGTAGATATAGGCTATTAGTACGATGGGGTCGCCACTCCCAAAGTGATTTATTAATGAATGATAGATGCTATGAAATCAGAATGGAGAGTTTTGCTGGAATGAAAGATGACAGGGAAAACCGGAGTACCCGGAGAAAAACCTGTCCCGCCTCCGCTGTGTCCAGCACAAATCTCACATGGAGTGACCGGGATTTGAACCACGGTATCCAGCGGTGAGAGGCCGACGCGCTGCCGTCTGAGCCACGGAGGCTCTCTTACTAAGTTATCAGTTTGAAAGTTTCTTGACAGTAAATAATTTGCTTTCACAGTTCCGAACGAAACTTTTTGAGTAAGGCCTAACTCTTTTTCCTTTTCGTCTAAACAATAATAATAATAATAATAATAATAATAATAATAATAATAATAATAATAAAGAAAGCTTGATTGAGTTGTTTGCTTAACGTCTTCCATTATTGGGAGAATACGCTAATAATAATAATAATAATAATAATAATAATAATAATAAAGAATCCATCTGAGAAAAGCTTGAAACTCAAAAACTCATGGACACAAGAAAGACGGCAGGCCCATAGTGAAAGGATGAGGAAGTTTTTGGAAGATAAGAACAAGAAGATGAAGAATACCACTGCTATTTAATGGTTCCACGTGCTCCTTAAGGGGCTAAATTAATGTATATATATATATATATAATAGTAATAATAATAATAGCTATTTCCTTTACGTCCCACTAACTACTTTTACGGTTTTTGGAGACGCCAAGGTCCCGGAATTTAACCCCTCAGGAGTTCTTTTACGTGCCAGTACATCTACCGACACGAGACTGACGTATTTGAGCACCTTCAAATACCCCCGTATTGAGCTGGGCTTAGAAAGCCACCTCAACAGTTCAAGCTACTCAGCCCTGCTTAGCCTTCACATTATTTCGATAACAGGCTCTACGTATGCTTATTCTATCACTTATCTTGTTATATATAAGTACTCGAACTTATTCGTGAAAAATTAAACGAAACACGAGACGAAGTTCACTAAACATCAACATGCACGGATAGACCCCGCGCTTTCACCTTGGCCTCCACTGGATGTTGCCAAACTTACATGACTCCGGCTTGTAACTGTAGTTGGCTATGGTCATGTGCAACCTTACGCCGGCCCACTAATAGAATGCCTTTTATTTTCTCACAATTCTTTTGTGAATACACTCGTTTCTCTTTCGATTTATCGGAACTCTTTGTCTCCTCTGTGGATGGAGTCAAATGATGCTTTATACATACCCCGTGCATAGAGGCTACTAAGAGGGGAAACAAGCACAGAATCTGTACTCGCGCTCTCATCTTCTAAGCCCACCATGATTCTGTGTGTTTCTGTGTACGAGTGCGATTTTTTTCTAACATTTTCATCACAGAAATACTAGGAGTGAAATTAACCACAAACCTTTCTGCCATTCGCTGTACATGGTTGACTTGAAGCTTCCTTGTCGTGGTAGCAGGGCGGGGCTGTGGGCCCTCCCCCGACATCAATTTACGGCGACAGGCCAGCTAGCTTGGGTAAGGTATATTCATTTATTATTTCTGTTTCGTACCAGCTGGGTGGCTCAGACGGTTGAGGTGCTGGCCTTCTGACTCCAACTAGGCAGGTTCGATTCTGGCTCAATCCGGTAGTATTTGAAAGTGCCCAAATACGTCAGCCTCGTGTGTGTAGATTTACGGGCACATAAAAACTCCTGCGGGACGAAATTCCAGCATCTCTGTCTCCGACAATCATGAAAGTAGTTAGTAGGACGTAAATCAACTTATACTATTAACATTATTGTTGTTTGATATGAGGTTCCGCTTTGACTTCCTCATTTCATATGTACAGATAAAGGAAGAATCCAACTTTTAATACATTTTCAAAGCTCTGTAATGAGGAATTTGTAAAAGAAAAAAAAAACCCCTAGAAAAGCCAAATGAGCTGGGAATTGTTCCGCAGATGATTTAAGGGTGTTTGTATACATAACTTTCAAGAATCTGTTATTTTAAACATTTTTGTCTCTGCCCCTGCTTCATCTACAACAATGTAACTTTCTAAATAGGAAATATTTCATGTTTATACTAGAACAACACATTTCACAGCTATCGTTTAAATTATGAAATTTACTGATTCGATATGGGGGCTGTTAACATTGATATTCACAGCTTCAATCATAGCTAGGCCTATTGCTATTATTATTATTATTCCGAGGTATCTGTGGAACAGCAGAGGTGAAAGAAGGTGCGGGCTGGAATGGGTCTAAGTATAAGTCCGAAAGATGAATTTAAAATTTTAAAAAAGGTTATATTTTCAACAGACAACAATATTTAACAACTTTTCACTAGGTGAAATAACAAAGAAAATCAGGTACAATGCAACTTTACAAAAGAAAGCACAAGATAAGGAGTTCTTTACAAATTCTGGGCTACGAGCCCAAATTCGTCAATCCTTGAGTTCTCAGCTCACAACCACAAAATACCAAAAGGCAGAACGCCCCTAATTACATGGAGCACTAGCTGCCAGCAATCAAAAGTCACGCCTCCCCGAGGCACCTTTCAAAATACCATAAAGAGCTGACCCGCTCTCAATCTTTCAAGCCTATTAAGAGGTCATAAACGGACTTTACACTTAACTGCCAATAAGGCATACTTATAAATAAACAGGGGTGACTTGTACCCATTCTACCTGGGCCTTAGTGGACAAATACTAGGTTAATAAAAACGGCCCAAAACGCAAAAGGAATGGAGGCGTGAATTAGCATCCTAAATACACATTTTAAAACCTAAGAGGCACTCGGCCGATAATACAGGGGCTAATCCCAATCTATGGAGGTGACTAGTATACAAGATAAATTTTACACATTAAGAAGGAAGAGAAAAACGGTTACGAAAACATAGTCACCTCAAATTCAAAATGAAGAGGAGCTCGAGAGGGTAAAGCACTCTCTATCCCCGCTTTACAGTTAAAGAGATTTGTAGATTTTACATAGACTGAAAAGGGATTTACATTTTAAAGAGGTGGGTTACATGTTAAAGGTTTCGAACCTTCCCCGCAAGTTAAACTGCTGAGCTAGCGAGAAATAAAGGTTAAAGAGCCATTACCTTGTTGGAGAGCTGCTGCCTGAAGAAAGAGGCGCTTCCTGCCCCCTGCTACATATTCACACACTGAGTTAGATGTTATACGAGTGGCCCGGAGACAAGAAAATCAGCAGTTTTTATACCCTTGCGGAAAATTCGAGACCTTTCATGAATGATTAGGACCCGCCCACAAAAGTTTTATTGGCTAACAGCAAAAACTTATACACAAGGCGATGAAGGAACACGTTATTGGTGAGAAATTAATTACAGAAATTTAGGATTGGTTAAATTCAAAACAGGCGGAAAGGAAGCTTAATATTGCCAACCCTCACATAAAAGAACAAAATTTAGTAAAGAGAAAACTTACGAATACAAAATTTCTCCAAGAAAGCTCATTCCTTCGCACCAGAGTGCATAATCATAGTTTTTAGTAGAGACATCTGTTAGAGAATGTCCACACTTCTTGATCAACAAAAGCAAATCAAAACCCACCTAGAGACATCTTCTGATAAACAGGAGAGTTAATTCAGTTGTTACAGTTCAGGGTTTCTCCTATAGAGAAGTTTCAATTGGCGCAAGATTTGAACTTGTGTCGTAGAGGTGTACCGCCCGGTACAATTATTATTATTATTGTTATTATTATTATTATTATTATTATTATTATTATTATTATTATTATTATTATATTTGAGTTATGCTTTTTTAATTACTCTGTTTAAAGTCTCTCCTACAAAACCGACCACTTCCGGTACTATAATATATTTTGGTTATTTCTTGTGAATGCAAGTAATAGTTGCCCAAACAACTACGTGATTCTGATCAGTTCTGTTGACATTATACCTTGGAAATAAAGGGCAGGTTATTTATACAAAATTACACAGTTCAGAAGTTCTGAAACAGATTTGTGGGAAATCCGTGATAAAGTGTTCTTATACACGCATTAACTTTCACTGACCGCTAAACGCATTATCTTGCGTTTTAATTCATGGCATCAAACCTAATGGAAGTAATTACACAATTATTTCGCCAGAACATCCTGATATAGTTTTATTACAAATAAAATATAGAGAGTCTCTCATATAAAACCAGACTGAATGCACGGTGTTTGTACTTTGCGCTACGGCAACTGCAGTGTGGGAGGCGAGCGCATAGTTCTTGACCTTGTAAGCAGCCTGCACGTGTTCGACCTGGCGAGCATGAGTCGCCAGTCTGCATCTCAGCTGTTAACATGGTGAGACAGATACCGTTGGAACACCGTATTTTCGTATGTAAAAGTTCCGGTTTCATCTTAATGATCGTGTGAACGGTCTAACTCTCGCTATTAGTGTGCAGAAAATCCTAATGGTGTTTACGAAGTCCCTCATTATGATATGAAGATTGGTGTTTGGTGTGCTGTTAGTGCAAGACCAATAATTGGGCCTATTTTCTTCGAGACGACAGTAAATGCAGAAAGGTACGCCATTCTTCCATCAGTTAACGAAAGAAAATAGATAGAAAATAGAAAATAGATCTCAGAGAGTTAGAGTAGGTGAAGCTTTGTCTGACCCTGTAATAATTAAGAGGGGAGTTCCTCAGGGCAGTGTTATCGGACCTTTATGTTTTCTTATATATATAAATGATATGAGTAAAGGAGTGGAATCGGAGGTAAGGCTTTTTGCGGATGATGTTATTCTCTATAGAGTGATAAATAAGTTACAAGATTGTGAGCAACTGCAACGTGACCTCGAAAATGTTGTGAGATGGACAGCAGGAAATGGTATGTTGATAAACGGGGCTAAAAGTCAGGTTGTGAGTTTCACAAATAGGAAAAATCCTCTCAGTTTTAATTACTGCGTTGATGGGGTGAAAGTTCCTTTTGGGGATCATTGTAAGTATCTAGGTGTTAATATAAGGAAAGATCTTCACTGGGGTAATCACATAAATGGGATTGTAAATAAAGGGTACAGATCTCTGCACATGGTTATGAGGGTGTTTAGGGGTTGTAGTAAGGATGTAAAGGAGAGTGCATATAAGTCTCTGATAAGACCCCAACTAGAGTATGGTTCCAGTGTATGGGACCCCTCACCAGGATTACCTGATTCAAGAACTGGAAAAAATCCAAAGAAAAGCAGCTCGATTTGTTCTGGGTGATTTCCGACAAAAGAGTAGCGTTACAAAAATGTTGCAATGTTTGGGTTGGGAAGAATTGAGAGAAAGAAGAGCTGCTCGACTAAGTGGTATGTTCTGAGCTGTCAGCGGAGAGATGGCGTGGAATGACATTAGTAGACGAATAGGTTTGAATGGCGTCTATAAAAGTAGGAAAGATCACAATATGAAGATAAAGTTGGAATTCAAGAGGACAAACTGGGACAAATATTCATTTATAGGAAGGGGAGTTAGGGATTGGAATAACTTACCAAGGGAGATGTTCAATAAATTTCCAATTTCTTTGAAATCATTTAGGAAAAGGCTAGGGTGCAACAGATAGGGAATCTGCCACCTGGGCGGCTGCCCTAAATGCAGATCAGTATGATTGATTGATTGATTGATTGATTGATTGATATTGAAGGAAAATCGCGTGGATGACTTCAAGATTCATCCCCTGCTCATACAGCAGAAGATTCCCTTCTTACAATCTCGGAAGTGTTTGCAGACAGAGTGATCAGTGCTCGTCTATTTCTCCACCCCACCCCACCACTCGTTCTCCAGATTTAACAGTGTGTGATTTTTAATTGTGAGGTAAACTGAAAGAAAAAATGATGTCGAACAAATCCTCACACATTGGAGGAACTGAAAGAAAACATTACGAATGAAATCAGAAACATCACAGGGGCAGAACTTACTCGCGTCAGCCACAGTGTGGTTACCAGGTCCACTGTCTGTTTAACACAGGAAGGATGACACTTCCAGCATCTTTCATAAGGTAACATGTAATATAAGATTGCATACACGCTTAATGCAGGGCGACCGCGCGCGTCATAAGTTCGGCTGAGGCAGCTGCCTTAGCGCAGAGAACAAACACTGTGCGTTCGGTCTGAGTTTATAAGAGAGACCCTGTTAATTGAGAAATCGATTTCTTTAACTTTGTAACACATACTAATCTCTTTAAAGTAAACTAGAACCAGAAGCAGCTCTGTAACGTTGCCGTCACTGAAAAGGCGTACTAGGAAAAAGGAGGAGAGAGGTAGTTTCCGGTTACCTAATCCACTGAATCAGAAGATGTTATTACACATAGGTTTGCCTAACTCGCTCAAATGCATACGCCAACTGATCATATGAGCAACACTTACTCTCCCTTCAAATCAAGGTCTACCGGGCGAGTTGGCCGAGCGGTTAGGGGCACGCAGCTGTGAGCTTGCATCGGGAGATAGTGGAGTCGAACCCCACTGCTGGCAGCCCTGAAGATGGTTTTCCATGGTTTCCCATTTTCATACCAGGCAAATGTTGGTGCTGTACCTTAAGGCCACGTCCGCTTCCTTCCCACTCCTAGGCCTTTCCTATTCCATCGTCGCCACAAAACCTATCTGTGACGATGCAACGTAAAACAAATTTAAAAAATCAGGATCTGGCTGCGCAAGGAATGGTATTACTAGCATCACTCACACCTTAGTCCGTAAAGTGGCGGACACTCCCCACCGCAGGAGGGGCGCAGGGAATAATGCAAGGGGGGCCGGCTGTTACATAAAGTGCTTTGAGGATATTATTTCGTTTTAGTGTGAGTACAATTTCTGAATTTTCTCTTAGTCGAGTGCATTCTTTTGTTTTTCAGTCATTCGTAAAGATACATTATTATTATTATTATTATTATTATTATTATTATTATTATTATTATTATTATTATTATTATTATTATTATTATTATTATTATTATTATTATTATTATTATTATTATTATTATTATTATTATTATTTGGCCTTGTCAACCACCCTCGCCGAGTCTGAATTAAATACGAAAGTTGAGGTCGTGTGCCCTTCCCGAAGCCGTGTGGCATTCCATGCGAAAATCCGAATCCTGTGTCACAGATGCTGGAAACCTAGTCGTTCGGTTGGGAAGCTAAGAACAATGCCACTGTGCTATCATGCCCCCCATTATCTGATAATTTAATTAATTAGACTGATTCATATATCCAAACAGATCATTTCGTGAGTCGGTTGATTTTGTTGATGCTTTTTTGCTGAGATTTTTGGCACAAAGTACGAGTAGCACGAACGAATAAAAATAAAGGGGGCGCAAGTAATTGTATGTTTCAGAAGGCGGACCTCTGCCTTAGTCAAAGCCAAGTATGAGACAGACAGGTCGATGAAAACAACAAACTTGTTCTAACCCTACCACAAGACAGAACACCGTTATTCTCAGAACTTGTCAGCTGTTATATCCGCCTCTTTGCTGGCTTCTTCAATACGCTGTATTCCTGTCCTGCACAATGCTCCAGATTTCATTACAATATTTATGCTTTTTCTGCACCTTGCTGTTAATAATATTTAGCCTATTTTTTTTTTCTAAATTTATTATACTGGACAGAGATAGCAACACTATCTTACCTCTTCAACTCTGCTAATTTTCTTTTTCTTCGCATTTTCTCCTAGTTTGCTTGGGTCGGCGTTTCATGCGAATTTGGTCCAGTACTACCAGCAGATGCCCTTCGTAGCTCCAACGCCATGTAGAGGGCTGAAATCGTAATTCGTATTTCTGTGGTCGGTGGTAGCGTAGTGTGGTATGTTGTGTGAAGATGAAGATATGTATGTAAAAGACAATCACCAACAAAAATATAAAATTTCCGAGCCAGAATAATTAACCACACGCAATTAATATTCCCGGCCCAGTCGAGAATCGGACCTGGGACCCACTGACTCGAACGCCAGTACGCTCGACCATTCAATCCAAAAAGCCGAACTCACGTTCTTCAGATTGTACCAGGTATTCCTGAGGTCACTGGCTTATTATGTTATGCAAGTTCCTTAATGTCTTACCAAACCGGACAGGATTTTTGGTGACAATTGGTTAGGAAAGGTCTAGTACTAGGAAGGAACTGAACGTCGCCTTAATCGAGGTAGAACTCCAGTATTTGCCTGATTGAAAATTGGTCGTGCAAAATTATCTTCCAGGTTGCGGATGGTGGGATTCATACCATCATCTCTCGAATGGAAGCTAACACCCGAACCGCACAGCCAAGTCGCTCGGTTCGGTTTGGTTTTGTCTTCTTGCGCTTCTTTCAGGTGGAAATTCCGACCTGGATTCGAAACTAAGCCATTCAGGTCGTAATTCAACAACCAAGCCACTGCACTAATTACGTCCCCCTCCCTCGCACCCCCTCCCCCTATACATATCAATACAAGAATGTGTGATGATAAATGTAATGTCATACAGTGTTATAATGCGCACTTAACGTCACGAACTCGGTACACAAAGTAGAAGTGTACAATAGGCGATAAGCAGGCTATATATGAACTTATTAACTAATTTCTACTGTATAGCTATGAAATGGTAATCTAATATTAATTTTTGAAATGTCACTTGAATTCTTAATTGAAAAGGTGTAAAAATCTGGTTGGTCACTATGAACTAGCGACGGGATGGTAGCGGCTATCACTACCTCTCTGAAGCTGAACAATCGTAAGTGTTGCAGTTCGTATCATAAGAAACGGACATATTTGGAGCTTGTCACCAGGGGTCGACTACCTAGCTGTTTGGCTTCTTAAAACAACATGCATAACCATATTCTTACGCTTATTAATTATCCAAAGGTATTCTTTGTACCATTCCTCCTGGTTATTCAATCTTCATATTGCTCTCACACCGTGCTATCCCATTTCTGTTCACAGAGTGTATTTCCTACATGTCCAGCAACCCGCGGTACATGTCTGCACGTAGAGTTGCCTAAAATCTGAATGTAAAGATGAATGTTGAATATAACAACTGGATGTAGAATCATTATTACCATTATTTCCCGGTTTATTTGTGACGGGTGGTGGTGATTGTTTTAAGAGGAAGTACAAGTGGGCAACCATCTATTTTGTTTGCGACACTAGATGTCTTAAGCCCTGTGAGAGTCCTCTCACGATTCGCCCATAATCACAATTCCAATAGACCTTCGAGGGGCTTCCAATTCTGTTTCTCTCTAAAGTGAGTTAAAACCGTTCCAGACGGTCAAAGTTGTCTCGCATTTGGCGCAGTGACGTATAGATTGTGCAGGAAGCGTTAAGCTAACTCCGAGCTGCAAATTGTAAACCGCTGTGAGGATCTTTCTGGCCACCTCCAAACTAATTCCACAGCACCGAATGATGAACTCAAAACTTTGACACTAAGATTCTTGCAATATCCCGGAATATCAAAACCATGTTCAGAGCTGCCGGCAGTGGAGTTCTCTTGTTGTTACGTAGCTACGGTCCTTGATTCGATGCCTCACTAGTTTGAAGCACGCCCATTAGGGCAGGTGTGGGGTGATGCGGCGTCCGAGCGCGCGCTCATTACTCGCTGTTACTAGCCGACAGCGTCGTTTGATTTGTTTCAGGTATCATTTCAAATCTGAATAGACATAGGCTACACTCCACGAGAGGTGCTAATATATTTCTTCTGAAAATTCTGTGTTGCAACAACGTTTGATATGTACTTTCACATCGCCGTGGCCTCACTGGACAAGCAAGGCGTGTCTGACGTCACATCAGCATCGGATGTACTATGATTATCATCTTGTGTGCGTATCTCTTGGACGGGACGAGATATCTCCGATTCTTTTACCATTATGTTTGACTCGATGAAAACAATATAGTTCTACTGTATGCGACTCGTTGCGCGGAAAGGGACCTAAAGCAGGACTTTTTATTTTTGAGATTTTGTGGTTCTAAAATTGGCACGAGATACTGAGCATTAAAAAATGAGTTTATGCTTCTAGGTGCAACACTTCAGAAGATAGCCTGGTAATTATTGACTGTTGCTGTTAAGAAAATAGTATTTTGAAAAAGAAAACGCGAATACACATTTAACTAATTTTTCTATCATATGTAGCAAGTTTTCATAACACGGAGTGGCGAAAACTCAAACAGCTGTGTAACTCAGTATATTAAGAATACCAATAGCTAGCGCAAGATGTCAAAACATAGAAATGCATTTCTTTTTTTACACTGCTGACACATTTGTTCATCTCGGCTGTAAAATATACATTGTCTGTCGTAAGAGGCGACTAAAAGGGGCCCCAGGGGCTCTGAACGTTTGAGCGTGGGTTGGCAACCACGCGGTCCTCAGCTGAGTCCTTGCATTGCTTCCACTACTTGTGCCATGCTCCTCACTTTCATCTATCCTATCTGACCTCACTTGGTCAACTCTTGTTTTTTTCCGACCCCGACGCTATTAGGTTTGCGAGGGCTAGGGAGTCTTTCATTCTTCACGCCCTTCGTGGCCCTTGTCTTTCTTTGGCAGATACCTTCATTTTTGGAAGTGTCGGATCCCTTACATTTTTTCTCTCAGATTAGTGTTATATAGAGGATGGTTGCCTAGTTGTACTTCCTCTTAAAACAAACACCACCACTACCTTGTGTTCCTTTCCACGCAGTGGGTCACATGGGTAAATGTTTTACGGGATCAAAAGGACCCACGGCCACTTTTTAGCCTCAATATTCAAATTTCACTTTATGTATTCATTCATTTGATTCGGTGGCTTACGAAAAGTGTTTCATTTCACTAGACTTGGCACATAGACGTCGCGCCGAATACGTGCGTATGTGTCGCACACACAGCCTACGCGATGTTTCAGTCCAGTGGTGGAGACAACTGTCGAAAAATCCAGAGGTTTTAGTACATACATATTCATTATAGACTGTTATACCTTGTAGAGTTGAGTCTGCAAGCCTCTGTGAATTTATTAAATGCCACCATAATCCTCTATTTTTAACTAGCTGTATGGCCTCGTTTAGTTCTGTACCTCTTATCCTAAAATCATTACAAACCGAGTCTAACCATCGTCGTCTTGGTCTCCCTCTACTTCTCTTCCCATCCATGACTGAGTCCATTATTCTCCTAGGTAACCTGTACTTCTGAATTCACCTCACATGGCCCCACCATCGAAGCCGGTTTATGCGTAAAGCTTCATCAAAAGAGTTCATTCCTAACTTCGTCTTTATCTCCTCATTCGGTGTACCATCCTGCCATTGTTTCATGTGTTTGTACCACCGATCATTCCCGCCACTTTCGTATCTGTTACTTCTAACTTATGAATAAGATATCCTGAGTTCACCCAGCTTTCACTCCTGTAAAACAAAGTCGGTCTCAGAACAGTCCGATGTAAGGATAGTTCCGTCTGGGAGAATACTGTTGATCGCAACTGCGAACTCGAGGCATTATCTTTGCTACACCTTGATTCAATCTCACATACTGTGCTACCATCATGGGAGAATACACATCCGAAATAATTGAAATTATCTACCATTGCCAGCTTTGTATTCCTAACATGATATTCACATTGCTTTTCTTTCCTACTGACATCACTTTATTTTTGGAAAGGCTAATTTTCATATCCTGTTCATAGCACTTATTTTCAAGTTCCAAGACATTAGACTGCAGGCTTTCAGCATAATCTGCCATTATGACCAAATCGTCGGCATACGCCAAACTGCTTACTATATTTCCACCTAACTGAATCCTTCCCTGTTATATATTACCTTTCAGTAGACGATCAGTGTAAACTATGAACAACAAAGGTGAAAGATTACAGCCTTATCTAACCTCTGTAAGTACCTTGAACCAAGAACTCATTCCACCATTAATCCTCACCGCGACGTAATTGTAGGAATTTAATCGTGATGAAGACTTTAAAACAATATCGTTTAATAAATATATTGTAGTATTTTTCAGTTGGCATCCGTAAGTTCAGTATCATATTCAGGGAAAGAAACTCTTGTGGGGCGAAATTTCGACACTGACGTCCATTATGACAGTTAATAATTAGAACAAACAACTGGCCGTTAGGAAGATGAGAAAATAAGTCACACTCCCCTTGTAGAAGGGGGGGGGGGGTTCATAGCCTTCAGCTTACAACAGAAACAATTGCCTGGTTAAACGGTGGTCCGGCATTACATTCCTTTTTTAGTACCCAGATTGGTGATAATGGAAGCTCCACGAACCTACTACGCTGGTGTAGCAGGGGGAGAGGTGATACTCCCACGTGGCGCGTCCCAGGTGGCGGATAGTGGGGTCCTAACCGGCTTGCCGGCGGACTTGAGGGAAATAAAATACCTCTCGCGGACCAAACACACACCCCCTGTGGGTGGGGGAGGCAGACGAATAATACACCCACGGTATCCCCTGCCTGTCGTGAGAGGCGACTAAAAGGGGCGACCAAGGAATGATTGAATTAGAACCATGAAACTATTTTTGATTCGTACCATCACGCGGGGAACACCATGGGTCGCATTTACTTGCGAGTAGTACCACTCTGTTAGGTACTGAATAGTGTTGTGATTCGTAGCACTCAAGCGGGGTTCAGTGTGGGTTTCCAGTACCCGTGAGTCGTACCCATGTGAGCAACACCACGGGTCTGGGCGTTGCCTGTGAGTTGTACCACTATATGAGCGACACCGTGGGTCTGCGTTGCCAGTGATTAGTACCCACTATATGAGGAATACCACGGGAATGCCGGCGCCCGTGATTAGTACACATAGGTGAGGAACCTCATCGGTTTGCGTTGGCTATGAGTGGCGCCATTGTGTGAGAAACACCATAGGTCTGCGTTACCTTTACGATGTACAATACTTGTGAGTAGTACCTTAATGTTTGGAACACCGTGAGTTTACGCTACCTGTGATTAGTACCGCAGATTGAGAAATACCATGGTTCTACTTTACTCACGACATGTACCATTCTGAAGGGCCTTAGACTTGGATTTTGTACTCCTTTAGACATCAAGCATCCTCGATTCAGGATTGTGCTCCATGAGTGGGCCCTTGGTCAGTAATGAATTATCTATGATCTCTTTTGAGTTGGATCCACTCCTTTTTTGTTTGCTCGTTTTTTGTTGTTTTTGTTTTTGGTTCCTGTCCATCCATTCCTTCTTCATGACGATTTTTTTTATTTTGGTCAGTGGATGATTTTGAATTTGTTGTTGTCATTTCATTTCGTACCATTAGGGGCCGATGACCTCGATGTTAGGCCCTTTTAAACAACAAGCATCATCATCATCATAATGGAAGCTTAAATATTCCACTACTCCTAGGGACGTAACGTTCGTGATATGGGCCTGCCTGCCAAAATAAAAATTCGAGCGTCCGCAAATAAAGTGTTAAACCTATGAATGATGTAATATAAATTTAATTATATCAGATAGAAGTAATGCAATATATTGTCAAGTTGTATGAACAAAGATGGTTTTCGTTGTGGTAAGATTATTAAAAATTAATGTTAATAGGTTTTGTTTGACTGCCTCCGTGGTTTAACGGCTGAGCAGCTGAATTGCCAGCCATGCAGTACTTAGATGTTCGTACTTAATCTAATTGTTTTCATTTTTCATTGGCATTATACACTCTTGTCGGAAAAATGTGTGACGAAATTTATGCATAATACGATCTCAAATTCACTACACATCAAGAAAGTATAATTTTCTTACTAAAATAATATATTTTGTATCAATTTTTTATTGCTGTAATTGTTTTCAAAAAATTTGGTGCAGGTCTTTTCTGAGGAACGTGTCGCGATGTTGCGAGAGATGGCAAGGGCAAGCTGTGCTGTGTTATACTTAACACAGTAAGTAGCTGCTAGCTGCAACCAAGTGGCAATTCCTCTACTAAAAATCGTATTTTTTTAAAAAACCCTCAGATTTTCTACAATTCCGCTTGATCATTTGTGATCATTTCCGTGCAGAGTGACATTAAGCTATAATTCTTACTATTTTCGAAGAGTCTGTGGAGTGCCTGAAAGGTCCGGGCCCGCCTGTACTTCTGGCCCTAACGTTACGCCCCTGACTTCTCCAGTATTACGAGTTTTCTCTCCTAATGCTAAACAATAAATCTTTAAAGAATGGTATAAGAACCATACTTCCGTACATTTTCCCTGGAACAGAACTTAACAACTCCAAAATAAGCACTTGCAATGCCAGCATAAAGTGAGCCAAATTAGAATGTCATTTTTTCTAAAAATAAATCTTAGCTAAGTCATCGAGGACATGACACCTCTGCAGGAAACACAGACAACTGGTGCGGAGAGGAAGACAACGAAACCTCAGATCCGCTGAGTCAGCACACTACGTAACGGAACCGTGAGGTTAGCAACCAGCAGTACGGCTGCGTAGTCCCGGTTGTGGTCTTATAACTTACTGATAACAGGAGTACAGTACACCGGTATTAAAATCGGTGTTGTGATAACAATCTCCCGTAATGTTGCTGTACGAGCTAACTCCACTGTTAAAAACACAGAAGGCTCTCCCCCATTGATTGAATTAAGATATATAATCTGCTTTTATTGGCATAACGAATATAAGGGTACCGCCTGCCAAAATAAAAACTCAGTCCCCCTTCAAATAAAATGTAAAACCTATGAGTAACTTCATTTTTTTCTATTGGCTTTACGTCGCACCGACACAGGTCTTATGGCAACGATGGGAGAGGAAAGGGCTAGGAGTGGGAAGCAAGCGGCCGGGGCCTTAATTGAGGTACAGCCCCAGCATTTGCCTGGTGTGAAAATGGGAAACCACGGAAAACCATTATCAGGGCTGCCGACAATGGGGTTCGAACCTACTATCTCCCGAATAATTAAGCGACTGCAGCCATCGAGCTCGGTAAAATAAATTTAATTACGTAAGTAATGCAATATACTGTCAAATTATATGAACAAAGGAATTATTCGTTATCGCAAGATCACTAAAAATAATGTTTAATAGATTTTGACTCCCTCCGTGGTCCAACGGCTAAGCTGCTGAACTGCCAACAATGAACCACTTAGATGTTCGTACTTAACTTTAATTCAGAGCCTCTCAGGGTGGTGCATGCACTGTGCACGGTGCAAAAGACGACTTCACTTGGTTGACCAGAGTGCAGACCCCCACTCCTCGATTTGGAGCCATAGCTCTGTCTCTCTCTTTCCCCGCGCCTGTCTCGCTCGCTCCGCCTGTCTCCCTCTTCCTCACTTGTTCCGCAGTGCTCCAAATCCGAGCCGAGTTGAGCCGAGCTTAGCCGAGTAGTCCGGAGACGAAGCGGTGGGACAGACGCACTGTGCACAGGAACTCTGCGTCTCAGTTTGCACGCGTGAGATTTTGGGCGTTTGAGAGGCCCTGCTTTAATTTGTTTCATTTTTTTAGTAACTACAGAACTATTCTCTGTAACCGATACCAAAATCTCGGTCACAATAATTTATTCGATTACAGTACAGAAAAATATACGAAGAAAATCAAATAAACTGTTCAAATACATTAAAAAAAATATTAAACCACACAACTGATAAAAATAATTAACTTCGTTCAAAGAGAGCTTATTCGAAACTGAGTTGACTGATTGTAACTGCAACTTCTTATTGGCATTATACATTGTGTCGCGTAAATGTATGCATAATACTATCTCAGGTGCACTACACATTAAGAAAGTGTAATTTTCTTACTAAAATATGATATTGTTGTATCAAATTTTTATTGCTGTAATTATTTTCAAATAATTTGGTGTAGGTCTTTGTCGTGGTGTTGGGGGAGACGGCAAGGGCAGGTACTGAAACAAACTTTCAACGTTTAAAGATGTGCTGTGTTATACTTAACCCAATAAACAGCTGCTAGATGCAGCCAAGTGGCAATTCCTCTACGTACAAATGGTAAAAATAAAATAAAAATACAATTTTGATTGATTCTCAAACCACCCAGACCATTTTCGGGCAGAGTGACATTAGGATATAGTTTATTATGTTTTTGCGAGAAGTCTGGGGGCTCGTTATAGACTCGAACCCGCCTGCATTGCAGGACCTAACGTTACGCCTCTGGCACGTACGTTAATATCGATCGTGGTGTGGACTGGTTAAAACATATGAAGCAGTCGTTCGTGGTTCAACCAGAAGCAATTATTAATTAGTATAATACCCTTCTCTCTATCACGGATGACTCCCAACTGGGGAGATGGTATTCATTTATTGTAATCATAAGTAAACTAAAAACGAAAAGTTCTAGGATATATGAGTTTAAAGTTCCTTACGCACCGCAGACAACGATTAAATTCTTCTGCAACACTGACACAGCTTACAGTGTGTCACTATTAACGAAGAGAATGCGCTACGCGACTGCCGAACTCCAAGTGCAAACTGAGAATAGTGTTGCCAGATACTTCGAGTAGAAATTCCCCTCACAATTCTGAAATTTCCCTCGTCTATCGGATTTTCTCACAACTCTAACATTTCATAATCCCAATGGTTCGACATACGTACAATACATTGAAATAAAGTATAACTATACGTCAGACCAATAAACAAATCAAACCAAACCAAACCCCATGGCACTACAGCCCTTGAAGGGCCTTGGCCTACCAAGCGACCACTGCTCAGCCCAAAGGCCTGCAGATTACGAGGTGTCGTGTGGTCAGCACGACGAATCCTCTCGGCCGTTATTCTTGGCTTTCTAGGCCGGGGCCGCCATCTCACCGTCAGATAGCTCCTCAATTCTAATCACGTAGGCTGAGTGGACCTCGAACCAGCCCTCAGGTCCAGGTAAAAATCCCTGACCTGGCCGGGAATCGAAGCCTGGGCCTCCGTGTAAGAGGCAGGCACGCTACCCCTACACCACGGGGCCGGCTCAGACCAATAAAAGTATCTTGCATTAAGGGAACAAGAACAAGGTGGTCAACAACTTGAAACGCAACGTTGTGTTTATCAAAGAAAGCAGATAATTTAATTTCAGCTTCATTAACTTTTTCAGAACCTTTTTTAATTATTGTTCACTTTTTTATACTGGTGTTGTAGCAGAAAACGCTTTCACTAGTTTACCATGTTTTTGACCTTGGCTATGTTTCTGCAGTTCACGTTTACCGCATGATAATTCGACGTTACATGCTATACATTTAAACTTTTCATTTCCGGCTCCGGGCACTCGCTTCAGTCACCCCTTAAATGTTTCATCTCATTGAAACCTCTTCTTTCTCCTCAGTTCCCCCACTTCTTATTATTAAGGTTAGTACAGGCCAGAGTAAAGTGTAGCTTCCACCGATGTCCCAGTCTCATCAATGGCTGTGACAATATGGAAGCTGCTGGGGTATGGGTGGTGCTGAGTAATGGCATGCAGAGTACAACCAGTGCGTCTGAGTGTTATGAAAGGTATTGCTCATAGGGTCAGTCGTGCTGCAATAGCACTGCCTGGCCCAGTGAGGAATGCAATGGCAAACTACCTCACTCCTCGTCTTGCCTAGTACGCCTCATTTTGGTACCGCCATTGGTTTTTGCGGTTTTCATATAACTGCATAGCCTTTAGTGGTGCTATTTGAGGATCCAACCAGCCTCTGGGCTGATGACCTAACAGACATTCCACCAGGATATCTACCCATGTTTCTTCCCTTGCTGTCCGACTCGTTGGCTGAATGATCAGCGTACTGGCCTTCGATACAGAGGGTTCCGGTTCGATTTCCGGCCGGGTTAAGGATTTTAACCTTTATTGGTTAATTCCACTGGCTCGGGAGCTGGGTGTTTGTGCTGTCCCCAACATCCCTGCAACTTACATACCACACATAACACTACCCTCCACCACAATAACACGCCGTTACCTACACATGGCAGATGACGCCCACCCTCATCGGAGGGTCTGCCTTACAAGGGCTGCACTCGGCTAGAAATAGCCACACGAAATTATTATATCTTCCCTTGCTATATATTTTTAAAACATCTACATGAACTTCATATCCTGGCGCAATCCAACTCTCAACAAAGGTAATAATATCCTTTTCGTTCATTGTTTTTTTTTGTTTTGTTTTTTCACCTATTCGTTTCCCATGTTCGAAAATTCCCCTATATTCACACATCTTATTCTCCATTCTAGTTACTTTTTGTCTTTACCTTCTATTACGTTGGTAGCCTTACTCATTGTTAACCTCGCTTTGTCTACTTCAAAGATACTGCCTTCTGATGAACTAATAATTTCCTTGTCCTCATGTGATTTACATCTTTTGGACCAGAAAACATAAACTTGTACCTCTGGCCACTATTTTTCTGCTCCTGTCTGCTGTTCCTCTGCTGGACCCCGGACGAGACTCGAACCGGCAGCCACTACTGCGAAGTCTAAGACTTCTGCAAGTTCGGCTGCCTGTTCACTTCCTTTCGTTGACTTTGCAGTGCGCTAAACATTTTTCCCATCTGTAGTTCTATAAGTTGCTGCGCAAGCACTACTCTTACTTGTAACAGCCTTGCGCATTCCTTCATCTGTCGTACGCGCCACACTTAGCTGTTGCTGCTTCTTCTTATCCATTTCCTTCAGCTCCACTGGTGTCCAAGCTCGCTACCAATTATTGCCATAAACTGCTATCAAGCACCATCCTCGTATGTACGCCTTGAGTCCTGAAGTCCTTGCTCTTCCTAAATGTAAACGCAGAATTCTCTACTTCGTAACTGTATGTTTGTCCATGTCCCTTTTCATCCATTTTAAATTTCTAGTGTTCCTTAAAACTTTATTTGCCATCAACGCCGATAACAACTTGCCGTTTATAGGCCTCTTTCCCTTCATCCACCGCACTCTGTGGTAGTCACCTAAGGTATGTCTACTTCACTGCAATTACCGAACAAGTGGCCGCGCGCTTTTGCGTCACGTAGTTACCAGCTTGCATTCGGGAGATAGTGGGTTCGAACCCCAATGTCGGCAGCCCTGAAGATGGTTGTCTGTGGTTTCCCATTTTCACGCCAGGGAAATGCTGGGGCTGTACCTTAATTAAGGCCACGGTCGCTTCCTTCACACTCCTAGCCCTTTCCTATACCATCGTCGTCTTAAGACCTAACTGTGTCGGTACGACGTAAAGCAAAATTGTAAAAAAAAAAAAAAACCTTCACTGCAGTTTACCTTCATGCGGTTTTGTATAACGTCCAACATCTTATTCAGTACATCGTTTAAATGTTCATTTTCACTCTCGGGTACACCGCAGATAACAATGTTTTTCCTCCTGGCTTCCTGGTTGACCATATTTTCTAGCCGTTTTAGATGTCTTAACTCCTCTAAACCCTTTATTTTGACTTTCAGTATTTCGAATTCACCAGTATTCTACATAATCTTCTCTCTTATTATTCTCAGTTCCTCTTTTACGCACTCTTGTATATCCTTCATTTCGTTATACTGCTCCTGGATAAGGTCTCTAGTTCGTTCCTCCGATGATTTATTTGATACTCTCCATATGTTTCCAGACAATTGATCTCATTCTTCCGGGACCAGCATTCATCTCAACAACACCTATTACAATCAGTACTCCTACCACTTTTGCCGCCATCAAAGTTACCTGTAAGCCGTATTATTACCAGTTACTCTTGGCACTTGCCGCACGCTCACACTTCACACGTCCATGCCATCGACCTGTGGTCGCCCGATACTGTTAAACAGCAATCCCCATATTCCTCGCTTCGCTTCGCTAGCTCGAGTACACTTTGATTCAATCAGTAGAATACATTATATGTCTCACTTCAATCAGTTAAAGTTTTTATTGTGTTCTTTTCCACGTGAAATTAGCTGGCGCAGTGCCGTTAGAGGGAACGGTTCTTCCCCCACTACTTTCAAAGTCTCTCAAGTATGTCAGTCTAACTTAAAAATGGACTGTGCCTTAGATAACATTGCCTTAGATAACGCATCATGTGTCCAAAGTACTCCAGTTTTCTCCTTTTCATGGTGAACCTGTAACCGTTTGAGGGCGCGTTCCCAGGTGGTGGACAGGCGGGGTCCTCATGGATTTGATTCGAATACTGCCCAGTAGAATCTCGCGAACCAACAGGTAGCCCAACTCCTGAGGGGCTTTACATTAATGGGACACCCTCCCTCCAGAGGTCGCAAGTATGAAGGGTCATTGTCGGGGATAAAAAGAAGACTTCAAGACCGTTGTCCAACGGTACAGATGGTGAAGAAGGCAAATAGTCAAACAACGGATGTTGCGGAAGAGGCACATCTTGACCACGGTCTGTGTTATAAAGAAGCATCTCACCCAGAGTGGGCGGCTGATAAAATGGCGCTGAGGAGGCTAACAGGAAACCACCTCAGTTAATTTCCCCAGATTATCATCAGTGGTGGTTTAGTTACTCAATCAGGTCGATCCACTGTGCCCCACGGGAAGTCTATAAATGTTATCGCGACGTTTGACCGGCAGACAAATAAACCTTGCAGTGTCAGTCGTACATTCGTCTTTTTGTAGTTGTAATTTTGAGAGAGTTGATAGAATACAGGATACAGCGACGATATCCATCATTCTGGTGTGTGCTGTCCGGGGTCTCCTGCGAAATATCTTTTTAAAAAATTCATGTAATACAGAATGTCACTAAAGCTCAAAGTATTACATTTATGGAAATGTTTTATATAATTTTAAAATAATAATAATAATAATAATAATAATATTAATAATAATAATAATAATGCCGGGCTGAGTGGCTCAGACGGTTGAGGCTCTGGCCTTCTGACCCCAACTTGGCATGTTCGATCCTGGCTCCGTCTGGTGGGGTATTGGAAGGTGCTCACATACGTCAGCCTCGTGTCGGTAGATTTACTGGCAAGTAAAAGAACTCCTGCGGGACTAAATTCCGGCACCACGGTGCCTCAGACAACCGTAAAAGTAGTTAGTGGGACGTAAAGCAAATAACATTAACATTAATAATAATAATAATAATAATAATAATAATAATGGTGTATGCCTCCGGAGAAGCTTGGTGCAGGTCTTTCGATTAGACGCCTTATAGGCGACCTGCGTGTCTGTGAGAATGGGGCCCTAGCTGAAAAATATGCCCAGCCGGCGAGCCATAGGAATTAACTAATTAAGTTTAAATTCCCTGAACCGGCTGGGAATCGAACCCGGGACTCCTCGGATCAAAGGCCACCATGCTATCCATCTAACAGTAGAAGAATGAATGCAGATGATTGTGATCGCGATAGCTGACCTAATGCACATGAATTCATCACAAGATGGTCTCATATAACGAATGTTTTTGACGGTTGGAAGGTGCAGATGTTGCAGAAAGACGGGTGAGGTCTCGTTCGATTTGTCTCGACGATATCAGAAAACACCACACAAATCAAAATGTTACCATAAATAAAAAGAATATTTTGCATACTTCGCGATACTGTCCAAGTGGGTAAAGGGTTTTTGAAAACGTGAGAGGAAACTAGACTCGATAAGGAATGGAATGAGACCAGAACACCGCCTGCAGAGCGAATGGAACGTATGTAGGAGGGTCGCAAAATTCGTCGCAGAGACCTACACAAATATTCCAGAACAGCAGTTCGGCTTTATGAAAGGAAGAGGAACACTACATGCAGTAGCAAACCTCATCGAGAGCATACATGACACAATCAGACATCAAAATGGTAAATTCTTTGCAGTCTTTGTTGACTTCAAAAAGGCATTCGATCTACTTGACAGAAAAATTATAATTACAAAACTGGCCAATATGATTGGACAAGATAATCCACTAACCATAGCAGTCAACAATATCCTAGCCTTCAATCAGATCACAGTACAAGATGGGAAATCATCATCGAACAACATAACTCAGGGAAACGGAGTATTGCAGGGCGACCCTTTAAGCCCCCTCCTCTTCAACATAACCTTAGCAGATATCATGCAGGTCACTGACAACAGTTCAGTTGTACTTTATCAATATGCAGACGATATTGTTATGGGTTCGAGTAGCAGGGAAGAGCTACAAAGATCAATGAACAAACTTGAAGAGTACGCAGTCAAAAACAGCCTTGTGATAAATAAGAATAAAACAGTTCAGATGGTTTTCCGGAAAGGGGGGAAAATCGCATCTAGTGACAGAATACAATGTGGAGGGGTGGACCTAGACATAGTGAATTCGTTCTCATATCTGGGTGTCACTTTACAACCTACGGTCACCTCATTTAGAATTCACGTAAGAGAAAGATCTTTAGCTGCCATCAGAAGCATATATGACATTACAAACCCGAGTAGACTATCGCTAGACACAGCCATGGCCTTATTTTACGCCAAGGTCCTCCCAGTTCTCACATATGGTATGGAACTTATTTGGGAAAGACTAACGGTGTCCGACCTTCGGACTATTGAAAATGTAAAGGCCAGATTTCTGAAACGAACACTGGGCATCTCCAAAACGTCACCATCACGACTTGCGTATGAATTATCCAAGGAAACGTTTTTACTCGAAGATTTGAAAATGAGAATGCAGCTTCCACATACGCAGCAAGAAAAGGAAGTTCTCCAAGAGCGAAAGAGGAAACAAGCAGAAATCAGCCTGGACTTTTACTCAACTGATGCTATGATTGACCGCAGCTGGACCGGCTCAAATAATGGCATGAGAAGTGCTTTGAATAGGCTGGCGGTACATGGGTTTCACCACAGTCTATGCCGGCGATCAGGCTTCCATGAACCATCTCTACATTGTGTGTGTATGTTGTGTGACAAACATTGCGATCGCTATCACTTCAGCAAGTGCAACAAAAGAACAAAATCTTTACTAGAATATGCGAAAGATTACTGTATTTTAATGCACATTTGTGCGCTATTAAATATATTAAAATTGAGTCTGCAGTGCTGACCTCTTGTAATCACTAGTGAAATAGTCAACGATACCGTAAAGTGTACACCTCTTGTTTCTCATATCATTCACCGTTGCAAGATCAAAAAGTTCCTAAAGTGTATGTGAAGATTAACTAAAATATGTACCTACGTCCATCTACTATGATGAAAACCACTTAACACCTCCTGTGGGTGGGGGACGCATACGAATAACACACTCACAGTATATCCTGCCTGTCGTAAGAGACGACTAAAAGGGGCGACCAAGGGATGATGGAATTGGAACCATGAGATTGCTTTTGATTAATACCATTAAGTGAGGAACACCATGGGTCGACGTTACTTGCGATTAGTACAGTTGTGTGAGGAAAACCATGGATCTGAGCGTTGCCTGTGATTAGTACCATCGAGTACATTTCACCGAGGCGGGGGAGCGGGCGCGCGGCGTCACGGACTGGCGTCTGTGCGGTAAGAGCTGCCGTGCACCGCCCTGGATTGCACTGGTGCCCCTGTATTCAGAACGGGTCTGAGTTACCTATGAGGAGCATCATGGGTCTGCGTTG
Organism: Anabrus simplex; assembly: GCF_040414725.1. Classification (NCBI taxonomy): domain Eukaryota; kingdom Metazoa; phylum Arthropoda; class Insecta; order Orthoptera; family Tettigoniidae; genus Anabrus; species Anabrus simplex. The sequence continues at coordinate 91,477,138 of NC_090272.1, read as the reverse complement.
CCTGTGATTGGTACCACAATATGAAGACACCATGGGATTATGCATTGCCCGTGATTAGTACCACAATATATGGACCACCATGTTGCCTGTGAGTAGTGCCTTTGTGTGCGACATATCATGGGTCTACATTACCTGTGATTAGTACCACCATGCGAGGAACACCATGGTTCTGCTTTACCAGTAATTAGTACAATTATGAGGGGCCGGTGACCTGGATTTTGGACCCGTTTGGACAACAAGCACCATCTCACAATATGAGGGGAGGCACTGTGAATTGGATCCACTGATTGTTTTGGAATCACAGTCATTTTTTCATCATTCGCTTTAGATTGTAGTCAGTGGATACATTTTGAAGTTTTAATTATCGTTTCATTTTGTTTCATCTTGTATCATTAGGGGCCGATGATCTAGCTGTTAAGTCCCTTGAAACAACAAACCTCATAAAAACCAGTCCAGCTGTTTCAGACAGTTTCCGTGTTGATATGTGTGCAGTTCAACATTATCATCAGCTACCTGACACCTGCTGTGGACCATATTTAAAAATATAAATAATCTCCCTGATCATGTGGCGAAGTTCAGCATAGCTTGTATATGTAATCGAAAAAGTGTTAAATTCTAAAATTGCCGTGTCTGAAGCATGTTTGTAGAGGAGAAATTGGCTAGATGTCCCTGACCCCAGCTTCATTCGCACTCTTGCCCTCTCTCACAATGTACCACTGCAGACCAGTTTGTTTTGTCTACTGGTTCCACCACATACAATAGACGACTCGCGTCGATGAGTCTCTTTGTGCTGTAATTATGATGTGCACTCACTTTTAGCTGACCTTTCTTCATCGATCTGTATGTTTTGAAATAAGAAAAATATCGCTCACTGAGAACAATGGGGATACAAATACGTCTTAATTTCTTCTTAAGAAAAGACGTTGGAGTTCTCAACTGTGTAATATTTTCTGTATATGTATTTTATGGAACGCTATTTGTATACTTCTTACAATTATCAAAGTTTCACGAGTATAAAGACTAACATTTTGCCGAAGGGGAACGAGGTGTATGGACAGCATATTTTAGGGAACATAAAAATTCCTAAGTTTTGCGATTTAATGCATTATCGATTGTACGAATAGCCCTTAAAGAAGGACGCGTGGCCTCCGGAAGGGGATGATGCAGTCCCATAGGCGACTTGCGCTTCTGTGAGGAAGAAGCCCTACCTATGAAGAATTCTAATGCTAAGGACGATACACATACCCAGCCCCCGAGCCATCGGAATTAACCAATGAAGGTTAAAATCCCCGACGCGGCCAGGAATTGAACCGGGACCTGGGCCAACAAGCTAACCAATTAACCATGGAACAGGAATCTTACCTCCAAAATGCCTGTTAATCGAGAGTTCACCGTACATGAGAAGAGGACTATTAGAAATGATGCATACTTAGTACCCTGTTTGCTGTTTTTTTTGTTGTTTTTTTGTATTTTTTGTATTTTACAAGTTGACTTGCGTCGCACCGACACAGATACCAATCAATCAATCAATCAATCAATCAGTCAATCAATCAGTCAGTCAGTCAGTCACTACTGATCTGCATTTAGAGCACTCACCCAGGTGGCAGATTCCCTATCTGTTGTTTTCCTAGCCTTTTCTTCAATGATTACAAAGAAAGTGGAAATTTATTGAACATCTCCCTTGGTAAGTTGCTCCAATCCCTAACTCCCCTTCCTTTAAACGAATCTTCTACTACTACTACTACTACTACTACTACTACTACCGCTTTTCCCACATATGTGGGGGTGCGGGTGCGAACTATATCGCACATGTGGATTTGGTCCTGTTTTACGGCCGGATGCCCTTCCTGACGCCAACCCTATACGAAGGGATGGAATCGAACCCGGGACCCCCTGAACCGAAGACTTCAATGCTGACCATTCAGCTAGTGAGTCGGACCCCTTCTATAAACGAATATTTGCCCTAATTTGTCCTTGAATTCAAGCTTTATCTTCGTATTGTGATATTTCCTACTTTCAAAGACACCACTCAGACGTATTCGTCTACTGATGTCATTCCAGGCCATCTCTCCACTGACAGCTCGGAACATACCACGTAGTCGAGCAGCTCGTCTCCTTTCTCCCAAGTCTTCCCAGCCAAAACTTTGCAACATTTTTGTAACGCTACTCTTCTGTCGGAAATCACCCAGAACAAATCGAACTGCTTTTCTTTGGATTTGTTCCCCTTCTAGAATCAAATAATCCTGGTCTTACAGGTCTGATGGCGACGATGGGATGGGAAAAGGCTAGGAGTGAGAAGGTAGCGTCCGTGGCCTTAATTGAGGTACAGCCCCTACATTTGCCTGGTGTGAAAATGGTAAACCACGGAAAACCATCTTCAGGCTGCTGACAGTAGGATTCGAACCCACTATATCCCGGATGCGAGCTCACAGCTGCGCATTCCTAACCGCACGGCCAACTCATCCGGTGTTTGTGTGTTTAATTACTTACTTGTTCGTAAGCAATTCCTGAGTATACTTTCACCCATATACGTTTCTTATGCTTGTGACGGAATTGTAATCTGAATATCTACAATGTACTTGTAGCAGCGAAGATTCCTCATTTTTTCTTTTTTTAATTTTGTAGAGTGCATCGGTGAGTTGTTAAATGTTCCCGAGACAGAGAGTGAGAGTGGTGGTATACATTTCACGCGTTCCGCAGTCACGAATCGAGGGAGCGAATGAACGAAAGAAGAGATTGAGGGACACAAACCTGTTAGCTACCTCAAGTCTAATGAACTTCAACCGCTACTCCGGAGAACGATGCATATTTTGAAAAAAAAAAATAATGCAAATGGAGCTAATGCTAAAAAAAAAAGAAACCAGGCCCATCTTTGGTGAGAGGAAGTGGACACAGAGGATTAAGAAAGGAACAACCGGGGTTAGTGGCTCAGACGGTTGAGCCTCAACTTGGCAGGTTCGATCCTGCTTCAGTCCGGTAGTATTTCAAGGTGCTCAAAAACGTCAGCCTCGTGTCGGTAGATTTACTGACAAATAGTCCTGCGGGACTAAATTCCGGCAACTCGGCGTCTCCGAAAACCGTAAACTTAGTTGGTGGTACGTAAAGCACATAACATTTGATTGATTGATTGATTGATTGATTGATTGATTGATTGATTGATTGATTGATTGATTGATTGATTGATTGATTGATTGATTGATTGATTGATTGATTGATTGATTGATTGATTGATTGATTGATTGATTGATTGATTGATTGATTGATTGATTGATTGATTGATTGATTGATTGATTGATTGATTGATTGATTGATTGATTGATTGATTGATTGATTGATTTAGGACCACGTTATTTCAGCTGTCTTCTTTGATCTTTGTCCAGTGCTCCTTCATTCGTTGCCGGTGTTACTCTTTCTTTCCTCGTTCCACATCTTTTTTTAAACCTTGGTGGTCTTTTAGTTTCCTCCTGGGTGGGTTGCGTTCTTGTACGTCTTCATAAAAGATCCCCATCTCATGTAGGTCCATTTCCAACCTCTTTGAACTAAGTTGGCTGGGTCGTCTTATCTTTAAAACAGATAAAGATCTGGTTCGATAATTGTGTTGGTTTCTTTCTTAGCAAGTGGGCATAAAATACAATTATCCTTCTCCGCATGACATCAAAGATCTTCTGGACGTGAATATACAGCTCATGGCTATGCCGACGTCTATATTCATCTTTGTCTTTAATTGGGCCAATAATTTTCCTTAAAATCTTTCTTTAATTTCCAGTTTGTCTATCAGGTCGTTCTGGTTTATTATTATTATTATTATTATTATTATTATTATTATTAAGAAAGGAAGTCAGGACATCAGAACATCGTGCACGCCTGCCTTTGTTCCATAGACTGCCCACCGTGACAAATTAGTGATCCTGAACAGTTTCTTCGTTTGTGCTAGCAAAGAATATATAAATAGCATGCACGTTTATACAGAGAGTAACGATAAAGCACGGCCAATATTTCAGAACAAATTCCTCACATATTGAAGAAGAAAATGTTACATGAACATGGGTCGAGAAACTTTACTTCCATGTTGGAACTTGTTTTCTAAAAGTCTACGTAGTACATTAATCATGGGAACACACAGGAATAGAACGACCCCCCCCCCCCACCACTGGGTAGGGGACGCTGACGAATACACCCACGGTATCTCCTGCCTGCCATAAGAGGCGACTAAAACGGGCGACAAAGGGATGATTGTGTTAGAACTATGAAACTACTTGTGACTAGTACCATCACGCGGGGAACACCGTGTGTCGCCTTTACTTACGAGTAGTACCACTATGTTAGGTACACAATCGGTTTGTGATTAGTAGCAGCAGAGAGCGGTTCACTGTATTTCCAGTACCTGTGATTAGTAGCACTATGTGCGGAACAGCACGGGAATACCGGCGCCCGTGATTATTACACCTATTTGGGGAACACCATGGATTTGCGTTGCCAGTGAGTGGCGCCATTACGTGAGAAACACCATAGGTCTGCGTTACAAGTGTGACGTTCAATACATGTGAATAGTACCATAATGTGTGGAACACCGTGAATCTACGCTACTTTTGATTAGTGCCGCAACATGACAAATACCATGATTCTACTTTACTCTTTACTAGTGATAAGTACCATTATAAAGGGCCATCGACCTGGATCTTGGGCCCCTTCAGACAACAAGCAACATCGATTCAGGATTGTGCTTTAGCAGCATTCCCTTGGTCAGTAATACTATTGTTTATGATAATTTCTGGGTCGGATCCACTGGTTGTTTTAAACTCATATTCATTATTCTTCATCATGTTTTGAATTGTGGTCAGTGGATGAGCTCGGACTTTTAAATTGAAACTATGTCTCATTTCGTCTCATTTCGTACCATTAGGGGTCGATAACGTAGATGTTAGGCTCTTTTAAACAACAAGCACTATCATCATAATCAGGAACGGAACGTACCAGTATACCATATGAAATTCTTTCAAGAATTGTTTAAAAAGCCATCCGTTTAGCATTGGTACATGCATAACTCATCGTCGTAACGAATCCCGGATGTGCTGATGTATCCCTGGAGTATTGCGTATGATTTCGCAGCTTTCCACAATACGGACACCCCCACTCTCTGCACTTTGTACCTGGTTTCATATGCCTCCCCCCCCCCCACAGAAGTGCATTTAATATAAATATATATTAAACAAATTATTTCATTTATTGTTAAAATTAGAGAATGAATGTAGGGTATTATACTAAATTCAATACCCTTACTTATATTATATAAACAGTTATCCATCTATCTATCTATATAGTAAGAGTTTTGTCTGTATATTGTGATAGTACATATATCACACCCCCGAATTATATGTAGAAGTTAGAGATATTATTGTCAGTATTCGATTTATTATTATTATTATTATTATTATTATTATCAGTATTATTATTATTATTATTATTATCAGTATTTCATTTGTATGTTTTGTCATTTATATTGGTAAGCTGGAAGATATCCACATATGTAGGTATGAGTAATTTGTTTTGCACGAGTGGGAAAACATTGCTGTAATAACTCTGGTAATTTGAATGAGTCATCTGGCTACCCCAGTGTGTGTTGTGATGTACTTGTGTCAGGGAATTCCATTTGTCGTGTATATATCCCAGCCTGATAAGATAAGCTTGTTGTTGTACCAGGAAAGTTTGGTGATTCATGAAAACTCCCCAGAGTTTGTTATTGTCTTGGGAGGAAGAAGTAGTTCAGGGCTTGGTCTTAATTTGAGATCACTCATGATTGGCTGGCAAGCACCAATCCAGACGTCTCATCTGAGAAGAGGGGGATGTTGATGTCTATAAAGGTGGATGATACGGCGGCAACCAGAGAGATTAGGACATTGTAAGGAGACATTGTAAAGGTGATTGTAGAGGTAAAGGAACGAGAAGGAAGATAACTACAACTACAACTGACGCACTGTACGGGAAGGAAGTGTTGCTGAGATACGGTACTGGATTGACATGGCTGCAATGGACTGGACTTCAAACGTTCGTGGAGCGTAGTCGTGTTATGTTTGTGGAAAGTGGCTGATTGTGGAGAGTGCTTGCGCATTAAGTATTATAGCACTTGTGGCGGCCTAGCATTATATGTTGGTGAAAGCTATCTCAGACTTTCCATAAATTTATATGTTGAGGATCGACAGACGTGTGTATATATCTTTACAAGTGTTAAAATATGTGAACACAGTAGTACAAGGTACAGTATCTGTGTGATGTGATAACTGCCGATTATGAGAATCGGTAAATCGAATTGATCTAGAGACAGTGAAGGGTATTTATCTTCATACATGTACATTGTTCATCGGACCATCTACAAATGGTAGCTTAGTTCTCGCTTTCGTTTTCCCACGGTTTTTATTATTGTTGTAAATATGGAGTCTTCCAGCAATATTTTATGTGTGTATTGTATGTATAATGTTGTATGTTGATGAGGTGCTCATGCACGGAATTTGTTCAGAATATAGTTAGCTATTTTAGAATCAGTGTTATTGATAAACCTAGGTGCAGTTCCTACCTAATTAGTCGTTTTCAGGAGGTTAGGTAAGGCCTGCAGCAGATGTACCAGTACGCAGCATTATGTACACGCCCTGGGATATAAAGTTTATCATGCTCTTATCTAAATTCGAGGGATCCATTCTGGTGAACTCTGGCGCCCATACTACGGACATTTCGGTTTATTATGCTTATTAATTTTATTAAGTTTTTGAGTAATTTTATTTATATATTTTTATTCATGAATTTATTTATCAGTAGTCATCAACTTATTACAATTGGCTTCCCAACGTGTGGCTGAATGATTGGTACATCTGTTAGGCTGATAAGCGTAGGTGCACTTGTCAGGTGTGGATGGAATTCTACAAACTATGTCAGTGAAGTGTTTTATATGTTTCATGTGTATTTTGGAGTATGAAGAAATGTTGTAGCGAGTCTAGTATTATAAAATTGAGAAGTAGAGAGGTTGTTAAAGTTGTTGATACCATGAATCAGGATAGGAGAAGTCAAAAGAATTCCACCACATTGAGTTTATCTAATTTAAGTGAGAGTAGCGAAATGGCTGATAGTAAGAAAGATCAATCGGCAACGATATGTGAGGAATCTAGTACACCGTCTCAAACTCAGAATGTAGGGAATCAAGGGGAGGCTTCAATGCTCAGTATGCTTAAATCGCTACTTGATAGTCAGAGTAAAGAGTTGAAGAGTGAATTGAATTCGATTAACAGTAAAATCGATAATAATAATGTTGAATTGTCCAGTAAAATCGATAATAATAATGTTGAATTGTCCAGTAAAATCGATAATAATAATATTGAATTGTCCAGTAAAATCGATAATAATAATGTTGAATTGTCTAGCAAGATTGATAGTCAGAGTAAAGAGTTGAAGAGTGAATTGAGTTTTTTAAGTAATGAAATATACAGTATTAATAGTGAATTAAATTCAGTTAGTACGGAATTGTCTAGTAAGATTGAGAATCAAAGTAAGGAGTTAAATTTAGTGAGTGTTGAATTGTCTAGTAAAATTGATAGTTTAAGTAGTGCTGTGAATGGTAGAATAGATGAATTGAACCAGAAGTTTGACCATCAAAGCAGGGAAATTCAGGAAGTCAATAATAAGGTTGAATCTCAACGCTTGGAATTGACTGAGAAAATCGAATGCCGATTTAATGTTGTTAGGAAGGAATTTGTTGAAAACAGCAAGGAATGTGATAAGAGAATAAAAATAGTGGAAGATAAAGTCGAAGAAATAGATAGAATTAAATCCAATCAGAACGTTTTAGCGAAGCGTATAGATGAGAAGGATGAGAAATTGGAGAAAGACCTTAAGTCGGTAAAAGATGACCTCAAGTCAGTAGAAGGAAATGCCAGAATGGTAGTTGAAGAAGGAATTAAAGCGTGTCATGTAAAGTTAAGGCAGGAGATCAGTCAAATCCAAGTAGGTAGCAGCATATGTAATAGGTACGTATCTTGTACGAAGGACTCTGAATTACCCAAGTTTAATGGTCGGCAGTTTAATCCGATGGAATTCTTGAAAACGGTGGAGAAACGGTTTTCCAAGAATCTTGACGATGGTTTGATCGAATGGAGTATGGTTGATGAGATGTTGGATATTGCATTTGTTGGAGAAGCGAGATCCTGGTTTCAAGTTTATAGACAGGGTATTTCGAGTTTGGAGGAATTTAGGGAGAAATTTAGTTCTAAATTTTGGAGTGAAGCTATTCAGGGAAGGGAAAGAGATCGCGTGCTATTTGGCAAATATAGACCTCAGGAAGGTGTATCTATGACGGAGTATTTCTTAGCGCATGTTCTGATCAGCCAGAATATTGAAGGTCTAGCATCGGAGAGAGATACAGTCCGCCAGATGTTGAGGCATTTTCCTGAGAAGGTCGGATTTGCTGCATGTATGCAGAATATTGTTACGATTAAAGAATTAGAGCAGCTTTTAGAGAGGTTTGATGCTTTGGAAGGGCAGGGGAGGACTAGGCAAAGTGAAGGTAGAAATTACGGGGATAATGGGAGACAAGGTAATCAGGTAGCGGGAGATAGGAATAATCAGAATTTCAGTCATTCTAGGCAAGGGAATCAGGGTGGTAATTCCGGAAGGGGAAACAGACAGTCTAATCAGGGAGTTAATCACCATGAATATTATGGCAGAAGACCTAATCAAGGGGAATCAGAAAGTAGGGGGCGTACGGATCAAAGACCTCCAGATCAAGTGCAGAGACATGATAACAGTGAACAGTCCACGTCAAGTAATTTAAACCGGAATCGGACTTCTTAGTTGGGTCAGATAGGCAGTCCGATACCGAAATTCCTATTCACGCGATGAAACAGGTAAGTTACGAGGTAGACGTGAAAGAGGAATTATTGTATGACCATGTGTTTTGTGTTCAGGGAGATTTTGAGAATAGGGGGCGTGATGAAAGTAAGAAAGATGTGTCGGATGTCTTACTTTGTGCTAGTGGTGATGGTAATAGCGGTGTTGCGATCGATAATCTTGTGGAAGTTTCTGAAATTGAAAGTGGAGTTTTTTGTGTTGATGAAGGTTGTTTAGTAAGTGAAGAGTGTTCACGGAGTATACATCATGAGGATGTTTTTGTTGATTTAAGTGTACGTGAGGAGAGTAAAGTTAGGTCCATTATGTGTGAAAATGGTGACTTTAAGATTAATGAAACTTCTGATAAGAGAGTCGAAAGTAGCAGTGTTGTTGGCATGAAAGTGGTGCAAGTAGGAGCTGATATGGAAGGTGGTGAAGATGGATTAATTGTTGGGTCATTAAGTAGTAATGACAGCAATTTCAAAGTGAATTATGGTAAGAATTACAATAATAGAGTGAGCGTGTGTGAGAATGGAAGTGTGCGTGAGATGAAAGAAAGTCTATCCAAGAGTATGTGTAATGTTTCATTTAAGACTGAGAGTTGTGAGAGTGATTTGAATGACGTGTTGTGTGATATCGATGTGGTATGTGTGAAAAAGTATGTGATCTGTTTGCTTGCATTAATTATGGTTTTGTGGAAGAGTAAACGTAGTGAGATTCCCGAATATTTCAGAAAGAGGGATTTCCTTTTTATGAATGTTCCGAATGAAAGCTTGTATGATTCTTATGTGACTGGATGGTATGAATGTTTGTGTGTGAGATAGAATGTATTCTAGACGTAGATAGATTTTATTGCGGTACGCATTCCTCGCTTATCGATGCCAATGTTAAGTTTATGTATAGTTTTTCATTTATGTTAGGGTCCGTATACTGTGGACAGTAGAATAGGCAAGTGTGCTTATAGGCTCCTAACCACTGACAACAAGGTTCTTGGAACATTTAATATCTATAGCCTTCGCAGATATAAGAGATAGGATCTGCACCTTGGATGTATATATTATCAATTTTATTTTGTGTGTTCAGTAGTAAGAAGGGATTGTGTTCAATGCTATATGAAACAATCAGAGTTGTGTGTATATAGCCATATTATTATTATTATTATTATTGTTTGGACAAATTGTATTTCGTGTGTGCGAATACAATGCAGTAGACGCAATGTATATATCATTATTACAGTAAATTATGTGTTCAGTTATGCCATTATAAGGTTATGTATGAAGTTCTGTTTTATGGTGAATCATAATATATGATATCATCGATTCACCAAGGGGGCGTTATGTGATAGTACATATATCACACCCCCGAATTATATGTAGAAGTTAGAGATATTATTGTCAGTATTCGATTTATTATTATTATTATTATTATTATTATCAGTATTATTATTATTATTATTATTATCAGTATTTCATTTGTATGTTTTGTCATTTATATTGGTAAGCTGGAAGATATCCACATATGTAGGTATGAGTAATTTGTTTTGCACGAGTGGGAAAACATTGCTGTAATAACTCTGGTAATTTGAATGAGTCATCTGGCTACCCCAGTGTGTGTTGTGATGTACTTGTGTCAGGGAATTCCATTTGTCGTGTATATATCCCAGCCTGATAAGATAAGCTTGTTGTTGTACCAGGAAAGTTTGGTGATTCATGAAAACTCCCCAGAGTTTGTTATTGTCTTGGGAGGAAGAAGTAGTTCAGGGCTTGGTCTTAATTTGAGATCACTCATGATTGGCTGGCAAGCACCAATCCAGACGTCTCATCTGAGAGGAGGGGGATGTTGATGTCTATAAAGGTGGATGATACGGCGGCAACCAGAGAGATTAGGACATTGTAAGGAGACATTGTAAAGGTGATTGTAGAGGTAAAGGAACGAGAAGGAAGATAACTACAACTACAACTGACGCACTGTACGGGAAGGAAGTGTTGCTGAGATACGGTACTGGATTGACATGGCTGCAATGGACTGGACTTCAAACGTTCGTGGAGCGTAGTCGTGTTATGTTTGTGGAAAGTGGCTGATTGTGGAGAGTGCTTGCGCATTAAGTATTATAGCACTTGTGGCGGCCTAGCATTATATGTTGGTGAAAGCTATCTCAGACTTTCCATAAATTTATATGTTGAGGATCGACAGACGTGTGTATATATCTTTACAAGTGTTAAAATATGTGAACACAGTAGTACAAGGTACAGTATCTGTGTGATGTGATAACTGCCGATTATGAGAATCGGTAAATCGAATTGATCTAGAGACAGTGAAGGGTATTTATCTTCATACATGTACATTGTTCATCGGACCATCTACAAATGGTAGCTTAGTTCTCGCTTTCGTTTTCCCACGGTTTTTATTATTGTTGTAAATATGGAGTCTTCCAGCAATATTTTATGTGTGTATTGTATGTATAATGTTGTATGTTGATGAGGTGCTCATGCACGGAATTTGTTCAGAATATAGTTAGCTATTTTAGAATCAGTGTTATTGATAAACCTAGGTGCAGTTCCTACCTAATTAGTCGTTTTCAGGAGGTTAGGTAAGGCCTGCAGCAGATGTACCAGTACGCAGCATTATGTACACGCCCTGGGATATAAAGTTTATCATGCTCTTATCTAAATTCGAGGGATCCATTCTGGTGAACTCTGGCGCCCATACTACGGACATTTCGGTTTATTATGCTTATTAATTTTATTAAGTTTTTGAGTAATTTTATTTATATATTTTTATTCATGAATTTATTTATCAGTAGTCATCAACTTATTACAATATTGCTCAGAATTTGAAAATAATTTTATTTCTGTATCGGTCATTTGTACAGTAACAAGGAAATGCACTTTTTACTTTTCCGTAATTTCCGTCTGTCTGTAGGTATGTACGTACACGCATTACGAGAAAACGACTGAAGGGAATTTAATGAAAATCGGTATGTAAATTCCGGGGATGCCACTGCAATCTAGGCTATACATTATATTGTTCACGCTGAGTGGAATGATAGTTAAGGGGAAGGTCTGAAATGTAATTCTCAAATATTTATATTATTAGTGGTCCTATCGATAAATTTTACATAACTAAAGTTATATAAAATTGAATTTCCGATCATTTATGTCTTATACAGTTTCACCGTACCGGCTATGATAACAGAGATATTCGTGAATTTGTATTTTTGTTGCTAAGTCCATATTAATGCCGATCCACGAGAAAATGGGTGAACAGAATTTAATGAAAAATTGTATCGGTTTATAAGAAACTGCAGTACAGTCTAAGCTATAAACAATTTCATTCGCCCTGGATGAAATTGTAGTTTAAGGGAAGGCATCAAGTATAAGTACCTATGTTATTGGTCCTATCGAAAAATACTACATAAAAAAAAGTTAGGGAGAATACAATTTCCGATCATTTTGTTTTATTCAGTTTTACCGTAGCGACTATGATAAGAGTGGTACTTCAGAGTCGGAAGAAAGCTAAATGTGAAAGTTTACAATATCGAAAGCTCTTAAAATTGATCAACAACAACATTACATTGACCATCGTTTATTGTGATGTTCTTTGTCTCTTATGCTGCCACTGAACTCCGATAGATGATAACTGCTGCGTACTGAGTATAACAGCCTGACCGAATATTGGCAGGAAATAGCTGGGGAGTTAGAAAACTTTCTTCTGGTACGTAACACACTGGTTCTTCATAGTATTCCAGCTATTCGATCCCTACTCTGACGCGCTGTTTTGAATGAGCAGTGTGCACATTTAAGGCAAAGGCTCACTTGTAGTAGCAGTAGTAGCAGTATGACCTGGTCTAGAATTACAATTTAGGCCTATTCCAAATTTTAGCACCACAATTCACTAAATAACTTAAAATTCAACCCTGAAAAGAGCTGTTTCTCTAGAAAAGCTTCCTGTTCACTTTTATTAAGTTCTATATTCATTTTATTCCAAATTAGCAGTGAAGAGGGGGTTTCTCCTCTGGCTTGGAGGAAGAATCGCCTCCAAATCAGATTGTTCTTTCCACCGCCAGTGTAGTGAATTGAGATTTTCCTATTCATCGGGTACTCCTAGGAAACAGATTAGCAAAAGAACATAGTTTTTGGTCTGGGACTCTCGACTATTTGACCCCCACCCCACCCCCCGCCTCCGAAAAAAGACCGCGAGTTTTCACGAATCGCGGCTGTCTGCGGGTTGGTCATTCCAGATCTAGCACTTTGGACTGTTAGATCAGCAGCGTAGTACTGTTCGTTTAAAGTGAGAAAATGTGTGTTTTTTCATTTGATCGAGTATTTCATATGAAAGTATTGCTTTTAATCGTGCCATTCCTACTGACGTCATTGTAATGACCTATGTTCATTTCAGTTGGAAAACTGCTAAGAAAGTCTTTCTTAGGATGGAAAAAGGCAGGTGGAGATTGAGTGACTACAAATTATAATGAAAACTCCCCAACTTGATTGTGACTGATAGTAGGCAAGCGGGCCTACCATTACAATGAAAATTTCGTAACCCCGTCTTCATATGAGAAGATACGTTTGGTAAATTCCCCGTCACGTTTCTAGGGTAACGTTAAGAGTTATGCAATTTAATACAATCTTGCTCACAACGTATACACTACCTAACATAGAATCCTGTATACAATGTAGAATATGGTTTTCCGTGGTTTCCCATTTTCACACCAGGCAAATGCTGGGGCTGTACCTTAAGGCCACGGCCGCTTCCTTCCCACCCCTAGCGCTTCCCTGTCCCATCGTCGCCACAAGACCTATCTGTGTCGGTGCGACGTAAAACAACTAGCAAAAAAACAATGTAGAATTCCGTAGCGAAGCACGGGTACATCACGTAGTTAATATATAAATTCATATTTAATATATACGTAGATTAATGCACCCTGCAATGCTAGAAATATTTTTAATATATTCAATATAGGTCCGAAGAACGTGGAGCAGGGGAAAGCGTTTTCGGACCCACCTCTATATAGCATATTTCCTTCTTAGACATGATATAGACTTTTGGGCTTATGCCGTGTCAAGAAAATAAGGTGAAATTCTTCACGTTTCGTAGAGAACTTTGCTCTGATTTTTCAGAAGAAAATCTCGATTGTTCACGAGGAAGACTTCTCGAAGAATGAGGTTTAAATTTAGACGTTAGTAATAGAAGCGGAAGTTGACTTAACCATCAAAATAAGTCTGAGACGGAGTCACATAACATAACAGGTGTACTCACATATGAAATTATGTCATTGCCACAAGCCTGGAATGAAACATCTGGTGATGAGGAACGTACGAATTTGGAAAACACCGAAACGAAATAACAATAGTGAAAGGGCAGGGAAGGGAACTACCTATGTAAATCCTTAATTTGCTAGCCGTGAAAGCATCAATGGTAACATATTTCCTTCTTGTACGTGTGAGGAATGTGTGCTGAAAAATCGTCCTATCTTATTGTTACATCTTGTATACAGCGTTGTCGAAAACAACGTGAACCGGGAATATGAGCATTAGAGTGTTGGTCATCCTGATAAATATTTTGAAAAAATCGATTTCTTGCGTCTTTGACATTTTGTGAGTTGCTGAAGTTAGCCAATCAGATCACTTCGCGAACGAATTCAAATGGGGTATGCGAGGCAGTGTCGCTAAATCTGCATGTGGCTTGAGACCAACTCGAAAACACCAATAGAAGAAACATACTTCATGAGGAGAGAAAGTTGACCACGGAACTCCGAGCCGACGGGATCGCGCCACAGCAAGTACGTTACGGAGACACCGGCTTAATACACGGTGTGTCTGGTGCTGATTTCTCGGCAATGGTAGCTGCGATGCGATCGGAAATGTTTGTTAAGGACATACCTAACGGTTGAAATTCTCAATCGATATATTTTATGGATCCCTGGAATGTGCCCTTTAAAATGATGTTTAATACACGATAGTTTAGCCATTAGAAACTGCCATTAATGTAATGTAATTTAATTTAATTTAATTCAAACATGCGCTAGCAATAAGAAAATTGCCAGCAATGCCAGCGAAAACGAGATGAATTACATTGCCATAACTAGTGCAATTATCTGAAAGCAAAAGAAGAAAAATTCTATGTCCATTCCAAACACGCACATCCTCCTCTTGCCTCTATGGAGGAAATGGATTCCATTTTTAGAGATCTGTCCACTCCCCAGCTGTTGAAGAAGTGTTTTCGTGGCAAAAGTAAAAATTCCAGTGAATTAGAAAACAATGTTATATGGTCTGGCATTCCTAAAGACACTTTTGTGGGCAGAAAAACATTAAAATTTGAAGTTCTGGATGCAGTGACCAATTTTAATAAAGGTAACATTGCCAAATGTCTAGTATTACAGGAGTTAGGACTAAAGGTAGGAATGAATCGTCAATGTCATGGAGTTGGACCGAGAGAGACTACGACAAGCTGAAAGAATGCCTCAGGAAGTGCAAGGAAAAGCTAGGGAATCCAGAGAACAAGGTTAAACGAAAGGTAGATGACTTGTATGAATCAAAGAAGATCCAGATTCTCCTTCGTATGGGACAGGGATGCACTGAGATATGAACACACATGAGAAGTTTTAATTACAGTTCTCTCAGATTATTTTTGTTCCTTTTTCTATATGGCTATTTATCATAGAGCTGTGTAAGTTTCACCATCAAACTGTCTTATATTAATTCATATTTTAACGGAGGGATTACGATTTCATCATTTATGTAATACTCTTTGAGATTTGGCTGTTTATTTTAAGAAAAAGTTATTAATATTTGGCACTTTCAAAAAGTATTCTGACTCACCTGAAGCCCAGTCAAATAACGGCCGTGTTAATATGTTAAGTTAGCTATGAAGAATGTGGCAGAAATTTCATTATGATAACTTTATTTGATCCTGACGAAAAGGAACATAAACTTAACAAATTTAACATTGGCGAGACAGGCGGTTCCGTATCCCCAGCAGCCATGTGGTTGCGTACAGTGGACATGGTCTCACGCTGCATCGCTGTCCATTGTCGGCGTCTGTTCATCAATTGGTGTTGTCAAGCCGGTCTTAAGCACGTACAGATTTAACAACACCGTCTCCCAAAGCCCATTTGAATTCGTCCGCGAAGTGATCTGATTGACCAACTTCGGCAATTGCTAAATTGGCAATGGTGCGAGATATCTAATTACTTTTTATCAAATTATTTATCAGTATGACGAACCCCGTAACGCTCACGCACTCAGTTCAAGTTATTTCCGAGCATGCTGTATACAGATGATGACATGGGTTTCATACATACATCTTTATTATAGACTTTTAAGTCTTTCAGCGTTGAGTCTGCAAGCTTCTGTGAATTTACTAATCGCCACCATAATCCTCTATTTGTAACTAGTTCCGTGGCCTCGTTTAGTTCTGTACCTAATAATAATAATAATAATAATAATAATAATAATAATAATAATAATAATAATAATAATAATAATAATAATGTTATTTGCTTTACGTCCCATTAACTACTTTTACGGTCTTCGGAGACGCCGAGGTGCCTGAATTTAGTCCCGCAGGAGTTATTTTACGTGCCAGTAAATCTACCAACACGAGGCTGTCGTATTTGAGCACCTTCAAATATCACCGGACTGAGCCAGGATCGAACCTGCCAAGTTGGGGTTAGAAGGCCAGCGCCTTAACCCTCTGAACCACTCAGCCTGGCAGTTCTGTACCTCTTATCTTTAAATAATTAGAAACAGAGTCTAACTATCGTCGTCTCGGTCACCCTCTTATTCTCTTACCGTCCGTGGTGAAGTCCTTTATTCTATTAGGTAACGTATCTTCCTCCATTCGCCTCAGGTGACGCTGTCATCAGTCATCACCGAAGCCAGTTCACGCCTGAAAATGTTGGAAAATACGGCGGATTTTCCTGATATGTGTAGTTCTGCGCTCTTGAAAGTAGTAGAAAGCTGAGGTCTGGAAACTATGTATTAAACACGCTAAGAAAATTTAAGTCCACCACTGGGAGAAAGATGGACTGTCTGAAAATGTCCCTCAGTCATAATCAACATAAATGACAGCAGTTCCGATTCATCAGGATATAGTGATTTTTTAGAACTAAATATGTAAATATGTAAATTAGGAAGCCAACCATTTGTAAACCTGTCATTAAAGATCCAAAGCCTTTATGAGAAAAGGTGATAGGAAGTGGACTTTGTGCGAGGGAATAAAATCAAAGGTTGAAAGTAAACAAAAACTGTATTCGTTGCGAGCCGTATTTACTACTGAACACGGCAACCCTGCACCCCATTTCAGCACTCCACTTGTTAATCGCACGGTCCAGCGTACACACAACCTCTCATCAATACTACTCTTCATAAATTCAATATCACATTGTACGGTTACAGTGGCTGTAGTTTCGGATAGCCAGAAGTGAGTGCTTCAGAACAAGCCCAAGTTCCCTGTTGTACGTTTATCCTTGGCTGAGAAAAGGTTGCTTTGGAGTCGTTGGAGTGGTTGCTTTGGAGTCGTTAAAAAATTGTAACTGAGTATCACCGTTGTGGCTATAACAATATGTAAAAAATGTATTGCCATCAGACAAGTAGTTTCCCATTTTATTTTTTAAGTGAGCGGTTGCTGGGGAAGCCAAAATCCCGGACAATATTTACTACAACCACAAATAAAAAGTATGAACTTCAAAAAAAAAGTTTTATACACCCTAATGAAGAATTAAACAAAGAAATGTTGGTATAACTCGCTTTGCAATAGGCCTATCGATTCGTTAGTAATCAAAGCCTAAACTCAAGTGTCCATAATTTTCAAAATCCGACAGTAGTTTTCATCCAACTTACTCTTAACCATTGATAGCACGTTTACCTGCCAACACCTTGCCTGTTATACTGATCCACAATAATAATTTCGTGTGGCTATTTCTAGTGAAGTGCAGCCCTTGTAAGACAGACCCTCCGATCAGGGTGGGTGGCATCTGCCATGTGTAGGTAACTGCGTGTTATTGTGGTGGAGGTGTGGTGTGTGTGTGTGTGAGTTGCAGGACTGATCCACAATGAAATACCTCGTTAGTTGTTGGACTCCTTGTTCTCTTGCTTATAGTCATACATAACTTCAATTACTGGTCATATTCCATGCTAATCTCTTACTCTATCAGGCCATGACATTTCAGCCCTGTCTTCTCAGTATACTTCACCACCTCAGGCCTAATTCCATCTATTTCTGCTGCTTTATGTTTACAAGCTGCCTTTACTTCATCATCCCACCAAGATGTTGGTTCTTTCCCCATCACTACAGGCTGCTGTTCCTAGATATACCGTTTTTTTTTTACTACAGAATCACTGTATGCTACCATTCTTTTTCTGTAACCTGAAGCTGTTGGCGGGGTGTTCTTTGGAAATTTTCAATAATTTTGTCAATATACTTCTAATTTTCTTGTCCCGGAGATCCCCTTTTTCACCTGCATACATTTTCACTTTCTCTAGCCTAGGTAAAGTGATAGTTCACCGCAAATTAGATGGTCTTCATCGAATAATCACCAGAACGCCCACACATTATTATTATTATTATTATTATTATTATTATTATTATTATTATTATTATTATTATTATTATTATTATTATTTCACTTGGCTATTGTTAGCCTGGTACGACCCTCCGACAAGAGTGGGCGGCATCTAATATGTATGACAAACTTTGTCTTGTTGAGAGTGTGTGTGGTGTGTGAGTTCCGCGAATCTCGGGATCAGAAAAACCCAGTCCCCGAGTCGAAATAACTAACCATTTAAGTCCCTTGCTCGATATTCGGACCTCCCTGAGGACCGAAGGCCAGGACGCTGACCACGCAACCATGGAACTGGACATGTTTGTTAAAGCACGCCTCTGTGTAACATACTTTTGTATCTGAAACCTCTGTCAATATTTCTACTGTATTTCATGTTTTCGGTGTTATTTCAGATAATTCAGTTCATCTGATGCACATCGCAGACCTCTTTGGAAAGAATATCGCGTCCTGGGGAACATGTGGTCATGTCATATGTTCCTGTTTAAATCTTCATACTCCCTGATATTTGAAGTTCTAAACGAAGTTCCGTGTTCATGAAACTTGAGTCAACATGAACAGACCGGTCTGCTGCTACCAGCTGCTCTATAGACCTCAGTCACAGGAATCGCGCAAGCGAAATGAAAATTCGACCAAAGTGTCGGTACAATTCACAGAAAGGTGATCATGATAGTCGCGGATAGACGAAGTTACATGAAGACGAGTGAAAAAGCGAAGAAATAAAAAGGGAAGATTTTTGTAAAGAAGTTAAATGAAGACAGAGTGAAAATGTTACAAAGACAAGAAAATAATACTTGATGGGAAGAAGGGATGGGAAATGACAACTGCCCGTAGCCGTATTCTGCTTAGAACCCACAGAGAACTTTTCAATTACGAGGCCTAGTAGAAGAAGCACATCCCACATTGCTGGTGATTTTGGGATAATTGTACTCGTATGATCACGCAGCCTATATCATCGTCTGTTAGGCCGGCCGCAAAACGAGACAAGGTCCGTGAGGTGACGCAGGGTGACTCACGTCGAATTCTTCACGGCAGAGTGAGTCACGGCGACAATCGTCGCAAGTTGGATCGCAGTTTCAGTACGCAGTTTATAACCTATCTGTGTCGGTGGGACGTAAGGCAACTTGTAAAAAGAAAAAGAAATACTTATAATTACTTCCTTCTCTCATATCCCCCTCGTCATGACTTCGTCAAATTATTTGTTACTTATTTTTCTCACTAAAACGCACTTTTTTGTATTGTTTTCAATGTGTATATCTCAGTTTAACCATTACAAATAATATGTATTTGTCACATAAGTTTATTTTTGAAATTTCTCATTTCAAAACAATTATTTTTGCATTCACCAATAGATAAAATATTTAACTGCAATAAAGTGTATTCTGTTGCTTTAGGCCTATATTGTACATTCTTCCTCAAAACACAGTATATAGTTTATGGTGGTTTAGACAAAAAATACATTTAATATTGCACCCGTCCCTACACATAATAGCTCCGGCATGATATCTACAGGGCGTTAACGGGTTGGAATAAAACAAATAGGTGCTTAACTAGACTAAGCTTAAAGGCATACAGGGTAGGAGACGGATCATACCTAATTACAATGAGAACACATTCGGCTTAAAGTTTAGATTAATACAAGTGGTTTATTAGGCCTTAATGATGATGATAATGACGCATTTATATACAAATGAATTACATGGATTATTATCAATTGTTGTTGTTTGTTATCGACTTTTAGTCGTATGTGATGGATCCGAGTATTATCTATCGCAGAGCGATCCATTATGACGAGATTCGAACGGGAAAACACTTATCATAGACACTGAGGCTATGTGATATCATTGACCAATAGGATTAACATGCATGCAACGAATCTGAGCAATCCCTATACTAAACACACAACTATTCCCCAACGAAGTACCACGAAGGAACTCATAAAAGGTGGAACAAACGCCCGGGTTTGAACCGACCCTCACTTATATACAATTCACCACCCCGATGGTCACCACCATCGGCAACTCAATTATAATCACAACAAGATACATAAACCCTTAAAGAACACAAATTATATACAGTAAACACGTGAGACATCCAGCCTTCGGTTGAGCATTGGGGTACCAATGCCGCTGTCGGGAACTGAACTGACACCCCTTGAGATGGAAGTGGGACTCTGAAAACCCTAAGCTACATTATACTCAAGTGTGTAATGACAGTAAACTAACAAGTACTGGTAACAATCGTCGTGTCATTTATTAGCGACTACATCAATCTGGCGTGTTGAATATTTCATTATTAGGCGATTCTTCCGCCCTCATTCTCTTCAACTCAAGGCACCCCCTTTTACGAGCGGACGAGCATACAAAAAAAAACCAACACTTCTCCTCACTAGGTCAACTGCCCCCAGCCCCTGCACGGCGGGTGGTCAATGGCCTCGGCCTTCACAGGCATAACGCCCTTTCTTAACAAAACACCCCATCTCGGGGATCGTTCACTAATAAACTGAACTTCATTGTTCATTAAACAAAATTACATCGGCTCTCAATACTTCACTTCACTTCAATTCAACACACACATTCGTTTACAATATCCTGATCCCGCGACGCGACACCGGTTTCTATGATACCAATACTTGCATGATTACCATAACTACAATTTATTATTATTATTATTATTATTATTATTATTATTATTATTGGGTTCATCATTACACTATCTCCCTACACGACTTACCTGGAAATTAGACCATACTGCGTGATCATAATTAACTCCCTCGTAATAACGGTGTAATTAATCCATATCTAAATTGTGATTTCTCATAAAATCGTCACATGGTAATACAATTATGAATTAAATATTCCTCAATTTGCACTTAAATTGTGATAAGCCTGCCAATTAAAATCGTACACTTCCTATCTAAATATGTCAGTGGAGGCCTGGGTGTCAGTTCCGAATTCATATCTCGTAGTTCTGGGTGCTCACGGAATAAAATTACACTATTTACCAGCCATGCATTATCATCGCTGGACTAACTACAGCCTAACTTGAATTACTCTGAATTACTAAAAAATTGGTCTCCTGACGCATCAATAATTACAAGTTTCCCCAAATAAAATGATTAAGTCAAAATACTACTGCATGCAAACTTATCGTATTACCCCTTTATTTACAATTGATTGCTCAGACGTGTTACTAACTAAATAAAGTAAATAGAAGCTACGTGTATCATGGTAGCACATCTACATTACTGAAGTTACAATCTTTAACATTATAGCGTCAGGTAATGATAACTGTTCCCCGCCCAATCTGATTACGTCATATTAATTATGATTGATACTCATCTCCATCTCGATGACCCGTTGTCAGCTCAGGGAGTCCATTGCTGGTTTAGTGCTGACCCATAGGCACCAAAGCAGTTACTGGAGGCACCATTCTTCTTTCCAACCGGGAGTCCATTGTTCTAGGTTGACGAAACCACTGGCAGTATTCCTGAGGCACACAACACGTCACTATTTATTCCAAGATTTGTTTAGTTACATTCAGTGTGAACGTCCAGCCACGATATCGGACCTCACTCCGCAATCCGCGATTCAGTATCGGATTCCGCGTACCTTTGTTACTACTCGACACAGTAGCGCCGTAGTAATAATAATAATAATAATAATATTATTACAAATTATATTTAATGTTCGCGACACGTCCCTGATCTTTAAAGTTTAGACACTAGCATCACGTCTATCCAATCTCTGCAATATTTACGCACAGTACGCGATTTCACTTGTAAATTAAATTGAAATTCACTCAAAGAAAAGATCGCTGGAAGCTCGACGGCACGTAGCTTCGCCGTCTGTAAGCCACAAATCCCGACTGACTCTTCTCCCTTCCTGCAGTAGTTTTTACTAGGGAGCGATACCCCTTCCACTAATTTGTGTAGCGCCTATTCCCGGCGTACTCGAGGTAAAATAGTACGGGTGGTCGGTGACCAGTATCTAGTTGGTGCGATTGAGACATAACCACTCAATTATCCTTCGGTGAATCTCTTTTTTTTTTTTAGTTCCGTTTGGGCCTGCTATGGACCACGTGGTTCTTATCTCTAGCAGCTTTCTTCTTTGACCAGTACTCCTTCATTCTTGCACTGTGAATGTCTTTTCGCTCCTGAGTCCATTTCACACCTCCTCCCGGACGTACTGTTTTTTCTGTTAGTGACTGGAGAGAGTTTGATGTTCTGATCAACGTTCTGTACCTATTCCTGTCATAAATTTCACTGGGAGCAATGTCCAATTCTTGAAGGTCTTTTCTGACGAGTCTTGCCCACTTGGCATTAGTCGCTTTCCCTCTAGAGATGGTGTGAAAGATTCTGGAGGTGAGCCTCTGATTGTCCATTCTCATGACATGACCGTAGAAGTTCAATCTCCTCTTCCTCATAGATGTTGTAATGCTCTCCAATTGTTGGTACAGTTCGTTGTTGTGCCTGATTCTGTACTTGCCTTCTTCTTTAATGGGGCCCATGATTTTTCTCAGGATCTTCCTTTCCTTCAGCTCCAGTTTTCTAAGTTGCCCTTTTCTTACCATGTTTAGGCATTCTGAGGCATATAGTACTGACGGTCTCACTACAGTAGTGTAATGCCTGATTTTGAGGTTAAGGGAGAGGGATTTGGATTTGTACATACTCTTACATAGGTGGTAGGCATTTTCCAATTTGATGCATCTGCTGTTCATGGCCTGATCTTCATTCATGTTTGGGGTTATCCATTCTCCTAGGTATTTGAAGGAGTTAGTCCTTTGTATTGTTTTGTCCCCCAGTGGGATTGATTTGGGTGCATCTTTGATGTTGGTGATAAACTGTGTTTTGTTGATGGCGATCTTCAGCCCTACTTTAGCTGCTATGTGGTCGAGAGAGGATAGTTGATGGATAGCTTCCTCCACACTGGATGCCAGGAGTGTAAGGTCGTCTGCGAAGGCTAAACAGTTGACTGTTAACTTGTCTTTCTTGTAGCCAATTCTCAATCCAGAGTCATCCTGTAGCATTTTCGTCCACTCACGAATGACTTTTTCAAGTAGGCAATTAAAGAGGATTGGAGATAGGCCATCCCCTTGTCTAACACCTGTTTTGATCTCAAATCTCTGGGACAGTTCCCCTCTGAATTTGATTCTGGCAGTAGTGTTGGTAAGAGTTGCTTTCACTAGATTCAAGGTTTTCTTATCTAGTCCCAGTTCAGCGAGTGCCTGGAAGAGTGACTCTTTATCTACTGAATCGTAGGCCTTCTGAAAGTCAACAAATGTTGCCACGTAGGGTGAGGCGCTTAGGTTTTTGTAAGTGATGATGGTTTTGAGGTTCAGGATTTGTTCGGCGCATGACCTTGACTTGCGAAACCCAGCCTGGTACTCTCCGATGCAGGAGTCTAGTTGAGCCTCTACTCTTGTGAGTAATACTTTGGAGAGTATCTTATACGTCACTGATACAAGGGAAATCCCTCTGTAGTTGTTGAGATCTGATTTGTCGCCTTTTTTGTGTAACGGGTGGATGATAGCTGAAGTCCAGTCGCTAGGTAACGCTTCTGTCACCCAGATGTTTGATATGATTTCATGGATACTTTGGATTGACTCCTCATCAGCGTATTTCCAGAGCTCTGCTATGATTCCATCCTCGCCCGCTGCTTTGTTACATTTCAATTCTGAAATGGCTTTCTTGATCTCCCCCTTTGTTGGTGGGAGAGAGTCCGACTTAGTAACATTCTGAGGTTCGAAATGCAGTTTCTCCTTGGGTTCCCTTGAATTTAGAAGGTTGTTGAAATACTCTGCTAGAACTGTGGTGCACTCTTCATTGTTCATTTTCAGATTTCCGTCAGCTCCCCGAAGGTGAAGTGTAGGGGCTGAGTAGGGTGTTATTTGAGATTTAAAAGTTTGGTAGAAGTCTCTAGTGTTGTTTCTTTCAAAATCCCTCTCTGCTTGTTCAATGATATTTTTATTGTACTGCCTCTTGGTGTTCCTGATAATTTTAGTTGCAGTTTTCCTAACTTCTAAGAAGTTTTTATGGTTTTCCAGACTTTTGTTACGGTTCCATTTTAGCCATGCTTGCTTTCTCTCTTCTATTGCTTTGTCACAAGTAGTTGTCCACCATGGATGTTTGTTCTTTCTGACTGCCGGGATGGTGGTTGTCGCTGCATCTATTAGTGCCTTCTGTAGTTGGGGCCAATCTTTTTTGTCTTTGTTTTTAGCCAGGGTCTCTGTGAAGTTATTGTTATCTTTCAGCCTGGCTGGATTGAACCTTGGAATTCGTGACTTGATGCAGTGGTTTTCCCTGCTGCTTTTAAGAGGGATGAAATTTGTTTTGATCAAAGAAAGATAGTGGTCTGAATCAATGTTTGCGCTTCTCAATACTTTGACATTCAGCACTTCTTTGCTGTTGCTTCTACTGATGGCTACGTGGTCCAGCTGGAATTCCCCAAGCATTGGGTTAGGACATCTCCAAGTCATGGCTTTCCTAGGAAGGCGTTTGAAAGCTGTAGATTTGAGGACTAAGTTGTAATTTCTGCACAGATCAATCAGTCTTTCCCCATTCCTGTTGGTCCTCTTGTGGGCTGGGTAATCTCCAACTATGTTCTTGAATTTTCTCTCTTTAAATTAATTAAAATATGTTCTGCTTCCCCTACCACACGGGGTGAATTCCCTCCGTCGAGGACGTGTCATGAGACTAACCAGATGGCCCCAGTACTTTTCCACGCAGAAACAACACAGTATTCTTTCTTCTGCTGAAAGTTATCACGGAAGAGGACATTAAACACTCTAAATAAATGTCCCAGTAACATTCATCCCTTTTAAATCGGGAGATGAGCCCCTAATTCGAGTTTTATTAATTTTCTACCTCTAGGTAATTAAGTTGGCCAGTCCGATTCCAAGATGGCTCCTATATTCCGTTTCGAAAAAGTTAGTTTCCCCTCATTCTGTGAGCCTTGAGGAGGGATGTCTTCTCTCGAGTGATGTCACAGGGAATCCCCATTCGTAACCCCTCCCGGGTCTAAGTTGGCTTGGCTTCATCTGCGGGGCCCCCGCTACACAAAGGATAATACTGCGCAATAAGTCGCAGACAAAGAAATCTCGCAAAATAATTTTAAAATACACAATTTATCTATCTCAATGGTATGAATATTAATTAGTTCCGGTATGACCTCTATTAATGATATGAATATTAATCATTTTCAGCGTTCTTTCCCTTTAATAGCATTGCGTGCGTAATTACGGATATCGATATCAACCTAAGGTCCTTGGATCATGCCCCTGTCGGGTTCAATATGGCATTTCAAAAAGAATTCTTGAGTCAAAAAAAAATGGTTTATCAACAATATGAAGAACCAAAATCACCGAGAGTCTTGCAGGAAACTGCGGAAGAGAGACTGCGATCCGCAGGATCACCACGCGCAGCAACTGCGTCACGTCACCCTGCGCCGTAACATGCGCGGGTCTAGTCAGTTCTGTGGTTCGCAGAACTCACCGTGAGTTATCCTGCGTTACCTCACGGACCTGCGTCTCATTTTGCGGCCGGCTTTAGAGTTACGAAGTAAACCATGTAGCTCATACCCATTCCCTGTAAATGATCATCGAGATATCCGTACTGGATAACAGCTCCACGGCACGTGTGTGGCTACCCTTACGAGTCAGTTTCCTGTGGCCTCATATGACTGAAATAATACAATCAGAACGAGTTACTCTGTTCGCATACTTCCCAAGATGGAGGCAACGAGGATACATACACTGGGTGCTCTGCTTTAAAAAAATTACAAGAAATAAATTTCATTATTAAGCCCGTATTGGCGGCCCCGCGATGTAGGGGTAGCGTGCCTGCCTCTTACCCGCAGTCCCGAGGTTCGATTCCCGGCCAGGTCGGGGATTTTACCTGGATCTGAGAGCTGGTTCGAGGTCCACTCCGCCTACGTGATTACAATTGAGGAGCTACCTGACGGTCAGAGGGCGGCCTCGGTCAAGAAAGCCAAGAATAACAGCCGAGAGCTGACCACACGACACCTCATAATCTGCAGGCCTTCAGGCTGAGCAGCGGTCGCTTAGTAGGCCAAGGTCCTTCGGGGCTGTTGCGCCATGGGGTTTAAAAAGACAGTCACCTCCGTACAGGCCATGAAGGCTCTTGGAGGAGTGGAAGGTAAAGGCTTCCACCATTGTTAACCGCGGCACGTGATGGGGTAGAGTGGTTAGCTCTACGCCCGGCCGCCTTTGCCCCCAGGAATTAACCTGGTACTCATTTTGGGTGTAGGCTGAGTGAACCTCAGGGCCATATGCACCTCCGGAAGTGGAAATCTCATTTCTTATATTTTACAACTTCCTGACGGGGATACGAACCCACGTCCTTCCGGGCGAACCGAGCACGCCTTTACCGCCTCGGCCAGGCAGCCGCCATGGGGTTTGGTTTAGTTTATTAAGGCCGTATTGTTGACTTGACCAGCGTTAGTTAAAAGGCAAAAATGGAACAAGGATACATCAATACACGATAAAAGACAATGGATGATCCTAATGACTTCCATTTTTATTTTTAACTATGGCTGAAGATCTCCTATGACGACAAAACATGTGCCATTCCATTAAGATAATGTTATTCTGAAAAGGAGTAAAACAGAATTGTATTGTCAAGGATTTTTTTCCAAAAACACCATAACGCTGTTACGGTCAACAATACGGGTTTAATAATGAAATGTATTTGTTGTAATTATTTATCTTTATGAGGGTCTAGCCAATACTCTAGTGCTTTGTCAAGCCTTTCATTGATCTCTGGTTCTTATGATATAAGCCTTAATTCATCAATAAAACTTGGAATAAATTCCTTCTCCACTACCCACAATCTTGTTTAAAACGACAGTGCATTCCCAACAATCTGTCATATACCTACCAAAGATGATACAGTCATTGCTCTTCTTTTCACTGAAATTTAGCCAATGACCTAGATTTTTGGTCCCTTTAAACAAGTTTTCACTAAAATTAATTTATTATAAATGTGTAATATGCTATTACAAGCCTTCTTTTGCCAATATTTAGTGTAATGTTGTCGTTTCTTAGAACAAGTTTCAATAATTTCAATTCCTTGCCTCATTTTAAAACAATAGTCTTACACAGACACCTCTTCACAATACTCTTTTTTAAAAATCACGGGGTCCCTCACTTTCAGCCAGGCTGAGTTAATCCTACGGTTAGATGGTCAGCATTTAAGACAGTTTAAATGGTAGGGAATAAGCATCACGTGGTTCATGAATTTTAACATTAAATTGGACCAAATTTTAACTCTCGCTAAAACTCCCCGCCATTTTGTTCTTAAACTGATCAAAATCATACCAATTGTGACTTATGACATAAAAGAAATCGAGAAGGTGAAGGCAAAATATTTATTCTTTGCATCGCCAGATTTACACCTTCGCAGCTGGCTTTGTGTTAACGTGAGAATCTTTCTTCATAGAATATTTGAGATCCATGGTGATGTTACGATCTAATTCACAAAGCAAAGCAATATTGCGAGAGATGAAAGGGAAGACTCATTTGGTTGAAGTTCTACGCAACACGTTTTGCAGTGCATAAATTTCAACACAGAATTTGTAATAAGTTTCATAAACCGTCTCCAGAATGTATTTGTGAATCGTGTGAACAATTTTGCGACAGATAGGACCTATCACGCATTACAGTGAACACGAAGACGTCATCAATCACGCAGCTATGTAGTGAGAGTTCCACTTACCTTGTTACTTTAATATTGTCTTTCTTTCTCATATGTATATGGTCGTTGGTTGTTATAAATAAATTGGAAGGATGGAGTCAGTAGATTGAATATCATGATTGTTGTATCAAGTTGTGTTTGTCAGTGTAATAATAATAATAATAATAATAATAATAATAATAATAATAATAATAAATACGTACATACATTATCATTAACGACTGTTATGCCTTTGTGTTCAGTCTGCAAGCCTCTGTGAATTTACTAAACGTCGCCACAATCCTCGATTTGCAACTAGTGCTGTGGCCTCATTTAGTTCTGTACCTCTCATCTTTAAATCGTTAGAAACTGAGTCTAACCATCGTCGTCTTGGTCTCCCTCTACTTATTTTACCCTCCATAACAGAGTACATTATTCTCCTAGGTAACCTATCCTCCTCCATTCGCCTCACATGACCCCACCACCGAAGTCGGTTTATGCGTACAGCTTCATCCATCGAGTTCATTCCTAAGTTAGCCTTTATATCCTCATTCCGAGTTCCCTCCTGCCATTGTTCCCACCTGTTTGTACCAGCAATAATTCTCGCTACTTTCATGTCTGTTACTTCAAACTTATGAATAAGATATCCTGAGTCCACCCAGCTTTCGCTACCGTAAAGGAAAGTTGGTCTGCAAACAGACCGATGTAAAGATAGTTTCGTCTGGGAGCTGACTTCCTTCTTACAAAATACTGTTGATCGCAACTGCGAACTCACTGCATTAGCTTTACTACACCTTGATTCAATCTCTCTCACTATATTACCATCCTGGGAAAACACACAACCTAAATACTTGAAATTATCGACATGTTCTAGCTTTGTATCACCAATGACATTCAATTCTCTTGGATTTCTTACCTACTGATACTGATACTGATACTGATGATGATGATGATGATAATAATACGACGTACTCCTCCTCCCCCCTCCTCTTTCCAATTTCGAGAGTGAACTTGTTTCACCGTGAGCAAGGTTACATAAGACTGGAAGTAGGCCACGGAGAAATGTTGGCCAAGTTGAAGGAGATGGCTGTGACGTGGACTCGGGGAGCAATGACCTGTGGTGGACACCTTGTTCCCTTAGCAACTTCTGAATGCTCAGTCTCACAGCATACCATAAGTGATCTTCGAATGCACTGACGCTCATCTCCCGCTCATACTTCTTTCTACAACATTCCACAAAAATGTTCGTATGTCAGTGTCTCATTGGAAAAAATGTATAAACTCAGAGAGACCCTTAAATTCTGATGCTCCTACGTGCAGCATTGACAGATATGAACTTATATATTATTCAATTCGAAGTAATAAAAATAGTTGTATTCTAGTTTCTTTCATTCTTAACTGCACAGAAAACAACACAGATATTATAATTTGTTCCTGCCCAACTTTCTCAAAGAGCTACACGATTTACGTAGTTCGTTTTCAGGAGAGTTGAAATGCCAGTCTTACAAACATTAAAACAGCCAAATTTAAGTCCCTGCGCCTCTGAAATTTCTGCAGCTACTGTAGAGCTTTAGAATATTGATATCTCCTTTCAGCATCTACTTTAAGTTCAATGAAATGGAAATGGCGTATGGCTTTTTGTGCGGGAGTGTCCGAGGACAAGTTCGGCTCGCCAGATGCAGGTCTTTTGATTTGACTCCCGTAGGCGATGAGGATGAAATTATGAAGACGACACATACACCCAGCCCCCGTGCCAGCGAAATTAACCAATTAATGTTAACATTCCTGTCCCTGCCGAGAATCGAACCCGGGACCCCTGTGACCAAAGGCCAGCCAGCACGCTAACCATTTAGCCATGGAGCCGGACAGTTTAATGAACCAGATTAAACATCCAGGTCATCCGTTTTTGACAAAATATTGTATGGTGCTTAAATAGTTAGCAGGGGAACACAGTGTCTTAACATCTATCTTGCTATCCACGATCAGCTGCATCAAGCCCTATTTGTCACTTAATAATAATAATAATAATAATAATAATAATAATAATAATAATAATAATAATAATAATAATAATATCGCATTTCTAAAGGCTGAAACCGGGATAAGAGTGAAAATTGCCCTAAGAGTCAAATTACACAAGTCATATACCAGTCGTTAGCCCTTCATTGCAGACACGTTCGTGCCAATTTGCAAACCGCTATCAGCATTGCAAGAGGAGGTATCAGTCTGAACGTACAGGTATGCTGTAAGTGAATTTCTGCGAAACACGATGTAAAAACTCTTTAAATATCTGAGACATGTGATCAATACAAACATCCTATTTCAGGGATAGCAAATCTTGTCCGAAAAGCGTGTCAATTAAGGTCTTGTTTATTACTTTTTATGCCTCGAGTGCCTTTGGTTATTTTCCTTTAAAATCATCAGGAAACTCCTTATTTGACTTCATTTAGGTATTAGATTGCATTTCATATAAAGCCATTCGACTCCACGAACCTACTACGCTGGCGTAGCAGGGGAGAGGTGATACTCTCACGTGGCGCGTCCCAGGTGGCGGATAGGGGGTTCCTTACCGGCTTGCCGGCGGACTTGAGGGAAATAAAATACCTCTCGCGGACCAAACACACACCCCCTGCGGGTGGGGGACGCACATGTAGAATACACCAGCGGTATCCCCTGCCTGTCGTAAGAGGCGACTAACAGGGGCCCAAGGGGCTCTCAACTTGGGAGTGTGGATTGGCTACCATGGGAGCCCTTAGCTGAGTCTTGGCATTGCTTCCACTTACTTGTGCCAGGCTCCTCACTTTCGTCTATCCTATCCGACCTCCCTTGGTCGACTCCTGTTCTTTTCCGACCCCGATGGTATTAGAGCAATTGATGCCTAGGGAATCTTTCATTTTCCCGCCCTTCGTGGCCCTTGCCTTTCTTCTTCCGTTACTTCATTTTTCGAAGTTACGGATCCCTTCTTTCTTCTTTTTTCTCTCTCTTTACCCCTGTGAGTGGGGGACGCAGACGAATAATACACCCACGGTATCCCCCGCCTGTAGTGAGAGGCGACTAAAAGGGGCGACCAAGGGATGATTGAATTAGAACCATGAAACTACTTTTGATTCGTACCATCACGTGGGGAACACCATGGGTTGCCTGTACTTGCGAGTAGTACCACTATATTACGTTCGAAATAGGTTTGTGATTAGTAGCAGCAGAGAGTGGTTCCCCTGTGGGTTTCCAGTACCTGTGAGTCGTACCCATGTGAGCGACACCGTGGGTCTGCGTTGCCTGTGATTAGTACCCACTATGTGAAGAACACCACGGGAATACCGGCATCCGTGACTAGTACACCTAGGTGAGGAACCTCATCGGTTTGCGTTGGCTATGAGTGGCGCCATTGTGTGAGAAACACCATAAGTCTGCGTTACCTGTACGAAGTACAATACTTGTGAGTAGTACCATCTTCGCTACTTTGATTAGTACCCCAACATGACAAATACCATGGTTCTACTTTACTCGCGACATATACCATTCTGAGGGGCCTTAGACCTGGATTTTGGACCCATTTAGACATCGATTTTAGACCCCTTTAGACATCAAGCATCCTCGATTTAGTATTGTGCTTTATAAATGTTCCCTTGGTCAGTAATACTATTATTTATGACCTTTCTTGAGTCGGATCCATTGTTTTTTTTGTTTGTTTGTTTGCTTTTTGGGTTTTTTTGTTCTTTTGTTCATGTCCATCCATTCATTCTCCATGACATTTATTTTTATTTTGGTCAGTGGATTTTTGAACTTTTTTAAATTTCATTTCGTACCATTAGGGGCCTATGACCTCGATGTAAGGCCCCTTTAAACAAGTAGCATCATAATCATCAATCCATTCGACTGAATGTTTAATGAAATTGTGGCATACTTCTTTATTAAAGCGTAATGTTAAATGATGCTATATTGCTAGATATTCAAGCTATTTATTACTTGTTAGAAACATTAAAATGTGTTAGTATGTAGTGCGGCGCGCCACAGAAGTCGTGTTCGCGTGTCATAAAATTAAATACGAACATTTTAATGGCATTTTTATTGCTATAATGTAATAATTTTGCTAATAACAAACAGAAATGTTCGAGTGACTAACGTCCTTCGTATATGGTAGGTAACCTAGTATAATATTATATGGTATCAATCGCAACATGCGTCATGGTGAAAATGCTATTAAATGCTGTCCCTGCAGTGCGGGTTGCCTACCCTATAGCATCGACGTCCAGTAGCAGTGTATCCTGTGTTCGTCTACGGAAAAATGAAAATGAAAATCCACAGCCTGTTTCCAGTCATTCGACCGGAGCAGGAATGGAATGAATGAATCCCCTTCTAGCGGCGAGGAGAAAACCTGTCCTGTCTCCGTTTTGTCCAGCACAAATCTCACATGGAGTGACCGGGATTAGAACCACGGAACCTAGCGGTGAGAGGCCGGCGCGCTGCCACCCGATCCGTGCAGTATCGTATAAATATAATGTACGATTTCTAAGATATAAGAAGGCTTGTATTTTGCACGACATCCAGCTATACAATTATTGTCTTTATACAGATGACTAGGGGCCGTATTTTTTGGTAATAACGATATGCACGAGTTTTTTTAAATATCTTCTTTCTTGTCTATATATGACTTCCCAGGTACTAAAAATACCGTATTTTAGCAAAATGAACTCGCGAAATATTGCGAAATTTGATTCATTGCGCGAATTGTGCAAATAATCACGAAATATACACCACTTGGTGCGAAAAATGCGAAATGGCACCGGAAGAGCTCTCCAATAAACGTTTAAATGCTTCTGAGAACTTGACTATCGTAGTTTCCTTCTCATTTGCTTGATACCGCTGTATATTATCCACACAAATGCACATAAAGCGGTACGCACTGTGTATCGAAAGTATGTGTATTCAGTCAAATACAGTATTTGATTCAGTTTCGCGATCTCTAAGGCAGTCGATAAAAATCAATATCTGTAATCGATTACAGCAAATAGCGTTGTGGTCGTAACAAGATACAAGATCGGTCGTAGATGCCAGCAAATACAGTAGAGACAATACGCGACACTGAGCGAGATATCGAGGGACAGCTATTGGAGCTCCCTCTAGCGGATAGACCTGAACAGTACTGATTCTCTCATAAGAGCACGTGTTAATTTTTTTGTGAAGTTTTTGGTGTTATTTATGCGTTTTCAGTGAGCTGACATAATTAAATAGTAGCGTGTGTCAGTCCTTGATATCTCCTCTCAACATGAGGGGAAAGGTATGTACTGTGTTTGACTGCAGTAATTACGAAGTAGAGAAAAATGCGCAGTCGTTCTTCAGGTTCCCTCGTGACGAGAACATGTAAGTAATATTGTGTTTGCATATATATTCTTCCAGTGACAGAGATTTTTATAGTACTTCATAATCTTCTGACCTGCTCGACCCATATTTTAACTGGCATAGAATGTAATACGCATATTTTATTGTATAGTGCAGCAGTTAACCTTCATTACCGATGTGTTGTTGTAGGTGTGATCTGTGAGTTTTGAAATGTCACAGAAGTGATTTGGAGAAGGTGTACAAGAAAGAAGGGACGTTACGCTTATATAAGAATTATAAGATCTGTTCAGATTATTTCCAGGCCAGCGACTTTAAAAATCCTCGATTATACAGCCAAGGGTATGTTACATTTTTACCCTAATTGTACCTTAAATATTCCTCAAAGCATCACTATCGACAACATTTTCATACTTTTCTTCCTTTAATCCCTCTTCTCAGATTAAAGCCGGAATTTTATAGTTTTTGTTTCTGTTAGTAGGCTTCATGTTAAGAGGAAAATTGTCCAGCTTTTAAATGTTAATTCATTGCATCATGTGTGTAAGGAATGTGCCGATATTTTTATTGACAAGTGTCTTAATGTGATGATACAATGTTTTTTAAATGAGAAAAAAGACAGTTCTAACCGTAAAAGTTCAGGAAGGAGTGCTAAAGCAAAAAAAGGTACTGCATAAATGAAAGATAAAGCCATTTCACAGCAGTATATTTCACATCTTGTTTATATGTCTAATTTCAGTCTTTAAATAATAACCTTTGAAATAATTCTTCATTCATTTATCCAGAATTGCTTTAGCAACTTCGAAGTTAATATCTCAATACCACTTTCTTTTTAGACGTAATTTATTTATTCATTTCCGTATATACATTTCCAGTGATATTTGAATTTAGCGCGATTTGTTCAGGTCAAGTCACTAGGAACGCCACCGTCGAATTGTCTCCCATTTTAGCAAGGCGAAATCCGTAAGTGTCGTGTATTGTCTCTACTGTATTTGATACCAGCATTGGGCAATGAGAGTTCGTTACTTACGAACATCTATCGGCAAATGTCCAACATTTAAGTATAAAAATGCCGAAAACTGAAGCCACAACAGGTTTTTCGAGGGCCGAAGAATACTACAGTGAGGGGTTCTATGTATTTGATGCTGCAAGAAAGATTCTAATGTATCAATAGTGTACCGGTAATATTCGTAAAGTTGAAATGTGTGATATACACTGCAGAGAATCAGAATGAAGCAAATGAACATAATTCGAAGCGGCAAATAACAATCGGCGATACTTTACAGATCGTAAAGGTGTTGAAAAATTATAGAGCAATTTGTAATAGATACAAAAAAAGCATTCATGCAAACCACCATAGAAAATTAGGATATGAAGGAAGAGAATGAATATAAAAGGAAAGATAAATAAATCTGTCTTTACTGTAAAATATTACGGTGTTGGTAGGCCTATTGTATATAAATCGCCTGTTTGAGTAGTAATAATGTTATTGTTTTTATGTCCCACTAACCACTTTTACGTTTTCCTGAGACGCTGAGATACCGGAATGTTGTCCCGCAGGAGTTCTTTTACGTGCCAGTAAACTAGTGACACAAGGCTGACGTATTTGAACTCTTTCAAATACCACCGGACTGAGCCAGTATCAAACCTGCCAAACTGGGATCAGAAAGCCAGCGCTTTAACCATCCGAGCTACTCATCCCCGACCGAGGAAAAAGAGTGTATCCATGAACATCTTCCAGAGCTATATGACTGCAAAATGCAATGAAAGCACATCTGGTTGAGGAAGTGAAAGAAGACAGTGTTAGCAAAGTTTTAGGAGGTTTTATGAAAGACCACAGTGAATTTGCATCCAAGTGTTCACAAGCATTATGGTTTCAGACATCTAATGTGGTCAGCGAGAGGAGCTTCTCTGCTTACACAAAGACACTTTCTGACTGTCGCACAACTCTGCATCCTGATAATGTTGATACCATGCTTAGTTCGTACTTTGGAGACAAGTAATTCAACGTCTAAAAACGTAGGCTATGTATAAATGTGTATCACAGGGCAGATCACCTAACTTCATTTCGAAGTATCAGTGATTTATATATTTATTTCTATAACAATTTGCACATTTGGTTTTTCTAAGATTTAATAACAATGATACATTACAAGAGTTTACTTTAAAACCCCTTATCACAAAGTTAGTTACATTTATCCCATACACTACTACAAGGAAGATTTGGCAGGAAACATCCATCAGTATAACAATTTATTTCACGAAATACCTTCCGAAATAGTGTCAGTTTTAACACCGAAATCAACAGTTTTATTTCACCAAAAAATAAGGCCCCTACAGATGACCAATATATGCAATAGGTTGCTGAACAGTGTATCCAGTAGCCTATTATCAACAAAAGAAAAGGAGTAATGTTTTCAATCCTTATCGCTGTCCATGTTGATAACTGGGTATGTGTGTCATTCACTGGAAATCTGTGCCGGACAAACGATTAGGAAAAAAGGTAACGAGTACGGGAAAAAAAAAATAGTATACTGTATTAGAGCGACGATATGGGAACAACTCCCTAGCGTTCTGTTGCCGTTAGCACACTTACAATAGTATCGGTTGATACCTCAGTACCCAATTGAATGTGGTCGTATAATCAACATAACAGCGGTATGTTTTAATATATCGTGACCTTGCTGCGAATATCTGCGAAACACGACCTAAAAACAAATCCACGAAATATCTGGGACACGTGGGACATCAATACAAACATCCTATAATACTTGAAAAGTTTGAAGTTAAATATTTGATTTGTTTGTTTGTTTGTTTGTTTGTTTGTTTGTTTGTTTGTGTAGAAAACACTTCACCCACTTGAGGGTTGCCTAATACAGTAGACAAATTATAACACAACAATGATAATAAACGACAAAGAGTCTCAGGGAAGGTGGTTGGGTAAAATGCTGATTGATGTCTTTAAAGCGGTCAGCGCCACTTCATTCACCAACGAGTTGGGAAGTTGAAAAGCATGACAGAATAGGCCTACAATAAATTCCGTTGGTATTGTGCCGTGGCTCCAACTAGCAGTCATAACTTATCTTTTACAAGCCATAAGCTTCCTTTTAAAACGGAATAGTGGGTTCGTAAATGTGTTTATTTTCCTTTTCAACGTCAGTCGGCTAGTTAGCAGAGGATTCGAAGTGGATTGTTGCGTCTATTACATAGCCTTTGGTGTCCTTGTGTCAATCCGACGAGTACTACCTTTATCCGTTAGACCATGGACTTCTTCATGCACAGTAAAGCCTGTTACTCTCAACGCCTGAGCTATCGAAGATCGTGTCTTCTGATGTCTTGTAATGTGCAGAGTCTGACCGTGCTCTCATACACCAAGAACGTGCGGAAGTGTTTCAGTCGCGTTGAGGCTGTGCCTCCAACGGTTGCCGTCCTTAAGGCCTATACACACGACCCAATCTGCTGGGCCCGATCTGCAGGTAGTTGGCGTGGTAAAAATCGGGTGCTGCTCTCCACACGGCACAATCTGCAGTAGGCTGGCTCGCCCTGGCCTGAAAACGCGTGATCATGGCTCCTTCATTTTCTAAATTTCAAAAAATTGGAATTGCATTGACTTTGTTGTCATTGAAGTCGATACGAAAGAGAGAACATTGGGCTAAAAGGTGGTTATTACAGAGAAAGAAATTGACATACAAATATTATGAAAGAACTAGAATCATTCGATTTTAGAAATTTTCTGCGAATGGATATCGACACTTTCAATGATCTGCTCTACCTGGTGGCGCCTTTAATAAAGAAACAAGACACTAGAATGGGGGAAAGTGTGAGTGTTCAAGAGCGATTAATCGTGAAAGATTTTTCGCTACTTGAGCGAGTTACAGAGATTAGCAATTTACTGCAGCCGTGTCACCACAGCTTTTGTCCGGCTCCATGGCTAAATGGTTAGCATGCTGGCCTTTCGTCACAGGGGTTCGATTCGCGGCAGGGACTGGAATTTTAACCATCATTGGTTAATTTCCCTGGCACGGGGGTTGGGTGTATGTGTTGTGTTCATCATCATTTCATCCTCATCACGACGCGCAGGTCGCCCACGGGAGTCAAATCAAAAGACCTGCACCTGGCGAGCCGAACCCTTCCTTGGATCTCCCGGCACTAAAAGCCATACGCCATTTCATTTGATCTTACCACAGCTTTTGTCTAAAATCATTCCATAAACATTTTGCGCCTTTTTCAATAGTCTGAAGGGATACATAAAAGTGATTAAAATATATATTTCTTTAATGTAAGAGTATTTATTTCTGAAATTACGTATGAGTAGAAAATACGAGAAGAAACTAACCTAAAATTATAAACTAAATTAATCTAAACTATATTATTGTATATAGTGAACTACTAATCTAACTGAATCTGCTCACTGCCCTCTGACACACGTCACACGTGCTAGGTGGCGACGAGACAACTGATAGCTTATCGGCCAACTTCCGGAGTGTAAGTTGGGAGATTGTGTGGTCGGCCCGACCAACCGGTGGCGTGCCGCATGCGACCCGTGCCACTAGCGACCGCATAATCTGTAACAGTGCCGGATGCGACCGGCGTTGACAAGCAAATTGTAATTTGATAAGTTGTCATCACCCAAGATAAGGTAAGCTAAACGAAGTGCAATGCCATTTCAATAAGTCCTATAAGCAGCTACTGCCCCTACTTTACATAACACTTCTGGGGGAAACTCGTTTTACAATACGATACATGGTGATGCGTTTACGTCTTTTCTCATCGGGCGAGTTTGCCATGCGGTTAGAGGCGCGCGGCCCTGAGCTTGCATCCGGGAGATAGTGGGTTCGAATCCCACTGTCGGCAGCCCTGAAGATGGTTTTCTGTAGTTTCCCATTTTCAGGCAAATGCTGGGGCTGTACTTTAAGACCAGGGCCGCTTCCTTCCCATTCCTAACCCTTTCCTATCCCATCGTCGCCTTAAGACCTGTCTGTGTCGGTGTGACGTAATGCCATTAGCAATAAAAAAGATCCTAATTCTCTGAAATTATTTACGACTTAGGCCTACTTACTTATCGTGTCCTATTAATACCAGGAGTGTCCGAGGACGTGTTCGGCTTGCCTGGTGCAGGTCTTTCTACCTGACGCCTTGGGCGGCCTGCGCGTCTGGATGTGGGATTATGATAATGAAGTAGGGAGAGATGAAACCCGGTTTCGCCACGTAGCCTACTCCTCTCGAATAATACCAAGAGGTCTGCTCAATCCTTTACGTCGCCATCCGACGGCCGAATCACCATCAACAGCACCATATACTGTCACTCCATATGAACACTGAGAAAAGGTTTGGATTTGAATCCCGGCTTTTGCCATGCAATTTAGTGATTAGAAACTGTCTACCACCAACTTTCCTACCCTGCCGGCCAACATTCTGATAGTGATTTTTTTTTCATCCAGGCTAAGTGGCTCAGACGGCTCAGACGTTTAAGATGCTGGTCTTTCGACTCCAACTTGGCAGGTTCGATCCTGGCTCAGTCCGGTGGTATTTGAACGTGCTCAAATACGTCAGCTTTGTGTCGGTGGATTTACTGGCACGTAAAATAAGTCCTGCGGACTAAATTCCGGCACCTCGGCGTCTCCTTAAACCATAAAAGTAGTTACTGGGACGTAAAGTCAGCAACATTATTATATTTTTCTTTCGACCAATGGCACTCGAACCTGCTAACAACGGTGTCAGACCTTTATTTTAGAAAAGACGAAGTTAGCTATTTATAAGCAATCTGCCACTTGGTGACAGCCCTTAATGCAGATCAATTGTAAGTGATTGATGGGTCGCATGCAGCACGATGCTTATCCGCTCGGTCGCTATTGTCACAATAATGGCCGGGTCGCATCCGGCACGGTCGCATCTGGCACGTAACCGACCAACCACCCAACATGAGTTTTGTCGGCCAATCTGGTCCCAACAAACCTACACACCACCCAATCTGCAGGGACCCTGCAGATCAGGCCCAGCAGTCCTGCCCGCGCACAGCACGAACTGCTGCTACGTTTTCGGTTATTTTGAGAGCATCTCTCCACCTACTGCATGATAGGCCATCGTGATGGCTGATCCAGCTGTTATAAATCGGATGTTCTATGAACAGGATTACACCTTTGCCGTTGTGGGGGAGGTTGCACCACTTTTGAAATTCTTGGCCTCTGAATTGTGCTCTGATTTTCCTGGAATCGAGATAATTGTCCCTGGAATATAAGAAGCTGGCATCGGGTTGTAGGTTTAGCCGAATTAAACAGTCAAAATATAAGGGTTTCCGTCATTTCTCAGCAGCCGCAGGACATTTATCTGCTGTAAAACTGCCTCCCCTTGTGACCGAATTAACCCTAAACCGTTGTATTTTCTTGGGCTATATAGCATGCTATCCGGCATATCGCCAGGTACGTAGTTGCAATAATTGAGGCTGGACTGTATCAGTTCATCTGCATCCTCAATGAATGCCTTAGATATCAAATCCAGAGGGGTAATCTGAAAGGGATAGACAAGAGAGGAACAAACTGATGTGTTAATTATACAGAATTTTTGATCAGCCTTATAGAGGGTGTACGTAGTTTTAATTATGTCCCAGTTTCTGCATTATGCTTCTGGATTGAAAGTGATGACATTTTTGAAATTTACTTCCAAATATTTGATTTACTTCCCTGGAGAGATGTTTGTAATATTACCTTCGTAAGATAGTAAAGCGTCTCCTGAAAATTTTCCCGTAATAATATTATGCATTTAGATTTCAATTTCGCTGAATCCTTCAATGGCTATTCTTATCAGTTCTAATGCAGATTCTTGACCTGTCCCAATGATAAGTGTCGTCGGCGATTGCTAGGACTGTCCAAGCATATTCAGCGGCTATGCTTTCCACGGAGTGTTCGTTTAGAATATGATCTGTGGCTATATTGTAAAGAGCAGGTAAAAGGGGTGAGCCTTGCTTAACATCCTTCTTTAGCACGATTGGTTTGGATGTCAAATGATTAGCCTGAATCTGGGTAATGTTCTCTTCCTGCAATAACAGAATAAGGGATATTAATTTCGAAGGAACTGCAGAATTTTCTAGAGTTTTCTTTAGATGAGCGTGGGCAATGTTGTCAAGTGTTCCGTATATCCAGGAAAATGGTTGTTGCATTAGAGTGGTTATTCCTAGTGCTGCTTAGAATTGAATTCAGCAAAGATGTGTTTAAATGAGTTCTGTGAGAGTTCGTAAATCCTCTTTCATTTATTAGTGCCTTTTTCAGTTGCGATGTTAGGGCTCGAGGCCCTCTCTTACACCTAGCCACATACTAATTAAAATCTAAAATACAATGCCAAAATAATTGAAATACTTAAAACGATGTAAATTAATAGAATTAAAATGAATTTAAATTAATATTAAAATTAATATTTAAAACACTTCGAACTGTGTTAACTAGTCCTCAAGCACGCACACATGCATACGTCAACCATTCAGTCAGCTGTCCTCAGCGGGCAGTCTCGGCAGGCGACCTTAAATCGCGGTAAAGAGCTAGTTTCTCTGATCTGAGCTGGCATGGAATTATATAATCTTGCGCCAGTAACCACAGATGATCTATGAAATGTTGTATGGCTTTTAGTGCCGGGATATCCTAGAACGGGTTCGGCTCGCCAGGTGCAGACTTTTCTATTTGACTCCCGTAGGTGACCTGCGTCTCATGATGAGGATGAAATGATGATGAAGACAACACATACACGCAGCCCCCGTGCCGTTGGAATTAATCAATTAAGGTTAAAATCCCCGACCCGGCCGGGAATCGAACCCGGGACCGTCTGAACCGAAGGTCAGTACGCTGACCGTTCAGCCAACGAGTCGGACACAGATGATCTATTAATGTGTGCGATACATTCGAATTGAAAGGAAAGAACTAGAACGGATATTTACGCCGTGAAAAGATGATATATTAATTTAGAAGAAATATAGAGTGGCAGTTCTTCAGCTAATTTTTTATAAACACCATCGTTAAAATGTGTAGCAGCCGACGTTTATCAGGCTTCAGCCATCAGAGCGCCTGATAGTATAGGGTGATATGAACATCATACCCGATATTGTAAATAAATCGCAGGCAGGAGTTCAGTGCTCGTTGAAGTTTAACTGTTTGATCCCTTGTCATGTCAACCAAAACGACGTTACAATAATCAAGAACAGGGAGGACAAGCGTCTGTATTAGTTTGGACTTTAGCTCGTGCGAAAATTCATTTCTGTGTTGTTTAAGAGGGTGAAGCGTTCCAAAAATATTTTTTCGGGTTTCTTATATGTGATCATACCAATCAATTGTTTCATTCATAATTATGCCGAGATTTATAGCACTTTTACTGTAGGGAATGGTTACCGTTCGGTAGGATAGGTGGGATTGCTGCATTGTTTTAGCAGCTCAGTTTTGACAGTTTTCATGGTATTTTTATTGTTTATAAGGTCATAATTCGGCTTTCCTTGAAAAATCGGTACAAGTACAGTACCAAAGCAAAATCGTGAGACTAATCTCTACGGTAAACCATTTCTGTAGAAGTAGATGTGTAGCGCTGCTACTGCGCGTCTTTCCTGTAACGTAGGCAACCTGTGCGGTTTTCACTATAAAGCACCAGACCAAAGAGGATAGAATAGATGCACCAGACAGAGAAGGTTCTGGTTGACACTGCATATGCTAGGAGTGGGAAGGAAGCGGCCGTGCCTTGATTAAGGAACAGCCCGAGGATTTGCCTGGTGCGAAAATGGGAAACCACGAAAAACCATCTTCAGGGCTGCCGACAGTGGGGTTCGAACCCAATATCTCCCGGATGCAAGTTCAAAGCTGCGCGCCTCTAACCACAAGACCAACTCGTCCAGTTTTTAAAGTTTGCAAATATGGGAAGTTTATATCGATATCTCAAACGTCCCTGATATTTTGTATAATTTTTGTATCTGGGATTTCCCAGAGATACACCTAGACCCAATCCGCAAGTTCAAACTGATAGGTCCTTTTAGTGTACCAACATTGGCACGAATGCTTCTCTAACGAAGGAACAACGACTGGTATATTACTTGTCCGATTTGACTTAGGGTAATTTTGAATTATCTCACCCGACTGCAGCCTTTCGAGAGTGAAGTCGTTTTACTGTGAGCAAGGTTACATAAGACTGGAAGTAGGTCACAGAGAAATGTTGGCCAAGTTCAACGAGATGTCTGTGACGTCGAACTAGGGAGCAATGACCTGTCATGGACACCTTGTACTCACAAGAGCTTCTGAATACAGAGTCTTATGGCATAAAATACAGTACCGGTCAGAAGTAAGGCCACATTCGAATAGCATGAAATATCGTTTAGAATCTAAACGTCTGCCGCCGAAACTCGGTAGATTTTCTGTTTCTTTCCAAATGCCTGTGTATTTCGCTGGATTTCATTCAGTTCGGCCAGATACTGTAGACGGTTATGAATTTATAAGTATTATAAAACACCTATCGGGCGAGTTGGACGTGCGCTTAGGGGCGCGCATCCTGGAGATAGTGGGTTCGAATCACACTGTCGGCAGCCCTGAAGATGGTTTTCCGTGGTTTCCCATTTTCACACCAAGCGAATGCTGGGTCTGTACCTTAAGGCCATGACCTTCCTTCCCACTCCTAGGCCTTTCCTATCCCATCGTCGCCGTAAGACCTATCTGTGTCGGTGCGACGTAAAGCAAATTGTAAAAAAAAAAGCCCTCAGTTAACGTTGATACATTCATCAAACCGCCGTCAGCTCATCCTGGATTCAATCCGACCATGTGGTGTTGCATATATCAATGTTAACGGGTTGCGTTTCAAACATACAAGAAAGTTTCATGTGGTATATCGGTGCGTTCTGTTCTCTTTTTTTTAACTAATTGCTTTACGTCGCATCGACACAGATATGTCTTATGTCGACGATGGGACAGGAAAGGCCTAGGAGTGGAAAGGAAGCCTGGTGTGAAAATGGGAAACCACGGAAAACCATCTTCAGGGCTGCCGACAGTGGGGTTCGAACCCACTATCTCCCAAATACTGGATACCGGACGCACTTAAGCGACTGCAGCTATCAAGCTCGGTACGTTCTGTTCTTGTGTGTTTCCCATGATCAATGTATTATGTAGAGTTGTAGAAAATAAGTTCTAACATGGAAATAAAGCGTTTTCGGACTCATGCCCATATTACACATTTTATTCTACGAGCGAGGCCAAAAATGTAATGACAAATTTGTCCCATTTATAGAAGGGTCGCTCTAGTTACCACGAAAAATTGGTCTCTAGTCTGGTATATACAGCTTTTCTGCCGGGCTGAGCAGCTCCGATGGTAGAGCGCTGGCCTTGAGTTAAATTTGTTAGGTTCGATCCTGCCTCAGTCGGGTGGTATTTGCAGGTGCTTCAATACGTCATCCTCGTGTCGGTAGATTTATGAGCACGTTAAAGAACTCCTGAGGAACTAAATCCAGCACCTCGGCATCTCAGAAAACCGTGAAAGTAGTTTTCTTTTACAAGTTGTTTTATGTCGCACAGACACAGATAGGTTTTATGAATTACGACAATGGGACACCAAAGAGCTGGGAGTGGAAAGGTAGAGCCCCAGCATTTGCCTGGTGTGAAAGTGGGGAAACCACGGAAAATCATCTTCAGGGCTGCCGACAGTGGGGTTCGAATTCACTATCTCCCGAATACTGGACACTGGCCGCACTTAAGGGACTGCAGCTATCGAGCTCGGTATTGTGAAAGTAGTTAGTGTAACGTAAAATCATTATTAATATTATTAATCGTTTGTTTGTTTGTTTGTTTGTTTGTTTGTTTGTTTGTTTGTTTGTTTGTTCATTTATCAGTACTCAGCCCCGAAGGCTGGTTGAATCGTCAACAGTTCCGCCATCAGCTATCATAGATGGCCTAGGCGTCGCTGGATAAGTGTACATGGGAAATGAAAAGTGAGGCAGTTTCTCGTTGCTTTCCTCGCCGAGTCGGAAGTTTCTATTACATATCAGTCTGCCAGTCCCACTGAAATGCACGCGCCAACCGACCCTATGAGTGACATTCTCACTGGCTGGATAACGAATGGCGTTACTAACATCGCTCATACCTCGGTCACTTTCATATTGTCCAAGTCAAGGAGGAGACTGAAGCAGGTCAATGAAAGTAAACAATCTGATCTAGTCCATACCAGAAGACAAAGAGCACTGTGAACAATAGGTCTCGCTTGCAGAAGCCTTTTGTGTAATAATTTTTTAGACAAGGAAGGTAAAAAGTACTTACCAGTAAAGGAAGATTTTGCGCTCGAGTGATACCGCAAGGCTGACAATGGAGATCAAGACTTGTCGATTCTCCGAAAGGCATGAATGGCGTATACCGGAATTGTTTCCACTTCCACATCCCACGTAATAAAAAGTTAATTTACAAAATTTACCTTCAATTTACATCAGTTAACATCAGTGAGTACGTCGAGTTTGTGTTCTTTTGTTGCTACGAAACATGTCGAACTGTCTAC
This sequence comes from Anabrus simplex, assembly GCF_040414725.1. NCBI lineage: Eukaryota > Metazoa > Arthropoda > Insecta > Orthoptera > Tettigoniidae > Anabrus > Anabrus simplex. The sequence goes on along the minus strand of NC_090272.1, from coordinate 91,432,184 downwards.
ACATAGAAAAATGATTTTATATGAAGTCGAAAAAGCAGGATCGAGGGCTCAATGTGAGTTTTCACCACCCGAGAAATCGAAAAGGGCACATGAAAATACAGTATTTAAGAATGTGTGTACCAAGGGCACGAGTGTTCGTGAGAAGTCCTTACTAACTTATTTCATAGAAAGGCTGTCGTATGAGTATTAAGTATTACCTCTTTTCATGGCGGATAATATTGATATATCGAAATAACCTAATCGAGAGCCTTTTTAAAACGTTAGAATGACGGATGTAAATCGAGAAAATCTACTATTCTAGAGCAGAGAACAACTTTATCAAATTCTTTACAGATAATACTTACCAGTAATGAGAATTGCTGGTACATGTCATTGTGATTAGTTATCGTAATTGAAACTGGAGGATGTTAAGGTAAGAATTGATATCGTAACTATTTCAGATTCAAAAAGTAGTCACATAGGCCTACATTCGTCATTACTCCCAGTAAAGGTGGTGTATGTTCTGTCCAAATTGTGAATAAGTATACCGAGTGTCTCACCTAAGAGTCGTCAGGCAACTTTTCTCTGGTGTTTTGGAAGATATGTTCAATTTACATTTTGCAATGTGTAAGGAAAGCCAGCCCAAACAAAGAATTCTTATAAAGTATGTCATGGGACGTCCAGTGTCAACGTAAAACGTCGTTTTCATTCTCACTGAAAACAAAATATAGTTTAAAGTGTAATTCTATGTGCCCAGTCGATAGAACGACATCAAATTAGTCTAGTGCAATATTATGTTTGAGGATACTTGAATCGATTTTTAAAAGGGTGTAAGTCAAGAAATGTACATTTGTGGGAAATTGAATAAAATACTTCAGAGGAAAACTAACCTACAAGTATATAATTTTGAACATAAGAATTGTTAGTTCTAGTGAAGACCTATTCTTCTGATGTAACAGCCTACGATACATAATGGTAGCCTTTATTGTTCTAAATTTTAAAAAGTCTGCCCGTTTAAAAAATTGGCTTAAGAACATGGAGAAACATGATACAGAATTTTTTACAATAGTAAATCATTACTGGAAGTCATTCAGAATCACATACAGGGAAGAAAAAACTTTATCAGAAGTACAAAATATTACAGAAAGAAGAAGAAAACTCATATTTAAATAGGAATTCACTACTTTTCAGCCACTCTTTGCAGCATTATTCTATGTTGGACCCTCATAAGTCATATGTTCATCTCAAGTCTTGCATTTTTTAAATTGAAATTCACACTTTTCCTGAAAGACGGGCTAATGCTTATGGTGGAGGGACAGGTTCTGTCTTAGATGCCATTAAGGGTGTGTGGTGTATTAATTCATTGATGTGACTGGATCCTTTGATATATCAAACTCTATCATGAAGAATACCCAGGGTGAAACAAGAGTGCTGATTTCAAAGTTAATACTTTCAGCTTTCAGTTTTCTTACAGTGCTCTGGTTAACAGTTGTTGAAGACTAGGATTTGGAATGTTTCAGTTTCTATAACTAATTGCCTATTTTGACAGTATTTTGTACAACGTGCTTTACAATCTGATTGATAGTGAAAATTCTGTCATGCCAACGAAGCCTTTTTGAGATGTTCCCAGAATATCTGTCGCAGAGTAGAAAACCGTGCCCTCGCATGGGGTAATATTACTGAATTTTTGGAAATTGCCAGAATAAGTGATTGTAAGAATCTGCAGACTGTGGTCTAAGCTCTGTGATGTTTTTGGGAACAGACTTTAGATAGTCAAATAGAAAGGAACAGACTTCATTTGGACCATTTTTACAGTTTCCTTCATGGTAAGAATGAGCTAGATCCTCTTTTTATATTGTGAATGCACTGCTTGTTTTTGAAAGGGCGTATGTCAGCGATAACCGCCCGTTCAGAAACAATGACGAATTTCACTCTCCTATTACCAGCTAACCAGCAGCATTACCAAATACAGTAGAGATAATACCGGACAGTCTGCGAGATATCGGGGGACAGCGCTTAGAGCTCTGTCTAGCGGTGGGACCTCGAGTTACTTAGTCTGTCATCAGAGCGCGTGCATTAGTTTGTGAAGTTTTTGGTGTCATTTTTGCGTTTGGAGTAAGTTAAAATCAGTAAAAATAGCGTGGGTCATTCACTTATATCTCTCACATCATGAGCGGAAAGATATGTGTTGTGTTTGGCTGTAATAATTATGAAGTGCAGACAAATTCACGGTCTTTCTTCCGTTTCCCTCGTGACAAGGAAATGTAAGTAGATACTGTGTTTACATATATATTCTTCCAGTGACAAATGTTTATACTGTAGTACTTTCCAAACTTCTGAGCTGCGCGACCCATAATTTAAATGACTTAAAACATAATAAGCTTATTGTATTGTGTAGTGCAGCAGTTAACCTTCAATACCGATGTGTTGTTGCAGGTGTGAACTGTGGGTTTTGAAATGTCGGAGAAGAGACTTGGATAAGATATATAAGAAAGAAGGACGTTACGCTTGAATAAGAATTATAAGATCTGTTCAGACAATTTCCAGGTCAGCGACTTCACACATCCCCGACTATACATCGAAGGGTATGTTACATTCGTACTCTAATTGTACGTTAATATTCCTCAAAACATAACTATCGCCAGCATTTTCATGCTCTTTCATTTATCCGTCTCCTCAGATTAAAGCCGTGATCTTTACCAACACAGAATCTCCCAAAGAATTAAACATAAAATGCTACAGCCCCTTCCAAAAGGGGTAGTCCTTCCAAGAGAAAAGACAGGAATGTGGCGATCTCTTTGTTGACAAGTGTCTTAATATGATATTATGTTTTTTAAACGAAGGAATAGACAAATCTAATCGTAACCGTTCAGGCAGGAATGTTAGAGCAAAAAAAGTAATGCGTGGATGAAAGATCAAGCATTTTCACAGCAGTGCATTTCATATCTTGAATGTATGTCTAATATCAGTCTTAAATAATAAGCTGCTAAGTAATACTTCTTTCATTTATCCAGAATTGGTTCGGCAACTTTGAAGTTAATATCTTAAGAACACTTTCTTTCTAGACGTAATTCACTTATTCATCTTCGTGTGTGAATTTCCACTGATATTTGAAATCGGCGCGAGTTTCCAGATCACGCCACTACGAGGATTAAATCCGGAAGTGCCTATATTGACTCTACGGCATTTGGCATTACTGACGCCCTTTTAATCACAAACAATAGATTTACCTCTGTAATATCTAGAACGGAAAAACATGAAAATGTTAAAAATTGTGACTTACGCCCTTTTAAAGACCCGATTCATTCATAGATGGTGACGGTACAACAGTACATATCGGTACACTTCTCGCTACGTCATGCTCACCTGACGGCGCTGCCTTGCATTCCACACTACTGACATGAGCATCCTCACTCAGCCGCTACTATTCCTCTTGTTTTCCTACCACAGTCAATAAATATCCTTAAACGGAATATTGCACTAGATAACTTGAGCCCGTTCTATCGATTGGCACATAAAATTACATTTTGAACATAATTCATTTTACAGTGAGAAACATGTTTTCCGTTGGCACTGGGCGTCACACGACATAACTGATGAGTATTCTTTATTTGGGCTGGTTTACCTACACATTACAAAAACCAAATTGAAAATATCTTCCAAAACACGAAGGAAATGTACCTGACGACTTTTCTATAATAATAATAATAATAATAAATATGGGGGGGGCTAAACATTCGCGGCCGAGCTGAGTGGTTCAGACGGTTAAGGGGCTGGCCTTCAAACCCCAACTTGGCAGGTTCGATCCTGGCTCAGCCCGGTGGTATTTGAAGGTGCTCAAATACGACAGCCTCGTAAAATTCCGGGACTAAATTCCGGCACCTCGACGTCTCAGAAGACCGTAAAAGTAGTTAGTGGGACGTAAAGCAAATAACATTATTATTATTATTATTATTATTATTATTATTATTATTATTATTAAACATTCGCGGTTCTTTACAGAAGATCAAGGAGGAGATGTTGGCAGCAATACTCGGTGATTCACAGTAAAATACCAAAGTTTTTAAATTTATAAAATTCTAACACATTTGCCATAATCTTGTCTGATCCATTCGGGAGATAGTGGGTTCGAATCCCACTGTCGGCAGCCCTGAAAGTGGTGGTTTCCCATGTTCACACCAGGCAAATGCTGGGGCTGTATCTTAAGGCGACGACCACTTCCCTCCCGTTCCTAACCCTTGCTTATCCTATCGTCGCCATAAGACCTATCTGTCTCGGAGCGACGTAAAGCAAATTCGAAAAGAAAATTTAAAAAATACAACTGCAGAAATATAGGCAGACAGTTTAGCAGTCTAGAAAGGAGTGGCTTTTCCTTAGAGGGTTCTTTGCGGAGTTGCAGGTCCTCCACCTGTGGATGGGGGTGGTGCAATACATCCACAGTATCCCCTGCGTGTCGTAAGAGATGATTGAAAGGGGATCCCAGGAGCTTTCAACTTTGGAGCGTAGGTTTTGTGACTACGGGTTCCTTAGACAGTCTGGTATCATGTGTCGGGCTTTTTTTGCTTTCATCTTACTATCATACATCCCTTGGTCAACTCTTGGTCTTTCCCGACCCCGACGATGTTACATTTGTGAGACCGAGGGAGACTTTCATTTTCACGCACTTCGTAGCCCTTCCACCTTGTTGCCAGTACCTTCCTTCTTCGAAGGGTCGGGCCTCTTCAAATTTCCCTCTGATTAGTCTTCAGAGAGGATGGCTGCCCATTTTCTCTTCAAATGACCGCCACAACTTGCAGGCTGTAGTACAGTACATCTGGAGACTTGTTTTGTAATAAACAGTGGGGGGAGGGGGGGGAGAGCGTTAGAAAAATCAAACAAATCAATATCCATTGTGTTTACCCGAATGTTCTTACTAGTAATAATAACTGTTGCTGTCATATACCTAATGCTACTATAAATGGTGTGTACGAGGTAAAATATTATGAATTAATGAAAAAATTAAATGTCGTGTGGCCTCTGGAGAGACCTGATGCAGGTCTTTTGATTTGACTCCCGTAGGCGATCTGAGCGTCTTGATGATGATGATGATGATGATGATGATGATGAACTGATGATGAAGACGGCACATACACCCAGTCCCCGTGCCGGGGAATTAACCAGTTATGGTTAAAATTCCCGACCCTACACGGAATCGAACCCGGGACTCCTGTGACCAAAGGCAAGCAGGCTAACCGTTTAGTCATGGAGCCGGACATAATTGAATGATTTAGGGAATGTGTTGATTCCTATTTCTCGAACTTGTTAAATTTGGGAATCCAACCCGTGAATGTTTGAGCCGAATACTTCGTTACTGATTATTCAGCCAAGGCGTCGTTTCTGCATTTGTGTAAAAACCTACCTATCAAGGATGGGAACATCAGTTAGTTAAATTCAGAGGCGAACCGAAATGTCCCTTATGAAGCCAATATTCGATATAATAGTCTCAAACACAATGAATATGGAGCAGCACTCAACGAATCAAATAATAATAATAATAATAATAATAATAATAATAATAATAATAAAAGAGAAAGGGAGCATCGTAATTTATAGGGAGCGGTCTATGCGGTCCACTCGTCCCTGGAAGTTGAACGACCCGCTACAGATTCGCTACTTGCAGATAGAAACTGTCTCCGAGGAGAAGTATTTCACCTTGACCGACTTCTTGGCTAGCACAGACTCACCTGTGTTGTCTGGAGGACTTAGACACCTGAAGCATTGCAAAAAGATCCGGGTTGAAACTCCTCAGAAAGCCATGACCTCATTCAAGTCTGCCACGAATTTCCGGATTTCTTCGACCTATATAGAGATCAGAGAAAGGCAAAAGAGAAAAAATATCCGGAGCGATTACTTAAAATGGAAGTTGCGATGTTTTGTAATACTGTTCTGTGTACTGTATATCTCGAGGTACCAAGCGAGTTGGCCGCGCGGTTAGGGGCGCGCAGCTGTATGCTTGCATTCGGGAGATAGTGGGTTCGAACTGCTCTGTCGGCGATCCTGAAGGCGATTTCCCGTGGTTTCATATTTTCACACCGGGCAAATGCTGGGGCTGTACCTTAAGGCCACGGCTGCTTCCTCCCCACTCCTAGCCCTTTCCTATCCCATCGTCGCCATAAGACGTATCTGTGTCGGTGCGACGTAAAGCAAATAATAATAATAATAATAATAATAATAATAATAATATAATAATAATCTCTGGTCGGCTTCCAACTGGAAACTTTCGTAACACGTTCATCCTCTGTGGATGGGGGCAGTATTTCATGCCTCTAAAAGAAGACCCTAGGGACTCTAAACTTAGATGTGTGGTTGGCGACCAAAGGGTACCTCACTGAGTCTAGCATTGCTTCCTCTTGTGCAGTTCTCCTGTGCGACCTTCTTTGGTCAGCTCTTGTTCTGATGGCGGTAGTGGGGGTGATTATTGCTTCAATGTAAATATATACGCTTAACGAGAGCAAGATCACAGTTACAACACCAAATTTCACTATGTGGTAAAAACTTGATGCCCTGCACCTGAATAAAATTGCTTGGCATTCACATTTGCAGCAATTTAAAATGGAATAAGCATGTAGAGGAAATACGGTACAAAGCATACAGAGTCCTAGGGTTCATCCGCAGATCTCTACTGGGAGCCAGGAAGAAAGCAGTTAAGACAGCCTATTTGTCATTAGTACGGCCAATACTGTTGTACGGGCTTCCTTCCTGGCATCCTACTACAGTGGAGAACATGACGAAACTAAAGATAGTTCAACGCCGAGCAGAACGATTAATTACTCAACACGGTCATTTAAATACAGCCAGCTCACTGCCCTCCATAGCATCCCTCTGTAAACAAATAGATATTGCTTTCCTGAGAAAATCCCTCGCTGGTAACATTCATATAAACCCTTTCAACCGCTTACAGCTGAACTATCCGTCCGCTCAAAGAGGTCGAGGTGTGTCCCTTTTTCCTCCATTTGCAAGAACAGTATCATATCAAAGTGGCTTCTTTAATCGTTCTGCTTGGCTGTGGAATGAACTCCCACCACAGATGAAAGAACTACCTCCAGAGAAATTTTGTAAAGAGGTAAAAAGGATTTTTATATAACGAAACCTTCCGTACATAATATAATTTTTTCTACTGTGTGAATTTTCAGTACGAGTGAGAGGACGGATGAAAGTTTGTGATTCCGAGTGAGTGAGACTGTACTGTATGTGGGTATGAGTGAGCCGGCCTAGCTAAAGTATATGTGGGGATTCGAGAGAGAGAGAGAGAGAGAGAGAGAGAGAGAGAGAGAGAGAGAGAGAGAGAGTGTGTGTCGAATTACTTGAATGTTGACCATGTCTTGTGAGTAGTATGTAAATATGCCTATAAATACGGTAACTGTATATAAGCACACTATGTAGAAGGTAATTGTATATTTGAATATTGTAATTTTAAGTGGTGATGGGGGCACTTTCGTGTATGTGGGGCTATGCCCTTTCTCCATTCACCATCCATAAATTGTATCTACAATTGGTGGAAAATAATATAATATAATATAATATAATATAATATAATATAATATAATATAATATAATATAATATAATATAATATAATATAATATAATATAATATAATATAATATAATATAATATAATATAATATAATATAATATAATATAATATAATATAATATAATATAATATAATATAATATAAATAATAATAATAATAACGGGAAGTACAACTGGGAGTTGGCGTAGGGTGGTCGGAGAGAAAAAATGAAGTTTGCGAGCCTGGCACAGGTGAGTGGAAGCAATGACAGGCTGTGGGGTCCCCTTTTCGTACCCTCGTACGAGAGGGAGGGCATACCAGAGATGTACTCCACCACCGGGCGAGTTGGCCGTGCGCGTAGAGGCGCGCGGCTGTGAGCTTGCATCCGGGAGATAGTAGGTTCGAATCCCACTATCGGCAGCCCTGAAGATGGTTTTCCGTGGTTTCCTATTTTCACACCAGGCAAATGCTGGGGTTGTACCTTAATTAAGGCCACGGCCGCTTCCTTCCAACTCCTAGGCCTTCCCTATCCCATCGTCGCCATAAGACCTATCTGTGTCGGTGCGACGTAAAGCCCCTAGCAAAGAAAAAGATGTAGTCCACCACCCGCAGGGTGAAAACTGTTGTTCCCTCTCGACCCGACGATATATTTGCGAGCTCTGGTAAGTAGAAGTGTAGCAAAGAGTTATTTTTGTGTAACTGCTACATCTGTCACTGCTACAATAAAGTAAATGTGAAAAGTAACAGTTAAAAAATGTCCAACGTTACACACCTTTTGTTGGTCACAGCCTGGTCACGGCTTCAAGCTTGTCTCCTTACAGCTGTGCTGCGAAGTCCCATTTTGTTGTCGTTACTCGGTAACATGTTATTTTTGTCCTTACATTTGTAACAGTGACAGGCATGTAACTACGACAAAATAACTGCTACGCTATTTTTCAGCCATCTCTACTGGGTAAACTGTCATGTCATCCTTTCGTGATCTTTCCCTTTCTTTTACGAATTCCTTCTTTCTTCGAAGGGTTGGACCTCTTCCTTCTTCTATCCCGGTAAGTGTTAAGGGAGGATGGTTGCCCAGGTGTGCTTAAAATAATAACCGCCAGCACATCAAATAGAGGGCACTATGTTTCCTACATACCTTCATAAATGTGGGTGATGTGACCAGAGTTGGTCGTTTTTCATACCGATGATCAAAGTTCAAATTCCAGTGACTTCTGGATTGAAATTTCACCCAATACTCACCCTTCCTCCTCCCAGAAGTACCTTTGGTTAATGAATATGTTCAGTGCTTGGAGGGTGTGAACACTGGAAAGGAGAATCCCGCCTTGTTGAGTGTTCATAGAGGTCAAGTTCACTCTCGCTTTCGCTCTTCCTGTAACTGAGTCATAGCAGAGAAAGGTTGTATCCAACAGTCGGAGAGACGGAGAGAGTGATCTAAGGATGTATGGAACACGTAACGCTACACATACAGGACCGGCCCCGCTTTGTAGGGTTAGAGTGCGTGCCTCTTATCCGGGTTCGATTCCCGGCCAGGTCACGGATTTTTACCTGGATCTGAGGGCTGGGTAAAGATCCACTCAGCCTAAGTGATTACAATTGAGGAGCTGTCTGACGGTGAGATGACGGCACTGATCTAGGAGGCCAAGAATAATGGCCGAGAGGATTCGTCGTACTGACCACACGACACCTCATAATCTGCAGGCCTTCGGGCTGAGCAGTGATCGATTGGTAGGCCATAGCCCTTCGGGGTTGCTTCGCCATGGGGTTTTGTTTCCTCATTTAGCTTACTCTATAGCACTCGGGTCCTTAAGTGTTAAACGAAGGGAGTGCGAGCTTGGAGCGAACCGAGATGTCTCGAAAATGAGGCAGGCTTTCCGAAGCGCCTGCATCCACGGTGACCTTTCTCCAGACTGAGGCAACATGTGTCAGTAATTGATATAATAATAATAATAATAATAATAATAATAATAATAATAATAATAATAATAATAATAATAATAATAATAATAATAATCTTATCCACTTAGTATTATGGTGTGGAGACATAGACACTCGCGGCCGTTCCGAAAATTTTGCAAAATTTGGGCTGGGAAGACTTGAGAGTAAGGAGACGAGCTGCTCAGCTAAGCAGTATATTCCGAGCTGTTAGCAGAGAGATGGCGTGGAGTGACATTAGTAGACGAATAAGCTTGAATATTTTTTTATTTCTTTTTAAGTAGGAAGACCGGGCGAGTTGGTCATACGGTTAGGGGCGCGCAGCTGTGAGCTTGCATCCGGGAGATAGTGGGTTCGAACCCTACTGTCGGCAGCCCTGAAGATGGTTTTCCGTGGTTTCCCATTTTCACACCAGGAAAATGCTGGGGCTGTACCTTAAGGCCATGGCCGCTTCCTTCTCACTCCCAGCCCTTTCCTATCCCATAGTCGCCATAAGACCTGTGTCGATGCGACGTAAAGCAAATTATAAAGAATAAAAATGGGATGGATAAAGTTGGAATTCAAGAGGGTTAATTGGGAAAAGTATCCGTTCTTTCAAAAGGAAAGGAGTTAAGGATTGAAATAAGTTATCAAGGGAGATGCTCGATGAATTTCCAACTATTTTGAAATTAAGAAAATATTATGTATAGGATTGATAAGACATCTGTTTCCTGTGCGAAAGCCCTAAATGGAGATCAGTTCAAAATGAATTCACAAACGTAAGACCTACTGAATGGAATTGAAACACCGAATGTAGAAAAGCTTATGCATTCATTAATATTAACTTACTGGGCTACCTGATAGAAATTGTAAGATAAGACAGCAGAATAATAATAATAATAATATTATTATTATTATTATTATTATTATTATTATTATTATTATTATTATTATTATTATTATTAACGTCGCACCAACACATCGAAGGTTTTCGGTGACGGAAAGATGGGAAATTGCTAGGAATGGGAAGGGAGCAGCCATGGCCATAAGGTACAGTCTGGCGTGAAAATGGGAAACTACGGAAAACCACCTTGAGGGCTGCTGACGGTAGGATTCGAACCCACTATTCTCTCGAATGCAAGCTCACAGCTGCACGACCCTAGCCTCACGGCCAACTCGCTCGGTAGAGAGAATTAACACATTCCCATAGAAACTTTTTTATGCAGACCTAGTAAGGGTATTAAAGTATGAAACCCATTCGGATATTACATTTTTATAATTTCTAACCACTGAATAGGTACGCGAAGATGTCCTGGGAGCGGCGCCCGTGTCAAAGTTTGGTGGCACCGCAGGGAGCCGCAGCGCACGCTTTGGGAACCACTGGACTAAAAATTACTTTTACTTAAGAATGATCTATTCTGTTAAGATGTTTATATGGCACGTGCTGTTCTAAAGATGAGTTATATGTCACGTAAGTACATAATATGTTCAATCTTATATATAGGATTTCATACAAATATGGTGTGGGGGGACTAAATCAGAGACGTATCCCCCTCTGAGTGGGGACGATAGAATAACACCCACGGTATCCCCTGCCTGGCGTAAAATGCAACAAAAAGCGCCCCCAGGAGCTCTCGACTTGGGAGGGGGTTGGCGACCAAAGGGCCCTAAGCTGAGTCCTGGCATTGCTGCTGATGCTTCTTCTTTTTGTGCCAGGCTTCTCACTTTCATTTATCCTGTCCGGCCTCCCTTGGTATTCGTTCTTTTCCGACACCGACGGTTTAAAGGTGTCCAGGCTTATGTTCACGCCCTTCGTGGCCCTTGTCTTTCTGTGGCCTATACCTTCATTTTTCGAAGTGTCGGATCCATTGCACGTTTCCCTCTGGTTAGTGTTAACAGAGGATGGTTGCCTAATTGTACTTCCTCTTAAAACAACCACCACCTCCACTAGTCACAGAAGAACAGTTTAAAAATAAAGCTTTCTTTGTGTGCAGGTCCGTACTGGATAGCGAGAAGGGAAGGCATTTCACGAATCTGCTACGCCAAGCGTAGCAGTGGGAGAGGTGATACTCCCACGTGGCGCGTCCTAGATGGCAGATAGGGGGCCCCCTAACCGACTTGCCGGTGGACTTGAGGGAAATAAAATACCTCTCGCGGACCAAACGCACTACCCCCTGCGGGTGGGGGACGCACATGTAAGCTCTGCCTGTCGTAGAAGGCGACTTAAAGGATCATGTGGCCATGGTACACCTCTTTATTTTTTATTATTTTTCCGAGGGTCAGGTGTAGACCATTCCAAATTTTCATGTGCGTGCTGCCCGGAGATGGGCCTCTTACGTGTGCGATTACGCCCAAAAGCCCGCAGTTGTCCACCCAGGAACATTGCGGGTGGGAGCGCCATGTACCTTGGCAGTAGTATCCGCCTTGACAACACAGGTCCCCGCACAGCCGAATGCCAGGAGGACATACAGTATTATTATTATTTTTTTTTCTTTTTTTCCCTATATTTAGTGCTCTGTAGACGCTATGGGGTACATGCTATTGCGGGTGACTGGAAGAAGGGAGTCCTAGTGCTCATTGCTTCAGTCATCCCGTATTAGGCACCGTCCAACATCGGACCCCGGGCAGTACCTGCTATGACCAGGTGGATATTGCCTTGACTGCTTGGTTCGGCTACAGAGACCCCTGATCTGAGTGAGTGGCATTCGGGGAGGAAGTTTTCGGGCATGACTTCCAAACGAAGTCGCCCCTCTCAAGGTGGTCCCCCACTTAAGTCTTTAACTTTTGCTTTCCTGAGAGGTTCAACTCCCTGGGAACATGCGCAGCGTGAAGGAAATTGGATCCAGCGTCCCTAGGTTTCTGGTCGCTACCAGAACCGATGGGCATGATTTTAAGCTGGTGAAGTCGATCCTTTTTAGTACACACATCGAAGGCGTCTACGGCGAACTTGAGGACCTCAAGAAAATGCGCAACGGTAGTTTGTTTATGAAGACTCGTACAGCACTGCAAGCTGATCAGTTGCATAAGTGCGACCACTTTGGCGAAATCCCCGTCAAAGTGGAGGAGCATAAGACCTTGAATCTGGTTCGCGGAGTCATCTTTCACCGCGACCTTATTTTGAACACTGACGACGAGTTGATGGAAGACATGAAGAACCGTGGCGTGACACACGTCCGGCGCATTACGCGCAAGGTCAACGGAGAAAACGTTGCCACCGGTGCCTTCATTGTCTCTTTCAAGTTGTCAGTGTTACCAGAGAAAGTCAAGGTAACAACTTATCGTTGCGATGTGAGGCCGTATATCCCGCCTCCTATGCGATGCTATCAATGCCAGCGATTCGGACATATGGTATCTCGCTGTTCGAATCAGCCTGTATGTGGTACATGTGGACGAATAGCTCACGGCGCGGAGGTGTGCACAACTCCGTACAAGTGCACTACCTGCTCCGGTTTTCATTCTCCTCGGGATCGTAACTGTCAGACATATCGGAGTGAGAAGAAGATCCAGGAGATCAAGACCCTGGATGGTCTTTCCTACCAGGAAGCGCGCCGTAAGTTTAATTCTACGAATACACCTGCCCGTACACTCGACTATACCTTGATAGCTCAGAGTCTTCCAGGTTCATCATTTACTACATCGTCACCTGTGCTGATCGCTGCGCCCAAGGCGACTGTTGTTGCTCCCAGCAACGTCGCAAAGAGTAAAAGCTCGATTTTTTTTTCTCGGGGGGGCCCCCGAAGCCCGCTCCCCCCGCGTGACCAACGACTCAATCTACATGGCCTCCGACATGCTATTATTTCTAAGAAGAAGAAAGAGATAGCAGGGAAGAGTGGGAAGTGATACAAGGAGTATCTGCCTGTTTCCATGTCAGACACGCTACCAGGCGAGATTGTATTAGGTATATGGTGTTGAAGTATGGTATTGAAGGGTCAGGGAAAAACCACATAGGCAGAAAGAAGAAAGAGCCTACATGTAAAACCTGACATCTTTTGATAGCACATGCAAGGATGTGGGCTGGAAAAAGACCAGAGGTTATGTTAGTTAGGAACAGGTAACATGCACAAAACATAAACCAATTCCTCGCCGTTCCAGTTATTCAGGGGATCAGTCCTTCTGGGCACTGCTGTGACTAGCGCGGTCCTTGCCGGCTGCGGAGCCATGCGTCAAGTACCACTAGGGCCTGTCACACGACTCCACCTCCTTGGGGTACCTCGTACCCAGTCTCCGATCCCGGAGAATGAGGCCAAGCCCGCCGAGGCGGGGGCCTCCTGGAAAGGGGTGGGTCATGGCGCCGGGCCTCCTTCCTCTCTGCCCGCGCCATGGCCCGGTAGACAGGGCAACTGCGATGGGAGGCCGGGTGGCCCCCCGAGCAGTTGGCGCACACCGGCGCGTCTCTAAGTGTTGCGCAGGCCGTGTAGTAGTGATCACCACCACAGCGGTTGCACCTCACCTCGAGCCCACAGCTGACCTGACGGTGGCCCTACCTCAGACAGCGGAAACACTGCAAGAGCTGCTGAGGGGGACGTTTCACTCTCACCTGACTGCCGCTACCTGCTGAGGTCCTCTCCTGATTGGCTCCTCGGTTGACTGCTGTCCTGGGAGCAGTCCTGGGTTGCGGCTTGGCGGTCCTCTCCTGGTGAGCCAGCGTCGCCTTCTGCTTCCTGGTGCGGCGTCGTCTTCTTCTTCCCGGGGGTTGCTTCTCGGCGGGGGAAGAGGCCTCGTCCTGGTGGCCCTCTTCCCGGCCTGGTGACCCCGGGGTAGTTGGTGGCTCCGCTGCGTCGCCATCTTCTTCATTCCCCTGGCTGGCGGCGGCGTCGGTCGTTCCCGAGGTTTGCTTCTCGGCGGGGGAAGAGGCCTCGCCCTGGTGGCCCTCCTCCCGGCCTGGTGACCCCGGGGTAGCTGCCGTCTCCTCTGCGTCGCCATCTTCTTCTTTCTCCTGGCTGGCGGCGGCGGTGGCGTCGGTCGGTGCTAACACTCGACTGCGTTCCCTGTCCTGGGGGCGCACATCGAGGTCTGCAACTCGACAGACGTGCAGGCAGGCTGGACCTGGGCAGCAGTATCAGTACGCCAGGGGGCGTCCTTCTCCACCGCTGTGCTGCTCTCCACCAACACGGGCGCGTTCCTGGTTTGCGCCCGGGTAACAGGCCCTTCCTGGTAGGCCTGCGTCTGCGACCACTTCGCCCTGGTTGTTGCCTTGTTGGTCTGCGTGTACTTCGTAAAGTACAGCTTTCCAACTGGAGTCTCGCCGTCGCGGCGCTCGGGAGCGCCGCCGCCGTCCTCGGTCGTTGGCTCCGTCTGCGAGGCTGCCTCCTGGTACCCCGAGACGTCCAGGTGCTCCCTGAGTCCTGGTAGCCGGGCAACCTGGAACTGCTGGGACGCGCGCTCCTCGTAGACCCTGAAGCTGGCTGCGTCGTTAGGGCGGATGATGATCGCCCAGGAAGCAACCATAATGCCGATGATCGGCAGGAGTGGCTCTCCGATGAACTCCGCAGTCGCATTCAGGTGGTCGAAGACGCGCAGCGTCCCCTGGTAGTCGCTTTCCCCCGGCCGGTTGAACACCACCAGTCCCGGGCGTTCATAGCTGGGGACATCCGCCGTGTCGAGCGCGTCCAGCAGCTTCTCAACGGCTCCCTGGTAGTCGTAGTCGACCAGTCTCACTGGTAGGGTCAGCTTCTCCATCTTGGTCCTCTTGTAAGATAACCTGAAACAGAAGAAAGAGCGAGCACTGAGAAGTGCTACAGCTCAGACAATGCTCCTTCGAAAATGTACTAATAAGTACAAGTGCCTGGCTGATACTTGAAAGTACAGAGCGCCTGGCAAGGAGAGAGAGAGCGCAGCGAGAGGCACGTATGTCCTTTCACTACGGCAGTCAGCTCGTCCTTAAAAGCTCGAAGGGGGGGACCACCCCAACTTCGACCAACCAGAAGTCTGTGCCGGCTGGGAACTGCCAGCCGGCACAGCAAGAGGGGAAGGCTAAGTCTCCCCTCCCTAAGAGGTCGGCGAAAGCCGTGCCCCTCCCGGCGGAGGCGGCATCGTCTACCAGGGCTGGGAAACCATCTCCCAGTCCGTCTAAACCAGAAAAGAAGAAGAAGGCGGCGAAGAAGAGCGCCCTTGCTGAGCGCTCTCGCACTTCCCCTGCGAAGAAGTCATGCCCCCATCTGGGGGGTATGAGTATGCGTCAGGAGGTACTCCTGCTCCCAAACCTGCGCGCTCTCCTTGTAGGGGACCTGCTCGTCCCCGAAAAGCGTCGAAGTTCTGGGCGGCATCCCCGCCGTCTGTTGATGACGGGATGGATGTCACGCTGTTCTCTACATCTACGAATGTAGATGTTGATAGTGTTTAGGCTTGCGAGCATTTTGTCGCTGATAACCTAACACTCCTTTTACAGTCCACACTATGGCACTGTTACAGTGGAATTGTAACGGTTATGACAGGTATCTTGCTGAGTTACGTCAGCTAATTAGTGAGTACACAGCGAGTATAGTTTGTATTCAGGAGACCAACTTCAGACCTGGTCATACGGTCTTGAGAAATTTCAAACTATACTCGACAGAACGATATTATGCCCACCGGACGTTTGGTGGTGAAGAGGTACCACTACGGACCCCACTGGAAGCAATTGCGGTGCGGGTTCCTCTGCCTGTCATAGCAACAGTGTGTAACGTTTATTTTCCACCAGGCCAGGCTCTTAACATAAATGATGTCACTGATCTTATAGATCAGCTTCCACCTCCCTTCCTCTTGTTGGACGATTTTAACGCCCATCACCCCATCTGGGGCTCTGAGACGCCTTGCCCCCGGGAAAGAGAGCTGGAAACATTAGTAACAGAGCTGGATTTATGTGTTTTGAACACAGGGGAACCAACACACTTCAGTGTACGTTACGACACATATCATAGACGTAAGTCTATGCAACCGAACGTTGGTTCCGCTGTTTCGGTGGAATACACACGATGATCTCTGTGACAGTGACCATTTTCCCATTATTCTTACTATGTTGAAACATAGGGGGAGCCTCGATGGATTCTCAAACATGCAGATTGGCCAAAGTACACATCACTGGCTGTCTTTAACGACGATACCGGGCGGACCGTCGGCGAGGAAATAACTTACGTCACCCAAGTTATTCTTGCTGCTGCTGCTGCTGCTGCTGCTGCTGCTGCTGCTGAGGAGTCCATTCCGTTCTTCTCGAGGCCTCCTCGTCGAAAACTCGTTCCTTGGTGGTACGAAGCAATAGCAGCAGCTATCAGAGAACGCCGTCGAGCACATAAACGTTACCGTAGACAGCCTACTGCGGCCAACTTGGTAACATTTAAACAACTCCGCGCTAAGGCGCGAGTCCTTATTCGCCAAAGTAAGAAAGCTTCTCGGCAGAGATACGTGTCGTCTATGACGTCACATACTCCATCATCTCAAATGTCACTGAACCACTCTCGATTGCTAACCTTCTAGCAAGCCATTTCGCGGATGTGTCTGGTTCCGAGAATTACCATCGTGATTTTCTCGCTCTGAAGCGGGAGGCAGAACGTCATCACCTTAGTTTTGCCACCCAAGCTTCAGAGGACTACAACGTGCCCTTTTCGGAGTGGGAACTCCGCAGCGCCTTAGCGCTTTGCAAGGACACGTCTCCTGGACCGGACAACATCCATAACCAGATGTTGAAACACCTTAGTGATGTTCGTCTACTATATCTCCTTCATGTGTTCAACCGAATCTGGATAGAGGGTGATTTTCCGTCTCAGTGGCGAGAGGGCATAATCATTCCTGTCCTCAAGCCTGACAAAGATCCTAAGTATGCAGGAAGTTACAGACAGATTTGTCTTACAAACTGCCTGTGTAAGCTATTTGAGAGGATGGTATATCGCAGACTCGTGTGGTGTCTGGATAAACAAGGACTCTTGTCCGAATACCAATGTGGTTTTCGAGCCGCTCGATCCACCACTGATCACTGACCACTTGGTACGCCTGGAGAGCTCTCCGCAAACGGCACTTGGTAGCTGTTTTCTTTGACTTAGAGAAATCCTACGACACCACGTGGCGATATGGTATCCTTTCAGTCCTACATCAATGGAGATTCCGAGGTAACTTGCCGGTATTTATTGCGAATTTTTTGTCCCTCCGTCTATTCCGTGTCCGAGTAGGGAGGACATATTCGCAATACCACGTTCAGGAAAATTGAGTCCCACAGGATCGGTCCTTAGTGTCACTCTGTTCGCGATTGCCATAAACGGTATTGTCGCTGCTGCTGGTCCAGTAGTAATACCGTCGGTATATATGGACGATTTTGCTCTGCATTATAGCTCGTGCAGTATGGCAGTCGCAGAGCGACAATTACAGCAGGCTATTAGGAGGGTGGAGCAGTGGACCTTAGAACATGGCTTTCGGTTTTCTGCCGCAAAGACCTCTGTTGTCCACTTTTGTCGTCAACGTACTTTTCACCCACATCCTGAGCTTTATTTAGGAAATGTCGTCCTTCCAGTTGTTGACACTTACCGATTTCTTGGGCTCCTTGTCGATAGTAAATTATCGTGGGAGCCACACGTGCGGCAGCTAAAAGTGCAATGCACCAAGAGGCTTAATCTCTTGAAGTTTCTTAGCAGCACCAATTGGGGAGCGGATCGCACGGTGCTCCTACGATTCTATAGGGCACATATTTTATCCCGGTTAGACTACGGCAGTGCAGCATATGGCTCAGCAAGACCAAGTGTCCTTTCAAAGCTGAACAGCATCCACCAGAGCGGGGTTCGGTTGGCGTCGGTAGCTTTTCGAACAAGCCCCATAGCTAGCCTACTCGCTGAGTCTGGTGTGCCGCCTTTACATCTGAGGCGCCAGCAAATGCTTCTTGCCTGTGCTGCTAATTTGCGACAGATGCCATTTCATCCAAGCTATCCTTACGTGTTCAACAATGTCAACCGTTTGCTGTACGCTGTTTGTCCTCGAACAACGCGGCTGGTTGGAATACGCTTGGATAGCAGTTACAGATTGTTTGACGTACCTTCGGTTCCTTGCCTTGTCAGACAACCCAGTGGGGTACCTCCGTGGGTCGTTCGACGACCTGAAATAATCCTGGATCTGCACATTGGCCCAAAGGAAAACACGGACCCTTCGATTTATCGGAGACTCTTCCTGTCCGTTGTTGGCGGCTACCCAGGTTCAGTCGTCGTCTACACGGATGGTTCAAGGACAGATACGAAGGTGGGCTGTGCGTTCATTGTTGACAATGGTAGGTTTCTTTATGTTCTCCCGGAAACCTGTAGTGTGTACACAGCAGAGCTCCATGCTATCTGTGGAGCTCTGCGGTACGCACTGTACAATGAGCGCCGACACTTTCTTCTGTGTACTGACTCCTTGAGTTCGCTCCAGTCTATTGATACCCGTTTCCCTCGGCACCCTCTGGTGCAGCGGATCCAGGACCTGCTGGCCGGGTGTTCGTGTGCCGGCACCAGAATCACGTTTCTGTGGCTCCCAAACCACATGGGCATAGAAGGAAACGAGTTAGCAGATCAGGCTGCCAAGGAGGGAGTTACACTGCCCCCGTTGCCTTTCAAGGTTCCAGCAAGTGATATTCGCTCTCACCTTAGATATCTGGTTATGTTCCATTGGAAGATGGAGTGGCAGGCCATTCCATTTCCCAATAAGCTGAGAGCGATAAAAGGAACAACGAAGGTATGGAGGACTTCCCTTCGGGCTTCGCGGAGGGAAGCCATGGTATTATGTCGTCTTCGGATCGGCCACGGTATCGTGACTCACTCGCATCTTTTGAAAGGAGAACCCCCTCCGGTGTGTACCTGCGGCGACCATCTTATCGTGGTACACATCCTTACGGAGTGTGTGGACCTGATCGATCTTCGCCGTAGTCTTAACCTCCCGGGTACCATCTCCCTTATCTTGCGAGATGACGAGCAGTCAGCAGACCTCGTAATCCGCTTTATGAGGGATAGTGGTCTGTTTTATCGTGTCTAATGATGCCCTTTGTCCTCGTGTATTTTTGTCAATTGCGCTTTTATATTGACTTCATTTTAGTTTGTGTTGCGTATTTTAATGTGTTATTTTAACGTCTAATGTAAATTATGTATATAAGTTATATCTGCACTACCAGGCAATGCCTTATTCCTTTTTCCCCTGTACTTTCTCATTTTATTAGAAAATAACGCAAAGCGAATTAGATCCACTGCTGTTTTAATTTCATACTCATGTTCTCATCACCATTTTTTACCTCTTGTCAGTGGATACATTTTAAAATTTTAAATATCATGTATCATGTCGTCCATCTCGTTCCATTAGGGGCCAATGACCTTCGATGTTAGGCCCCTTAACACAACAAGCATCATCATCAGGGAAGGCATTGACAAATAGCAGAAGCGTAGCCAAGGGGGGGATTCCTAGGGGGTTAGAACCCGCCCCTATGGAATTTTTATAAAAGAGAAACAGAAACCGACAAACGAGTGAAAGTCGACTCAAAGGGGTAGCTCTTTTGAATATTCATAGACAACATTGCAAAACCAACAGATCTCTTGAATTTATTTTCTAAGAAGCATCAAAGTTGGATTTTAGATTGTGATCTGAACACACCATTCGCCGTAAAAGTACTTACTTTGATCATATTTCTCATGTTCTGTATTTTAATGCAAGATTTTGTAATGTACCCGTACTGCAATCTGGATATCAACATATTTTACATGTATGTCCTTACGACTCGCGCATCGCGCACCACACATGCACGAGCACCTTCATTACTATATTCTATCATCATTTTGTAACCATAACCCTCTCATCGGTCGATCCTGGCTACGCTACTGACACTTAGTGCGCAGCGATGATTATAACACATTCCATGCGATGAGAGACAAGAGCCGGCTGCCAGAACTGATAAAGGGGCGAGGACGGAGGAGTGCTGATAATGCATATTGGAAGGGCAGAGGAAGCGGACGTTTGGAGCGCGAAGTTTTGAAAAAGAAAATAAAAGAATGCAAATGGAGAACTGATTTCAGGCTTGCCGAATCGGTAAACAATAGTGCAGACATGCGTCCAGCAATTTAATGTTGATATGGAAAAACTAACTGGTTGTGTACTTGCAGAATCACCTCAGAATTATACTGTTGGTCATGTTTGTTTTCGAACGAAAAGGGCACTTTTGAACAATATTCAGAATGCGATGATAGAAATAATGTATTGAAAGCTGTGCAGCATTATCAGCAATCCCAAAACCATGTGCGATCCGAAAAGTCTCTCACAACATTTGGTTTCACAAGAACTGACCATCAGCTAGAATAGCAACTACCGAGCGATATAGTCACTTAGCTGTGAGCTTGCATTCGTGAGATGGTGAGTTCGAATCCCATTGTCGACAATCCTAGATGGTTTTCCGTGGTTTCCCATTACAAACCTAGCCCTTTCCTGTCCCATCCCATCGTCGTCATGGGACATGTCTGTGCCAGGGCTACGTAAAACAAACAGCAAACAATAAAATGAAAGAACAGCTGTGTAATCAGGAGACTATTATTAAGCTTAATGACAAAGTTCAAAATAACACGAAAAGTATGAGACGTAAAGGTATGCCTATCAGAAACATTGTTTCGAAGGATATGCCGAAAGTGAAGACCCCGGTAACAGAGTAAATTATGGCATTATTTCTGGAAAACCACTTTCAAAAGGCAGCAGTTTTCTCACAAATGTCAAATACATTCATAGTGATTAGATAGTATCTGTAGCGGTGGCTGGGCGGGCAAAACATGTACAAACAACAGAACGTACCCGGGTTTGTGGTATATATAGGCCCTACATCAAAACTGGAAAAAATGCTACAAAATTACACATGTATTACAATTAAATAGAAGTAAGCCGTGATTATACAAAATTTAGTATTTGACTAACACTAAGAAACTAACAGATTCTGAAGAGATTGCCAGACTGGCGAATGCGCGCTGCAAGTGTGTGAATCATACCCGTGATCATACCTGTGTCCATGATCTTCACCAACATACCCTACCCTTCCTCACAGCACATGCAAAGTGTCCACTACGTGCTGTGGCGCTATACAGGGTGATCACAAAGTCCCATTGCCCCGTATGTATTACATAAAGGGCCGGTTTCATCAACACATGTTAAATATATACTAACAAGTAGTTAGTTAATACTGAGTTTAAAATTTAACATCTTGTTAGGTTTCTTGGGTTTCATCAAACTTTTCTTGTGAAATGTTAACTGATCGACTGATAACTCTCCTAACATGGCGAATTGGTGCGAATCAAGGAGGCAGTGGTACGAACATGCTGTTTTACAGCGCGCTCCGATGCGCTTTTTTTCGAGTACAGCTGTTAAATATGGCGCGTGAAGTGAAACGGAGCCGTAGTTCCAATTTTTCCTCCTTCGAAAAAGAGTTGTTAATTGAATTAGTAAATAAAGAGCGGGTATCCACTATCACCTAACAAAATCCCTTCGTTAATTGTCCCCACTTCAAACTGTGCTCTGATATGGGAGTTATTAAATATTGTACTGACGTGTACAGAACCAGGCCACCTAGCAACTATATCCCTGATTTGGAGGTTAGGATCACTAATCACCTGAACATTAACAGAGAAATACCCCTTCCAGTTACGATATATTTCGACCCTGTTGCCTCCAGGTGATTGGATTCTTAAATGTGTGCAATCTATTGCACCTAGAACACCAGAAAAATGGCTTATTTCATATAAGTCGCGGATAATTTGCTGACGTTCTGCTACTGAAGGGAATGTTAGGCTTACATACCTCTTTCTCATGGATGCTGTTGCTGCAGACACTCGACAAACAACTCTACTAACAGTGGCTTTAGAAATTCCAGCATTGTCTTCGACCATTACGGTATCTGAAAAGAACCAGTAGCAAACAATCGTAATGTTATCAGTACCTGCAACATTGGAGAAAGAGGAGAGTTTCTCTTCGTAGGATATTCCACCCTCACTCGAACTCCGTCAACAACCTTAGCAACGACTATTTTCGATAACCTGTATCTATGAAGAAATTCTGCATCCGTCAAATGTTCAAATTCATTACGTCGCTGAACTCTTCTTCGATCAGGATTATTGTGTAAAAGATCTAAATAGAGCAATTCCGCATCTAAAGGTAAGCAGCCATTTTGGAACAGGTTGCTAAATGCTAATGTTAGCCTTTTAACATGGGAAATGGCTGATGTTAACTTTAATACGCAGTTTAACATTTGTTAACGTGAACACTTGTTGATGTAACGCAAATTTTCTTAAATTGTATGTTAAAATGATTTAACACCTTGTTAAGTACTAACATGTGTTGATGAAACCGGGCCAGATTGTAATGAATTGTTGTCTTATTGTTGTGGGATCATGGCGGAGGACAACTTTGGGGTAGTGTGACTGTTCGTTATTATTTATTCCAGGGTGTCTTTGTGTACACCATCGTTTTCATAACAGAGTTTGATTCTCCATGTACGATGTGAAATTCTCCTCAACATTGCTGGCGTGATGGTAGTCAATGCACGTCGAACAACATCCTTAAGTTCGTCAACTGTCTCGTAACGTGTGGCAGCAACCTCCTGTTTAATGAACACTCATAATGCGTTATCGCAGGATGAGAGATCGGACTTCAGGGTGGTCACTCCAAAGGCGCAGGCAAATGGACAGAACCACCAGTTGCAAAGAGCTTTCTCTCCCACCGCAAAACTGTTGATTTTGGTGGGGAAGGTTTCTGAAACCTTACAGTGAAATCATGCTGAATATCTCTCATTGACTTACCGGTATGCGGTTGTTCGTGAGCCCACGTGCTCATTACAGTCCGTTCCTCCATGGTGTAAGTGGACTCATCCGTCATGTTTTAGATGTATATCAACACCTACAACAATAAGAACACAATTCATTAACATCAGCGTAATACATAGGAAACACGATCTATGTAATACATAGTGGGTAATGAGACTTTGTGATCACCCTGTACAAATCGGTTAGCCATGACGAACGACACTTGTTGCGTATTTCCGCTAATAATTATGTTAATGATTAAAGGTAGTAGAGGAAATGATTAGCTGTGAAAAGACAACAGGGCTTGTACAAATTGTTTTAATAATTCATATCATTCTTAGTTTCAGCCAGCTAAACTGGAATAAAAATGTAATGTTTTCTCCACAAAGTGAGGGGGCGACTGCCCCCCCCTCCCCTCTCCACCCCTAATCGCCGCAATGGATAGTATGACCAGTATAATAAGTATTGAAATATTCGTTCGAAGGAAACGGGTCCCATATTCATTGCAACAGTGTTGAGACTAGTGATATATCTGCATAATCACAACCCCATTGTCGGCTGCTCTGAAGATGTTTCTCCGTTTTTCCCATTTTCCCACCAGGCAATTGCTGGAGCTGTACCTTAAGGCCACGGCCGCTCCTCTCCTCAGGTCTTATAGATTTGCGAAAATTTTGTTCTGTTTAACAACTGATGGACGAATTGATTGTAAAATATAGTCCAAGTAATTCTGAAGTATCTCCAGAAACGTTCATCACTTCGCAGGTCATCAAACAGAGCATAGAACTCCCATAGGCTATCATGTTCTGTGTTTGTCATGTATCCAGTAGCGCCTTCTTATTCTCCTCTTTAACACTATGTGTCTACCCCATGCATTGTCTGTCAATAGCAATAACTGTAACGATTGCGACATCCTTAAAACTATAAACAAACTTGGAATGCAGTACATGAGCTTCAGGCCGTGACCAGTCCGCTAATAACGTCAAATCACTCAACCCGGCTTGGCTCGGTTCAGTTGTCCTAACACGCCCGCATTGTGAATAGCGCCCATAATTGTGGTCTCATCAGTGACTTTGTCCACTCTTTTACATCCTCGCTACAAACCCTCGTAATCATATGAAGTAATCTGTATGTACAGTCTCGTTTATGTGATCTTTCTTATATTAACGCCTAGGTACTTAATGATCCCCATGAGGTATTCCACTCCCTCAACACAGTAATTCAAACTAAGAGGACTTATCCTTTTGGTGAAGCTCACAACCTGACGTTTTATTCAGTCTACTGTCCATCTCACAGCATTGTCGAGGTCTATTTGCAGTCTCTCATAATCCTGTAACATTTATTACGGTGTAACATCATCTTCTAAAAGCCTTGTCTCTGATTCCATTTCTTTACTCATATCATTTATGTAAGAAAACAAAGGTCCAATGATACTGCCCTGAGGAACTCCCCTCTTAATCATTACAGGATCAGATAATGCCCCTCTGAGTTCTATTTTTCTAGAAATTAGCCACAAAATCACTCACGCTTCTGCCTATTCCTATTGCCCTCATTTTTGTCAGTAACCATTGCTTACAGAAACAAATGTCCGACTCGTTGGCTGAATGTTCAGCGTATTGGCCTTCGGTTCAGAGGGTCGCGGTTCGATTCCAGGCCGGGTCGTGGATTTTAACATCCCTGCAACTCACACACCACACACAACACTGTGCAGTTACCTACACATGGCAGATGCCGCCCACCCTCATCGGAGGGTCTGCCTTACAAGGGCTGCACTCGGCTAGAAATAGCCACACGAAAGAGAAAAAAGAAAAACAAATGAGGACAGCCAAAAAAATATATTGTGATGGTTGCATTACTGACGGCAGTGATATTTTGTGGAATGAATGATTAGGTTCAGTTGTTCATTCGGTTAGTTGATGAAGGACTGGGCGAGTTGGCCGTGCGGTTAGGAGCGCGCAGCTGTGAGCTTGCATCCGGGAGATAGTGGGTTCGAATCCCACTGTCGGCAGCCCTCAAGATGGTTTTCCATGGTTTCCCATTTTCACACCAGGCAAATGCTGGGGCTGCACCTAAATTAAGGCCACGGCCGCTTCCTTCCTACTCCTAGGCCCTACCTATCCCATCGTCGCCATAAGACCTATCTGTGTCGGTGCGATGTAAAGCAAGATAGCAACAAAAAAGTTGATGAAGGTAAATTAAAAACCAGTTGCCACACGAAGCATTTTCTACTTAGAGTCGTGTCTGGTCTCTATTAGGAGGCTAACCAGGATTTATTTATTTATTTATTTATTTATTTATTTATTTATTTATTTATTTATTTATTTATTTATTTTGCTCCAGACATGTGAAACATACACAGTATTACATTAAACGAAAATGAAAAAGTAACTTAAAATTATATTAACTCCAATGGAATTCCTTGTAAAAATAGTCGTATGTAAATTAATAATACAATTTTCTTCAGTAGTATAATATCGACAATCGAAAACAATATTACAAATATTATGTTATATACGAGCATAATTTAACAATTGTAAATCTGTACTACTTCTATGATTATAACTTGTCCGGCTCCATGGCTAAATGGTTAGCGTGCTGGCCTTTGGCCACAGGGGTCCCGGGTTCGATCCCCGGCAGGGTCGGGAATTTTAACCATCATTGGTTAACTTCGCCGGCACGGTGACTGGGTGTATGTGTCGTCTTCATCATTTCATCCTCATTACGACGCGCAGGTCGCCTACGTGCGTCAAATTAAAAGACCTGTACCTGGCGAGTCGAACATGTCCTCGGACACTCCCGGCACTAAAAGCCATACACCATTTCATTCCATTATAAGTTATTATGGTTGTGATGTTATCGATGCTGATGATGATGTCGACGATATCAATAGAAACAAGGAAGTGAACTAAAACTTTGAGCTTAACAATAAGACACAAGAGAGTTTAATTTTAATTTAGAATAGAAAACAACTAAGATATTTGTTTATATAATTTTACTTACCACTAGTGAATTACTACGTTTCTGTGTTCTTGGCCTTGAGCAGTAGAATGTAATTTATTTATTTTGGGCGTGAAAAATGTATGTGGGACAATTTGAAAAGAGAGACCAAGCTAAGGATGTCAATAAGACTATTAAACAAATTACCGATGCATATTTAGCCGACTTCTTACAAAGGAGTTGTATAATAACTTTATTGCCTTGCGTGCATCTCTTAATAAATCTTAGAACTCTTAAGTATCTATCTGGAGCTACTTCGTTTGTGTACAGAGAAAGTCAGTTTAGCGTCAAAATGTACACTAAGATTCCTGATAGAATTTACTGATGACGAGTTAGTATTCAATGTAATATGTGAATGACTGGTTTGTTTTGTTTTCTTGAAAATATAATTAGTTAACACTTGTTTATGCTAAAACTTGTTACTATCGCTTCCTTGCTCTTGAGGTCTTTCTGAAGAAATCTGCAGTTTAGAAAACTTTTATATCGTCTGCGAATAACAATATGTTTGAATACTCCATGCATTTAGGAAAATTATTGGTCCAAGATTTGAACCCTGTGTGGCACTAGATCGAGTATGATGAATGGAATGATCGATTTTTCCGTATGTGTTATCGGGAAATGCCGTGGTATTATGGCGAAGAGACATCATTACTTGTAATTCTTTCGAAGTGTATCCCGAAATAGATACTCCGTATCGGTATCGTAATAATAAAAATTGTCATGAAATAAAAGAATTAACAAAATAACAAATGCCGGCAGTATATTACTTTAAATCTATTAAAGCGAACTTCCGAATTACACAGTATAAGACTTCATGTTGTCTGTCGTCACCCCTTCCCAGTTAAGTCTTGTTCGCTGGGTGGGAGGGTAGGGAGGGATCGACAAGTGGAGGGTGATGCCATGCACGTGCGGGTTCCATCAGCTACGCTGGATCGTCCGAAGTGCTCATGCGCGACTTGACGTTTTCCCAGCTGGTCCGATCTTCTAGCGCAGCTCGCACTTGGGTGCTCGTGATCGACCAGCAGTCACAGCAGTATTCCAAGAAACGCACGCTCCCACCCAGCGACGTGCGGTATCAGAAGCAGTAGCTTCGTCATTTGCACGGTAGATGTCGCGCAGTGAACGTACGAGCGTAAAAACCAGTTGCCTCGCAGAACCGTATGCAGAAGACAGGCAGAGCTTGCACGCATGTTTGCTCTCCGAGCGCCCGCGGAATAAACAACGGACAGAGGTAAGCATTGATTTGTCAACACTGATTTTACTCAGAGTGTGTGTGGCTTCTTACAATGAGAATTCGATAAGAGTGGTCTATCATAATTTGTTTCCAAACTCAACGGCAGCAGTAGTTTGTGTATATAGAGTACTGAAGTTAGAGATAGTGGGGAGGACTAAATTAAGTGTAATCTGTGCACTTCATGGTGTCAGCATCAACGAACTGCAACCTTTATCATGTGAAGTTTATGAAGGCTGCAATTTACGGCATACCGGATCAGGGTGAAGCAGTCCTCATATACTTAATTATAATGGTGTGAGGGTGAAGCAGAAAGGATCCGAAAAATGCTGGATATGTCTAGTGGCGGGGGTGGTGATTGTTTTAAGAGTAATAACAACTGGGCACCCATCCTCCCGTAACACTTACTAGTAGGGAAAAATGGAAGATCTTCGGTCCTTTGGAGAATAAAGGTTTCGGCGGTCGAAAGAGAAGGGCCATGAAATAGTGTACATAAAAATGAAGAACTCGCTTCGGCTCGCAAACCCAGTCTCTTAATGTGTTACTCCAAAATAGCGTTATGCGCGTTAATGGCAGGTCTTAAATTAAAAATAGTGCATTTGATTGAATATCCACGGACACTTGATATATTTTAATTTGTAGTGTCTTGGACTCTTCGTTGTTCAACGACTGGAATTATTTGGACAATTTTCCCACCCTGCTTTTCATTCACAACTGTTGTGTATTCCCGTGCAAGTTTTCATCACTTTTATTCAGAAATTTGTTTACGTTGGAAATACCCGAGTGTTGTGAATGTTTCATCCATTAACAGCGAATATCTATCGTTAACAAATCTTATATAGTGTCATTAAACGAAACTACGAGTGTGGTAGGTGATTTAATTACGTGAATATTCACATTCTACCACCTGGAAGTACTCTGTTTTGAAGTCGCGCGCAGCTTACGTCAGACTTGCAGTGTACGGGATTTTGTTGTCGTTCTTCTGCAACCTGTGTGTTGCACCTGTTGCTAGAGGGTGGGTCGTAACCCCTGTGAGGGTTAGATGCATTACAAAGGAACCCCTCTTCTTTGTGCTAGCATTGCTTTACACCTGCACATATACTGAAATGCTAACGCTGCACTTCCGTGAACACGTGCGTATCCTTCATGACTGAAGTAGTTCAGTATCCGCGCTGTTTGTTAGCACTTGACCTAACGTAATACACATCTCCTTGAGAGCATTTCAACATGTTTTTCCGTTCGAGTATATTGAATGCTTGTCCATAAATAATTTAAGAAAAAGTCATACAATATTACTGTGGTGGCCCGTGAAATTTGGTGATGGGGATTAACATGTAATTTTTAAAATTTATCATATTAATGCTCTCGCATTTGTCTCGTGGATGAAAACTCGTTGTGGGACAAAATAGATATAAAATAAACTCTCACCTAAGCCAAAAATATGGAAGCTGGTGGTGGTGCTGCTGAATGTTTGTAGCGAAAATAAATTCCAGGTGTGAATACTCTACAAAACCATTTACTTTTACAAGATTGGTCGTGAAAAAAGTTCAGAAACGGAATCAAATGCTCTACTTAATATTATCGTTCTCTCGTCTTTACGTTATGGAAGACTAGACAAATTCGTTTCCTAAAGAACCCTAACACTGTTTTGCGTTATTTTAAAACACATGTTGTAGGATCATTCAATAATCGACGGCATTTAGGGCTGTCGCCCAGGTGGCAGATTCCTATCAATTGTTTACCTAGCTTTTTCTTAAACGTTTTCAAACAACTTGGGAATGTATCGAACATTTTTCTTGATGATTTATGCCAATCCCTTAATCCCTGTCCTATAAATTAATATTTGTCCTCTTTAATTCCAGCTTTATATTATGGCATTCCCTACTTTTAAAAGCTCCCCTCAAGCTTATTATATCAACTAATGTCTTTCCATGCCATCTCTCCACTGACAGCTCGAAACATACCACTTAGTCGAGTAGCTTGTCTCCTTACTCCCAAGTCTTCCCAGACCAAAGTTTGCAACATTTTCGTAACACTACTCCTTTGTTAGAAATCATCCCGAACATGCCGTGCTTCTTTCCTTTGGATCTTTTCCAGTTCTCGTATCAAGTAGTCCTGGCGAGGGTCCCATACACCGGAACCATACTCTAACTGGGGTCTTACCAGATACTTGTATGCCCTCTCCTTCACATCCTTACTACAACCCTTAAATACTCTCATAACTATGTTAAGAGATCTGCAACCTCTATATTATACAACCTCGTTAATATGATTACTCCAGTGAAGATCATTCCTTATACAGAATTAACACCTACTACTTAGTGTTCCTCATGAGTAATTTTAACAGACAAGACTTTTCCCCTAGGTGAAACTTCAGCTTTACTTTCCCTCCCATTTACCGTCATAATATTGAATGCTGTCCATCTCACAACATTGTCTAGGTCCCCTTGCAATCGCTCACAATCCTGCAACTCATTTACTACTTTGAAAAGTATAACATCATCCACATATCTGTGAATGTAGTTCTTTACTCATGTCATTTATATATAAGAAAACAAAGATCCAATCATTCTGCCCAGTGGGAGCCCCCTCTTGATCATTACAGGATCAGATAACACAAAGCCAGCGATGTTACCAAGGATGTTACTGTAAAACACATTCGTACCAACACCCATTTTCACGAGTAAACAGAAATCTGCACCGATCTTGTAACTACTTGTGTGAACAATTATCTTAGAAATACATTAGTCAATCCTCCCTGAACCCTGTGTTTAGTCTTAACCAAACAGGGACGAACCTAAGTGACAGGCATGGAGGGGGAGGGGGTTAAGAGAACAATTGAACCAAACGGGAAGCCGCGCCAGAAATATAATTATTGCTATTTTTAGTATTAATTTCCAATGAGCCAGTTACAGATTATGAATGTTAACCAAAATTATTTACAGCTCCCGTCGTTTGGGTTGCTTGTGGATTCTTAAGAGCGCACCTCCTTACCCATAATACCGAGCGATTTGGCCTTGCGATTAAGGGCGCGCAGCTTCGAGCTTGCATTCGGGGATAATGGGTTCGAACCCCACTATTGACAGCCCTAAAGATGGTCTTCCATTTTACACCAGGCAAATGCTGGGGCTGTGCCTTAAAAACACGGCCCCATCCTTCCTACTTCTACCCCTTTCCTATCCCATCGTCGCCAAAAGGCCTATCTTTGTCGCTGCGACGTAAAACAAATTAAAATAATAATAATAATAATAATAATAATCCTTACCCATAAATCTCACATTCTTTGGCCGTGTAGTTGTTTAGATTTTTCTTATGTCTTTCCTCTCAGTCCTCTCTTAGTCTCGTTTTGTGTATTTTTGGGGGGCAATTTTCAGAAAACTTTTCTCTTATGTATTACTGTTTCAGGGATATTTAAAATTTTGTTGTTGTACGAAGGTAATGCAGTCAGCTCGTAGTTGCGATCAACGTTAGGCTGGCTATCGTATTCTGAAAGTGAGAAATGAGCTGTCGGACAAAATCATTTTTGCACATCTCTCTTTCCAGACTTGCTGTCCGGGAGTGAAAGCTGGGTAGACTCGGCTATCTTATTAATAAATTTGACGTAAGACATGGAGGTAGTCAGAGGGAGTTGGCTACGTCATTCGGGTCACACAGTTGTGAGCTTTCATTCTGCAGATGGTGGGTTCGAACTCCACCATCGGAAGCCCTGAAGATGGTTTTCCGTGCTTTCCCATTTCACTCCAGAAAATACTGCTGTCCCTCAATTAAGGCCACGGTCGTTACCTTCCCAAACCTGGCTCTTTCCCACCCTTCCACAGCCTGTTTCCAATCATTCGACTGTGTCGGGAATGGAATGAATGGAGCCCTCATCTAGTGGCGAGGATAGGAACTGTGCCGGCTGTCGAAGCTTGTCGCACTCCCCTTGGACAGCGGTTAATGATTGACAGATGAAATTAAATGATACTGGAGAGTTTTGTTGGAATGAAAGACGACAGGAAAAACGGGAGTACCCGTAGAAAAACCTATCCCTCCTCCGCTTTGTACAGCACAAACCTCACCTGGAGTGACAGGGATTTGAACGACGGAGCCCAGCGGTGAGAGGTCGGCACCTCTCCCACCCTTGCGTCGCCTAAAACTTTCCGACACCGATCAAAATGGCTGCTCGCTGCGGGTCACGTACCTGTGAGCTCGCATTCGCGAGATGGTGGATTCCAGCCTCCAGGATGGTTTTCCGTGGTTTCCTATTTTCACATGTAGGCTCTACTTTGAGACCACGGTGACTACCTTCCCAGTCCTAGGCCTATCCCATCCCATCGTCCCCAAAAGACGTAACTGAGTCATTGTAACATAAAAAACACTGAAGCTTTAAACCTTTGTGTTGGTTAAACCTCTAACAAATAAGGGAACTATAGTAGGAGAGTATTCGAAATGAGATAAAGGCTAAGTTAGGAATAAATTCGACTGATGAAGCTGTGCACGTAAACGAGTTTTGGTGGCGGGGTCATGTAAGTTATGGAGGAGGATAGGTCACCTAGGAGAATAATGGACCGGCCATAGAGGGTAAGCGAAGTAGTTAGATCGTGGTGACGATAGTTAGACTCAGATTTTGATAACTTAATTGCGAAAGGAATGGGACTAACCCAGGTCCTACAGCCAGTTGTGGAGGCTCTTCGTTAATTCAGGGTGGCTTGCAGACTGAACTTGAAAGTATAACAGTCTATAATGAAAAGTAGGCCCTACATGTTCTATATGTTATTATGTTCTTGTATTCCTTACACTGCAGCTTATATAGCTCTCGCAAGGTATGGACGTACTCAACAATCTTCTCGTAAAGGATAAATAATTAAATAAATAAATAAACAAACAAACCAACCCCATGGCACTGCAGCCCTTGAAGGGCCTAGGCCTACCAAGCGACCGCCGCTCAGCCCGAAGGCCTGCATATTACGAGGTGGCGTGTGGTCAGCACAACGAATCCCCCTCGGCCGTTATTCTTGGCATTCTAGACCGGGGCCGCTATCTCACGGTCAGATAGCACCTCAATTCTAATCACGTAGGCTGAGTGGACCTTGAACCAGCCCTTAGGTCCAGGTAAAAATCCCTGGCCTGGCCGGGAATCGAACCCGGGGCCTCCGGGTAAGAGAGCGTCGCCTACTAATACAGACCGGACACGAGATGCCAACCCATTTATGGCACGGTCTAAAAGTAAATTTCAGTGGTAACCACGTGTGTCAACGTTGACATTTTGTAGCTACATTCTGCGGTTCGATTTTGATATATTTTCTGCGATATCCATTCAAGGTGTTGGCTTCGTTTATAATATGCCATGATGTATGTTGAGGAATACATTTCATTCAGTAACAGGTTAGACGTGGGTCAAGTTGTATGGTGGTGGTGGTTGTTTTAAGAGGCAGTCCTACGCCGCAACCATGCTTTCGTAAACTTTGAGAGGAAAGCATCCGTCCCTTCGAAGAACGATGGTATTGGTAGAACAAAGGGAAGGGCGTGAAAATGAGACTCCCTAGACCCCACAAATATTATACCATCGGGGTCGGAAGAGAAGAACAAGAATTGACTGAGGGAGGTTGAATGGGGAAGTGAGGAGACTGGCACCACTGGAAGCAGTAACAGACTCGGGTAGGTGACCAGCTGCAGCCGACCCACCTCGAGGTTCCCCTTTAGGCAGAGGTAGAGGCATGATTTTTTTGCATTAACGATAAGCACGACAAGAAATATTTTGAAGCGATTTTGAGACATCTTAACGAATCGTATGATTATGGTTAAGAAATTAGTGGGTTTTTTTTCACGAATTACAGCGAATTAAAGCGACAAGGCTAGTTTAAAGCGAAATTTACTTATTTTGCGATAAGTGCGAAAATGCAACGAAATTCATAGAAAATAACGATCGTGAAATTGTATTCCGATATCACGTGCGTGTAGGGAAACAGAAGACAGAATACGGATTTATCATTTCGACAGAAGATTCTCGTCGTATTCATATTCATATTCTACCAAATCCCTAACAGTATGGCCATATAGGGTAAAAGCTACGGTCATGCAGGGTGAAAGGGTAAATTGTTATGAAATCTTGATTAGGGCTATATTATAGTTCTAAACAAGATTGCATAAGGAATAATGAATGGCTATCAATATTGTTTCTTTATTATCTATCTTTCACATAAATAATTCACAAATCTCACGAATTAAACTTTCGATTAATAATTGTAGGGAATGATTAACGCGAAGTAAAAGCGTTGGGGTCAGCCTTATTTCGCGAAATAACGCGAAAATTTGTTTCCTTTTCGCGAAATCGAACATAAATTAATGCGAAAAAGTCACGCCCCTAGGCAGAGGATATCGCCCCCAGCCATACGCACAATGGTCAAGTTGTATTTTCGCTGTTGGTCTGCCCGCCTGCTGGCTCAAGTCGATATGTTATGACACTGTGGTTTGGTGGTTCGAGTCTCTTTGGTCGAAAACATTTTCACCATCAGAATATTGGCCGGCAGATTGCGTGCCCAAAGCCTGGACTCATTTCC
Organism: Anabrus simplex; assembly: GCF_040414725.1. NCBI lineage: Eukaryota > Metazoa > Arthropoda > Insecta > Orthoptera > Tettigoniidae > Anabrus > Anabrus simplex. The sequence goes on along the minus strand of NC_090272.1, from coordinate 91,398,229 downwards.
AAACCTCTCCGCAGTGCTCATGTGGAATGAGGGCATATTACACTGTTGCTCGTGATTCGTCCGTCAGATGGAGACGTAAAGCTTAGAGCAGACCCCTTGGTGTTATTCGACAGGAGCACGTTACGTGCCGACACCGGTTTCACCCTCTCTCTACCTCATAATCATAATAAAACCCCATCCAGACGCGCAGGTCGCCCGTGAGCGTCAAATAGAAAGACTCACACCAGGCGAGCCAAACATGTAATCGGACACTCCTAGTACTAAAAGCCATGCCACGAATAACTATCGGTCTGTGAATGGTTACGATTATTATTTTTTTGTGCAACAACAGAACATGAGTTCTAATTGCAGTTGCTGCATACATAATTACAAGATTATAAACAAAAATTAATGCTAAGGAGCCCCACATTACATAGGCCCTACACAAATTTAAAAGAATAGAAAATGTGGTAAAGTCCTTCATTGATTACAGCTTAAAGCTAGGCACATCTAATATACAAGTGAAGCAATATAATAATGCAATATATAAATATTCTTCTCTTCTTCTTAATCTGCTTACCCTCCAGGGTTGGTTTTTCCCTCGGACTCAGCGAGGGATCCTACCTCTACCGCCTCAAGGGCAGTGTCCTGGAACTTCAGACTCCGGGTCGGGGGATACAACTGGGGAGGATGACCAGGGCCTCGCCCAGGCGGCCTCACCTGCTATGCTATACAGGGGCCTTGGTGGGGGATGGGAAGATTGGTAGGGATAGACAAGGAAGAGGGAAGGAAGCGGCCGTGGCCTTAAGTTACGTACCATCCCGGCATTTGCCTGGAGGAGAAGTGGGAAACCACGGGAAACCGCTTCCAGGATGGCTGAGGTGGGGATCGAACCCACCTCTACTCAGTTGACATCCCGAGGCTGAGTGGACCCCGTTCCAGCCCTCGTACCACTTTTCAAATTTCGTGGCAGAGCCGGGAATCGAACCCGGGCCTCCGGCGGTGGCAGCTAATCACACTAACCACTACACCACAGAGGCGGACATATAAATATTGTAATTCCTGAAATAACCAGAAATTGGCAGTATGTGGCATAAGATCGTTAAGTAATTGTTTAAAATACCGTACGGTAAAAGCATGGTTCAGATTCCAGTATTAACATACGATAGATTTTTTAAATCGATTAAGCACATTCTTCTCATGGAGAGTTGTTATAATTAATGATTTTGGCAACCTTAACAATATAGTAAGTGGCAATTTCTTAAGAGTTTTTCCGTGGCATTGAAACGTATAGCCTATGTTGAAATTCACTATGTTATAAACACCATATTTAATCAGTATATCTGCTGAATAATTAATCTACGCACTTCAAGTGAAACTATGTTGAACTCAGCAAATTCTAGTCGGCGAGAGTCGAACGTTAGCTAAACACTCCGCTGACACTCATCTTGCTCGTACAACGCTGAGCTTTGGAAGCAAAATGTAATGCGATTGTGCGAAGGATCTTACAGGTTGCTAGCTTAAAACTGAAACAGGCGTCTTCCCTTCTGGTAATTGAGACCCTCGTGTTCTTACTGTAAACTTCTTACGCAGCCATCATCGACTGGCCTGGCCTGTAATTATGTTTTGTGCTCCGCATTGATGGCTGAGTAGTGGTATTTGTTCGGGCCAGTGGGGGGAGACATGTGCACAGCGGCGGATTGGTTGACCTAGATACGTACAGGTGTCAAGGTGAAGAATTAATTTTGTTTTGTATACTTTCAGGTACAGAATGAATCATTAATACTTCGATTTATTATTAAACAATATTAATAATATTAATAATAAAGTAAACTCGTATCCTCATCCTGAAGTGGTGCAGCTCTTCACAGGAACACACCCCCACTGGAGGTGAGCTGCATGTACAATTTTAACCACATACCAGCCCTCCTGCCATTCTTAAATTTTTGGCATCACGGGGAATCGAGCGCGGGCCCCCAAGGACGGCAGCCAACATGCCACTAAATGTATCGACAGGGAGCTGACGTATGCCGGCCCCGCGGTATAGGGGCAGTGTACCTGCCTCTTACCCGGAGGCCCCGGCTTCGATTCCCTGCCATTTCAGGGATTTTTACCTGGATCTGAGAGCTGGTTCGAGGTCCACTCAGCCTACATGATTACAGTACAAGGGTGCGATTCATCTCAATTATGATATTTGTTCGTGGCGTTGACCTCTGCAGATTTTTTGCCACTACTTTCACTACATGAGAGGAAACTGCCTGTAAGTGCATTTGTTGAATGTGAGGAATATTAATCATTTACAATTAAAACCCCTCACCCGGCCGGAAATCGAACCCGTGCCCCCTGCACCGCAGGGCCGGACTTCACCGACCTTACTGGTTGATATGATCCATATTGTCTAAGATGATTGTTGTTATTTTTACTGAAATATGTGTTCGGCAAAACAGAAGTTGATTAGTGATCTCCGTGTGGTTTCTCATTGTTCTATTATTGATGGAGGTCAGTCAGTATGACGACATTGTAATATTTTATCTTGTCTCTTATCTCTATCCTTTGTGTTCGGATTGAAGGTTGTACAATCGATACGATGTAGTAAACAAGTCGTTCTTTAATCAAGCTTGTGAAAATGAGACTCCCTAGGCCTCGCAATCTAACACCGTCTGGGTCGGAAAAGAACAAAAATTCACCAAGGCGGGTCGGATGGATGTATGTATGTTCAGTCCGTCAGCGACGCCGCTGGTGGGATACTCAACAGCTCTGCCATCAGCTGTCATAGATGGCCTAGGCATCACTGAAGAGGCGTACTAGGGAAATGAAGAGTGAGGTAGTTTCCCGTTGCTTTCCTCGCCGAGCCAGAGTTGTTATTACGTAGGCTATCAGTCTGCCAAGCCCACTGAAATGCATGCACCAACCGACCCTATGAGCAACATTTTCACACCATTCATAGCAGGGACTGGCTGTATAAGGATTGGCATTACTAGCATCGGTCATACCTCAGTCACTTTCATATTGTCAAAGCCAAGGATAAGACAGAGACAGATCTATGACAGTAACAAAATTGCTCCAGCCTATACCAGAAGACATAGTGCACTGTAAACACTAGGTCCTGCCAGCAAAGGCGGGCGGGTCGGATAGGATAGATGAAAGTGAGAAGCCTGGAAAACGTGGAAGCATTCCCAGGATTCAGCTAAGGGCCCCGTGGTCGCCAACCTGCGCTCCGAAGTTAAGCATCGCTGGGGTCCTTTTAGTCGCCTCTTACGGAAGGCAGGAAATGTTATACCACCACCACCACCCAAAAGGGGGGCGAGACTTTTTCGAGTCATGATGGTGATGATGTTGATGGTAGTTTACGCTTTTCAGAGAATGAATAACATCCCCAGTCATGTAAGTTTGATTTGAGAGAAACTTTTCGAGGGAAAAGTGCCGTAACTAAAAAGAGTCCTTGTAATGAAATGGTTTTCTCAGATGCAACTTCCTGTGCGACAGTTATTTTAGAGACAGAAATGGTAGCGAGCCAGGGGAATTCATGATTTAAGATGTAGGCTAAAGGTCAAGGTACCTCGCTGTGAAAAACGAGGGAAGGTTCAGTTCATCCGTAATCCTCGCTCATTCCCCGCCAAAACATTATCACGCAGGGAATTGATAAGAGTACCGGACAGCATAAAGAAATGATCACCAAGGCGGTTGGCCTTGGATATGATAAACTATTTAGAATGTTATCTTTATACACGAGCCAGTCTTTTCCCACAAAGAGAATTTACTTATTCATACGTAAATGAGTAGATTACGACTATCTGCAAGTGGGGGCGTAGAGATATACCACCATGTCTTCGAAATGTTAGAAACCTGTGCACTTTTGACGTCGTCAAAGAGATAAATAAAAGGTTATTAAAACTGCAAGTTTCCGTTACATTTCTTTCACATCAGTCTGCATAATGAAGTACAGTCGACCTCTGACCAGTGTTCAAGGAATGATTTGATCTATGAATAATAATTAGTGAGTGACATTCTGTTTCCGGTGGTTATGTTGATAGCTAGCAAAAGGGATTTCATTCATATAATAATAATAATAATAATAATAATAATAATAATAATAATAATAATAATAATAATAATAATAATAATAATTTCGTGTGACTATTTCTAGACTGGTGCAGCCCTTGTAAGGCAGACACTCCGAGGAGGGTGGGTGGCAACTGTCGTGTATGAGAAACTGCGTGTTAATTGTAGTGTTAGGTGTGGTGTGAGAGTTGCAGTGATGTTGGGGACAGTACAAACAACCCAGCCCCCGATCCAGGGGAATTAACCATTTAAGGTTAAAATCTTCCTTTCGTCCTTCTTTCCTTCCAGGAATGAGATCCTTGAGCTTGAATGTTTTTCGAAATTTCACTGATGTCGAGAGAGCAGTCGCTTGAAGCTACATGTCATGCATATATGAATGTGGTTTCTTTTTTTTCTTGAATACGGAGAGAGTTATCCGTGCCATGTAGCTGTGAGCTTGCAATCGGGAGATACTGGGTTCGAATCCCACCGTCGGCAGCCCTGAAGATAGTTTTCCGTGGTTTCCCATTTACACACCAGGCAAATGCTGGGTATTTACCTTAATTAAGGCCACGGCCGCTTCCTTGTCACTCCTAGCTCTTTCCCACCCCATCGTCGCCGTAGGAACTATATGTGTCGGTGCGACGTCGAGCAACTTGTAAAAAAAAAAAATTAATAATAATAAAAAAATAATAAATTAAGGTATTTCATAAGCGAGAAAGCTTCTCGTCCCAAACTTAATCAAATGTTTAAGAGAAACACTCCGTAGTTGGAGTCTTTTGGTTCTTCTGCTCCTGAAAAGGCTATGTATTCTTTCTTTCCGAAAAAATACTTCTCCACAAAGGGAGTAGGTGGTTGACGACATTGCTGGAGATCTATCAGTTCAACCTCCATTCCAACAGTCATATTATTCTCATGAATGAACTCGACAATGATTTGAAAGGGATTATATACTTCAACAGCTGTTCATTTTCTTCCAGAGTATGAAAAACTCGTATTTTAACGTACCGGTAGCTCTTTTGAATAAAACACGCAGATGTTAAAAATCAGCAACCAAGGACTTAAGTCTAATTTATTTTGTATGTTGGTGCTATGCGAAAGAATACTATTTAAAGTATAGCTTCATAAAGGAAGAGGTACTAGTTAGTGCGTTTAGGGGAAATTTAAAAGTCACAATTCCTATCAGATTCGTTCAAAAGATCTCGGTTGCTTGCTGGACAGTCAGACTGAACTCGACCAAGTTCAATTGTATAAAGAAATATTTCTAATTTGAACCGAAATAAAGATATACATTCCTTCATTTCATAAACTTTTATTTGTTAATATTTCATTATTATTATTATTATTATTATTATTATTATTATTATTATTATTATGATTAAAGTGGTATTAATCTTAAAATAAGACTACTGGTAGCATAACCAAGCCAACACCTCAAGCCGCTAAATGCTATAATCTTGTAATGATTGGGTGAGAACACTATCATTCCGGTTCGTACTGTGTTGAGTACTCAGCCTGAAGGCTATGAATCCTCAACAGCTCTCCCATCGGCTGTCATAGACCGCAGGCGTCACTGAAGAGTAATACAGTACTATGGAAACGAGGAGTGAAATAGTTTTCCTTTGCTCTCCTCGCCGAGCCAGAAAGTTTTCTCACATCTCCGTCTGCCAAGCCCATTGAAATGATGGCACCAACCACCCTTACGAGCGACATTTTCACACCATTCATAACAGGAACTGGCTGCATAAAGCATCGCTCGTACCTCAGTCATTTTCATTTCGTCAAAGCCAATGGATCAGATTGAGACAGATCACTGGAAGTGCATAAAATTTGTTCTAGCCCACATCCGAAGACGTAGTGCACTGGAAATGCTGTGTCTCACTAACAAGTTCGAAATTTTATACCCAATACTTATATTTCTCAATTTTCATAAATGATTCTTTTGACAATTTTTAGTATTGCCCGGATTTTCCTTTTATGTCACTGCTTTTGTTTCTAGAGATCTTTATATTTCCGCTTAATTGAAGGCACGGCCATGATTTTTTTCTAAAGCAAACACAATCCATACAATGTTTTACCACGTTTAAACATTTATCTTTAAAAATGCATTTAAAGAACATAACAGTCGCTACAATTCAAGCCCTCTTTAACTTTTCTATCATTGCATTTTCAAAAGTTACAAAGCTTTAGAATTGTAAAATATCAAAGTTTTAAATCTCTTAAACATCGTCAAACTTGCATTTTTCTGTTTCAGTTTTAACAAAATCCTTATGCCCTCTATATATGCGACGGGTAAAAATAGAACTCTGGAGGAAATCATGAGAATAACAGATTAATAAAAAGAGAATACAGTATATGGGAATGATATAGTGGCTAATGGGAATTTATAAAAATAAGGCATTTAAAGAAGTTGAGAAGGAAAATACATGTTTATGTTGAATGGCCATATTTGAGTTCAAAATAAATATACGGAAAAAGTATCCATTTCTTAAGTATCGTCTCCGTATGGAGAAATAAAACGAGATTTCGTATCCATGCATATGCACAATACTAAATTATGACTCGAAGTATGGAAAACATTATCTAAGGCAACAATGAATAAGCTCGATAGTAACTCTAATTTTAGTTTCATGTTTTGTTTAAATATTTGGCGAGTTTTGATCACCTTTTTTATATTCTATTAGTATTATTTATTTAGCACAATTCTGTTCAGAAATATGGTGGTGGTGGTGGTTGTTTTAAGAGGAAATACAACTAGGCAACCATCCACTATATAACACTAATCAGAGGGAAAAATGGAAGGGATCCGACACTTCGAAAAATGAAGCTATCGGCCAAAGGAAGACAAGGGCCACGAAGGGCGTGAAAATGAGACTCCCTAGGCCTCCATACGTAATACCGTCGGGGTCGGAAAAGAACAAGACTTGACCAAGGGAGGTCGGATAGGACAGATGAAAGTGAGGAGCCTGGTACAAGTAAGTGGAAGCAGTGCCAGGACTCAGCTAAGGGCCCCGTGTCGCCAACCCACTCTCTAAATTTCAGATCCGTGGGGCCCCTTTTAGTCCCCTCATACGACAGGCAGGTGATACCATGGGTGTTATTCAGAAATATGGAAGGTGTAGAGAAAAAGGGTGAGCTCCCATAAACATATAAAATTTTCCCGAGACCTATCTGAAGATCAGATATTTACATAGTTTAAAAAATAATTTCTTACTGCTCGTTCATTCTCTCTATTAATAGTTAACCATTCATTCTATCATTCCTGTACTCTCATACTTCCTTTCACTCTACCAATCATTAACTCATTCACCCCCCCCCCCCCTCCCCACATACACACATACACACATGAAGCAGTTCCGTTATTCTTTATATACATTTGACATTTTGGAAGAGGCAAGTTCTTGACATCCCCTGACAGCGAGTTCCATAGCTTTGCGGATCGCCTATAGAAACCTTCTGAAAAGCCGAGGTACGGGCGAAAGGGGAACAAAGGGCAACTCTACCTTTCTGAGCTGAGCAATAAACAAGCGATAGACACTGGAAGGGGTAAATTTGTATAGACGCAGGGAGGGATTTCCGGAGAAAGATCAGTTCGGTTGGTTTGGCTATTGTCTCAATGGAAGGTAACCTTAATGGGTGGGAGAGGGGGGGGGGGGGTGATGGTGTTAATTAGCCTTTCTAGTTGGCAGTATTTCTGTGAATTGATATGCATTCCGGAGTGTTTTTCTTTCAAATTTTGTTTGTTTGTTTGTTTGTTTTGCCTATAAAATATATAAGCTTAATTGCCAATAAACTGAATACTCTTTTCTCAGTTTCTGGCGATTCGGAACTGGGAGAGGGGAGTATTTTCTATTGTGTACATGCGCCACTATTTCGCTTTAAAATGTTGCATTCCATTCAACTGTAGGGCTTAAACTAGCGAAGCCACATGTCGCTGAAGTTACCCCCTACTTTCATGTCGTCGAACCAGTCGCCTACGTTACCATATACTGTATATGCTTTATTTTAAAGACGGTAACACATCGAAAAAGCGTTCGAGGGCATTCGTGTTCGCGAGCACCAGACTGAGAACTCTAGGTTTACGGGATCAACAAGAGGAAGTTCTATAGTAGAAGTTTTCAACGGTGGAGACCTTGTTATTGAAGTGTGTGCACAGTGTCTGTCATAGCAGAACATTAATGAATGTAGTATATTATACAAGCGAGTCTCTTCCCTTCATCGCCCCTCTAATGTTGATGGCACCACTAAAGTCGGCTAATGATCCTCTTCCGGATCTTTAACATGAATCACGTGTCCTAAACAGTGTTGCTCATCAAATCCATTCCACTAATTTGTTCTTATTTCGAGAACGAACCAAGTAACTCGATAAACCTGTACTGATGTACTCACTGTTAGATTTACAGCTTCTCATCTTAAAACTCAATGGCTCAGACGGTTGGAGTTCTGACCTTCAGATTCTGAGCTCAACTTGACAGGTTCGATCCTGGCTCAATCAAGTGGTATTTAACGGCGCTCAAATAACGTCTCGGTATATTTACTGTCACGTAAAAGAACTCCTGCGGGACATAATTCCGGTACCTCGGCGTCTCCAAGTTAATTGGACGTAAAACATCATCATTATTATTATTATTATTATTATTATTATTATTATTATTATTATTACACGTTAAAAATATCAAGTGCAGTGTATCTACTTCTCGTGTTTTCTACTTGTAAATTCATTAGTCTCTGAAGTCAAGTGTATCTGCTTTCATTCACCTCTCATGATCCTACAAACTAAACCGAGTCATAAGATTCCGAACGAGTCGGGCCGTGTAACGGGTAGCTTGCATTCAGGAAGTGGTGGATTCGAATCCCACCGTCGCCAGCCTTGAAGATGGTTTCTCGTAGTTTCCCCCCACTTTCACAGCAGGCAAAAGCTGGAACTGTACCATAAGGCCACGGTTGGTCTTGCCATGCTCTTGACAGAGCTCACTTACCTTTTCGACGACACGCGCCCTGTGTGTACGGAGGAAAGAAACCGACTGACAACCTTCGCCATCACTAGGGCGGGCTACGTTTTGGAATAAGAAGCTGCCTCATGGGGACACGTTCGGCGTCCCAATATTTTTTTTTCGTAGACAGAACATTTAACTTTCTTTGTTACTTCTTAACACGGCACACACATGCAATCTCAAAGCGTTTAGTTCACTCACACAGAGACTGAAGGCGAGAAGACAGCGATCTACTATTAAACATTATTTTATACCTCTGTTCTTTCTTTGCTGGTCGTTTAATATCTCACCAACTCCGGTTTTTTTTTTTTTTTTTTTTTTTTTTTTTTTTTTTTTTTTTTTTTTTTTTTTTTTTTGCGATAATGGATCAGTAAAGGACTAGGACTGTTCAATGTTGCCGTGTCCGTATCAAACACAATGTTTCCAGACCTCAGCAGCGAGGCCACATCTGGTATTGACAACCCCACTGATTAAAAAAAATAGTTAAAGTAAAATCACGAACTAGGGATGAAATAATGATAATAATAATAATAAACGTCTGAATGTGTAGTTGGACATAAAATAGCAAATATTACAAGACTTTTAAACAGCGAACAAAGCACATCTATTCTGATAAGAGGTGCAATGGCAGCAGAGCTTTAAGGATTTCTATTGGGGAACGAGAACTTCACTTTTAAAGCCCACTACTGTCATAAATCACCCCTTATTGGGCAAGTGAATGGCCAGGAGATCAAACATATGCCATTTTCTTTGTTGCCGGCTGAGGATGGGTTTCCCGTCCCAACTTATACAAGTTTGGGCAGACTGGTAGATGTTCCCGATTCTCATTGTATCTACAGTCCGGCTCAATGGCTAAATGGTTAGCGTGCTGGCCTTTGGTCATTGGGGTCTCGGGTTCGATTTCCGGTAGGGTCGGTAATTTTAACCTTAATTGGTTAATTTCGCTGGCACGCGGGCTGGATGTGCGTGTCTTTTTCATCATTTAATCCTCATCACGGCGCGCAGGTCGCCTACGGGAGTAAAATCAAAAGACCTGAAAATGGCGAGCTGAACTTGTCCTGGGACACTCCCGGCACTAAAAGCCATACGCCATTTCATTTATTGTATCTACACACACACCGAGAAACCTATGCCTCCCGATGCACGAAGGAATATCCACTTCATTAAGTTATCCTTCCATCTGGATTCATCAACACATAAACGGTGGAGACGCCTAGAAGTGGTATATGGCAATTCATGTCCTGGTGGCAGAACTTCCTTTACCTCAGTCGATGGTAGTTGTAGTTCCTCCTTCCACCCTGTAAGACTTGTTGCTCCTTCAGGAGAGCAAGATAATGGACTTGTTCTTCTGAGAAAGCTGTTACGTGACCGAAGAATCAGAAGAGTATATTGGCGCCCGTAAAGTGAGTGACGAACGTTGTCCTGCTGTTTCGTTCTTTCTACATCGGGAACCATACTCCTAGCCGGCCCCGCGGTCTAGAGATAGCACGCCTGCCTCTCACTCGGAGGTACCGACTTCAAATCGGGGCCAGATCAGGGATCTTCACTTGGATTTGAGGACTGGTTCGAGGTCCACTCAGCCTACGTCATTACAATTGACAATTGGGGAGCTACATGATGGTAACATTGCAGCCTCTGTCTAGAAAGCCAGGAATAACGGACGAGAGGATTCGTCGTGCCGATCACAGGACAACTCGTAATCTGCAGGCCTGCAGGCTGTTGTGCTAGGTGTTTTTTTTTTTTTTTTTTTTTTTTTTTAAGCCGCAATTCTACAGATGCAAGGTAACGCTATGCCTAACAGTGGCTTAAAGTTTTAGGAATTGGTCACAGACATCCAGTTACTATTCTGACGGTTTCCTTGAGGAGAGTATCCGCTTGTTAGGCATGACAAGATTCAGTCCACACAGTTGCTGCATATTCTCCCACTGTAAATCAGAGATCCAGAGAGCAGATGTAAGCGTAGATGGCTGAGACCTCCCCCCACCCCCTCCCCCGCCTAACCGATGTAGCGGTGGAAGTGGGTGATTGTTTTAAGAAAAATGATATTCTCTCCAAAAGAGAATGAACGCATGGTATTATATTTCCTAACAGGTACACTTTTCTCAGGAACAATAATTGAACCCATGTTCGTTGTGGGTACCCAAAGGGTTAGTATCTACTTGGAAAGTGAGTTGTATGTATGTTTAGTCCTTAGCCTGAAGGCTGGTTGGATCCTCAACAGCTCCATCAACTGTCATAGATGGCCTAGGCATCACTGAAGAGGCGTACTAGGGAAATGAGGCGTGAGGTAGTTTCCCGTTGCTTTCCTCACGAAGCCAGAAGTTATTACATATCAGTCTGCCAAGCCCACTGAAATGCATGTACCAACTGACCCTATGAGCAATATCTTCACACCATTCATAGCAGGGACTGGCTGCAGAAGGAATGGCATTACTAGCATCACTCATACCTCAGTCACCTTCATTTTGTCAAAGACAAGGATAAAGCTGAGACAGATCAATGAAAGTAACAAAATTGCTCTAGCCCATACCAGAAGACATAGTGCACTGTAAACACTAGGTCCCGCCAGCAAAGGCATCTGGAAAGTGAGTTATATTTTGATAATAATTAAAATTAGTAGACACATAAAATATTAAACGGGAGGGACGTGCTCATTCTTTTTTGAGAGACTACACAATTGGGCAACCATTCTCTCCCAACACCAACAATAGTAGAAAAGGAGGAAGAGGAAGAGATCAGATCCTTCGAAAAATGAAGGTAATGGCAAAAGGAAAGAAAGGACTACTCAGGACGTGAAAATGAATGAGTCCCTACGCCTCGCAAACTTAATACCGTCAGGGTCGGAAAACAAGAAGAGTTGACCAATGCAGGTCGAACAGGGAAGATTAGAGTTAGGAGACTGACACAAGTGGAAGCAATGCCATACTCGGCTAGAGATTCCGTGGTAGCTAAGTCGAGAGCACCTCGCCTCTTACGACGTTAGGGTATACTCTACCGACCCCACCCGCAAGGGATAGTAATGGAATGTAGTATAAAACATGGTTCTCTGTATCGTTTGCGAGAAATATAAACTCTCATTGATTTGATTCTGCTACTCTATTATCTTGAGCAGCTATTTCCAACCGGGATTCCGCGACTCCATGTTAGGGGATCTGCGGTATTGTGGAAGAACAGTCATAACTCGGCCGTTGTCTTTCTGTAATGGACGCTGTAGGCCTACACGAACTTTATCATTAGACACGTGGACTTACTGCGGTCTATGAAAAAATAGTTTCCTGGAATCTCGCAGAAAGCTTGAAATATTTTACTCTAATTTTCTACATATTATTTCTGGACGTCAGAGGTAAATTATAGTAAATGCAAGAACGATGATTTTGAGGTTTTTGTCGTATGTCACCTTTTTTGGTCGCGTCTTCTTATGAGTACTACACTGTTGTATGTTTTGCAGGAATGACAAGCTATGTGATACTATCGTATGCGCCAGGAGAACCCAGCGTTAAACAATGGTAAGTGATCAACTGATCATACAACAGTTCAACCTTATGCCGTCCGCCGCATTCTTTATTGTATTTGCTCCTACTATAGTTAACATGGTCAGAACTGTCTATTCGACCTGCCTTAAAGGTAGCAACATTTGCCCCTCAGTAGCATCTTTCTGCTCTCCTGTAAAGCTAGTGAAATGTCACGATAGCTTACCTCTGACGTCTAGATTTGAAAATGAAAATCTGCAGCCTGTTTCCGGTTATTCGACCGGGTCAGGAATTTACGAATGAAGCCTTCATCTAGCGGCGACAATAGGAATTGAGCCGACTGCCGAAGCCTGTCGCACTCCCCTGGGGCAATGATTAATGACTGATAAACGGAATGAAATGATATTGGAGTGTGTCGTTGGAATGAAACGTGACAGGGGAAAACCGGAGTACCCGGAGAAAAACTTGTCTTGCCTCCGCTTTGTCCAGCACAAATCTCACTTGGACTGACCGGGCTTAACCACGGAACCCAGTGGTGAGAGGCCGGCGCTCTGCAGCCTGAGCCACGGAGGCTGCCACGTCCAGATTTATCTGAACCAATAACTTTGGGTTTCCTCGAGCATTAAAGCCAAACAACGAAATAGGCTATTTTCCGTCGAGGAAGAACTTCGTGTTAACATACCGAAGTTGCAGCCAAGAATAAAATGATTGTACTCAAAGAGACAAGCCTAAATATCACACTTAACTGTCAGTGTCAACAAAATTGTACATTTGAAGAACTAAACTTAAATTTTTAACTGAGGGTGAATCTCTCTCTCTCTCTCTCTCTCTCTCTCTCTCTCTCTCTCTCTCTCTCTCTCTCTTTTTGCTATTTGCTTTACGTCGCACCGACAGAGATAGGTCTTATGGCGACGATGGGATAGGAAAGGCCTAGGAATGGGAAGGAAGCGGCCGTGGCCTTAATTAAGGTACAGCCCCAGCAGTTGCTTGGTGTCAAAATGGAAAAACACGGAAAACCATTTTCAGGGCTGCCGACAGTGGGATTCGAACCCACTATCTCCCGGATGCGAGCTCACAGCTGCGCGCTCCTAACCGCACGGCCAACTCGCCCGGTAGTGAATCTCTTAAATAAAATGTTTTGCAGAGGCAATATTAATATAAATTCCTTTATTTGCAGTGCTTTCGTAAAAATACTGCTTCTATTAATAACAGCGTATGTAAGTTATATTATTAATGTGAATGCTTTTCTGTGAAAAATATTTAAATAATATTCTAAAATTTTGTTGAAAATATACAAATTATGATTTTGACTTGCCTACTGTACAATTCTATGTTTTTTTTCTTATTTTGCCCTTAGTTTCAGTATGTGTCAGGGTGTCGGGGTTCACCAAGGTTTAGTTAAATATTTCTATGATTCCTCGGAAAAAAAGAGAAGTTATGAAACTGTTAACGTTGATCTAGAACATCGTGGATTTCCTCTAAATTTTTAGAAAGATGTGAAAGTTTCTCACCCGCAGTGTTTCTACATCATTATTCAACCGACCGCCCACGAAATGTTCAGGGGAGTCCCTGATTTCGTACGTACAGCAGCTTTGAAGGCCGTTCTCACGTTTCGTCACACATTCTTCTTATTGCAGGGCTGAGAATAAATTATCTGTAGATAGTCGTGCTTGGGTTATGATGAGACGTAACTGAACTCCTCCTGCAATTTTGACCACGCCGTCTGGACTGTTGTAACAATTGGCGATTTAGTAAGTGGCCGTTTATAGTTACACCTCTGTAAGGAGTCATCCGTAACGTGCCGGAAATCTTAACGAGCGGATCACTCGTGTAATGGCTGCGACGATATGCCGCCGGGAGACGAGACAAATCTAACGTTACCACGTCAAAACTGTCTAATCCAGCGCGTTTTTAAGAAAATCCCGGACCTCCAGTCTTTTAACTGGACATATTATTTTGGACAATATTTAAATTTATTTGATTTTGATGCCCAATCCAATATTTTAGAGCTGACGACACACTGTATGACATTCTGATATTGTCTAAACTTTCTTGTCCTTGGAAGAAAATGTTGTGTTAAAAAAACACAAATTAACGTCATGTGATACGGCACTCGACCCACCTGGTTTTTTAAAATATTTTTGGGTATGGAAAGTTTTTCAGGATCCCCAGAAATATTATTTATAACTAACTGCTGCAGACTACGTACAACGTTAGAACATGGGTTGTCTACTTTTGCATCAACTTATCAGAATATATCCATTTTCTTTTACCGAGCTAGTGACTGCACAGTTTGGGTCACGCAGCTGAAAGCTTGCATTCGGGTTCGAACCCCGCTATTGGCAGCCCTGAAGATGGTTTTCCGTGGTTTCCTATTTTCACACCAGGCAAATGCAAGGGCTGTACCTTAATCAAGGTCACGGTCGATTCCTTCCCACTCGCAGGCCTTTCCTGTCCCATCGTCGCCATGAGACCTATGTGTCGGTGCGACGTAAAGCAACTAGCAAAAAAAAAAAAAAATCGTTTCACACTTTGGATGTCATACATTTACATCCTGCCCACTTTGCATGCGAGGTACTGTTGAAAACTATAACGTCGCAGGCTAAGCCTCAAGTAGAAGGTAGTATGTTAAGACAGTACGTTTACATGGGGATTGAGATCGATTTGAGTACACTTACCGTATTGAATACGATATCCGTTTACATGTAGTAGGCTATTTGAGTATCGTATTGAATCCCCAGGCAACATCGACGTATACAGACGATGCGGAATTGTAGTAAAATCTATATCACCTCTTAGAATTTAAAAACGCCGAATGAAGTAGAAGCCCAAGAGATAACTTTCAGTTTTGAAAGTATGTGTGGTATTCCCAATGTAATTGGTGCAATAGATAGAACGCACGTTTCAATTTTACCCACAACAGAAGATTACCGTGATTTTCTTACTCGCCATGGCTGGCCGTCTTATAATATGATTGCAGTTGCTGATCATTTATACAGGTAAATATATTTACTGACTTATTATGTTTGTTATTTCGACAGAACATTAATGATGATGATTTTGTCAGAACAAACATGGAGTGTGTGCGCAGTCGTTTTCAATACGATCTCAGTACGATCCGCGTTTACATGGGACTCAATTCGAACCGAGTACGATACGATCCCAGGTTTTACCGTATCGACCTTGAGACTCAATCCGAACTGAGTCCCCGTTTACATGGCGTTTTCAATACGGGAAGTGTACTCAGATCGATCTGAATCCTGCATGTAAACGTACTAACTAATAATGAGACCCTCTGAACTTTGCAGAATCCAACTCTGTAATTACGTCAGGTGCTTGAGAGGGACGGGATGCTTCCAGTTTGTGTTTGTATTGACATCCACTGGCTACAAACAGATGATGACGCTCCCGCTGGCGATAGAAACTGAAGGTGTGTGACGTAATGAACACTGGCAAGCCCAGCTGCCCGTTTCAAGGTCACGACGGCTAACTTGTTCTCAGAAGAGAGGCAGTCATCTTGTCTTTCTTTACTTTCTACTCCAGAGGTTCTTAACCTGGGGTCCATGGACCCCTTGGAGGTTCGTGGATAGGCTTAAGAGGATTCATCAAAGTCATTTAACATTTATATTCAATGTAATTTTAACGTGGTTAGCATAAAGGTTCGAAACATCATTGAACACACACTTATAGGAACAGTGTGAAAAGTAAAATTAATGGGCGAAATATCGGAGTACTTTGCGATAAAAACTGGAGTCCGACAGGGGGACGGACTATCCCCTGTCCTTTTCAATATTGTCCTAGAAAATATCATTAGAGAATGGGAACCTCATGTAAAGGGCATCCAACTATGTATCAGAAAAGAGAACCGAATTACAGTCAAGTGTCTCGCTTTCGCGGACAAAATTTCCATTATTACAGACAACAGACCTGAAGCGATACACATAGTGGAAAAACTACGTGAAATTGCGCATAAAACTGGACTACATATCTCTTATGAGAAAACGCAGTATATGGGAAGACGGCCAGAAAATAAATCCCCTTTAATCATACAATAGGGTAAAATCGCACAAGTCATTTTAAATACCATACCATACTATACAATCCTCAGGACTAAGTCGGATCGCTAATGAGCAAAGAATCACCAAGCTACAGAAGGCCTACAAGCTAACGTGGGCTCACTACAACAAGAAAAGTATTTCGATAGATGCAAAATTACGGCACTATAAAACAGAAATTCATCCAGAAGCAACCTATGCAGCCGAAACAGTGGTGATCGACGGTTATTCTAAAATTAAGGACATTGAAAAACAGGAACGAAAACTTCTTGGGAATATTTATGGGGCAGTCAAGACAAATGGCATCTGGATGAAGAGACCGCGGAACGTCGTCTATCAAAAGATAAAACACCGTTACGGATGAAATCCGAAAACGCCGAGCAAAGTTTTACACACGCATTTACAGTATGGACAACTCCAGAACGGCAAAGAAACTACTGAACATCGTAACAAAGAGTAAATGCGGTATGGAATGGCTAAAAGAGGTTCAGAGGGACCTAAAGCAGATCAACATAGCGAATCTCGAAAACCGCGGCGAGTGTCGAAATAAAATCACAAATGTAAAATTTGAGTCAAGAATATCACGACAACCTGGGAAAAAGTGGACAGAGGAGCGGAAGAGGGAAGTATTTAGAGAGGATGACGAGATTTTGGGGGGAAAAAGAGGAAAAACGCCCGAAGACGTCATTATGTATTGAATTTCAATCGTTCTCCGTAAGGGAAACAATCGTATAAATAAAATAATTATTATTATTATCTTCTGGTTTTTCTCACATCTGTGGGATCGCGGGTGTAAATTTTGTTGCACTTGATGATTTGACCCTGTTTTACGTTTGGATGCCCTTCCTAATGGCAACCATATGAAGGGTGGGATCACTATTGCGTGTTTGTGGTGGTTGGTAGTGTGGTGAGTTTTGTCTGAATATGGAGAGGGAAGTGTTGAGACAAGCACAAACACCCAGTCCCCCGAGCCAGAAGAATTAATCAAATGGGATTAAAATCTCCGACCCGGCCGGGAATCGAACCCGGGACCCTCTGAACTGAAGGCCTCGACACTGACCATTCAGTTAAGGAGTCATACAATAATAATAATAATAATAATAATAATAATAATAATAATAATAATAATAATAATAATGGGACGTCCGGAGAGGCCTGGTGCAGGTCTTTCGAGTCGACGCTTAATAGGTGACCTGCGGTTCTGTTAGGATTGGAGCCTTACCTATGATGAAGTGTAATGATGAAAACGACACACACACACACACACACACACACACACACACACAGCCCCAAGCCTTCGAAATTAACCAATGAAAGATAAATTCCCCGACTCGGCTGCGAATCGAACTCACCACCTCGTGGACCTACAGCCAGCGCGCTAACCATTTAGCTATGGAGCTGGATAAGAATAATTATTTTTAAAAATCACAGTTAAACGATAAATATTTGTTTGATTTTATTGTAAACGAGTTTTAGATATCGTCGTTGTAACTTGAAATACCGCTAAGTGACAATGTTAAGGGGAGAAATACTGACCCGCAGCACGTGTATCACTGAGAACGCACATTCGTCGATACACTTCGTGCAATACTGAATTTCAGATGACAAAACCTTTCTGGCCAAACATCGATAACAACAAAGTAAAACTTTCAAATTAATTTTGAAGCTGAATTGATTTGTTTGATTTGGTTTTTGTTTCGTTCAATTTGCACTAGATGTGTTTTACTTATGAACTAGCATATGTACCCGGTCTTCACATGAGAATTATTGATAGATTTCATGATTCCTTAATGAATTTATGCGAAGTTACATCTCCGCATTCAAACGCTTAATACGGCATGTTAAATTGATATTCTTCTACAAAAGCAAGTGGCAGTACTCTAACGAGAAGTACGATAAAACTGAACAAAGTGGAGACAGAATGGGGATGATCACAGAGTTTATTGAACGCTACAGTTCCTGGTCTGAAGTTTTGCGTAATTCTCCGTACTTCTCGGTTACACATTGTTGTCCATCTGAAACCGGGAGTGGCGCTATGGCTGAACACTCTTGACGAAAACCTCTCTTATTATCTGTTCTATCGAAAAGAGTTAAATGGCTCTTTACTTAAACCAGATAGAATTCCATTAAGTTTGGTTGCGTATATTTTGTGGGAGTGCAAAATCACGGGTTTGGTTTCGTATAAAACCCCAGTCAGTTCAGGGATTTAGAAACAATATTGGCCTTAAAACCTACCCAAGGACAGGTGGATTCTAAATAATGGTTTGGTAGAAATATATCCAGTAGTGTACTAGTGTAGAACTAAGACACCAAAGCCAAAATATATGCAGATGGTCATTATTACACCTGAAACGGATAAGTGAACGAAAATTTCGCCAAAGAAGTCCATGTACAGACACATGGTCGTTACGATTTTATTTATATAGACGGAGTAGCCATTAATTGTTGCATCATAAACAATTAATACGATACTATTTTATTCATATTATTTACTGTGGCTTATACTTAAGATTGCGACGTAAAATTCATTATTGAGTGTTGGAAATAATAATAATAATAATAATAATAATAATAATAATAATACGACGTGCTGTTGCGACTGCTAGCCCTCTGAAAGGCCCCTGCGATACGGGTAGCATCTGACTCGTACACGAAAAAGCATAGAATTGTGGATATGAACTCTCTCTCTCTCTCGTCCTCCAAGCCCTAAAACATATCCATGTCGTGTAGTGGAGAAAACTTTCCAGTTTAAACAATTTTAAAGGGTAATTCAGCAACTCCGGCACAATTAATTCTTGAACCACATTAAATTGCTGAATTGAACTTTCGCCCTGTTGTTTCACATGAAGTAAGAAAGAAGTATAAAAATAATCTGCGTAACAATAGACAAGGTTTAACTCCTGAAGATATTGATAAATATTATATTTCAGTGTAACACACATTATTTCATGGAGTAGTGTAAGTACACTGGAAACTAAAAGATAATTACTGCGTTCTGTTTCTAACTTGTATACCTAACCTATTTTTAAATAATTTTTTGTGGTTATTTCCTAAACTTCAGTACCTTTTTATGCGTGTATTTCTTGTGCATTTTGCTGCCTTCTTAAGCGGGCATCGTCAATCGAGAGTAAAATGCCCTCGGAGCCAGTTTGCTCCCCGCATTCTAGGAAAAATGGCAGCTTAGCGAGCACGTAGGGGAAGAAATAGGGGAAGTGCATGACGTAATACGTACTGAAGGCCATTGGCTCGAAGGTATAGCACATCTTTCTCGACAGGTTAGATTGCGACACGATACGCGTGAACTCGTGAGATGACAGTAGTGAGTTTCCTCGCATCACACGGTGTTGAAGCCTAGTCGGTTTTAATGTCACAAATGAAGAATTTGAGAGTAGGTTTTCACGATATTCAGGCATTAAAAAAGGATCTGCAGGTGTTTGCTACGCCCTTCTCAGTGGATGTGCGAACTGTTAGACCAGAACTGCAGCTAGATCTGATTGACTTACAGTGCGATACCCAAATGAAAGATAAGTTTGCAAACACAAACAGTTTGACTGAATTTCATGTTCGTTTTCCACGGGAGAGATTTCCTAGATCGTGCAAATTTCATGCACATGTTTTAAGTATATTCGGATCAGCTTATTTATGTGAACAGATGTTTTCGTTAATGAATATTTGTAAATCTAGACACAGAAGTAGGCTCACCGATGAAAACTTGAAATGTGCTTTGCGACTTGCCAGTACGCAAACGATAGTACCAAATATTGATACAATACTATCTAAACGAGCCCAAAGGTCTTGTGAAGGAGCAGTACACCAGTGATACGTTTCAATTCTTGTATTTAATTTAACAGTCATAAATGCCATACAAATATTGAAATGTATGTTAATGAGAGTGCAAAGAATGTGTACAAATCACACAAATTGTATTTTCTTTCGGTAAATGTACGTGTCCCAAAAGCTTCAGTTAATCGTAAAAATGTATTTATTCAGGACATATTGCACACTGCTGTACGGTATATTTCTTTGTCAATGAATAATTTTCTTGTCCTGTTGTATAATGTGTCCCTTTCGTCTCACATGATCCATGCTCCAAATGATGATGATGATGATGATTATTATTATTATTATTATTAGTAGTAGTAGTAGTAGTAGTATTATTGATGTTTATATGGTAACATTTCCGAGCGGCAGGTACACTACGGCTACGGTATGCAATCCGCCTGTCCACCGCTCTCTTGTAACGTGACACAGTCTTCTCCCTAGAACTACGTGATGACGTCTGTTCTTAAGTATCTATTCCTTAACTTTTTCGTGCCGTTATTCTTCGCTGTTTGTAAAATTTTAGTACCCTGGTTATAATTGACATCTCGGAAGGAGAGTATATTGGGTCTATGGCCTCTGCCACTGCTAATAGCGGTGACCTTGGACGGACAAGATAGTAAGAGCAGAACGGGAAATCTCTACTACTGTCAAGTTGCCAAGTTTGAGGCGGAATATTGTGGCCTTGTGTGGAGTAACAATCCTACATCTTGAGCTACGAGTGTTATGTCTGCTTCTACGTAATAAGATGTGTGTCTGTTATGCACTGGTGGTAGGCAGTGCATAACCTTACTTTTCCTCGTAGATAAACCAGATCTTGTGATCGTAGATAAATATCTCGTTTTACAATTTTATTCGACAAATTGTATTACAGAAACTGCAGTAATAATAGCATACGTTAACTGGGCGAATTACTGTACTTGGTGAGACAAATGCTAAAGTATGTGTGATCGAGTTCCAGATGGTCCGTTGCATCAGACTTGACGTGACAGTAGATTAACTGACAGCTTAAATGTATTATTGAAGTAGTTGTTTGGCTAGTAGGCGGATGTTGGAAGACAGCAGGCAAACACAAGGAAAAGAGTTATCGTAAAATATTGTACAGCTATATGTCGAAAAAAACTATCGTCTGCATATGATACCACCTCGTGCTGAACAAGAGAAATGCGGCATCAGACTAAACTGGAGATATGCTGACTTCTGAGCTAACTTGGACTGGAGTGGAAAAGGTTTAAAATGTTCCATGGTCGTTGGGGATTCTAGAGGCAAGTGCTCCTGCTATGTAACTCTCCCCCTATAACGGTAGTATGGGCTGAAGGATCCTTGGATGAGAATACAGTCTAACTTACGATTCTACGGCATGAAACTACGAGCCTAATGATCAAGTAAACCATGACATATGATGGAAGTAACACAAAAGAGTAATAAAGCAATTAACTGAGTAGAAACTAAAATGTTTCTTTGTCCAACCCTTGTCCCGTTTCTCTGCGGGGTCGGGTATGAGATGAGATGAGATGAATTTTTCATGACTGATTTTTATGACTGGATGCCCTTCCTAAAGTCAACTTCATCAGAGGAGTCGATGAGATTAAATTAATGAAGGGAGAGGGTGAAATCCGATGCTGGTTCCTATCGAATAGCACCAAGGAGTGTGCACAAGGCTTAACGTCTCCATCCGACGGACGAATCACCATCAACAACGCCATATGCCCTCACTCCATACGAGCACTGCGGAGAGGTTTAGAATTTAATCCAGACTTTTGGCACTCAATTTAGTGATTAGAAATTGTATACCACCACCTCTCCTACCCTGCCGGCCAACGCTCTGATGATGAAAACTTTTTCGACCAACGGGACTCGAACCGGCTAACCACGGTGTCATACCGTTTGAACTTCAACGCCTTAACAATCACGCCACCAGGCGGGCCGAGAAGAAACTAAAATGAAAAATTCAAAAGAGTGTAAGGTAAAGGTACAGTGGTTAGCGCTATGTATGGCCGCCAGGTAGCCTACTCGTCTCTGGTGTGCCATGTGCCTCTACAGAAGTGGAAATCTCGTTTCTAATTTTCAAAACCTAACGGGAAATCTAATCCACTTTTAGAATTTACATCACAATTTGATGTTTTTGTCGGTTATGTTTATGTAAAAGAAAGTCTTGAATAATGTTTTTTTCAAACAAGAGTATTCGCATTGATCATAGAAATGCTGTGGGAAGTGACGTTTGCTGCTGAAGACCCAGATCAGGAATGTCGTGGGCGGCTTACGGTGAATGAGCACCACGGGAATTCATCCTTGGTGCTATTTCGAGCGGCCCACATGCACAGTAGGTCGGATGAAGTAAGTAGAGAATTTGTCTCGTTTCAACCCTTCAGACGTATTAATATATTAGAGCTCATACTTCTATTACCTAATAACTCTGGAAATATGCATGGACGTGTGCTTAATAACTTCCGGTACCTGATATGATCAACACTTTGGAATGTGACGCAGAAGAAATTATGTCTAAAATTGTATAGAAAACCGTTTTTTTTTTTTTCAGAGAACAAACCAGCAAGTGAACTGACCACGTTCTTTCTTTCCTTTCCGTTTTGAAAACGTACAGTATGCTTCGTGAAACCCGTTACCGCCAAACTTCATTTAACCACAAAATATTTTTAGGGAAATGAAATCCACAGTAATGAAACAAAACTACTTGGTAGTATCGACACAAAACATGTGAATAATACTTTGAGAACGGCTAAAGAAAGTCAAATATGATCAGAAATAACCATTGTTTGGTCAAACATGATTGATATTAATGCTACATAATAAAAGTTATAGAAAATAAATTCCGATCTTGTCCACAGTACAAATTAATCCTACAACGAATGAAAACGATTTTTAAGTTTTTATTTCCTGCGTCTTACCGTTGTTAATATTAATTTAACCGGGGTCGATGACTTAGATGTTAGGTTCCTTTAAACAAGCATCATCGTTAATTTTAGCGCAGAATCCTTTATAGCAAAGAAAGAAGGAATAGTAAATGTTCATCTTCTATGCCTCATATGTATTATCGCAGTAGACTTGTTACCGGTTCTGGTAATTTAATGTGTTTTCTGTCGCTAAGCGGACCGTGAGCTTGACACCCAACATGCTGAATGGAACAGCCTGTCGGAATATTGGCGGGGAAGAGCTGGGGAGTTAAGATGACTTTATTTTTTATCTTGCCATTTCTCTGGGTCATACATATTGGTACTTGGATACACTGGTCCCTGCTGTGGAGGCGCTGATACGAATGAGGAGTTTACACACTGAACAGGACCCGGTAAATCAGTCTTCCTGTCTGTTCTGTTCCCAAATCATTCCTGCTCTGTAAGATTGTAAGCGTACAGTGGTACTGTTCATGTGAAGCCAGAATCTCTGGCGTTTTTTCATTTAATCAAGCATTTCATATGATATAGGCAAAGTTCCACTTGAAATTACTCGTATATTCCGAAAAAAGAAAAAAAAAAGAAAAAAAAGACGTCATAAGCACCTATTGTATTTGGCCGACCTGTCAAAGACAGGTACAAGAGCTCGTGACCAGTAAAACCCGTGTTGTGTTCATGGAAGCTTGAAATTTTAGTTAGGTTTGTAAAAAGAGACATGTCATAGAATTCCGAGCCCTAAATATCATTTCTCGTAGCCTTAAGATTTCTGACTGTTGTATAAAATATAGTTAGTCGACGAGAAGTGTCAAGGAATGAATAGAATACAAAACTCCTATCCCTTAGTTCCGGATCATCTGAAACTGGAGAGAGTTATATCATTTATTGTAATCGATATTGTTTTGTAATACAGGCAAGATTTTCCTCTTTACAATCGATTTATGTATTGCTACATTAAACATCACAAGTAAGCGTAATAACTATTTACACTCTATCTCTAAATTATAGTTTAAAAACAATTTGTGCTAGATGTTAACAAAGTTATACAGTCTAGGACAAAATGTTCTTACCCTTCATAAGTTGAAATAGTGCCTTTCACTTCTTTTATTCTCTTTCATCACATATTTCTTACTATACCAAAAAATGTTGCTGCCCTACCCGGTTAATCCATTCTTTGTTTAATAATTTTGTAAGTATACCCAGGTATTTGATCCTGAGTGAGTCTACACTCAAGAGATGTGCCTCTTCCATTAATTCTCCACCGAACGAGTTGGCTGTGCAGTTAGAGGCGCGTAGCTGTGAGCGTGTATTCTGGAGATAGTGGGTTCGAACCCCACTGTCGGCAGCCGTGAAGATGGTTTTCAGTGGTTTCCCACTTCCACACCAGGCAAATGCTGGGGCTGTTCATTAAGGCAACGACCACTTCTTTCTCACTCCTAGCCCTTTGCTATTCCGTCGGTGCGACGTAAAGCCACTTGTAAAAAAAAATCTAATTTTTCTCTCTTACCCGTATTGTTATAGATAACCATTAGCCACCACACCATACCTCTACTTGACTGTTTGTAAGACTTCCTCTGACAATTTTTTGATAATTTGACAGAATTCCCGCAATGTTCTTTTAGTCCTACATCTGACATAATCATCTGTCTCTCAATATCTTCGACGTGCAAGGAATGAAAGCACTAGTACGTTATATAATCGATGACCACTATGCATACTCTGCATACTCTATTCGTTGCATCTCTTTGTGAGCCAGAGTATGTTACTCTTCCACGACTGACCCTGTGAGTAGCACCTTCCGTGACATCCTGACGCGCTAGTCGTGTTCCCGTACTGTCACGGCCGTAATTGAGACGTGAGGCATTTTACTCCGCCTTGTGCCAAGAAACATGTAAAACTTTATTCAGCTTATCCCAGGTATTTCTGGAGTCGCTGCTCACTTTTGTTTTTGTCGGGGGTTTGAGACCGGATGCCCTTCCTTACGCCACGTGATTTTTGAGATGAACTTCTCAGCCCAGGGTGGAACGGGTTCGAACCTCAGCCTTCCAGATAGGAAGCCAGCAGCTAAGCCACTGAACTAACCCTGCCCTCCTGCCTATGCTAAGAAACGGACGCAAATATGCTGTATCTGTTAAGAAATTGCAACGGTCTAAAATTGTAAACTAAATATACTTCATTAATGCGCTTGGAAAACCAAACCACATGGCAATGGCCTACCAAGCGACCGCTGCTCAGCTCGAAGACCTGCAGATTATGAGGTGCCGTGTGGTCTGCACGACGAATCCTCTCGGGCGTTATTCTTGGCTATCTAGACCAAGGCCGCTATCCCACAGTCAGATAGTTCCTCGGTTGTTATTACCTGAGGGGACCTCGAACTAGCCCTCAGACCCAGATAAATTTACGTGATCTGATCGGGAATCGAACCCGGGGCCTCCGGGTGAGAGGCAGGCAATGTACCCGTACGCCGTAGGACAGTAATGCTCATGGACACCTTAATTCTAGAGAACTACGTGTTATGGACCCCGATTATGTTGAGTACCTTCTAGAAAAAACCGTTAAGATCCTATTCCATGAATACCGGGCGAGTTGACCGTGCGCGTGGAGGCGCGTGGCTGTGAGCTTGCATCCGGGAGATAGTAGGTTCGAATCCCACTATCGGCAGCCCTGAAGATAGTGTTCGCACTTTTCCACACACCAATGTGTCCAAGGTAAATAAAATCAAACAAGCCTACTACTACTACTACTACTACTACTACTACTACTACTACTACTACTACTACTACTTAGAAATTAGTTGGAGCTGGTCCGTGGTCCGACAGCCGAGCGGTGGAGGGGTGGCGGTGGTTCTGTCGTGGCTGTACGACTCTGCATTCGGGAGACGGAGAGGGGTGGGTCCCCACCGTCGGCTGCCCTGAGAATGGTTTCCCGTGGTTTTCCATTATCCTGCACTAAGGGGAATGCCGGGACAGTTCCTAGTATAGCCCGAGGCCGCCAACCCCCTCACCTTCTCCGCACATCTCCCTGGCCTGAAAGACGACATTACCGTCTAGGAGGTCCGCCGTCCCCTTCAGGGACGGAATGAAAACATTTTAGTAGTAGTTAATTAGTTGACCCCCCTCATGTGAGAAAAATGTGATTTTCGTAAGACTGGCGTTCTGTTAAGTAACTGTAATTGTGTTTTTACTGATTACTTGTTGAGAAATTAATTGTAATTGACTAAAATATTACGTAACTTTAATTCAGCCCAATTACTCTTTTCTTGTACTTCTCATCACTGATCATCTCCCTCTTTTCTCCCTCCATCATCACTCATATTTACCCTGTTCAATATTTTATTCGCTGAGGAGATAAATTTTGACGCTAAGGCCCGCTCACACCTAGCGGAAGGGAGGCACGGCGCGAAGGCAGGAAAATAATATTTCGCTGTGTAATAATGTGGTGGCTCACACTTTCCCCTACTGGTGGGGAAACGTGCCGCGCCGAAAAAGAGGAAGTTGCTTGGCGAGAATATTTCTTCCTCTTCTCTCGCCGGAATTTAATTTCGGTAATGTTCATAAAGTATTCGGGTGTTTCGCAATCACGTTGAGTCCAATGTCGTACATAGTGTTTACTTCCTCTGCGGATATTCGTATTGCTGAGAGACGTTTGAATTGCGAATTGCGAAAACCTTATTAATTTATTTGAAAAGTACACTTTTTCTATACGACAAATGTCATAAGTTATATAGCAATACCATTGAAATAGCAGTTGAATTTCACAATGCTTATTCGAAAATACACATTGAATTTATCTGCAGGGCGCAACAACGATTGAAACAATGTGGCAAATTCACCGTTAAAATGTCTACATAAATTAATGCCGTGAACTCAGAATCTCCGATTTTGCCTTTGCTCTTCCCTTTCAGCATCTTCAACCAACAGAGCAAGAGCTAACGTGTGATTCATTAGTTGCGTTTGGTTGTGCCAACGCTTCACACACGACTGACAAAGGTTTTGACGATCAGCTGTCCAAATGACGAGGCGCATTTCCGACAGGTCTGAGCTGGTATGAGCGGGCCTTAATTCCTCAATAGCAACATACTCCCCAGGGTTTTTTTTCTCCAGCAAATGTACATGAACAGGGCCCATTCTAGTGGAAAGCCTCTGTCTTTTGCCACCCGCCTGCTGGGCCAAGCAGACGAGTACGTGTCCCAGCGGACGTCAACGTGTTCCGACTTGCAGCTTCCTGTGTGCTAGCCGCAGTTAGGTAGTGTGCTATTTGTTACGAGATTAATATTGTAGTACAAAATATAGCAAAACCGCAAAACTGCGTCAGATGCTGATAACATTATCACTCGTTATCGCACCAACTGGCGGTTGTCTTCCCCTGCATCAGCTACTGATCTCAGGGCCATGTTGCAGCTATCGACCACATTCGAACACGTTTCAAAAAGAAAAAATGCCCGAAGTTTAAATGTGTGATAGAATAACTTTATTCTTCTTCTTCTTCTTATTATTATTATTGTGGACCACAAGAAATAATTAGTTTGCTGCTTAGTCTTTTCCCCCCTCCACAATTTCTTCATTCCTTCGCTGAAGTTCCTTCTCCTTTCCTCTGGCTAGATGCTCTTGTCCCTTGTAGGCCTTACTGTTTTTCCTGAAACTCCTTACATTCCTCAATCTTTATTCGAACTTCTCTCTGCCAGATGTCGTTTGGACTGGTCCCAACCTTCTCCATGGTTCTGTAAAAGTTGCGCCGTGGAGATTCTCCGCCGGGAGTAGAAGTGGTTTGACAGGGACTTATTTCCAGGTTCAGCGAATGGTGTGAATATCTGTACAACTGCGATTTTGAAATCTCTCTATATAAAATAACATGTCCTGACTGACTGACTGACTCATCATCGCCGAGCCAAAACTTCTGGACATAAAGAAATGAAATTTTCGGGATACATTTATATTAGAGTGTAGGTGCTCACTAAGGGAGGATTTTGGGATATTCCGTCGCCTAGGGGGCGAAAAGGGGGTGAATTTTTAAAATGAGGATATCTATATCTCAAAAACTTGTAAGTTTACAGACATAAAAATTGGCATTTGGAATCTCCTTTAAAAATAAAGGAACACGTATTGTTTTGTCTTCAGAAAATCCCATTAAGGGGGGGAGGGGGTGAAAAAAGGGGGAAAGGGGTTGATCACCTTCTATGAGGAGACTTATATCTTAAAAAGTTAAGATGTTACGGACGTGAAAATTGGTATTTGGAATCTCCTTTGAAAATAAAGAAACATGTATTTATTTTTTCGACTTAAAAGAAGACTCTTTCTCGCAGGTACAGTTGTATGTCGCATGGTCGTATTAGCCTCAAAATGTAATACCACAAACATGGTTTACAAAGAATTTCTGGGGTAAATGAAACTCAATTCTTGGGTAAGATGTTATACTTCATGAATTTTCAGATACCGGTAATGTCTTAGTACAAGGCCGAGGAACGATTACCTTGTTCAAATTACAAAATCCACGCGAGTGAAGCCGCGGGTAATTGCTAGTTAATATATATAATGTTATTCACTCTATCAATGTTGGTTTCTTGCACATTTAAAAGACCTGCATCGTATTTATATTAGTGGGTGAAATGTGTATAACTACGTAGTTTGACCTCATTTACAAACCAAGTGTGGAAACATGGAATCAGCTTTTCACTCTGATGAATGGATGGCAAATGAAATGATAGCGAATTTGTTGAATAAAGAATGACCAATGAAAACAGAAAAAAAACTGTCTCTCCCTACGTTTTCCCTGACATACACCCCTTATGAAGTGATGGGGGTCAAGAATGAACCATAGCTACTGCCAAGAAAAAGGAAATTTTGTGCCCTGGCGAGGCCTGTCGCATTCCCCTGGTTATAAAAGATTAATAAATGACAAATGAAATTGTTTCAAATAGTGATGCTGATATAAAGATGAAGGAATCAAAAATAATATTTTGAAAACCCTGATAAGGGATATGTAGGCATTGGACACTGTCACATTCTGAAACACGAAACTTTCCTGTGGAATTCCCAAACAAGACTTCTCGCTAATGAGATCCTGGAATGATTAATGATCACGACGCAAGTTTGATTTTAACACGGTGCAAATTTTACGACACTTCCCCATAGCTCTACGTGCTTCTTCAATTCGGTTTGTTGTCACATTTAATTTATAACTATTCTTCTCACCTCACAGTTAATAAAGGAAATTGTTTGTTATTATTACTATTATTATCAAAATGTCCGGATATTTGATCGCCAGAGTCCACCAAGAATGGAACCTTAGAATTTAATTTTGATAGAGCATGAAATTTCTTTTCTCTCCCAGGGCATGTACGTGTGGCTGTGTTCTGGTACACGCATGCACAGAAATGGTGTCCTGTTGTAAACAAAGCAAGCCGTCCCCCACCTTCTCGCATAATGCATTGCTGCTGGTAGACAGCCCGTTACAAGACTGCCCACGAACCTACTGGGCGTAGCAGGGGGAGGGATGATATTCCCACGTGACGCGTCCCAGGTGGCGGATAGGGGGGTACTAACCGGCTTGCCGGCGGATTTGAGGGAAATAAAATACCCCTCGCGGACCAAACACACAACCCCCTGTGGGTGGGGGACGCAGACGAAAAATACACCCACGGTATCCCCTGCCTGTCATAAGAGGCGACTAAAAGGGACGACTAAGGGATGATTATATTAGAACCATGAAACTTCTTGTGATAAGTACCACCACGCGGGGAACACCATAGGTCGCTTTTCCTTGCGCGTAGTACCACTATGTTAGGTACCAAATAGGTTTGTGATTAATAGCAAACGAGAGCGCGACGGCTTTTACAGTACCTGTTATTAGTAGCACTATATGAGCGACACCATGGGATAGTATGAATTCCTGTGATTAGTAGGCTACACTTAGCACCGGGCGAGTTGGCCGTACGGTTAGGACCGCGCGGCTGTGAGCTTGCATCCGGGAGATAGTGGGTTCGAATCCCACTGTCGGCAGCCCTGAAGATGGCTTTCCGTGGTTTCCCATTTTCACACCAGGCAAATGCTGGGGCTGTACCTTAAGGCCACGGCCGCTTCCTTCCAATTCCTAGACTTCTCCTATCCCATCGTCGCCTTAAGACCTATCTGTGTCGGTGCGACGTAAAGCCACTAGCAAAAAAAAAGTACACTTAGTTGATGAGCACCATAGGTTTGCGTTGCCTGTCAACGGCGCCTCGGTGTGCGAAACACAGTAGGTCTGTAATTCATGTGCGAATTTCATTACCTGTGAGTAGTACCATAATGTGTGGAATACCGCGAGTCTACGCTACTCTTGATTAGTACCGCAACATGACAAATACCATAGTTCTACTTTTCTAGCGATAAGTACCATTATGAGGGGTCGATGACTTGGATTTTGGACTCCTTTCTAAATCGATTCAGTATCGTGCTATCGAAGCAGTCCCTTGGTCAGTAATACTATTGTTTTACGCCAGCTGTGCATGTGAGGCACTGTGGGTCGGTTCCAATGGTCGTTTTAAATTCATATCCATCCATCCATCCATCTATCCATCCATCCATCCATTCTTCGTCCTCATGTTTTGAATTGTGGTCAGTGGAGGATTTTGAGTTTTAATTTGTCATTTCGTTTCGTCTCATTTCGTACCATTAGAGGCCGATGACCTGTATATTAGGCCCCTTTTAACAACAAGCATCATCATCATCATCATCATCATCATAAGACTTGTGTTTGTGATTGATAGGGCACATTGGTGGTTGTATATCAATACACACCCAGCGCCGTTAGCACTACCCCTTCTACCCTCCCCTCCTTTTCATTACTGGAGTGGGGCAGTTTTGATTGTTTATGCCGGGACAGCATTTCTGTGCATGCGTGTACATCAGACTCGGGCTTTACCTAAACCCTTGAAAACGACAAATAGGAGGGGAACAGTACCCATGAAATTACTCCTCCACAGTGAATTTATAATCTTCCATAGTGTTTTCTACGTGTAGGCTTATACAAAATATTTTCAATAGAAATGACGCGGGATTGACCCTTGTTAATGAACGTCACAGAAAATGCTGTAAATGGCCTCATCCGAAGAAATGAAAAACTGAGGATTCAAAAGTCCTTACTCCAATTCAGAACTCAACACGTGAAGGTTCGCCTGGACGCTTTAACGAATGCACACCAGTAAATTTGTAAGGATACAGATGCAGGTCCTTTTTTGATCGTGTTTCGACACGACGATCTCTTAATTCCCAGTTGCCCAGATAAATGGCGCTGAGATTTCGTTGGACTTCGTTCCAGGGTTTCCTTCACTCCAGCTGTGTTGTCTGGTATTCGAACTCTCTTTGGATAATCACGGTCTTTATTCGCGACAGAGCCCGTTTCACGCCATTTCCGCAATAAGTTTTGCATTGCGGACTTTGCTAGATATTTTTCCAAAACACCTCCAGTCTTCAACTCTTGCGCAAACACTTATGCACAGTTTTCCCAAATCGTGCTCCGCATGACACTCGGAAATGAACACGCGCTGTTTTATCGTAATCACCATTTTGCGTTGCATTCAATTGTTCACTAAACACGTCTGCTCCTCTCACTCACACGTAATGACAGTGATGTACTCGGGAGATGCGCACGCATAGACATGTCACAGCAACCGATTGGTGCATCGAAATCACGGTTTCCAGCATTTCTTGTGATGGGCAATTCTCCTGTTCATTAACAAGCGTCAATTTCGCGTCAGTCTTATAAACATTCTCCGGGTCAGTTTTACTTTGCCCAATTTGTACACAAAATTAATCAGCCCTAGTCAAAGTTTACAAAATTGCTGGGATGTTTCTTCCTAACTTCGCACATTTATAACGAAGCTAACGCTGAAAGTAAAGTACATAGGAAAGCATGGCTCCTCTTCTCTAGCGACTCAAGATGTTGATCGGCAGACAACGACGAACAACTTCAAAAGAGCGACACACTTCGAAGAATTTATGTAACCATACACGAATCTTGGAGTTCGCGGTATCCTCATCCAGATAATATTACAAATACTATCTATACTTTTTTCTTCTTTAATATATGAACCAGGAGAAACAGTTCTTCATAGGACACCGTTCTCGCTCAAGTGACTATTCACCGGTTTGCATTGAGCAATTATTCACAGGTTGCGCGGTCCTTTAGTCATCTGGCAACTAGTTGCGCCACTAGTCGCCCTTGGCTAATAGCGCCCTTAGTACGCGATAAATAGTACTGTCGTTCACTTGCAATCGACAACTGACAGCTTCCCGCGTTAATACACCGTTATAATAGGCATCCAGCTTCTTGGAGTGTCAGCACTGGGGTGATTCATCAAATTTCTCGGTGCTTTGTTTACTGTCCGCAATTAGCTTAGAATACTCAAGTAGTGTACACACACGCATATAACAAAGCGGTATCTTATGTGAAACATCTCCTAGATTCTACATTTAACATATCGAAATAAATGTATAAAAAGTAGACGAAATGATATAAATGACTCGGGGTTGTGATAACTGTAATATAATTGAAGATTTTACTTCTTAAACTACATTCATTCATTCATTCATTCTGAAGAGGTGTCCATAACATTTCAGTCTTCTCTAATCTGCAGTCTTTTTCACATTTTTCTATAGGTTTTCATTTTTGTTATTCCTCCATGTACCATCTGTTATCTTCTTCGGTCTGAGGATCTTTCTTCTTTAGCTCTTACAATCGCCTTCCTCGTTCAGTGTCAAGCATTCCAGCTTTTTAACAGCATGTAGTATTGTCGGAGATCGGTTTTTCTGTTATCCTGTCATCGCTGAACATTTTTCAAATAACCTGGACTCGAAGAGTCATTCATTACTGTATTTTCTGTAGCATTCTAAAGTAATGGTAACCAAAGAATTTCCAGGACGGATTTCAGACTTGTATTAATTGCTGCGTATATTGAAAAGTGGTCCCTGCTGTAGGCCTCAATGAGTCATGGGAGCGATAAGAAAAACTTGTGACCGTACAGTAGAGACGTACTTGCCCGAGATAAGGGACTTGTCTGTTACCCGTGCGAGAAAATTGATAGCTTCAAGAGCTGATTGAGACGAGTCCAGGAGGTGTGACAAGTGACGTAAAGAGGCACTCATAAAATTTATATATACATATATAATAGAATCCCATGCCTTAGTTCTGGATCACCTGGAACTGAGGAGAGAGTAATAATTTATTGCTATTCATATTTTGATACATGAATGCTTTTCTTATTACATTTAAATGTATCTACTACTACCTTTAAAACATTACACGTACACCTAATTACTATTTACACCTAATGTCTAACTCATAGTTTTATTTTTTAAATATTAATGTTTGTCCTAAACATTAACAGTGATAGTCTAGACCAGGGGTTTCCAATTTGTAAGGGCTCGAGGGCCATTCTGGAAACCTTAGTCATGTTTGTAGGCCGCAGTTCAATAGGCCAATTTTCGTAAAATTCTGCAAATAGTACAGAAACACCATTATGAAAAAATATGTATAGTTCAATTGAAATTAGGGTTTGATAAATTTAATTGTTTAAAACATTCTTTTAAAATTGTATAAAAGAGTGAAATTTGAAGCCGGGCTGAGTGGCTGAGACGGCTGAGGCGCTGGATTTCTGACCCCAGCTTGGCAGGTTCGATTCTGGCTCAGTACAGTGGTATTTGAAGGTGCTCAAATACGTCAGCCTCGTGTCGGTAGATTTAATGGAACGTAAAAACTCCTGTGGGGCGAAAATTCGACATCTCGGCGTCTCCGAAAACCATAAAAAGTAGTCAGTGGGACGCAAAAATAACATTATTACTTTAATTTTGATTTTAAATGTTTTAAAATAAACAAATTATCTGTTGAGAACAAGTGAATACTTGAAAAGTGGAACTAATATTAAGGAATAATTAGTTTTGACTTGGGTCTGCAAGGTATATGAAAATTAATACGTTTTTGAACGAGCTAATAAATATTTTTGTGACTTTTCTTCACATTATTTCTTACAGTGCTCTCGCGGGCCGCAAAAATTGATTCGCGGGCCACATGCGGCCCGCGAGCCGCCGTTTGGAAACCCCTGGTCTAGACGCAGGGATGGCGAACCTACGACACGCGTGCCACTAAGTGACACACGAACATGTCTTTTGTGGCACGTCAGACAACGTACAGTATTTTAATGTTTTAACATGTAATAAATAGTTCGAAAATCTAGCAACATAACATATTTTAACATTACGCTTTAATAAAGAAGTTTGTCTCAATTAATTCTGTGGATATATTTATTACAAGTTTTATTAGGTTAAAGCAGAAATATATCTTGTTTTAAAATGTATTTTTTAGTGATGTTTACAAATTAAAACATGAAACATTCAATCGAATGTATTTATATGTTATGCAATCTAATAGCTAAAAGAAGTCAAATAAGGGGTTTCCCGATGATTTTAAAGGAAAATAACCGATTGCACACTGACAGTAAAAAGTAATAAACAAGATCTTAAATGACACGCTAGTCGGTAAACGTTCGTCATCCCAGGTCTAGGACAACGTATATCTTGCTTGCCTTTATTATTAATTAGTGCGAGTATTTGTTTTGTTGAGTCCATACAGATTTCTTCTTAGCTTACAATACACATTGTGAATTAACTGAGTGACTGTACGAATGCAGGAATGAATGAATGGATGACTACATGCCTGGATGAGCTGCTCATGCATGAATGAATAAATACTACTCCCTCCCAGTCACGGATAGCCACCAACTGGGGAGGGAGCAATTACAATTAAATGAGTGATTGGATGAATTGAGTGCTCTCAGCCTACATCTACGCAGCTCCAGCAGATAAGGTGAAAACACTCCAGTGTGGATGGATGAATGAGTGCATGAGTGAATAAATGACGAGCTGAATTTAAGTCTCTCTCCCAGTCACGGATAACCACCAACCGTGGGGAGAGCCCTTATTACTGGATGAATGGATGAATGAACACGCATAAATATATTCCGGTGGTCGGGAAACAAATTGTGCGTCTCCTTGGTTGCATGAATATTGTAGTGGTCTTCACTTCAGAGAGCCTTAGGTTCGATTCCCGGTCGGGTCTGGGGGATTTTAACCACGTCTGATTCATTCCTCTAGCTTGGGGACTAGGTGTTTATGTTCGTCTTAACACACCTCTTCATTGACACATCACACTGCAAATTACCACAGAAACATGGATAGGGTTGTGTTAGGAAAGGCATCCAGCCGTAAAACTGGGCTAAATCCATAGAAAGTGCCGACCCCATGTGACTTCCCCACTCGGAGAATAATCATCAAATGAGAAATGCAACCATTCAAGCTAAGGGCGCCAATCTTTAAGTTGAAGACTTAAAAATAAAATTTATAATCAAGCTTGGACGGACTCTTATCACAGGGGTGGGGTGATAGTGCACTAATCATTAAGCAGGAGAATTAAAAATCAAAAGGCTAATTAAGGCAAATTGATTAAAGTAAACTAGAAAAATACTATTTATTATATTTAATATAAATGACGACGGTTTAACGAGAACTGAATTTAAAATAGAAAATGAATTTAATAAAAAATTGAATGACTCTACTTCGCGAAAACTTGCAATATCTTTAACTCGCTTGCTCACCATTTAGTCTGGTTCTGCTGGTCCTTGGAAGGCTTCCCTCCTTGTAGCTGGAACATCATCGGTCGTCTTTGATATCTCTTCATCTGCAGCGAAGTACCATTCCTGCCTTGCAAATTGCACCCACCACTAATTGGAAGATGACTTCAAAACTAACACTCCCTATTATGCTCTATCCCATATTGGAGATAAGCCCTAAGTCATAGTTAGCAGAACCACCTTGGGTTATTTGGAGAGGATACTCAATTAAGAATCCTTCCAACTTTACTGAAAATATTCTCTGAAGTTTCATTTCTATCTAGATTAATACCACCTATTGACTTAGACTGGTTCAAACCGGTCTTGTAGCCGAGCTGTACGTACTTCCTGATGAGAGTGGCTATACACCCCTCATTCGGAATTTCTAAGTATCGAGACGAAGAATCAAGTAGAAAATCAAGTAGAAGCTGTAGAATAACTCGTAGAATAATGTAGAGAGCGAATAAGAATGAATAAGTGATGCCACGAGCTCCAACACGTCCTTTTATAACCTTCTCTCGCGCTAATTACAGGTCGCTTACACGTGGTCCAATCAGATGACACCTCTCTCCCCACTCCAGATATTAGAGTTGACGGGCCAAAACCATGATATCAACTGTTCTTCTATTCGTCCTTTCACTCAGTATCCATGGCAACATGACGCTCCTTTGAAATATAGGCGTTGATCAGTTCGAATAATTCTGGTCGAAATACGGTAGCTTACGTTAGGACGCGTGAACACGTGCTCGCATTTCTCAGAACTTGGTGTCTAAATTGGTCCTCCCTTCCTCCTCGGTGATGTGGCAAGATAACTGAAATCTACTGCAAGTTAATTTTAACCAACTGTCGCAAGAATCTAAGTGAATATGAGGATATTCAGCCCTCGTTTACAGGTCGTAGTTACAAAGTAATGAAATGATAGTGAGCAAATGATTAAACATGAATTATAATACAATTACATACCAAAATAAATATCATGACGTTAAATTCCTGAATTAATTACACATAATAAAATTAACATAATTACACTGTAACGTCTGGAACGTTACATACGCCCCCATGAGTTCTTAACAAATATCACATGAGTTGAGAACTCACACACTTACTCCCACATTGACTTGAAATACCTCTATTACCTGCCCATAACGAGCGACATTATTTTCATACAATTAATTATATCTCACTCTTTCCATATCTCTCTTAGACTGCTTCCCATTGCGACTGTCTGTTATTTCAGTTCATCTTGAGGTTTAGATGCTAAATTATGCCCATCATAAGCAACTTTTCACTTTTGTAAAAAAAAAAAAACAAGATTATCCTAGAGAATATAACATAATATATACAATTCAGATTACAAACTCTGCCGAGTGTCTTTTTGTCCTTTTTCCCCATCTTTCCGACATTCTTTGCTAGATAGCAGTAACACGTTCTCTTCCAATTTCTTACATTAAAAACATGGAAAACACATGATACAAACAATTTACACTTTTATCACTCTTTCGAATGTTTCAACCTTATCTTGAAGCAGGATGCAATACACTTCACTCGAATACACACGTGATTTAAGCTCACGGTAAAATTATTGCAAGTTAGAAATGCACATACGGGAAAATTAATTATTTGCCGTCGTCAGCTTTAATTAGCCTTCTGTAACATCTCAGAAAACAAATATATAAAATTTCATGGCCTCACATACGGAAAACAGATGATCTATCGTCAATGAACGAGCGTAAATCTACCGCCACACAAAACATCTCCCTTGTTTACAAACACAACTAGGAAATACCACCACAATAGAGACGTGAACTCATCCACTCGTAGTCTGACATAACAAGTAGCAACTTCCCCGAGTTACTGACCTATATCTCACAATCCGGTTCTGCCACCTCACACGACAGGTATCTCCTTAAACTACTAATGTTATATGAACCATTCATTACGCTCTCGCCATCCGCTAACTTGTAAGCACAGGGTCCTAGTTTACGATGTACTTTATACGGGCCTTGATATAAAAGAAAAAATTTCTTCGTTACCTTATCCTCACTGTTTGACAACATGGGAACTCTCACCAAAACCATATCACCTACCTCAAAGTTATCCTGTACCTTACGTTTCTGTTGCCTTTTACGTTTATCTCCAGATTTAATCAGGTTCTCCCGTGCCAGTCGGACGTAAAATTCAGCATTACGAGGTGGTTCCTCAGGCAAACCTAACACTCTCACTAGTTCATTCTGAGGCTTACAACCAAAATGAACTTGTGACGGCGTCAATCTCGTGCTTTCATGTTGAACTGCATTGATCCATGTCTCTATGCGGGATAAATGAGCCACCCAGGCTGTATGCTTATCGAACACTAAGCATCTAAACATGCGAGATAACTCTTTCATAACGCGCTCACACATATTACCCTGAGGGTATCTAATAGATGAATGAACCTGTGTAATACCTAGCTCTCTAATTATGGACTTCCATTTTCTCGAAATAAATTGCGGTCCACTGTCTGATAATATTCTAAGAGGAGTACCTAATTCAGGGATATACTTCTCTTTGATTATACGACTACAAGATTTTCCAGTGGCTTTTCTCATACCGTATAATCTGACCAATTTCGAGAAGGCATCAATAATGACTAAAATATATTGGAAGCCGAACTGTCCCTTTACTACAGGTCCAAATAAATCAGTACACACCAAGTCACCAGGTCTTTCTGAGATTACTGCTTGACGAGGTCCTTCTAAATAGCGGTTAGGAACTTTGCTACGCTGACACAGATCGCAAGTGGAAAGAATTTTTCTTATATCTCTTCCCATCTTGTCCCATATAAAATTCTGTCGGATCTCATACAGAACTTTATTAGCTCCATAATGTCCTAATTCCTTGTGGATAAACCAAATCAATTCCACACGTAGCGCTTTGGGTACACAAATCCCCCAGAGATCCTCGCCACATTTCCTGGCTAGAAACCCGTTAACCAGTTTGTACATGTGCCTACCATGCGACACAGTGAGCTGCTCTCCTCCCTGAAGTACAGACAAAGGTTCCCGACATTCTTCGTCTACCGACTGTTCAACCAATAGGTTACGTAGTCTATTTAGAGCAGTTTCATTTTCCTTAGACAGACATGTACATATAATAATGCCCTCACGTGGCTCTAGAAGGCTACCTTCTTCGCTCAACTTCGGATCACGTGACAATAAATCAGCAAGGACATTATTCTTTCCCTTAATGTGAGTTACTTTAAAATCATACTCTTGTAGGGCGAGTATCCATCTACTAACTCTGTTAGATGATAATTTACACTTGGATACAAAAGAAAGAGCATGATGATCCGTCCTAATTTCAAATTCGGTACCTAAAACATACATCCTAAATTTACTCAGGGAGTATACGATAGCTAGGAATTCAAGTTCCGTTATAGTATAACGCTTTTCAGCAGCACTTAAACCTCTGGAAGCTAAAGACACAATCCCTAAATTACCATCATCATCTACTTGACATAGTGCACCTGCGATACCACAGTGAGATGCGTCCGTCAGCAACACATACTTCCTATCGGGCATGGGGTATCTCAAAACAACCGCCTGCCTGAATCCTTCTTTTAATTTTAGGAAAGCTCTATCATGATCCTGTGTCCATTCCCACTTACTGCCAGCTTTCAATAGTTCTCTAAATGGCTCTAGTAAGTTACCAAATCTCACTACAAATCGTCTGAAAAAATTACATACACCAATATACGATCTGAGCTCCTTAATATTTCTAGGTGTCGTGGTATTCAATAAATTCTTGTGCTCTCAGGCGTCACTCCCATTGCCGATACACGGTGCCCCAAAAAAGTCACCTCTCGTCTACTGAAAACACATTTGTCAAGTTTCAGAGTAAAACCAGCATACTCTAATTTAGAAAAAACCCTCTCCAAGTGGTCCAAGTGCTCTTCAAAGGTACTAGATCCTATAACCAAATCATCGATATAAATAGTAGCATAATCTCCAGTATCATCTCCCAAGGCAATACTAAGTGCGCGAATAAGAGCTGCCGAACTCGTACGGGTCCCAAAAGGAACACGCCTAAATTGGTACAAACTATGCTTATAGCTGAAAGCAGTAAGAGGCCTGTCTTCTGATCTCAAAGGTATCTGCCAAAAACTACTCCTAAGATCTAACGTAGAAAACCAACTCTTACCCTGAAAATTCTGTATCAACTCTTCAATGGTTTGTGATCTCAACTGATCAGCACCAATACGTCGGTTCATCTCCCTGCCATCAATACACAAACGTATTGATCCATCAGACTTAGGCACGACAATTAAGGGATTAACATATTGACTGTTTGATAATTCAATCACATCGTCTGCTAACATAGCTTGAATTTGATCCTCTACGGCTTTTGCATATTTGTGTGGTATCGGATATCGCGGTCCGCTGAATGGAGTCTTATCCAGCACAGAAAAAGAATGTTCATACAGATGGGTAACACCAGGTTTCTCGGAGAAAATCTCCACGTGTTCACATAACACTTCAAATAACTTGTCCTTCTGGACTTCATTCAACTCATTTCTACTTACGGCTTCTTTCAAGCCACATATTTTATCCTCATGAATCCACAACTGACACAACTTCAGGCCCTCACTAGCCTCTTCATTTACTTTAGAAACCTCTTTCATTCTCCACACTGTACTAACTTCCGTTTTCCTCTGAATTTCCTCCTCAAACTTGACCTTAATATCCTCATTATTCCACCTCAAATTTAGCACTAGATCATTGTAATTTAACTGAGCCAATTTTAACGTTAACCAGTCAGATCCCAAGATAAGATCAAATATCAAATGCGGAATTACCAAACATAACTGAACGCTAATAAAATTATTAATACAGATCGGGACAGCTACTTGTTTACAAATTTGCTTAGACCTCTTTCCAACAGCCGTAATGATGAAAGTAGACTTAACAGGCATTTCCTCCAACTGAATACCCTGTTTCACTAATGACTCATACCACTGAGAACTAATACATGATATCTGGCTACCATAATCAATCAAAACTTTAACCCACGCCCCCCAAACTTTCAATTTAACCACGGGATTGACTACTTTATTACTTGAATCTCCATTATTCTGCTCGGGTTCATACAACAAATCGTCTCTAACATCGAGGTCATATGGTAACACTTTCATGGCAAGACACTTCGCTACCTTCTTACTAGGCTGGAATTCTGACCTAACATTACAGCCTCTCGTTAGTTTAAAGGTTCCCTTTGTGTATTGACGTTGGACTCATTAGTACATTGCTCTGGCCTCCGTTGGGAATTTCCTGTCCTATATTCAGATGCTCCTCTCCTGCTGTTCTGCTGAGGTCTGAACTGATTGCGAGTTTCGTGATTCTGTGTACTACCGTTATGTCTCATTCCGTTGTGATGACTAAAGTTCTGAATATTCTCCGTTCTACTCCTAAGGTTACCTA
The DNA here is from genome assembly GCF_040414725.1 of Anabrus simplex. Classification (NCBI taxonomy): domain Eukaryota; kingdom Metazoa; phylum Arthropoda; class Insecta; order Orthoptera; family Tettigoniidae; genus Anabrus; species Anabrus simplex. Next base: position 91,356,869 of record NC_090272.1, on the reverse strand, counting down.
AAGCATCAAAACTGCCTAGTAGGTTCTCCATCTCCTGAATAGTTCCAACTTTTTGCATACAGGCCGCTTCTCTCACCCTGTCCGGAAAATGTCTCAAAAGTAGTCTTACTACATCAGACCCCTCGGTTATACCATCTAAGTTCTGACAAATCATGACATGTGCCAGGAAGTACTCGGTCATAGTAACTCCCTCATGCTGTTTGTACCTCCCAAATACCACCCTTTCTCTCTCCCTAGCTTGTATCGCTTCATTCCAGAATTTCTCTCTAAATTTATTTCTGAATTCTTTCAGGTTCGTCATCGTCTGCCTATATACCATGAACCAAGACCGAGTTTCTCCTACAAAAGCATGGTCAATATTTTCCATAACGTCTTCCCAGTCCATAGACCCTTCCTCTAGACGCTTTTCAAACCGTTTCTCTATCATCTTAAGGAAATCTAGCGGGTTCGTTTGTTTCCCATTAAATTTAGGTAGTTCAATTTCCCTAATGTAGCTATTTCCTAGACATTGCCTTCCCGTGAAAACCTGTTTATCCTTTGCCACCTGTTTTAACTGATTTTCTGCTTTCTCCATCCGGCATTCTACCTCTTTGTCTCTCCTATCAATTTCGCTCTCCAAGTTAACCTGCTTCTCTTTCAATGTCCTAATTTCAATCTTATTCTCTTCAGCTATCGCAAACCTTTCTTCCCTTGCCCGGGTCTCATCTTCTATTCTAAGCTTTACCGTGTCAATCTCTTGTTGGACGTGGTCTTTAAATACCCGTATTTCCCCTCTTTGAGTCTCAACTCTCTTATCAATACTAGTGACGTGCCTCATTACTTCCTCCCTAGTAGAGTTGTTTTCCTTCCCCATTAATTCCAGGAATTCACTTCTCTGTTCCGCAAACTTTTCTTCTACCTTTTTCCCTTGCCGTACATATTCACTTTCCTGGTCCTCTAATCGCTTACTAAAATGTTCATTTTTTACCACCAGATCGCGTAACTGCTTACTGTGTTCGTCCATTCTCCGATTCGCTTCCTCCTTATTTTCCCTCATCTCCCTGCTTAATTCAGCTTTAGTTTGTTCTAACTGTTCTTTAAGTTCAGATTTAGTTTGTTCTAATTCACTTTTAAGCTCAGATTTAGTTTGTTCTACATCTGTTTTAATTTGTTCCAATTCATTTTTTATTTCAGATTTACTGTCCTCTATCTTACTTAACATTAACTGCATCATTCCCATTAACTGATCATTATTATTACTTTCATTGTTAGTGTTTACTTCCGCTTCGCCCCCCATCCTACTATCATCTGACTCCATACTGACTTCTTTCTGCTTGCCTTCACTCTCCATACTACTTACACTTCTATCTTCAATTTCCTCTACAAGACTACACAACTCTTCCTCTGAACTCAATACATTATTGCCTTTTATCGCCCGTCCACTGCGCAACATCCTCTCCTCTTTCGTCTGATCAGCCATGACCCTTCCCACAATCAAACACTCTTAATGAAACGTGGATATCCAAATTTTGCCTATAATACGAATTCTGATATTGTTACTGTTATTAACTGCTCCGTACTTAATGATTTTCTCGCCACACGTTGGAGCGGCATTTATGTGACTTCCCCACTCGGAGAATAATCATCAAATGAGAAATGCAACCATTCAAGCTAAGGGCGCCAATCTTTAAGTTGAAGACTTAAAAATAAAATTTATAATCAAGCTTGGACGGACTCTTATCACAGGGGTGGGGTGATAGTGCACTAATCATTAAGCAGGAGAATTAAAAATCAAAAGGCTAATTAAGGCAAATTGATTAAAGTAAACTAGAAAAATACTATTTATTATATTTAATATAAATGACGACGGTTTAACGAGAACTGAATTTAAAATAGAAAATGAATTTAATAAAAAATTGAATGACTCTACTTCGCGAAAACTTGCAATATCTTTAACTCGCTTGCTCACCATTTAGTCTGGTTCTGCTGGTCCTTGGAAGGCTTCCCTCCTTGTAGCTGGAACATCATCGGTCGTCTTTGATATCTCTTCATCTGCAGCGAAGTACCATTCCTGCCTTGCAAATTGCACCCACCACTAATTGGAAGATGACTTCAAAACTAACACTCCCTATTATGCTCTATCCCATATTGGAGATAAGCCCTAAGTCATAGTTAGCAGAACCACCTTGGGTTATTTGGAGAGGATACTCAATTAAGAATCCTTCCAACTTTACTGAAAATATTCTCTGAAGTTTCATTTCTATCTAGATTAATACCACCTATTGACTTAGACTGGTTCAAACCGGTCTTGTAGCCGAGCTGTACGTACTTCCTGATGAGAGTGGCTATACACCCCTCATTCGGAATTTCTAAGTATCGAGACGAAGAATCAAGTAGAAAATCAAGTAGAAGCTGTAGAATAACTCGTAGAATAATGTAGAGAGCGAATAAGAATGAATAAGTGATGCCACGAGCTCCAACACGTCCTTTTATAACCTTCTCTCGCGCTAATTACAGGTCGCTTACACGTGGTCCAATCAGATGACACCTCTCTCCCCACTCCAGATATTAGAGTTGACGGGCCAAAACCATGATATCAACTGTTCTTCTATTCGTCCTTTCACTCAGTATCCATGGCAACATGACGCTCCTTTGAAATATAGGCGTTGATCAGTTCGAATAATTCTGGTCGAAATACGGTAGCTTACGTTAGGACGCGTGAACACGTGCTCGCATTTCTCAGAACTTGGTGTCTAAATTGGTCCTCCCTTCCTCCTCGGTGATGTGGCAAGATAACTGAAATCTACTGCAAGTTAATTTTAACCAACTGTCGCAAGAATCTAAGTGAATATGAGGATATTCAGCCCTCGTTTACAGGTCGTAGTTACAAAGTAATGAAATGATAGTGAGCAAATGATTAAACATGAATTATAATACAATTACATACCAAAATAAATATCATGACGTTAAATTCCTGAATTAATTACACATAATAAAATTAACATAATTACACTGTAACGTCTGGAACGTTACACCCAGATAACAGGATAATGTCGAGAAGAAGTCGAGAGACAGAAATAATAGTGAGGGTTGATAAAAGCAGTTGATTTCCGCAGACAGACATATTTTATGGACATCAAATGGATGTGCTTATCCTTCACTGGACCATGTGGAATTTTGAAGGAGTTAAATGGCACCTAACGAAAGCTTAAAACACTTTCTTAACGGTATTTGAACTCCAAACGAGGGAAATTAATTATAAACGGAATTTGACGACCACGTAATGCAGATCAGCGTAAGATTTCGTAAGGGAGGGAGTTCAATGAAGTGTTCAGCGACATTACAGAACATAATTCAATAGTGCTATGGATTGTTTCGTTTTTGTTTTATTTGATCAGTAATCATTTGTATTATTTTCATTAATAGAAGTGCAGTATCAGTACAGTAAATATGCATATTATCTATTCGGAAGGGTCACACAATATGTATTACCGTATTGCATTATAAAGTGAAACGCTGAAGTCCAAAATCATGAACACAATCATAAATAATTAAAAATCAAATACTTTCATTAGATATTTGCAAAGTGCTCGACGAGATCTGTTGTAAAGTAAATCCTCCTCCTACAACTACTGTTAGTTGCTGGAATCTTAAGCCGCGCGGAAAGGTAAGACAGCTGGTGACGAACTACGCGACAGTCTGCGATATATCGAGGGACAGCGATTAGAACTCTGTCTGGCGGAGTGACCTGGAGTTATTGATTCTGTCATAAGAGCACGTGTATTTGTTTGTGAAGTTTTTGGCGTTATTTATGCGTTTGCAGTAAGTCGGTATAAGTGAATAGTAGCTGGTGTCATTCCTGTGTATCTCCTTTCAACATGAGTGGAAAAATATGTGCTGTGTTTGGCTGCAATAACTATGAAGTGCTCAAGGATTCGCGGTCTTTCTTCCGTTTTCCTAGTGACAAGAAAATATTACTAAATATTGTGTTTGCATATATATTCTTCCAGTGGCACGAAATTTTTATTGTACTTCCTAAACTTCTGACCCGCGCGACTAATATTTTAACTGGCTTAAAATATAATAAGCTTATTTTATTGTATAGTGCAGCAGTTAACCTTCAATACCGATGTGTTGTTGTAGGTTTGATCTGTGGGTTTTGATTTATTGAAAGTAAATACATATGTATATGTGTGTGGCTGCTTGTGTTCCAAGTTACCCCATTTGGAATGCCGTAATGCGTTGTCAAGCACTGAAGAAAACATGGGTGACTTAAGAAATGTACATATGTTGTTGAAACAAAATGATACAAATTTGCTTTACCGTATTGTAATGGCAAGTATTGCTTATAGAAACATTTTGAATGTTTTTGAGGCTAAATTAATAGATTTTCCTTCTATTAGTAGGCTTCAAGTTAAGAGGAAAATTGTCCAGCTTTTAAATATTAATTCACTTAATCATGTGTGTAAGGAATGTGCCGATATTTTTGACAAGTGTCTTAATGTGATGATACAATGTTTGTAAATGAGAAAAAAGACAAATATAGCCGTATAAGTTCAGGCACGAATGCTAAAGCTAAAAAAATAATGCATAAATGATAGATCAAGACCTTTCACAGCAGTCCATTTCACATCTTGATTATATGTCTAATATCAGTACTTAAATAATAACCTGTTAAATAATTCTTCATTCATTTATCCAGAATTGCTTCACCAACTTTGAAGTTAATATGATAACACTTTCTTTCTAGACGTAATTTATGTATCCATTTCCGTATATGCATTTCCATTGATATTTGAATTTAGCACGAACTTCCAGGTCACGTCACTAGGAGCGCCACTTGCGAATTGTCTCCCATTTTAACGAGGCTAAATCCGGTAGTGTCGCGTATTGTCTCTACTGTATTTGGTACTCATGTCATGATGACAGGTGGTACTGTTCGAACAGAAAACATTACCAGTGTTCACATGCAACACACCGTACGCCTGATCACACTCCCACTTGATGTCTTGCGAACTGCGCGTAGTCACGCTGATGCAAGCAGGTAACTGCCCCTTTCTCCACTCGGAAGATGGTATGATCCCTTTAACATGGCCACAGAACCCAGCAATTGACAGTTCATCCATACTGTAAGTTAATGAATTGAAGAAATGCGCCGGTGTGGGCGGGGGGGGGGGGGTGATGGTGATAGCAATTTACTGTAGAAAATTATCTCCCTGGATTGTATATTTCATGAGATAATGGGTCAGGCATGTGAAGAAAGTCGATTTTCAGACACTGAGTTCAAAGTAAGACACAATGTTCACTCACACATTTACCCATGTCGGTACCTTAAAACAGCCCGTTCCATAGTCAGCATTATCTGAGTGTTTATGACTGCGGCAGCTTCTTCACACATAATTCTGGAACAGATTAGTGAAAACCGCACCCTTCTAGAACAAACGGCTACAGAAATAGGTAACTGCAAACAGAAGCATGTCCGAAGTTGTAAAATTTCTTACTTGAGCATTGTTGTTGTTTGAGTCATCAGTCCATAGACTGGTTTGATGCAGACCTCCATGCCACTCTATCCTGTGCTAACCTTTTCATTTCTACGTAACTATTGCATCCTACATCTGCTCTAATCTGCTTGTCATATTCATACCTTGGTCTACCCCTACCGATCTTACCACCTACACTTCCTTCAAAAACCAACTGCACAAGTCCTGAGCTCTTAATATTCATACACCTAGATTTTCCTTCTCCAAAGGTTTCCTTGATTTTCCTGTATGCAGCATCTACCTTTTCCAGGACCATACAACCTTCGACATCCTTGCACTTCTCCTTCAGCCATTCTTCCTTAGCTACCTTGTACTTTCTATCCACTTGATTCTTTAATCGCCTTTATTCTTTTCTGCCCTCTTCATTTCTAGCATTCTTGTATTTTCGTCGTTCATCAATCAGATCTAGTATCTTCTGAGTCATCCACTGATTCTTAGTTGATCTTTTCTTTCTTCCTAACATTTCTTCAGCAGCCCTACTGACTTCATTTTTCATGACTATCCACTCTTCCTCTATTGTGTTTCCTTCAGCCTTTTCATTTAGTCCTTGTGCAACATGTTCCTTGAAACAATCCCTCACACTCTTTTCTTTGAACTTGTCTAGATCCCATTCTTTTGCATTCTTTCCATTCTTCAATTTCTTCAACTTCAGATGGCATTTCATGACCAACAAGTTGTGATCCGAGTCCACATCTGCTCCTGGGAAAGTTTTGCAATCCAACACCTGGTTTCTGAATCTCGCCTAATCATAATGAAGTCTATTTGATACCTTCCAGTGTCTCTAGATCTCATGCACGTATACAGCCGTTGTTTGTGGTGTTTGAACCAAGTATTGGCAAGGACTAAATTATGATCAGTGCAGAATTCAACCAGCCGACTTCCTCTATCGTTCCTTTGTCCCGATCTAAATTCTCCTACTGTATTACCTTCTCTTCCTTGGCCTACCACTGCATTCCAGTCTCCCATCACAATTAGATTCTCGTCACCTTTTACATATTGTATTAAATCTTCTATCTCTTCATATATTCTTTCGATTTCCTCATCATCCGCTGAACTAGTAGGCATATAGACCTGCACTATTGTGGTGGGCATTGGTTTGGTGTCTGTCTTGGCGACAATAATTCTTTCACTATGCTGGTCGTAGTAGCTTACCCGCTGCCCAATTTTCTCATTCATTATTAAACCAACTCCTGCATTTCCCCTGTTTGATTTTGTGTTGATAATTCGGTAGTCGCCTGCCCAAAAATCCTGTTCTTCCTGCCAACGTACTTCACTTATACCAACTACATCTAACTTTTGTCTATCCATCTCCCTTTTCAGATTCTCTAACCTACCGCAACGATTCAAACTTCTAACATTCCACGCTCCGACTCGCAGAATGTCAGTATCCATCTTCCTGATAACCGCCCCCTCTCGTGTAGTCCCCACCCGGAGATCCCAATGGGGGACTAGTTTACCTCCGGAATATTTTACCTGGGAGGAAGCCATCATCAGTACATCATTCATACAGAGAGGGCTGCATGTCCTCGGGAGTTAGTTACGGCTGTAATTTCCCGTTGCTTTCAGCCGTGTAGCAGTATCAACACAGCTAAGCCATGTTGAGTATTATTTCAAGGCCGTACCAGTCAATCATCTAGACTGCCGCCCTTGCAACTACCGAAAGGTTGCTACTCCCCTTTCGATGAACCATTCCTTAGTCTGATTTCTCAACAGATACCCATCCGATATAGTTGCACCTGCGGCTCGACTATCTGCTTCATTGGGACACGCAAGCCTCCCCACCGCGTCAAGGTCACATGGTTCGCATGGGAGAACTTGTGCGTTAATATTCTAAAATACGTTTTACAATGTTTACGTTAAGCACCATTTCATTCAGCAGAGTCCAAATAATTTTCTGAGACAACATTTGGAAATTTAATTTTTTGAAGAACATTGCTTTCCCACTCCTCTTAATATAAATGACGAAACTGCCAAATTCCTGTGCAGAATCGCTCATTTTGTCGTGTTGCGGGACTGCCTGTGTAACAACGTCAGGCGATGTCCCCATGTTTTAATTGACCATCTTACCTAGTTTCATTGCAGTCGGTTCTGGTAGAACCCAAACAGTTCCCTCGCAAGTACAGCACCAGAAATGTTGAGGTGGGTCAGTGCTGGATGCTGTGATGTCATCAGCAGAGGAAGCGAGGCCGACGCGCAGAGGAAGCGACTTTGCGGAGACGTTCACGAAACCACTTGACGGACTGAAGGAGTCCAACTAAGCGAGTCCCTATATTAAAACAAGTGTAAAATTTATGTCAACGGAATACGTGGATCTAATCAAAAGTGAATTGAGATGTACACTCATCTGCATAAATTTTGGCCGCTAACTAGAATAATGCCTTTGCTGGCAAGACGTAGTGTTTACAGTGCACTACATATGTCTCCTGGCACGAGCTAGATCACATTCATTGACCTATTTCAGTCTCATTCTTGAAAGTGACTGAGGTATGAGCGATGCTACTAACACTAAATACACTATAGACAATACTGGACACTTACTTATTCTCTCATACTAACTTGAGAGACATGTTGACAGTGGCGCACCTGACGGCCCGACCTTAAACATGTGACGGTAAGATTGTAACTACAAAAGTTGCATGTTAAAATTGATAGAAATAATGAAACTAAATTATGATTTTTGCTTTGTTCTACTATGAAAGTTGAATGTTAATACTAATAGAAATAATGAAACTCAATAATGATTTCATTTTGTCCGAATCCTTGGCTGAATGGTCAGCGTTGAGGCCTTCGGTTCAGAAGGTCCCGGATTCGATTTCCGGCTGGATCGGGGATTTTGATCGCGTCTAATTCTTCTGGCACGGAGATTGGGTGTTTGTGTTCCAACACGTTTCTCTTCATATTCAGACTACACATTGCACTTCCAACCTCCCGCAGAAGCATGCAGTAGTGATTATAGTGAGGCATAATTCACACTGTATAGTGCACTGCTACACTCAGTTTCAAGGCCGCCCCGCTACGTGCGCTGGCAATCAGTGTCTTGCGATATCTCGCAAAGTGGCACGGATTTGACCTTATGCAGCCAGTCCCTGTTACGAATGGTGTCAAAATGTCGGCCGTAGGGTCGATTGGTGCGTGCATTTGAGTGAGCTTGGCATAACGATATGTAATAGCAACTTCTGGCTCAGTGAGGAAGGCAACGGGATACTCCTCACTCCCCTTGTATGATCTCTTCAGTGATGCATAGGCCATCTATGACAGCTGATGGCGCAGCTGTGCAGCTGTTGAGGATCAAACCAGCCTTTGGGATGAATACTCAACATATATAGCTAAAATAGAAGTATATTACACATTAGAGACCCGCCAATGAGGTTTAGAAGGCTGAACGCTCAGCCCTTTGCTGGAGAGGTGGATTGAAGCTGTGCAGAAGAATGCTTCGAATATCACGGGTAGAAAAGACCAATGAAGAAGTCCTCAACTTGTTGAATAAGAAAGAAAATAGAAGCTAATAACCATCAAGGAGTGAAAACTCTGGGCACATAATAGTTGAACGATGCGAACTACTTCAACTCATCATCGAAGGAAAAATTGAAGGACAACGATCTGCGGGTAGACGGGGAAATTCCTGGCTTCATGCTTTGCGCCGCTGGTATGGACAAACTTCTATTGAAATAGTATTTCGAGCTGCTGTTTCGCGAGTAGTCATAATCAATTGGATCGCAAACCTTCGCAGGGAGTCTGCATCCTAAGAGGAAGAATTAGTGTAAATCTGTACTGTACTGTAGACTACTAACTAATCTGACGTATCTGGCTTATAGACAACACAGATCCGATTTCTAGATCCACGCATCAAGAGACACAAAACAATAACGCAGGAAATTGTTTCTAGAACGTAAGAGCAGTTGTCTGTTCGATAAACCCGTTAATAACATACCTCATCGCTAAAGATCATCATCAGATTCTATAAAATCACATTTTTCAGGTAGTTTTTACAGTTATTTATTCAAAATCAGTTTCGGTTCATTGAAGAACCTAACAGTTATAAATTAAACGCGTATTTATTAAGTCATCTTTTATCTTTCATCATTTTTTCCTTTTTTAAACTGTTTTTATTTTAAGGGATTTTTTTTTAAATTTGTCTCATTTTATTTTCAGCTGTTCGTTACAGTAAATTCTTCTGTTTGTCATTTGTCTTTGTTCTGCGTCATTATTTAGTGAACGAGAATACTTAAACGTCAAAAGGGTCGGTACTCAGTTCGAAAAATGTGAATCCTTCCTACAACCCTTATCCGAACTCTTTGGAAATCGACACCCCTAGAGAGCGACGAGACATTGCTTCTAATTTGGATGGGTTTGCGATGCGAGCGGAATGTAGTAGACACACATTCACTGTTAAGTCAGGTTGTAAAGTGTCAGAGTACTATCATACAGTATATATACGTCTAAGTTAGTTTCGTTTTGCACGGTGCGAGTTTTATTCATTCGGGTGTGATTCACTTCGTGTTAGAATTCCATCAGAGGGAAATATTTCACAATTCGAAGTTCTGCTCGTGGTCAGATACCTTTCTGAGAAATATGTGAAGTGAAAGGGGCAGCAGATAAAAGATCTACCATTCAGCAACATGTGTGTCGTGGACAAACACGTAGTATCCAGAATATCACTGGATGATATATAGATTCTCGGTTATTTTGCCTGTTGTCCAACTGCATTAAAAAAAAAAAAGACTGAAATATTATTCTCTCAGGTGTTTCCATGTATTTTTATTATTTTTATGACTCTTATTAAGTTTATTCACTTCATTACGAGTTGAAGGTGGTGGTAATTGTTTTAAGAGGAAGTACGACTAGGCAACCACCTCTATTAACACTAATCAGACCGAGCTCGATAGCTGCAGTCGCTTAAGTGCGGCCAGTATCCAGTATTCGGGAGATAGTAGGTTCGAACCCCACTGTCGGCAGCCCTGAAAATGGTTTTCCGTGGTTTCCCATTTTCACACCAGGCAAATGCTGGGGCTGTACCTTAATTAAGGCCACGGCCGCTTCCTTCCCACTCCTAGCCCTTCCCTGTCCCACCGTCGCCATAAGACCTATCTGAGTCGGTGCGACGTAAAGCAACTAGCAAAAAAAAAAAAAAAAAAACACTAATCAGAGTGGGAAAAATTGAAGAGGTCTTGTACTTCAAAAAAATGAAGGTACCGGCCAAAAGAAAACAAGGGTCACGAAGGGTATAGAAATGAGACACCCTAGGCCTCGTATAATGTGGATAATGCACATATTTACCATCTTGGGTAAATACGCATTTTCCTACAATTTTGGGGGGTCATTTTTTCGCTCTTAAAGTTATTTTTAAAGGTTTTTTAGGAAATGTAGGTCATTTTTCGGCATTAATTAGTTGATCAAAATCTGGGATCTGCTCATAACACACATATCAATAGGGTGGCATTGTTTTTTAACGACCTCCTTAACGAACGGTGTAAAGTCTTTTGGGGCACACTTGAGGTCCCTTTACGTGTTTTTTTTCCTTCCCATTAAATCTCTCATTTTTGCAAGTACAGCATTAAAATATCTTTGAAATCGTTATCTTTCTAGAGATGGTATTTTTGCTGTCTGCACTTTTAATGTCGTATGGTTGCTGGTAGTTTCGTGAAAGGCAGATCCTCTGACGGGGATGGGTGCGATCTGTCGTGTATAGCAATCGACGTGTTAATGTGATCAAGGATAGTGTTGTGTGTGAGTTGCAGAAATGTTCGGGTTAGCACAAAACATCGACTCCCCGAGCCAAGGGAATTGACAGATTAAGAAAATAATCCTTCGACGACCAGGCCGGGAATCGAATCCAGTTGCCCGAGGATCGAAGGCCAAGAGTCTGGCCACTCAGTCATGGAGCCGGAAAATTGGGAACGAGTTGACACTTGGTTGGATATGGACACACTTCCGTGGGGAGTGGCACCCAAAACTCTTTGTCCCATTATCTCGGAGGGTTGTCTTTCATTAAACCTGATCAAGTTGTGACACAGACATGAACCGGCTGTGTACTGTTCTAATAATAATAATAATAATAATAATAATAATAATAATAATAATAATAATAATAATAATGCTATATGCTTTACGTCCCACTAAGTACTTTTACGGTCTTCGGAGACGCCGAGGTGCCGGAATTTAGTCCCGCGGGAGTTCTTTTACGTGCCAGTAAATCTACCGACACGAGGCTGTCGTATTTGAGCACCTTCAAATACCACCGGACTGAGCCAGGATCGAACCTGCCAAGTTGGGGTTAGAAGGCCAGCGCCTTAACCGTCTGAGCCACTCAGCCCGGCTGTACTGTTCTAGTTCTGATGGTGATGGTTACCAATTGATATGGGTGTTCCAGGTCCGGAAGGTCGACCCTTTGTAACAACAAGGTAGCTGTTTGAGTAGGACCAAACCGACTGCAGTGAAACTTGGCATATTGATCAATAATTATGACATCACAGCATCGTCGCACATAAGCTGTCGACAGCGTGATAAAATAAGTTATTGTGAACCGGAAGCCGGCCGTTTCTACGATTAGCACGAACATTTATGTAGTCTATAGATTAGAGCCGTGCAATGAGAGAGTCTGAGTTAATTCCGTCTCCACTTTGGCTACCCAAGTAATTTGGCTAGAGGATGAGCCTAGAACACACACTCGTAAATGAACGAGTGTGCACAGACTCGAACAGACTCATTGCTACTCAGTCGAAATGGGTGATATTTGAACTCAGTTGTTCAGACATTCGGTGGGTGATCCAACTTGGAGTTGTTGCCTTGTTTTCGCTTCTCGCGTGTGCGTTCCGAGTGTTATATGCAGTGGCTATACAAGGTGGAACAGTGTTCCAGCGAGTGAGTCACTAGAACTTCAGAGTTCCGAGCTGCTCGATCTGTCCTGACTCATTTCTGCCTCTTCAGACGCAGATGAAGGATACACTGACAGTATCCCCTGCCTGTCGTAAGAGGCGACTAAAAGGGGCGACCAAGGTATGATTGATTTATAACCATGAGACTATTTGTAATTAGTTTTGAAGAACACTATGGGTCACCTTTACTTGCGAGTAGTACCACTGTTATTAGGTACACAATAGGTTTGTGATTAGTAGCAATAGAGGGTGAATCAGTATGGGTGTTACAGTACCCGTGATTAGTACCACTATATGCGGAACACCACGGGCTTACGTTGCATGTGATTAGTGTGAGAAACACCACGGGTCCGGTCGTTGATTGTGATTAGTACCACTATATGAGCGACACCGTGGGTCTGCGTTGCAAGTGATTTGTACCCATTATGTGAGGAACACCATGAGATAGTACGAGTCCCTGTGATCAGTACACTTACGTGAGGAACGCCATGGAATAGCACGAGTCCCTGTGATCAGTACACTTACGTGAGGAACGCCATGGAATAGCACGAGTCCCTGTGATTAGTACACTTATGTGAGGAGCACCATAGGTTTGCGTTGTCTATGAGTGGCGCCGTAATGTAAGAAACGTGATAGGTCTGTATTACATTACCAGTGAGTAGCATCACAGTGTGTGGAACACCGTAAGTCTACGTTCCTCATGATTAGTACCGCTACATGAGAAATACTACAGATCTTACTTTTCTGGCGATAAGTACCATTATGAGTGGCCGTTGACCAGGATTTTGGACCCCTTTAGACAACAAGCATCATCGATTCAGGATTGTGGTTTGGTCAGTACATACAATTATTTTAAGATGATTTCTGGGAAGGTGGGCATTGCGGGTCGAATCCACTGATTGTTTAAAGTTCATAATCATTGTTCATCGATTCATTTTTTTAAATTCTATTCAGTGGATTAATTTTGGAGTTATTTCTAAGTTTCAATATTGTGAGTTGGATCCACTGATTATTTTAAATTCATATCCATTCATCCATTCTTCATCACGTTTTGAATTCTGGTTAGGGGATGAGTTTTCGACTTTGAAATTGTCTAATTTTCAACAGGTAATCGGTACAATTACCTGACAGAACGCCAGTCTTAACGAAATGACTGACATTTTTCACATGAGGCTGGAACAATGCCAAAGTTTACAAGGAAAATAAATAGTATTATTTCATTTTTAAATATTGTTAAAAGTATAGATAGGCCTACATTAAATGGCTTTCATCATTGAGACTACAATACGCATGGTACCTTGGAAATTTCTGAGTTAAATTTTCACGTAATTTTTATTTTAGTTGGCAACTTTTAAGCATTTCAAATAATTTCCAATTTACTATACAAAATAATTGGTTCTTAAAATTCGACCTCTTGGAGAAAAGTATCATTGTATTTGCTGAACAGACGCTCTACGGATGACTTGAAGTAATACCAGTGTTTAATTTTAAGAACATTCTCAGCAGAGATGAACATTGTAGGATAAATTTGATATCATTGGAAGCAGTGGAGAGGTAACCTCATCCAGCGCCGGCGAAGCTACTGGTTCGTTGCCAAGTTGTTGAGATGTACTGTAAATCGATTAGACTACTAGAATGTAAAGATTACTAAAATTTAACGATTACAGTTTTATTTCAAGAAGTCAATTACGAGTAAAAATGACTAAAAATGTAATCTTTACAAGTAATTCGATTACTTTGTTATTTTCATTTTTTTTTTCGTCGCACCGACACAGATAGGTTTTACGGCGACGATGAGCTAGGAGTGGGAAGGAAGAGACTGTGGCCTTCATTAAGCTTCAGTCACATGTAAATTTGTTAGAATCTGTCAGACAGAAAAGATAGCAATGAACAAAAGGTTCAGATATAAATTAGAAAATATAGTATGATGTTCGTCAAATGCCGTATTAATGATTGCTGAGTATAGCCTAGTTACTGAACATCGTATTGCGGCAATAGCGATGTCGTGAAGTCTGGTTGAGACGAAGAGAATCCCGCAGCTGTGCTTTGAACACCGACCATAAGTCCATGGATGGAGATGCAGTCTAGGTGCCACTTGCTTTTATAATAGTTTACGGTTGGCTGGTAATTCGACTTCTTCTCGGAGTCCTCCTCTTCAGGCTGGCCAGCGTGCGATTCGAAGCGTACTGTGGGATCTAAGATCAGTCTCTGCGTGTTAGTGTTGCTGTTCATGTTAGTAAAACAGGCTCTGTAGAGCGGTAGAGCGTGCAGTTCTGTTCCTGTTAACATTTCGGTATAAAGTGTTTCATGAAACTTTAAAATAGAACTATAGATCATGAAACTTTAAAATAGAACTATAGATATATTTCCACAGTGCAGCCAACTGCTTCGAGCTGCCCGGCTATTTTTCTGTAATTATCACAGTAGGTACCGTTGATTTACGGCAAAATTATAAGTACCCCTAAATATCGGATATGCTCATTGATCGTTCACCCTAGTTTCTGATCCAACCCACGCGAACAGTCGTGGATATTGTAACTATTTCACTATATTACAGCCAAGGTATTGAAACGGATATAAAATAACAAGTCCTGGCTGACTGACTGGTTCTTCTTCTTCCTCCTCTTCACAGTACCATATCAGGTCCCCCTGACGTTAGCGATCACTGTGGCGAATGCAGTACGATCCCTTGCTATGTGGAAACGTCTTTCAATACTGTGAATTCTAGTCCATTCTTTGATGTTTCCAAGCCATGATGTTCGCCTCCTCCCGACACCTCTTTGACCCTGTATTTTGCCTTTTACAAACCGCTGTAAGGTGAGGTAACGGTCATTTCTAAGGATGTGGCCAACGTAACAGATCTTCCGTTGTTTTAATGTTTGAACGAGTTCCCGACTTGCTCTTGCCCTTCTGAGTACTTCTTGGTTCTTTAGTCGTGCAACCCACAAAATCCTGAGCATCCTACGGTGGATCCACATTTCAAAGGCTTCCAAGCGTTTCACTGATATTTTCTTGAGAGTCCATGTTTCTGCACCATATAGCAAGGCTGTCCATATATAGCACTTGACCATCCTCTAAGTTTTAAATTTAAGCAGTCATTGCAAAAGAAAGATTTCATTTTTGTAAATATTCTTCGTGGTAATGCTATCCTCTGTTTCGCTTCTTTCTCAGGATCAAGTTGTTCAGTGACAATGGCACCCAGATATTTAAAAGTGGTTACTCTCTCAATCTGTCGGTTGTTTAGCCGTAAGATTGCCTCAGCATTGGCACGTCTGCTGAAGATCATGCACTTGGTCTTGTTTACATTTATTTTAGTCCCATGTCCTCACTTACTGCACTAATATTATTGAGAAGGAGTTGGAGACCTTCAAAATTGTCACACAAGATGACTGTATCATCCGCATATCTTATGTTGTTAATTATGCCACCATTTACTTTTATTCCATATTGGTGATTTTCTAAAGCTGTTTTGAAAATTTTATCCGAGTAAAGGTTGAATAACAATGGAGATAAAACACAACCTTGTCTAACTCCTCTTTGGATGGCTATCTCGTTTGTAGTTTGATTTCAGATTCGGACAACGGCCTTTTGTCTCCAGTAAAGATTTTAAATATCTTTGCTGTCAACTCCTATATTCTTTAGGACTTCTACAAGTTTTGGATCTTGCACTCTGTCAAATGCTTTTTCAAAATCAATGAAACAAGCAAACACTTCTTGTTGTTGACCTAGACTTTTCTGAATTAGGATATTTAGCGCAAAAATGCTTCCCTTGTACCAAAGAATTTCCGAACCCAAACTGTGTTTCGTCGAGGTCTTGTTCACACTTAGTCTTGATTATGTTATGTATTACACGAAGGGATACTTTGTGTGGCTCATGAGGCTTATTAGCCTATAATCATTACATTTACATGCCTTTTGCTTCTTTGGCAACGTGATGAATGTAGATAACAACCAGTCAGATGAGATGTCTCCAGTATTATATATAGTATTGAACAACTTTACCAAGAATTGAATATTGTCTTTTTCAATCATTTTAAGAAGTTCTACAGAGATGTTTATCTGGACCTGGTGATTTCTTGCTTTCTGAAACTTTCACAGCATATAGCACTTTTGATTTAAGAATGTCAGGCCTTCACAGTTAGCTCGTTGATTAGTTTCCTCACCTCTCTGATCACAGAAAAGTTCCATCAGATAATTTTCCCATCATCGCCGAGTCAAAACTACTGGACATAAAGAAATGGAAATTTTGGGGATACATTTATATTACAATGTAGGTAGTTACTAAGGGAGAATTTTTTTATATTTCGTCGCTAAGGGGGCGAAAAGGGGGAGGTGAATTTTTAAAATAAGTGTATATCTCAAAAACTTAACAGTTTAAAGGCGTGAAATTTAGCATTTGTAATCTGCGTTAAAAAATAAGGAAACAAGTGGTTTTTTTGGAAATTCCTCTTAAGGAAGTGAAAAAAGGTTAAAAAGGGTTTGAATACCATTTATGAGTATACTCATATCTCAAGTACTGAAGATGTTAGACGTAAAAATTGGTATTTGGAAGCTCCTTTAAAAATTGGTTTTGGAAAATCCAATTAATGGGGAGAGGGGGTGATGGATAGGAGTAACAAAGGGGTTGAATATTTAAAAAGACTATATCTACAATATACCGTATATCAGAAACGTAACATATTACAGAGGTGAAAATTGGCATTTGGAATCTCCTATAAAAGTAAAGAAACATAGATAATTTGTTTTCGGAAAATCCACTTCATGGGAACTGAAAAGGGGGTAAATGTTTAAAATGGGCGTATCTACAATAGGTGAGAATAGGGCTTGTTGCAACAGGGGTAGGTTGCAACACTTTAGTTTTATTCGGAAATTTCCAAACAAGTGCTGCCACACTGTGACATTTCATCCAACTGCTCTAGACCTTCAGTTTGAGTACGAATGCCAGAATATCCGGTCGTTTTGTATTGCGTTCTGAGACTTTGTCCATTTTTCTGCCTGGCGGGTAACTTTTTCTGACCTTGTTATCTTATTTAGTAGATACTACCCTTTAGAGTTAGTCCTAGTTTTATATGAAGATGAAGGGAAAATTATTTTAGTTCAGACCTGCAATAAGTGCTTTTGTCTCCGTTTTGTTATTTGTGAATGACCGCCAATTCTGTCGAGGAATGCGTAATGGGGCATATTGCAACAGGTGTTGCAACTAACCCCGACTTCACACTACTGTATGCCGCTTAAGATGCTCAACGAAAAGAAAAACTGTGGTTAATGGTAAAAGGAAGATAACATTTGTGAACTCCTGTTCAGATTAAGACAGTTATTGTCTGAATTAAGGAGACGTGTATAGGAAGGGGAGGAATGGGCCCAATATGTTAAATGTAAATAGTAGTCGCATTGGGTGTGTACTAAAAAAAATGCATACTATGTCTGTGTAGACTGTTCTAGGAATAACGAAGACAGACTTAGTCTTTCGCCATCTCGCATGCACTGTTGCAACTTACCCCTAATGCGTGTTACATTGCAACAAGTGACATTCATTTTTGAATTGTCATTTTGAGACACAGTATAATTTTAAAATTATTTTTAAAGTAACGTTTTTGATATATAAAAACATAAAGTATCTCCCGATTGTTTTTAGTTTCAATATGAATAAATATTATGTTAATAAAAGAATAAATTCAAATTATTGTTGCAACATGCCCCGGCTTCTCCTACATCTCAAAAAAATTAACATTAGAAACGTGAATATTGGTATTTTAATCTCTTTTAAAAATAAAGAAACGTGTATTTATTTTTTCTACTTGAGAGAAGACTGTTTCTCACGTGTACAGATCTATGTCGCATTGTCATCTTGGCCCCAAAAGGCAATACCTCAAGCGTGGTTTACGAATACTTTGTGGGGTAAATGAAACTGTTTTCGGTGAGTTCTTATACTTTAGGGATTTTCAGATAATGTCTTAGTACAGTACCGAGGAACGATCACTTTTATCAAATTACGAAATCCACGCGAGCGAAGCCGCGGGTAACTGCTGGTCTGCTAACATAATACAACAGGCCTTATACCTGGCAACAGCACCCCACAGTGACAAGTTTATGAGGTATTTGCTCCTGCGGCATCTACTGACGTATTGAGCGGTTCTCTTTCGGAACCTTTGTTCCGGCCTTCCACTTATTGCGGACAGAAGCCAGTTAGACTTAGCTCGGATTTACGGCTTTGTGGTCTCAAGGCTCTTCGTATAATCACCATTCTCCCACACCAGTGTCAAGGGTCGCCTCACTACAGGCAAAAATAACTATACATGAAATGTATGAAAGACTAACTTGCCGAGATTTCTAGAGTATACCTGAGTGAAAATCAATAAACGTCATTATTTAGAAATTATCAGCAAAATTATTTGCATTCTTGCAGTTATGGTCAGTCAGTAAGGTTAATGTAACCGTTGGTATTATTGGTATGATACTACT
Organism: Anabrus simplex; assembly: GCF_040414725.1. Classification (NCBI taxonomy): domain Eukaryota; kingdom Metazoa; phylum Arthropoda; class Insecta; order Orthoptera; family Tettigoniidae; genus Anabrus; species Anabrus simplex. The sequence goes on along the minus strand of NC_090272.1, from coordinate 91,338,013 downwards.
CGTATCGATTATCTTGTATTAGGCCTATAAATGTTACCAACTTACAATTACAATTTAAAATATTGTAAAAACTCGCAAATATTATCAATTAATGTGCGATTTAAATTTTACCATAATATGGGTGTATATAGTCGGCTTCTAACTACGCTCGCCTGGTGGCCATAAGGTTGAGGCGTGGAGTGTATATAGTGTGACACCACGGTTAGTCGGTTCGAGTCCCGTTGGTCGAAACTACTTGTCAACATCAGAATGTTGGCCGGCAGGGTAGGAGAGGTGGTGGTATACATCTTCTAATTACTAGATTGCGTACCAGAAGCCTGGGTTCAATTCCAAATCTATCCGCAGTGTTGATATAGAATGAGGGCATATGGCGCTGTTGGTGATTAGTCCGTTGGATGGTGATGTTAAGCATTGAGCAGACTCCTTGGTGCTATTCGACAGGAGTAAGCTATGTGCCGGCATCGAGTTTCGCCCTCTCGCTACGTATTATCATAATATGACGAGTGGCTGTTCAAAAGATGCTATTTCCACTTCAAATGTTTTATAATATGTCGTCCACATGCATACTATCGATTGCCATGAGCAATCCAGACCAGAAAGATGTAATTCCATGTACCTTTTATTACAAGTTTCCTTGCGTTTTCAAAACTTTCTTAGGATGAAAATAGCGCCTTTTGTACAGACACTCCTCATATCACGTAATTTATTTAATCTCATTCACGTCAGGAAGGGTATCCGGTCGTGAACACTCGCTACGAAGATTCATCTTGCTTCATACCCGAGCCCACGAACCTGCTACACAGGCGTAGCAGGGGGAGAGGTGATACTCCCACGTGGCGCGTCCCAGGTGGCGGATAGGGGGGTCCTAACCGGCTTGCCGGCGGACTTGAGGGAAATAAAATACCTCTCGCGGACCACACACACACCCCCTATGGGTGGGGGAGGCTGACGAGTAGTGCACCCACGGTGTCCCCTGCCTGTCGTGAGAGGCGGCTGGGGTGGGCGACCAGAGAATTTTTGTGTTGGAACCATGGAACTGCTTTTGATTGGTGCCATCACGCGCGGAACACCATCGGTCGCTTGTGCTTGCGAGTAGTGCCACTCTGTTGGGTGCTCTGTGGTTTTGTGATTCGTAGCACTCGATTGGGGTTCAGTGTGGGTTTCCAGTACCCGTGAGTCGTGCCCATGTGTGCAACACCGCAGGTCTGGGCGTTGCCTGTGAGTTTTGCCCGTGTGAGCGACACCACGCGTCTGGGCGTAGCCTGTGAGTTGTGCCGCTATACGAGCGACGCCGTAAGTCTGCGTTGCCAGTGATTGGTGCCCACTCTGTGGGAACACCACGGGAATACCGGCGCCCATGATTGGTGCACCTGGGTGAGGAGCCTCATCGGTTTGCGTCGGCTGTGAGTGGCGCCATTGTGTGAGAGGCACCATAGGTCTGCGTTGCCTTTGCGACGTACAATACTTGTGAGTAGTGCCTTAGTGTTTGGAACGCCGTGAGTTTGCGCTGCCTTTGATTGGTGTCGCAGCTTGGGAAGTATCATGGTTCTCCTTTACTACCGATAAGTGCCATTAGCATCATTGTGCTTTATAAGTGGTCCCTTGGTCACTAATACTATTATTTACAATCTTTTTTGAGTCTGATCCACTGTTTTTTGTTGTTGTGTTCATGTCATCCATTCATTCTTCATGACTTTTTTATTTTTTTATTTTGGTCAGTGGATGCTTTTCATTTTTTGTTATCTCATTTCGTACCATTAGGGGTCGATGACCTCGATGTTAGGCCCCTCTAAACAACAAGCATCATCATCATCATACCCGAGCCCGTAGAGAAATGGGACAAGAGTTGAACAGACATAGTCAACTTCTAACTACAGCGCTTATTTTTCTAAAGTTATATGTTCACGGTCATCCCAAAGAGGAATATTCTTTACTCCTCACTTTTAATGCATGCCTTCATCGAGCAAGTGGCCACGTGGTTTGGATCACGTAGTTATCAGGCTTGCATTCGGGAGATAGTGGATTCGAACCCCGCTATCGGCAGCCCTGAAGATGGTTTTCCGTAGTTTCCCAGTTTCACTCAAGGGAAATGCTGGGACTGTACCTTAATTAGGGCCACGGTTGTTCCTTTCTACTCCTATCTGTGTTGGTGCGACGTAAATCAAATTGTAAAAAAGGAAAAATCTTATGCCTTCGTTATGACACCCTCACATCCATTGACCTTATTTAAATTCATCAGAGCTTCGAAACAGCTGATTACTCGCACATACAAGACGTAACAGGAACTGCACAGTGAGAAATCACTCCCAGCCCCAAAATCGGCTACTAGTGATCAGCCGACCTCTCATCTCTGGTAAATGGAAATCTCCTCTAGGCACTGGAGCTCTAATTAAAATCACAGTCAGTGCCGGATTACTCAATAGGCAGAGTAGGCTGCCACCTATGGGGCCCCTTGCTGCTAAGGGACCCAAAACAACAGATCGAATTTAGACCCCATATCCCTTTAATGCATGATTTTTTATTTTATCGTTTAAAAGTTATTTTTAAACTTTCCATAAAGATTATAGAACGGGAAAAATATTGAAAAAAATAAATCATTACATCATGAGTAAACATTCTCTTTGATACGGTTGCCATTCAACTAGTTACTACATAAAATATATACAAATGGGTAACTAAGGTCAAAGGATATTATGTAAACATCTTGGAACAAATTATGCTGAACATGCACTGATTCATGAAATACCGACCAGAGGCGTGCAAATCAGTTTATTCTATGTTGCATACATGCTACACCATGCAACAAAGGGAAATAATAAATTAGGTAACTGTGTGAACTACTGATAAGTTTACAAACAAATTTGCGAATAGTTCCTGAATTACAGTGGCGAGCAGAGTTCCTTTAAAATAACGATTGTCGTGCGAATAGCACTTGTCTTTCAAACAGTTCATGAATATTAGATATGTTACCATAGTTGACACATAAGGATATCCGTAGCGAATTTTACTGTCCAAATTTCCTTCGATGTCATACAGCCTCATTTTTTTTAAAACAAAGTGCAATCAATATTTCCAAACGCCATGAAAGTATTGATCTTTTATAGGAGTCTCGGCAAAGGAAATGTTTCTGTTGAACGGACATTTTCAATTAAGACTACTTAAGGGTCGTCATCGAACTTCAGTGGCACAAAAGCGATTAAATTCTCTTGCCATTATTTCTACTGAATATTACATCTCGCAAAAAAAAAAAATGTTTAAAGTGATATTAATTTGTTTGGATTTAACATTTTATTTTCTGTTCTGCAGAGCTGTATTACCGGTATGTTACTTAAGCTTCCTAATATTACGTAGGCCTAATACAGTTTTCCTCTAAAGTACCTGGAATTTTAATATAAACTTAATGATTTTATAATGTTTGGCTTTGTTAGCTATTTCGTTGAAGTTTGGCGATGAAATTAAATACTTCGTAGAAAATACCTCGTATGTCAAAGTGGCCCGGGGACCCGAAGAGCTAAACTGCTTATTGACCCATAGAGTTCAATCCGACCAGGTGCGTAGCCAAGGGGAGAGTTACTGGGAGAATGGAAATTTTACAAAAGAAAATAAACAGAATAGGACAAACAAGTGACAGTCGACTCAGTGGGTTGGATTTTTTGAACATTCACAGATTCCGGGTGAGTTGGCCGTGCGGATAGGGGCGCGCGGCTGTGAGCTTGCATCCGGGAGATAGTGGGTTCGAATCCCACTGTCGGCAGCCCTGAAGATGGTTTTCCGTGGTTTCCCATTTTTCACACCAGGCAAATTCTGGGGCTGTACCTTAAGGCCACACCGCTTCCTTCCAACTCCTAGGCCTTTTCTGTCCCATCGTCGTCATAAGACCTATCTGTGTCGGTGCGACGTATAGCCACTAGCAAAAAAAAACATTCACAGAGACATAATTGTAAAACTAACATATCTCATTATTATTATTATTAATATTATTTAGATTGTAATCTGAACATACCATTCGCTGTAAAACTGTTCACCTGGCTCATATTGTTATTGTCCTGTATTTTAAAGTAGGATTTTGTAATGTACCGTACTGAAATCTGAATATCAACATCATTTACGTATATCTATGGCCTTATGACACTCTTGCATGGGCGCAACGCACACGCACAAGCGCCTTAATTTATGTTCTATCATCATTTTGTAACTATAGCTAGAGCCCTGCGCGGATATACAAAATATTATCGGCATCCGCACTTACTTCATCCGCACCTGCATGGTTATCCGCATCCGCGAATATTGCAAATATTTAACTACAGTATACTACATCACCCAAGGTATTGAAACCGGTACATCTGTTAATATAATGCAATAGTCCTGATGCCTGGCACCAGAACCCCTAGTCACAGGTTCATGAGGGATTTCTCCGCGACAAATACCGACGTATTGACTTTTGTTCCTTCCTTTCATTAATTGCGGTCAGGAGCCAGTTAGGCTTAGGTCAGATTTGCGGCTTTATCGTGTCAAGACTGTTTATCATCATTCTCCCATACCATAGTCAAGGGTCGCCTAACTACAAGCAAAAATAAGAGTATTCCTGATTGAAAATCAATAACTTCATTATTCAGAAATTATTAGCAAAACTATCCGCTGTGCCATACAGTCTGCATCCGCAATGACACTAACTTCGCGGATATCCGCATCCGTGCAGGACTCTTAACTATAACCCCTTGTATCGGTCGATCCTGGCTACGCTGCTGAATCAGGCACTGACCACAGCGATCGAAACCGAACTCTTACTGCTTCACCATCCCCAGTGCAGACGTGACCACAGGTGCGTGAAAGGCTGCAAGCTCCAACAGGTCTATCCCTCGCAGGTGACCTGTTGCTGAGGGGGAAGAGCTGCAGTACAAAAAAACTCTGTATTTCCATACCCCCACCTTAAGTCTCAACTTCTGTGCTGTGCTCCTAGCTTTCGTCACAACATTAAAGCATACTTTACAAGATTACTTTTAAAATAATAAACCTACCAAAAATACCCTACGGTATTGAATACTAACTGCTGTTGATTTAACGAAAAAAACCAATAACCTACCAATAGACCTGAGCCATACGCGGGGGAAATATTGTGCTTCCTCGTTAACAGCCTCCCCATTTCCTGTGCTGTAACGAATCTTTACACGAACAAGAAATGGTTTAAATAGCCTGAGAAAGAGAGTTAGTGAGTGAGTGTTTGGCGTTTGATCCCTTTTCCTAATACGGGGTCGGGGATGAGGTGAGATGATATCTTGTGCCATGTTCCTACGGCCGAGTGCCCTCCGTGACGGCAACCTCAGCTGAGGAGCTAATGAAGATTAAGTGAATGATGGTGGCTTAAATTGGGTAAGGAGGTAGAAGGAATCAGCAGTGGCCTGTGGATAGGAACTGTCCCGGCATTTGTCTTGAAATGAAAATAGCAAACACAGTGGGGTTCGAACACACCCCGTGTGATTGGGAGGGGGAGTGTGGCAGTAGAATAACATCCACAATATCCCCTGCCTATCGTCAGAGGCGACTAATAGGGAGTCTAGGGGATCTCAACTTGGGAGCGTGGGTTGGCGACCACGGTTCTCGTAGCTGAGACTGGCATTGCTTCCACCATGTCTGGCTCCTCGCTTTTATTTTTCCTATCCGACCTCCCTTGATCAACTCTTGTTCTTTCCCGATATTTAGTTTCCAAGGCCTAGGAAGACTTTTCATTTTCACGCCCTTCGCGGACCTTCCCTTTCGTTTGCCGATACCTTCATTTATCGTCGGGGTGGGAAAAGAACTGTTGACCAAGGGAGGTCGGGTTAGAGTGATGAAAGTGAGAAGCATGCAAGTGAGGCAATACATCTATAGACTGAGTCTTAAATGATACGGGGTCTTTCATGGATAAGTCGTCCGGCTCCGTGGCTACTAAATGGTTAGCGTGCTGGCCTTTGGTCACATGGGTCCCGGGTTCGATTCCCGGCAGAGTCAGGAATTTTGACCATCATTGGTTAATTTCGCTGGCACGAGGGCTGGGTGTGTGTTGTCTTCATCATTATTTCATCCTCATCACGACGCGCAGGTCGCCTACGAACTTGTATTCGGACGTTTCCGGCACTAAAAGCCATTCGCACCGGGCGAGTTGGCCGTGCGCGTGGAGGCGCGCGGCTGTGAGCTTGCATCCGGGAGATAGTAGGTTCGAATCCCACTATCGGCAGCCCTGAAGATGGTTTTCCGTGGTTTCCCATTTTCACACCAGGCAAATGCTGGGGCTGTACCTTAATTAAGGCCACGGCCGCTTCCTTCCAACTCCTAGGCTTTTCCTATCCCATCGTCGCCATAAGACCTATCTGTGTCGGTGCGACGTAAAGCCGCTAGCAAAAAAAAGCCATTCGCCATTTAATTTCATGGATAAGTCGATTGTTTGAATGGTCGGCTCTGAACTGAGGATATTATTTGGTACAGACGTGCACATTAATGGTGTCCCGACATAAACAATCAAAACTGCCCCACTCCAGTACTGAAACGGAGGGGAGAGAGTGAAGGGGTAGTGTTGAAGGCCACTCCAGTACAAAACACGAAGGAAGGGAGTGAAGGGGTAGTGCCGAAGGCAGAATGACCCACCTTCTCGCTCAACGCATTGCTGCATGTATACAGCCCGCTGCAAGACTCTGTTGTGATTGAAATGGGCACAGTGGCGGATGTATTAAAGTACAGCATTAGGTAACCTACTCTGATAATTGCAGTATCAAGAGGTAAAGGAGGTTTTTAACCGAAAAGTATTTTATGTTAGGTCATCAGCCCAGAGGCTGGTTGGATCCTCAAATAGCACCACCAAAGGTTATGTGGTTATAAGGAAACCCAAAAAACCAATGGCAGCACCAAAATGAGGCGTACTAGGCAAGATGAGGAGTGAGGTAGTTTGCCATTGCTTTCCTCACTGGGTCAGAAAGTACCATTGCAGTACGACTGACCCTATGAGCAGCACCTTTCATAACACTCAGATGCACTAGTCGTGCTCTGAATGTCATTACTCAGCACTACCCATACCCCAGCAGCTTCCATATTGTCAGAGCCATGGATGTTGACTGGGACTTCGGTGGAAGCTACACTTTACTCTGGCCTGTGCCAAGAGATGGATGCAAAAGTACTGTATCCATCAAGAAATGACAGCAGGCAGAAAAGTATTTTATACTAGTTCGGAATATTTTGTAGCTGCGTTATATCGGGTCGTAATTTGAAAATATCTTTTACTGGTTCCTAACTTTGTTCTGGACTTTACTGAAGTTATATCATCATTTATCATCTCGGATATAGAATTACGATAACATTCTATAAACAGAAAATTAATATGCTAAAATAAGATATCGATGTATAACTGTGTAAGCATTTCTTTATAAAAATAACTGAAGATACACAAAGAAACGAACTGGATTGAAGCCACTATATATATATATATATATATTTATTAATAATAAAGCCAAGCTTTCTGCCAAATTACATTGGCCTTCATCAGGGCATGTGAAGTTTTGCCTCCGACAGTGAGCAAAGAAATTATCTGAAGGAACATGGAAGTCTTGCACGTACCATCCACGGCCTACCCTACTAACTGGACTCAAGGATCGTGGCGCTGTGCTGTGGTGGTTGGGAGGGAAGTTACTGATGCACCGCCCTCTGTCGACAGTTTGAGTGCGTCTCGCTGTGCCATGGTGGTGTTATGCATGTATTTCTGCAGTACAAGTCTCCATGTATTTGATGACTTGAAGCTGTCTTCCCTGTTGATGTTATTTGGGCGCAGCTCTATCTCTATGGCTTCCCTCACAAGACGAGCATAGAAGTCTTTTACAGGCGCGATGACCTTCGCCTGGTCAAAGAGGATTTCATGGTCTGTACTGTAGAAATGTTCTGCTATGGCAGACTGGCTTATAGCGTTCTCCGTGGAGGATGAAAGAGGGACATTCTTTACTGATCTGATGTGCTCTTTCACCCTGGTGCTAACAAGCCTTTTTATCATGCCAACATATGAACAGCCACAACCACATGGAATTTCATATACGCCCGGTGTTTCAAGACGTGGCTTCTCTTTGACTGGTCGAAACAGGGATTTGAGCTTCCGGTCTGCGGTGAAAACTGGAATTATATTGTATTTCTTAAGAATGCGCCCTATTCTGTCAGTTATACCTGCCACGTAAGGAAGGAATACCTTTTCTTTTTGCTGTAGTCCTGGTTGGTGCTATTCAAGTTAGGCTCCTTGATCTTCACAGCTCGTGTTATGTCTCCAGATGTATAGCCGTTTTTCTTCATGGATGTTGTCAGTTCTCTCATTGCACTGGAGCGGTTATCATCGTCTGCAACATTATTCACCCTAGTATATAACGTTCGAAGGGGAGCTGCTTTAGGGAGGGGTGGTGATGTGAAGACTTATGAAGGTATCTTTCAGAATGTGTAGGTTTCTTGTACATTGTATGGCCTAGTGTACCATCGTTCTTCTTGTATACTAGCACATCAAGAAAAGGTAATTTGCCTTTATTTTCTACTTCCATTGTGAACTTGATCTTACTGTTAATGGAATTTAGGTGCTCTAAAAATTAATTTAAAGTTTCCCTTCCATGTGGCCAGACCGAAAATGTGTCATCCATGTATCGATAGAAGCACTTAGGTTTCAATGGCGCTGTTGTTAATGCAGTAGACTCAAAGTGTTCCATAAAAATATTAGCAGCCACTGGTGACAAAGGTGAACCCATTGCTGCTCCTTCTGTCTGTTCGTAATAATCCCCTTTGTAGTAGAAGTAAGTGGATTTTAAACAAACTGCTGCCAGATTGGTCAAGTCTTCAGACAGGTATTCTCCGATGTAAGCAAGTGTTTCTTCTACAGGTATATTAGTAAAAAGTGACGTAACATCAAAGCTTACCAGGATGTCACCTTCGTCCACCCGTAGTTCACGTAACTTCTGCAAGAAATATTTCGAATCTTTAATGTGATGTTCTGTCTCGCCTGTTTCTGGCTGTAGCAGTGATGAAATATAGCCGGCTAACTCATGGGTCGCAGAACCAATGGCACTTACGATTGGTCTTAGTGGCACGCCATCCTTGTGTACTTTTGGGAGGCCATAAATGACTGGAGGTACCGGGTCTGAATTTAGTAAGGACTTCTGCAAATTTTCTGGAAGTGTTGAGCTCTTCACTAGTCGAGTGACTTGTGTATTAATTTTGTTAGTGGGATTCCTAACTTTCTTATAAGTTTCTTCTTCCAGTAGGTTGTTCATTTTTGTTTCGTAATCAGTTGTATTCATGATGACTGAAACATTACCTTTGTCAGCTGGAATTACAATTATACTCTTGTCTTTGCGAAATACATTAGCTTCTTTAAGTTCACCTTTGGTCAGGTTTGACGTGGTGGCTTCGCTTTTCTAAGCACGTAAGATACATCTTGACGAATTTCTTCCGCCTACAACCTACTGGAAGAAGAAAATCAATACACAAGTCACTCGACTAGTGAAGAGCTCAACACTTCCAGAACATTTGCAGAAGTCCTTACTAAATTCAGACCCGGTACCTCCAGTCATTTATGGCCTCCCAAAAGTACACAGGGATGGCGTGCCACTAAGACCAATCATAAGTGCCATTGGTTCTGCGACCCATGAGTTAGCCCGCTATATTTCATCACTGCTACAGCCAGAAACAGGGAAGGCAGAACATCACAGTAAAGATTCGAAACATTTCTTGCAGAAGTTACGTGAACTACGGGTGGACGAAGGTGACATCCTGGTAAGCTTTGATGTTACGTCACTTTTCACTAATATACCTGTAGAAGAAAAACTTGCTTACATCGGAGAATACCTGTCTGAGGACTTGACCAATCTGGCAGCAGTTTGTTTAAAATCCACTTACTTCTACTACAAAGGGGATTATTACGAACAGACAGAAGGAGCAGCAATGGGTTCACCTTTGTCACCAGTGGCTGCTAATATTTTTATGGAACACTTTGAGTCTACTGCATTAACAACAGCGCCATTGAAACCTAAGTGCTTCTATCGATACATGGATGACACATTTTCGGTCTGGCCACATGGAAGGGAAACTTTTAATTAAATTTTAGAGCACCTAAATTCCATTAACAGTAAGATCAAGTTCACAATGGAAGTAGAAAATAAAGGCAAATTACCTTTTCTTGATGTGCTAGTATACAAGAAGAACGATGGTACACTAGGCCATAAAATGTACAAGAAACCTACACATTCTGAAAGATACCTTCATAAGTCTTCACATCACCACCCCTCCCTAAAGCAGTTCCCCTTCGAACGTTATATACTAGGGTGAATAATGTTGCAGACGATGATAACCGCTCCAGTGCAATGAGAGAACTGACAACATCCATGAAGAAAAACGGCTATACATCTGGAGACATAACACGAGCTGTGAAGATCAAGGAGCCTAACTTGAATAGCACCAACCAGGACTACAGCAAAAAGAAAAAAGTATTCCTTCCTTACGTGGCAGGTATAACTGACAGAATAGGGCGCATTCTTAAGAAGTACAATATAATTCCAGTTTTCACCGCAGACCAGAAGCTCAAATCCCTGTTTCGACCAGTCAAAGAGAAGCCACGTCTTGAAACACCGGGCGTATATGAAATTCCATGTGGTTGTGGTTGTTCATATGTTGGCATGAAAAAAAGGCTTGTTAGCACCAGGGTGAAAGAGCACATCAGATCAGTAAAGAATGTCCCTCTTTCATCCTCCACGGAGAACGCTATAAGCCAGTCTGCCATAGCAGAACATTTCTACAGTACATGAGTTAGCCCGCTATATTTCATCACTGCTACAGCCAGAAACAGGGAAGGCAGAACATCACAGTAAAGATTCGAAACATTTCTTGCAGAAGTTACGTGAAGCCATAGAGATAGAGCTGCGCCCAAATAACATCAACAGGGAAGACGGCTTCAAGTTATCAAATACATGGAGACCTGTACTGCAGAAATACATGCATAACACCACCATGGCACAGCGGGACGCACTCAAACTGTCGACAGAGGGCGGTGCATCAGTAACTTCCCTCCCAACCACCACAGCACAGCGCCACGATCCTTGAGTCCAGTTAGTAGGGTAGGCCGTGGATGGTACATGCAAGACTTCCATGTTCCTTCAGATAATTTCTTTGCTCACTGTCGGAGGCAAAAGTTCACATGCCCTGATGAAGGCCAATGTCATTTGGCAGAAAGCTTGGCTTTATTATTAATAAATATATATATATATATATATATATATATATATATATATATATATATATATATAGAGAGAGAGAGAGAGAGAGAGAGAGAGAGAGAGAGAGTGGCTTTAACCCAGTTCATTTATTTCTTTGTGTTAATACAATGAGCCACGAAAACTTACGTTCATTAATTAACTGAAGATACATTTTACTTCTTGAGCAATAAGAAAATACGTCTGAAAATAATGTAATATCATTCAAATTCAATTTCCATAAAATACAAAGTTGTGTCTTAAAATATACAACAAAAATGCTATTATTGCAACATTTAAACATAACTAATTATTATAAAATGAACACATTTTTACAGAAATATCTTATTAAAAAAATAAGAACGTATCGCACCTTCCTCGAAAATATATAAATAAAATAAACGTACGGTAAAATAATAAACATAATGCACTGTCTATAGATACATAATTTCAAGAAAAGAAAAATGGAAATCAACTCAAAACTAATTATGAAATGGGTATTAAATAACTAAAGAGTTGTGTCAAATACTTGCTTTGCAACAAATGTAAGTGACGGGTTCCTCCTCCCTCCTAGAATTAATAATCAGTCCATGCCCCGTTCCTGTTTATCACTTGCTCCAGCGCTTGGGAATGGAATCTATTAGATGTTGGAAAAATAATTCCTTAGATTCACCCAAACTCGATGACAGTGCATTAACAGAGCCGCTCTCGTCTTCTCCTGACCTGGAACCCACATATTTACCATTCATGCCTAAACATGTTCTGTTATATTTAAGTCAGCCGACTTGGAAGGCCAGTCAAGCATGTGAACGTCAGAGTGCTGTTTGAAGAAGGGTTCGGTTACATGAGCATTGTGAACAGAGCAGTTATCTTGCACAAACCTGATAACGGAACTTCTATGGGGTTAATGGCTCGAACACTAGGAAGAACGGCACCCTCTAAAATGTCCATATATTCACAAGCAGTCATATGTGGAGTGACCTCTCAACTCTCCTGGACCAGCACCACTTATCCACCCCAATACGCCACATGTGACGTGACCCTACTGAGTAGTTACCTGGACAAAGGGCTCTTTATAATGCTTTCCAACTGGACGCCAGCACTTCAGCTGTTTACCTGGATCGGAGCAAAATACCTTTTCATCCAACCAAATTGTAATTTTCCATTCCTGTCGTGGAGTAACACTTTCTTGTAGTGCAAAGCCTACGCGAAGTTCTCTGTGGATAGGAAGTAGTCTCCCCTTTTTCTCATCTCGGCGATTGTAAATACCTGCCGCGTGGAGTCGGCGACTCACGGTAGTCCGGCTTACTGACAATTCCAATGCGGCAATCGCATTATCGATGGTTGCAAACGGAGAAGTGTCCATAGTTTGAACGATTCCAGCATCCTGTTCCGGAGTAGTTCTAGGAGCCTTGTTATGTGTCCTATAATCTACCAATCCTCTTCTTGCCATATTTCCACCCATCTCCAAACTGTCTTAAGACTTTTTTTTTTTTGTTCTAGTTGCTTTACGCGCACCGACACAGATAGGTCTTACGGCGACGATGGGATAGGATAAGGGTAGGAGTTGGAAGGAAGCGGCCGTGGCCTTAATTAAGGTACAGCCCCAGCATTTGCCTGGCGTGAAAATGGGGAAACCACGGAAAACCATCTTCAGGGCTGCCGACGGTGGGGTTCGAACCCACTATCTCTCGAATACTGGACACTGGTCGCACTTCAGCGACTGCAGCTATCGAGCTCGGTGTCTTAAGACTGCATGGTATCGCTTGAGCTATTGGTTGGGGGACCATGTGAGCCTCCTACATGGCAATAATATGGCCTCGATTCACCCGTGATAAGATAGGAGCCATCTTACAATGTTACAGTATAATTAAATGTAGGCCGGAATGCACATCCTGAGTATTCAGCACTACCTGTTCGCTCCCTTCCCCTCCTTTTCGGTACGGGGTGGCCTTCAACACTACCCCTTCATTCTCTCCCTTTCCAGTACTGGAGTGGGGTAGTGTTGATTGTTTATGTCAGGATACCATTATTGTGCGTGCGTGTACAATCCTTGGTGTTGGGAGGGGGGTAGGGAGCGGCAGAGGGGGAGGCTCGGCGCTGGGAGATTCTCCTTTGTTGGTAGTTCAGGGGAGAGCCGATAAGAGCGCCGTTAGGTGCTACCAACTGCAGTGGTTAACCTATGGGTCGCGACCCAAACGCGTCTCTAATCAAAAGTGGGTATTGAAGCAAGCATATATTTCAGATATATTCGTGGAACACCACAATGCAAGGCCGCGAGCTCAGAGAAGTTCACAGCATTCGAAGAAAAGTTGGAACTATGAACAAAGAAGATAGAAGATAAAATGATGGGTTCTTTCCCGTCTTTAAACCTGCTTCTGGAAGACGAAATCATTGAGCTGGTAGAGGTTAAAAATGTGATAAAAGGACATCTGCAGAAACTAGTTCAGTTAAATCGCTACATTCCAGAAGATATGGTCAGATAGAGTTGTGTCCATAATACATGTGATATTGACGTTGAAGATTTGTCTGAACACTTTTTCTGGCATTGTTGATATCCAGAAAACTCAGTGAAGTCCCAAGTGATGACAAAATTCATGTCGCGATTTCCAAAAGCAAACTGAGTTGATCATCTTGGAGGAAACTGAAGTAAGACAAAGAAATGTCTCCCATTGAACTCCGTATACTCTCAAAAAAATTATGAATCGTGTGCAATTTTTTCATTTATATGTATGATGGGCAAAAATTTGGCACGATTTCTTCAGCACCGCTGTCTCAATTTCGTCTCATAAAGATTGAAGTAATCCGAATTCCTTCTGAAATGATTCAAAGAGTTTCGGAATTACCCCGCGAGACGCTAATAGAAGTCCTATCGTAGATATTTCAGATATTATTTTTCTTTGAAATACCCAGTTATCGACTCGTATTATGTTCTTTTCAGCATTTGCTTCTTCTACACTTATTTACTTGGTATTATTACATTAGCACCGTTTTGACTTCAAAATAGGGGCATGGGTCGCGCAAGTTTATCTTCCAGTTAACTTTGGATCTGAGGGGTTGTTAAACAGAAAGCCTCTCGAAGTGTGGCATAATCCATTGGCTCACACTGGTGGCGCGCACAATAAATTTGAGGTTATAACATACAGTTTCTTTAGAGTTCATTAGCGAGGTGAAATTGGCTATTGCGTGAAACTGCGATGAATTATGCGAACGTCATAATAATTATGCATCTAATGCTTGTGTATGTTCAGCGGAGGGTTGTGGGTAATGGCACAAGATTTTGGTTTGCTGGGCTGAGTGGCTCAGGCGGTTGCGACGCTGCCCGTCTGACCCCAACTTGGCAGGTTCGATCCTGGCTCAGTCTGGTGGTATTTGAAGATGCTCAAATACGTCAGCCTCGCGTAGGTAGATTTGTCGGCACGTAAAAGAACTCTGCGGGCCTATCCGGCACCTCGGCGTCTCAGAAAATCGTAAAAGTAGTTAGTGGGACTTAAAAACATTATTTGTCTTGTGTGTTTTTTTTCCTTGGGGTGGGATCGTGGCGATGAACACGTAGAAATATAAGAATTCGGCATAGTATTAGTTTGGAAACTTCTCAACTGATATGTAAATAACTATCGTTTATGTTTAAAATACTCTTCAGATGCTCTTCCTTCAAGGAATTTTTCACTACTGGAAATCGCCAACAACATTTCCCTTGTGTTCTGACGTGACGGAATTCCCGCTCTCAGTCCATGTGCTAGCCACGCGCCAAATACACACGTGCGGGTTCTTCCGCATAGAGAGGCGGGAAGAAAAAAAAACTGCCCGCATGTTCTGGCCTCACCTGTACGTGCTTGGACCTTGC
Organism: Anabrus simplex; assembly: GCF_040414725.1. Classification (NCBI taxonomy): domain Eukaryota; kingdom Metazoa; phylum Arthropoda; class Insecta; order Orthoptera; family Tettigoniidae; genus Anabrus; species Anabrus simplex. Next base: position 91,322,929 of record NC_090272.1, on the reverse strand, counting down.
ACACCTGAGCACGCATCGGCTTCTTCTCCAAACGAACTATGACATTCTAGAAAATAGAACATGGCCTGGTTTATTCAATCTCAGAACACTCTGTTTAACATAGCGTTACACCTCCTGCGGGTGGGGGACGCACATGTAGAATACACCCGCGGTATCCCCTGCTTGTCGTAAGAGGCGACTAAAAGGGACCCAAGGGGCTCTCAACTTGGGAGTGTGGGTTGGTGACCACGGGGCCCTTAGCTGAGTCTTGGCATTGCTTCCACTTACTTGTGCCAGGCTCCTCACTTTTTTCTATACTGTCCGACCTCCCTTGGTCAACTCTTGTTCTTTTCCGACCCCGACGGTATTAGAGCATTCGAGGCCTAGGGAATCTTTCATGTTCACGCCCTTCGTGGCCCTTGCCTTTCTTCGTCCGTTACTTCATTTTTCGAAGTGACGGATCCCTTCTTTCTTCTTTTTTCCTCTCTCTACCCCTTGTGGGTGAGGAACGTAGACGAAAAATACACCCACGGTATCCCCTGCCTGTCGTGAGAGGCGACTAAAAGGGGCGACCAAGGGATGATTGTCTCAGAACCATGAAACACCCTGGGTCGCCTTTACTTGCGAGTTGTACCACTATATTAGGTACACAATAGGGTTGTGATTAGTAGCAGCAGTGTGTGTGTATGTGGACTGTGGGTTTCCAGTACCCGTGAGTCGTACCCATGTGAGCAACACCACGGGTCTGGGCGTTGCCTGTGAGTTGTACCACTATATGAGCGACACCGTGGGTCTGCGTTGCCTGTGATTAGTACCCACTATGTGAGGAACATCACGGGAATACCGGCGCCCGTGATTAGTACACCTAGGTGAGGAACCTCATCGGTTTGCGTTGGCTATGAGTGGCGCCATTGTGTGAGAAACACCATAGGTCTGCGTTACCTGTACGACGTACAATACTTGTGAGTAGTACCATAATATTTGGAACACCGTGAGTTTACGCTACCTTTGATTAGTGCCGCAACTTGAGAAATACCATGGTTCTCCTTTACTAGCGATAAGTGCCATTATACCGGATCGTTGACATAGATATTGCCCCATTTAGACATGCACAATCAATTCACGATTGGGCTTTGGAAGCAGTCCCGTGGTCAGTAATATTGTTTTTGGGAATGTGAGGCATTGCGCGTCTTATCCACTGATTGTTTTAAATTCATATTCATCAATTAATTCCTCATCATTACGTTTTGAATTCTGGTCGGTGGATGAATTTTGTACTTTAAAATTGTACTCACATTTCGTCTCATTTCGTACCATAGGGGCCGATGACCTAGATGTTAGGCCCCTCTAAACAACAATCATCATCATCATCATCATCATCAATAACAACAACAACAACAACAACAACAACATAGCGTTACAAAGTTAGCATGTTAAGATTTTTGCATTTATCCAAATATTTCCTTGGAACTGTTAGTTAACACGGTGTTAACTCTCACAAGAGTCACGTTCAGTGAGAATCTAGAAGGCTGTGGCAGAATCATGCAGTTTGTGAGCGCGCTTCGATGCGCCTTTGTCTTAATACAGCTGTAAACCAAGGCGCGGGAAGTCAACATTAAACTATTTTTTTGTTTTGATCGTGAATTTTCTGTTGCTCTATAGACCAATGAAAAAAAGCCGACAAGAGAATGCGTGGTTCAAATGTGTCTTCTTTTGGAAATCATTTCCAAGTATATACCCAGTGTTCACCCCAGGAGCTTTGTGATAGGCGCAACCACCCTCCTGTTATTTACAGACCGCCCGGCTAACATAAAGTTTCATAACTTTCTTACATATTCGAGTCATTGGGTGTTCCAAGTTACAATGTAAATACTGTAAAGCTGTTTATTTAAATTACAAATCTTCGTTATTTTCAGCGTAATTGCGTCACTTACATCCGAGTTCAAATATTAATCTTTATCACGTCGTATCGTGCGCAAACAGTGTCTGGATTAGCATGCAACCGCATGCGACCATTACATTCCGCATGGCACTCCACAGCAACCGAGTGGTAAGTTCCGATGTTACGTGATGATCAACGAGTAGCAGAACGCGAGAAGTTCAAAATAATATTATATCTTGTTCGTGATAATAACATTAACAAAATAGTTCAATTTTGCAGTTAATGTTTACTTGTGTGATATTGTTAATGCACTGGGTCGATGAAACAGAAGAATAGTCAAATTCAGAGTTAAAACTGTATAATTCGGGGTTAAGGTTTAACCCACGTTGATGAAATCGGCCCTCAGAGGAATAAACTGAAATTTGATCATATTAATTTTTTTGCGTAGTATTTCCCGCCTGGCTGCTCATTCCTGCCACCTGGGTGGCGAAAATTTATGGGGAGAACACTGTGTATCTATTATAGGAAGTAAGCAAACTAATGGATCCGTGCTCATAGCTAAAAGTGACGCTTGGCAGAAAATTTGTAGTGAATTGTACGTGCATACTGATGTTAGCCAACGTACGATCAAGCAACTGAAACAACTAGCCTATATGAAAATCAGCTCTTCTGTTTCTAACTCTTTCTGGAAAAGGCCTAACATATTGCAAATGTTCAAGATACAGAAGTTCTGCATCTAATGCACCTGCCATATTTTGAGCTAACAGAGAATTTAACTGCTTGAACCTGGCAGTTAAGTTAACTGAGAGATTAACATATTGTTAGTCTTGACCGAAGTTGATTAAATGCTAATTTGGTTAAGTTCACTGGGCTATGTAGTTAAAACCACACTGCAAATATTTACAGAGTTCCTGAACAATCAATCATGGAAGGAAAACATGAATACTGTAATTGTTATCTCTTGCCTCTTGGGCCGGAACTGAATAACTGTGTGATCAGGTTCCACATATTCATACACTACAAACTCGTTTTCATTATCGTCATAAAAGCCATAATCATTCGCGACAGTGACATATTATCTTCCATCATACTGCCACTGTAATTGGGATTAGAAATCCTGTAGTGCGCAATAAATAAATAAATAAATAAATAAATAAATAAATAAATAAATAAATAAGTAAATAAATAAATAAATCAATCATGTTTTCGATATTACGCCTGGATAGACATGTATGAAGAAAGCTCTCAACGTTCACCACAAGGTATTTTTTGACAGCGGATCCCGGGTTACAATCCCGACCAGGCCGGATATTTTAACGTTCATTAGTTAATTCCCCTTGCTCGAGGACGGGAAGTTTTTGCCATCTTCAATATTAGATTTCATCATAGATAGCCCCCTCCCCCCTGACGCGCAGGTCGCCAAACTCTAAAGACCTGCACCAGGTCTTTTCGGAGGCCATACGGCATTATTATTATTATTATTATTATTATTATTATTATTATTATTATTATTATTTCTTCGTTATGCCCGTTTACAGAGCTCGATAGCTGCAGTCGCTTAAGTGCGGCCAGTATCCAGTATTCGGGAGATAGTAGGTTCGAACCCCACTGTCGGCAGCTCTGAAAATGGTTTTCCGTGGTTTCCCATTTTCACACCAGGCAAAATCGCTTCATGAACTCGCTATGTTGTTTCTTGCGTTCTTCCGTCCAGTGTTTCGCTGTGGTTCTTTTAGCCTTTTCCACGAACGTGTACTTTGCAACCAGAGTCCCAAAAACCTTGCGATCCCTGATGGTATCTTCTGTGATGTTCATTTCTTTTAAGTCCTGCTTTATTTCCTATGACCAGCCGATTTTTACGTTCTTTGAATTAATTATACCAAGCAGAGTTTTTTTCTTTTCATATCTAGTGTCGTCCATTCTACAGATGTGGCCATAGAATTTCAATCGTCTCCTGCGTACGGTATCGGTAAACTTGTCGATTGCTTTGTACAAATCTACAGTTTACCGAGCTCGATAGCTGCAGTCGCTTAAGTGCGGCCAGTATCCAGTATTCGGGAGATAGTAGGTTCGAACCCCACTGTCGGCAGCTCTGAAAATGGTTTTCCGTGGTTTCCCATTTTCACACCAGGCAAATGCTGGGGCTGTACCTTAATTAAGGCCACAGCCGCTTCCTTCCCACTCCCAGCCCTTCCCTGTCCCATCGTCGCCATAAGACCTATCTGTGTCGGTGCGACGTAAAGCAACTAGCAAAAAAAAAAAAAAAAGTCTACAGTTTTTCTTTTGATCCATATGTCATTTACATGAACGGGGCCATATATTTTCCTAAGAATTTTTCGTTCTTGTTTTTCAATTTCATCAATTTTAGAGTGGCCTCCTAGAGATTGGTTTCTGAGACATAACAAAGCTTCCGGAAGAGCAACAGTTTTGTAATGCCGAAGTTTTGCATTTCGTGAAATCACTCTTTTATTGTAGTGATTCCATGTTATTCGGTATGCTTTCAGGAGTTTGGTGGCTCTTTCTAAATGAGCTTTCCTGTCCAATCCGGATGGTACAGTGATTTCTCCTAGATATTTGAAGGAAGGGACCTGTGTGATTATTCCATAATTTGTCTGTAGTGGGGATCTTTGGATATTCTGGTGTACACTAGCCATGATATGAGTCTTCTCATACGATATTGGGAGGCCTGTCTTTAATGCTCTCATGTAACTTTTCTATGGCATACCTGGTTTCTTCACTAGTCTTGGTAAAGATAGCTAGATCATCAGCAAAAGCTAGGCACTTCACGTTAATTCTTTGTCCCCGAGTACCAATGTTTATACCATCGATTTCTTTTCCCCATTCCCTAATGACTTGGTCTAACACTAGGTTAAAAAGAATCGGGGAGAGGCCATCTCCTTGTCGAACTCCTGTATGCAGTTCAAAAGGCTCTGATAGTTCGCCTAAAAACTTCACTGGAGATGTGTCAGTGAGAGTCTGGCGGATTAATTCTGTGGTCTTCTTGTCCACACTTAGCTCCCCTAGGATATCCACAACAGTTTCTGTCGAAAGTCATACGCCTTCTTAAAGTCCACAAATGTGACAAATGTGGTGGTACTGCGGCGTGTCTTTAATATCGTCTTCAGACTCCAAATTTGCTCAGAACACGATCTGCCTTTTCTAAAGCCTGTTTGGTATTCACCAATCAAATGATCTGTTTATTATTATTATTATTATTATTATTATTATTATTATTATTATTATTATTATTATTATTATTATTATTATTATTATTATTATTATTTCGCAGGGCACTGTCAGATGATTGTACCTCGTGTTGAACAACGGAACTGCAGCGTCAGACTAATCTCGGGACTGGGAGAGAGTGTGACATTTGAAATCAGAGTTAACATGGACGTGGGGTAGAAAAGGTTAAGAAGACGAGAAAAGGCTGAAAGCCCCAGGGATGTGGATATGGAGGAGAATGGAAGGAGTAAAAATGGGAAGACAGGATAAAGAATAAAGAGGTAATGTGAAAAGCTGGGGAAAAACAGTCTATGATTCAAATTATCAGAAAAATAAAAATGAATTGGATTGGACACTTTTGGGAAAGGAATGTTTGCTGAGCTTGCATCGGCAGCCCTGACGATGGTTTTCTGTGGTTCCCCATTTTCACACCAGGTAAATGCTGGCCACGGCCGCTTCCTTCCCATTCCTAGGCCTTTCCTATCCCATCGTTGCCATAAGACCTGTAACACCCACTTCTCAAAATTTTGATTATTTCTTTCATTTGTTTTTGAAGTATACTGGACTTAAGTAAACTTCAAACTGGCTAGCTGGCTGCGTGTAGACGATAGTGTTTTGCACCCTGGAAAAAAACGCAGAAAATGCAATAATCTTATTTTCAAAACCTCATTTTCGTAAAAAAAATAAAAAAAATTTTAAAAATTGGACATAGTGCCATTTACCTCCGGTGCACAGATATATTTCGTGTTTCTCCATCTCCTGGTCGTAGGGTACATGGATGTAGCTGTGGATGGTCCATATGAGGCAGTATGTGCTCATGGCAGGTGTTTACCGTTCTTCAGCATAGAAGATACATCGGCGTTTCCTTACCAGTACATACCTCAACCAAATACCAAACCAAACCCCGTGGCACAACAGCCCGAAGGGGCATGGCCTACCAAGCGACCGCTGTTCAGCCCGAAGGCCTGCAGGTTACGACGTGTCGTATGGTCGGTACGGCGAATCCTCTCGACCGTTATTCTTCGCTTTCTACCGGGGCAACCAAATACCAGTCGATGTATTTAGTTTAAACACTATTGTTACCCGGACGACTACCACTACTACTACTACTATTACTGAATGTTTTCATTCCTTCCCTGAAGGGGGAGGCGGGCCTCCTAGACGGTGAAGCAGTCTCTCAGGCCGGGAGATTTGTATCGGAGGAGGAAATTTTCCGGGAAGGTGAGAGGGTTGGCGGCCGTGGGCTATTGTTACCCGGCCTTGAGCCTTCCCTGTCTGATTGCGACCAGCCGCCACTGGTGGGACGTATTGTCGTTATCCCTTACCTACCGTAAGAGACGACTGAAAAGGGGAAGCCCCACGGATTCTGAACTTCGCGGTTGGGTTGATGGTAATGACTTCGACGCCCACACGTCTCTGACCTTGCTTTCACTTGTACCAGGCTCCTTAGCTTTATCTTTTCTACCTGACCACCCCAATTCAACACTTGTTCTCTTCTGACCACACCAATATTAGGTTTGCGAGGCCTAGACAGTCCACTACGCCCTTCGTGGGCCTTCCCTTTCTTTGCCAGTAGACTAATTCGTGTAAGCTCTTCATTTCTCCCTTCTGATTACAGTTCAGAGGAGATGATTTTCTAATTTTACTTGCGCTTAGAACTATCACCAAATATATTTCTCCTGAGAAAAAAAAGATTGACAACCTTTTTACTCTCAAGTAAAACATCAACCATGGCCCATCACAGATTTTTCTGACTGTTTTGAAAATTGTTGTTAAAGACAAAACATAGTTTACGCTGTATTTAAAAAAATTGAACAATTTTACCATCTTACATACATACATACATACATACATACATACATACATACATACATACATACATCCGTATTTTAGGTTGTAATGCCTTTGAGCATTCACTCTGCAATCCTCTGGCCGGGCAGAGTGGCTCAGACGGTTGAGGCACTGGCCTTCTGACCCCAACTTGGCAGGTTCGATCATGGTTCAGTCCGATGGTATTTGAAGGTGCTCAAATACGTCAGCCTCGTGTCGCTAGATTTACTGGCACGTAAACTAACTTTTGCGGGACTAAATTCCGGCACCTCAGCGTCTCCGAAGACCGTAAACGTAGTTAGTGGGACGTAAAGCCAATAACAGTATTTATTGCAAGCCTTTGTGAATTGACTAGGCACCTCCGTAATTCTCTAGTTGCAACTACTGTAGCACAGTAGCTTCGTTTCGTTCCACACCTCGTATAATTGAATTTTTAAAAACTGACTCTAACCATCGTCGTCTTGATCTTCCTCCACTTTTCTTAACCCTCCATGGCCGAGTCTGATATTCTCGTACGTATGAATTTATTACGTTCAGCTTCTTCATCAATCGAGTTCATTCCTAACATAACCGAGCTCGACAGCTGCAGTCGCTTAAGTGCGGCCAGTATCCGCTATTCGGGAGATAATGAGTTCAAACCCCACTGTCGGCAGCCCTGAAGATCGTTTTCCGTGGTTTCCTATTTTCACGCCAGGCAAATGCTGGGGCTGTACCTTAATTAACGCTACGGCTGATTCCTTTTCACTCCTACCTCTTTCCTACCCCATCCATACCTATCTGTGTTGGTGCGATGTAAAGCAACTTGTAAAAAAAATCCTAACTTAGCCTTGATTTCCTAATTTCGACTACCCTCTTGTCATTGTATCCACTTGTTGATGCAAGCAATCATTCTCGATTTCATATCTATTACTTCCAACTTATGAATAAGATGCCCTGAGCCTCCCATCTTTCACTCCCGTATAACAAAGTCGGTCTGAAAATAGATCTAAAAATTGCAATTTTGTCCGTAAACTGGCTTCTTTCTTACAGAATACCGCTGATCGATCTGAGAGTTCACTACAACGGCGTTGCTGGATTCATTTTCGCTTAGTATACAGTACTAGCACCCTGGGAGTATACAGATGTTAAATACTTTAAATACTTTCGTGCCAGTGCATGTCAATAGCTAGATTTCACGATAGAAGTTCGAAGTTTTAAAAGCATACCGCAATAACTGAAGATCTTCCCGGAATAAGGATGTAACCAACAAATATTTGAAAATTGAGATTTCGGTGGAAATAGTGTGTATCATCACGCTTCTGCTGTGGTGTCATCTTATGTCTTACTTTTGAACTTTAAGCTGGTTTACAGCCAGCAGAACTTTGTCCACCGTGGTGTAAGGATGGAACTTCAGTCAGTACTTGTGTTTGTTCACCACCAGGTGTAATAGATAATTTAAATTAAGACCATAGACGAAATCACATCTATATTTTGAAATATGTTCTTGACATTTTTGTTATGTATATTATTACACTATTTGCTATCAACTGTGTTCCAACTGTAAGCTTTTATAGGCAAACAGTGAAAATATTACAAAAAGTCAAGGTTAACGCAATCATGTATTTTAAAATGCTAATCAGGTACATTAAATATGTTTCGTTGTTACGATAAGTAAGCTCTCTACTTTTCTGAGTCACTGGACTGAGGCCTAAATCACCTGGGTTTTATGCAGAAGAGGCCAGAGTCTGTGACTGAGGGCCTTTTTCCTTGAATAGTGCTAATCGACTCCTCGTTTATTGACTGCCATGAAGCCGGACTTAAGCCTTTTCACCAAGAATACATGCATGTAGGAGTGTACAACACGCTGATGTCAAAATGTTATTTTCTTAAGAAGTGGCCTGAGGTCCTTTTTGCATGCAGCGTGGTGTATACCGGTACCATGGAATAAACCAAAACCAAAGCCCCCATGGCACTACAGCCCTTGAAGGGCTATAGGGGTAAAGTGCCTTACTCTTACCCGGAGGCCCGGATTCGATTCCCGACCAGGTCAGAGAATTTTACCTGGATCTGAGGGCTGGTTCGAGGTCCACACAGCCTACGTGATTACAATTAAGTAGCTATCTGACGGTGAGATGGAGGCCCCGATCTAGAAAGCCAAGAATAACGGCCGAGCGGATTCGTCATGCTGACCACATGGCAACTCGTAATCTGCAGGCCTTCGGGCTTAGCAGCGATTGATTGGTAGGCCATGGCCCTTCGGGGCTGTTGCGCCATGGGGAAAATGGTAGGGAAGGAAGACACAGGTCGACGTAGGAAAAAAAAGTATTTTGAAAACATCAAAGCAGAGTGGTGTGTGGAAATTACATGAAGGTCAAACTATCCGCATAGGACAGAGCAGAAGCGCAGGATTGTTTTTGTGTGACCACTCTGGTCTGGGAGTGGCTATAACATACGGCATGATCCTCTTCGAGGTCACGTTTATCTGTGGACTCTCCACTCTAATGTGCTAGAACTGGTTTCCTGCTGAAGGCATTGTTCCCTCCTCTGCTTTGTGTCGCGTGCCAGACCAGGCGACCTTATCAAGACACGCGTTATGTTTACAGTGGCGGCTCAGTTTGAACTGCTATCCTGCCTATACTCTTCAATTAAACGTCTTAAGACATTGGAATATTTCAAGGAACGGGGTATTGTCTGACAAATACAATGTTGGTCAAAACACTAAGTACACCACTCATAAAGCGACTTCTTCCTCCTATGCGTAAAATATAATATAATATAATATATGCGTAATAATACACTGATTTTGAATAATTAGTGGAAACTGCAGAGAATGAGCATGTTTTCAGTTTTAAAAAAATGCATTTTGGTTGAAACAGAAGATAGGAAGTTGTAGTTTTAGGTAAGGCCTAAAGCAAATACATATTTAAATAAATAAATTTAAAAATTCCACAGTTCTAGACCTTCAGGCAAGCAACTCAATGTTGAAAACATCCTAGGTATATGAGCTACGAATTTCAGGTGAATAAAATATACCAAAGTATAAGAATTTATTCTTGATTTATTCCTAAAAATTGCAATAATTTTTTAATGATCGTTATCCGGTCGATTAGATTAGCAGTTTGCATTTTTCTACCACTACGAGCGCTAATGTGAGTCAGTGCATTGTTTCACTTAAGCACCACCACGAGCGTTAATGTGAGTCAATGCAGAGTTTCGCTAGCCTTTATAACTACATTCGGTGTGGACATTCTTCAAAAATTAAGAAAAAATGCATGAGGGTATTGAACCAAGGAACACATTACAGAAATAATTATGTAAATAAGGTAATTTGGCTAGGATTTGAATAAGAAAGAAAACTAGTAAAGAAACAAGAGATTTTAGGCATTTTTCCCGGAACTGCATTTAGGCTGGAAGTGATTTTCCAATTTTTTTGGTTTTTTATAGTTTGATAGTTATCCAAGACTCACATTTTGAAACCCTTCAACTTTCGGCACAATTGAGGAAATTGCTTAATTTTACGTTGTATGGGGATCCCTACTTTGCCTGCTAAGAAATGTTTTCAACATTAAAACAAAAAATATATTTTGAGCAGGGAAACCCCATCTTAAGGGGAAATGGTGACACTAAGACACTTGATATCTGGCGTATCAACAAACCTCATAAAAACTTATCAAACTTGTAGCTTAAAACAATTGGGGGAACATGTGACGGCGAGCGAGAATAATGTTTCTTTGAAATATTCAGGACGCCCCGCTCCACACTTTTGTCTTTTAAAAGTGTAAATTTATTTTGCTGTATTTCAGTGTACTACGTAGGTCTACAGGAGGGAGGAGTCACTTTATGAAAGTTGTCCTTATTGTTTTGAAAAACACTGTACATTAATCAAAGATGTTAATCATTGAACTGTTCAGAAATAAACGTCGATAGCCGTCGTGAGAGACTGAGATGGCAGAGTGGTATTTGAAGGTCCTCATATTTACCATCATGAATTGGAACTGTTGCAGGACAAAATTTCTGGCTTCTCGACGTGTCCGAAACCCTTAAAAGTGAAGAGTGGAACGTAAAACGAACACATTATTATTATTATTATTATTATTATTATTATTATTATTATTATTATTATTATTATTATTATTATTATTATTATTACAGTTGATTCTCTGGATCGGTAATAGTGCGGTTTCCTTCGGATCCCAAAATCGCGATCTCAAACCCGGCGGAGGCAATCGGGTCTGTGAAGGGAGGTAAAAATATGTCTGTCGTATTACGTCGACGTGTAAACGATCTCTGGTGACACATTTGGTGTTCACTCGACGGAATTAATTACATCTCGGCCATACATCGCTCAACAAACATCCATGATTTCTTGGTGCAGTCTCAAAATATCCGAACATGAAATTGACAGGAAACAGTATCACAATATCCGCAAGAATAGTAGCCGAAGTAAATAAGCTAATCAGTCTCAAAATACCCGAGAAGTGTAGGTAGCTGCTAGGTGACAGGCGTTTTAAAAACTAGCAGTTATTTCGCTACGGTGAGGGCGAATTTTTAATATTAATTTTATTTGGAAGATTTTTTTTCGATTACGTCGACCAGTGGCTGAATTTGAGGTGTGGAATTGTCATGGGAAACGACACCGAACAAGCAGTGCCGTTGAAGAATGGAATCCTATGTTCAAAAGTCTGATAAAAAAGACATCCCGCTTCAAGGAGTTCGTATTGATTTTGGGAAAAAAATGAAAAATCTGATTCTCATATAGCCAGGATGCATGTGATTCTCGCGAGGTTCGAAGAGAAGAAAGAAGTATCGCATTTTAGACGAAAGAACCAAAAGGTTTACAGTAAAATAGACGAAACTGAAGACATCCAATTTCAATCAATCAGTATTCAATCATTACCAATCTGCATTTAGGACAGTCGCCCAGGTGGCAGATTCCCTATCTGTTGTTTTCCTAGCCTTTTCTTAAATGATTGCAAAGAAATTGGATATTTATTGAACATCTCCCTTGGTAAGTTATTCCAATCCCTAACTCCCCTTCCCATAAACGAATATTTGCCCCAATTTGTCCTCTTGGACTTCCAACTTTATCTTCATATTGTGATCTTTCCTAAATACACCACTCAGACTTATTCGTCTACTAATGTCATTCCACGCCATCTCTCCGTTGACAGCTCGGAACATACCACTTAGTCGAGCAGCTCGTCTTCTCTACCCCAGCTCTTCTCAGCCCAAACTTTGCAACATTTTTGTTACGCTACTCTTTTGTCGGTAATCACCCAGGACAAATCGAGCTGCTTTTCTTTAGATTTTTCCCAGTTCTTGATTCGAGTAATCCTGGTGAGGGTCCCATACACTGGAACTATACTCTAGTAGGGGTCTTACTAGAGACTTATATGCCTCTCCTTTACATCATTACTACAACCCCAAACACCCCCATAACCATGTGCAGATATCTGTACCCTTTATTTACAGTCCCATTTATATGATTACCCCAATGAAGACCTTTCCTTATATTAACACATAAGTACTTACAATGATCCCCAGAAGGAACTTTCACCCCACCAACACAGTAATTAAAACTTAAGAGGACTTTTCCTATTGTTGAAACTCATAACCTGACTTTTAACCCCGTTTATCATCATACCATTGCCTGCTGTCCATCTCACAACATTATCGGGGTCATTTTGCATTTGCTCACAATCTTGTAACTTATTTATTACTCTATACAGAATAACTTCATCTGCAAAAAGCCTTATATCTGATTCCACTTCTTTACTCATATCATTTATATAATAGAAAACGTAAAGGTCCAATAATGCTGCCTTGAGGAATTCATCTCTTAATTATTACAGAGTCAGATGAAGCTTCGCCTGCTCTAATTCTCTGAGATATGTTTTTTTATAAATATAGCAACCCATTCAGTCACTCTTTTCTCTAGTCCAGTTGCACTCATTTTTGCCTGTAGTCTCCCATGATCCACCCTATCAAATGCTTTAGATAGGTCAATCGCGATACAGTCCATTTGACTTCCTGAATCCAAGATACCTGCTATATCTTACTGGAATCCTACAAGTTGAGTTTCAGTGGAATAACCTTTCCTAAATCCGAACTGCCTTCTACCGAACCAGTTATTAATTTCGCAGATGTGTCTAATGTAATAAGAAAGTATGGCTTTTGAGAAAAATCTTAAGTCATCAGAATGGACTGAAACCTGTGGCAACATTCTGAAATAAATATATATACCCAGTACATGTTTTCATTGCCAAATTTGTAAATCAAGATTGTAGGCTACATACCTTATATGACAAACCAATAGCTGCATTTAAAAAAATGGGGTGCTAGGCGTAACTTTGCGCGGGTTCATGGCGTTTCAACACCATGTCGCATGCACGGCTATACAGCAGGCCCATGAGGTGCCATTTTTAGAAGGGGGCATGTGGTATGGCTGATGCTAACAATGAGCCCTTTCGCACATTTTCTATTTTGTGTTTATTATGATATTGTATACATGCAGGGTGTTTTAAAACAGTACCATAATTGGAAATTCTGATTACCACCATTGGAAATTCTGGTATTTTGAGACTTGTCGCCAAGGTAGCAAACTGGCTCGTTAAACCGTTATCTGGAATTCGGATATTTTGAGACGACACGGATTTCTTTCACTCCTTTTTACTGATATTTTCCACACAAAAAAGGTGATATCTGCAATGATTAAATTGATATAACAAAGAGAAAGTCAGCAACACCACAGCTGGGTGGGAAATGACAGGTAAACATTTTCTTATATGCAGCTTAAGTAGTTCTCGGTAAAATAATGTACATTTTCAGACAGACCAGTTTGAAATGAGTTACTCTGATACAAACCAGTTCCTTATTCTTGATCTTCATTGTTGTCCTCATCTCTTGCCTTCTTCTTATATTTCTGCTTTTCTTCCTGGCAGTTTAACCGCATAATAAAGAGCTTTTGATACCCGTAATTTGTCGATATCGTTAAACGAATATTCAGTATGTTCCTTCCACGTTGTTCCTTAGCTGTTGTAGCACTTGCACCCGGCCCATATTTCCTTCTCGAAATTCTGCTTGTGCCTAGAACTAAAGTATACATATTCCTAAATGTCTCTAGTCTGATATATGGACAGCTAAACCTCCTTCAGTGATTGTTTGTTAGAAACCTTTTCTGTTGCTTCAGCCACAACCGGTTCGATGTTACTTGGTCACTCGCCACGGTTCTTTGAAACACTTGCGGTTTCTGTATTTTCATTTGATAATCTTTGAATTAAAGGGCACTGCAGACTCAATCATCCAAACATGTTTGGCTGTGCGTCCCTTTAGAGTGATGTCGCAATGTTTTCAGGTAGCCAGTTCTCATTCGTCATTGGTTGTTTTAATACCTTTTATTCTCTGGAATTATTGGTGGGAGGATTTTGAACTTTATCTCGTGGTTTCCCAGCGGGCTGAACTTACTGTACCTTCATCGCAAATGGATCACAACAGTTGGCCAAATAATTGTAAACATTTGCGCACATTCTCACTTCTTTTCTTTAATTAAATGTCTTCATCACGTTGTCATTGTTGAGTTTACCTGAAATGAATCAAAAGAACATTGTGTAATTTATTAATCAACAAAGGCAACGGCGACTATTGCCTACTGTATGTAATGGCCTCCTAAAACTTTTGTAGAGTTGACAGAGAAACTTGCAGCTTAAATGTATGTCAACGAGCGAGTTGCCTGAGCGGTTAGGAGCGCGCAGGTGTGAGCTTGCTTTCGGGGGATAGTGGGTTCGAACCCCACTGTTGGCAGCCTTGAAGATTGTTTTCCGTAGTTTTCTGTTTTCACACCGGGCTGTACCTTAAGGCCACGGCCGCTTCCTTCCCACTCCTAGCCCTTTCCCATTCATCGTCGCCCTAAGGCCACCTGTGTCGAAGCGACGTAAAGTAAATTATTATTTAACAAAATAATATCAGTCACTTAAACAATATTATAGAGTATTAGTGCACAGTACAGTATACAACACTACATAAGTAACTGGGAAGATACTCAAGAGTCATTTTCGGGAGAAAAATTAAAGTATGTTTCGCTGCCGCTTATGGGAACGAAAGTGCCTTGTCACTTCACGGCCAGCTGTATTCATGGCTTCAGTAAACTCAGCGGTGTCTTCGGATGTCTCAGCAAAACATTCAAGGCGGTTAAAATATCGAACAATAACTCTTGTTCTTCAACAGTGTTATTTCCTTACATTTAATGTGCGCATTATTGAAATGAGTTTGTAGGGTGAAAACACGAGCTGATTGTTGACTCTGTGACATACATGATTGTCGATCTAATTGCACCAAGAAATTTCATTGTTAACCCACTTACTCGTAGCTTAACAACCAAATAAACATTTTAGGTCACTTTTTCTGAACAATATTATATCAGTATTTTATTTGCATTTTTATAGGTAATTTGTGATCTGGGTTTAATTCAGTAGGAAATCTAGGATTTTTAAAAATTTTGTAAGTGGCAGCCTTGCGCACGACTACTGTACACACAGGCTGGTTACTTGTGTGTCGGCGAGCTCTCACAGCAGCGGCGATTAGGCGGGGCAAGGGGGGCAGTGCCCCCCCCCCCCGTATTTTGGAGAAAATATTACATTTTTATTCCATTTTAGCTGGCTGAAACTAGAAATTATTTAAAAAAGCCATTTGTACAAGCCCTGTTGTCTTATTAGCCAAGTCTTTCCTTTATTTTCTTCAATCATTAACAGAATTATTAGCGAAAATACGCACAAAATATCCTAAGTTTTGATCTACACACATGGACATAAGTGTTCACACAGAGACCCATTGACCCATTAGTTAACATAAAATAGGCACGGTAGCAAAATGCGTACGTTGTTCGGTTCATCATGAATTGAAACGATACATAATGCATACATACGATAAAATCCTCATCATACATGAAGAGATGAGGAAAGTAAGATCGGGCAGTGATGGTATGCCTGGACAGAAGTCTACACACAGAGATGAAAGCTATCAACAAAACAGAGTTTGGGGATCATTGTAAATACCTAGGTATTAATATAAGGAAAGATCTTCATTGGGGTAATCACATAAATATGATTGTAAATAAAGGGCACAGATCTCTGCACATAGTTATGAGGGTATTTAGGGGTTGTAGTAAGGATGTAAAGGAGAGAGCATATTTGTCTCGGGTGAGACCCCCAACTAGAGTATGGTTCCAGTGCATGGGACCCTCACCAGGATTACTTGATTCAGGAACTGGAAAAAATCCGAAGAAAAGCAGCTCGATTTGTTCTGGGCGATTTTCGACAAAAGAGTAGCGTTACAAAAATGTTGCAAAGTTTAGGCTGGGAAGACTTGGGAGAAAGGAGACGAGCTGCTCGACTAAGTGGTATGTTCCGAGCTGTCAATGGAAAGATGGCGTGGGAGGACATCAGTAGGCGAATAAGTTTGAGTGGTGTCTTAAAAGTAGGAAAGATCACAATACGAAGATAAAGTTGGAATTCAAGAGGACAAATTAGGGCAAATATTCGTTTATAAGAAGGGGAGTTCGGGATTGGAATAACTTACCAAGGGAGATGTTCAATAAATTTCCAATTTCTTTGAAATCATTTAAGAAAAGGCTAGGAAAACAATAGATAGGGAATCTGCCACCTGGGCGACTGCTCTAAATGCAGATCAGTAGTGATGGAGTGAGTGATTGACAGTGAGTGAGTAGTACGCATCAGTTAAGACTTGAACATTGAGGAGTGAATACAGTTACGAGCCTTGTTTACATTAGAAGTGGATACTGATGATTTACGGTGGAGTGGGGAAAATTAGGAAGGAACTACCATTGAAGAGAGAACAATAATAGTAACTCTGCATGAAGAAGGCAAATCATGCGCTGAAATTGCAAAAATAATTAAACGAACCAGATACACAGCGTGCAGTAACATTAAGAATAAAAAGTTCAAAACTACTGAAAAATAAAGGGATAAGTGGATGTAAGCTCACTCTGAGAGAAGGAAGGACGGTAATTGCACAATGCAAAAGACTCCAAAATTATAATCTTCCGAAACTGCAGCAGAACTTCAGAAGTACCATGGTAAACAGGTACCTCCTAAGACCATTTGTAGATCTCTTCATAGAGCTGGATTTCAAGCCTGAAATCCCAGAAAGAAGCCATTTATCACCCCAGTAAACAAAAATAAAAGATTGGCATTTGCTCAAGAGCACGTAATGAAGGATGACGACTTCTGGAAAAAGTTTGAAACAGCCGATCTCCAGGCTACAGTCAAACACTGTGGTGGTGTTGTGCTGTGGGGGGTGCATGACGGCTTCAGTTGTTGGAAACCTAGGGTTTATAGAAGGAACAATGGGTAAGTATGTTTATTTGGATATTTTTATGAACAATTTACGACACAGTGCCCAAAAACTGGGTCTACAGGCTGATGACTACTTTCAGCAGGACAAAGAAACGAAGCATACTGTTAATAATGTTCTTTATTGGATTGTTTATAATATACCTCATATTCTGAAAACCCCTCCCCAGTCCCCCGACTTTAATCCCATTGAACAGTTATGGGATGAATTCGAACGACGAGTCCGAAAACACCGCATACCCAGCAAAAACCAGTTGAAAGAATTTCTTCTGCAAGAAGGAAATACTGTTGGTGAAGAAATCGCAAGAAAATTAGTAGCTTCAATGCTCAACAGATTAAGAAGTGTTATTCCCAACAAGGGAATGCACACGTTACTAAACGGTGACAAACGTATAAGTTGCTGTGGGAACATTTATGTCCACTCATAAAAAGACTAGAAGAGAATATTTTATTTTTTAGTAAAGCAGTTCTTTTAATTTTGTGTATTCTGTAACCAAATGTACAATATTTTTAAAAAGCAATTACTATTGCCAATGTATGCATATGTCAAATGTTTCCACTGTTGTGTGAACACTTATGTCCGTCAGTGTATATATCCCTCCTTCCCGCCGTCCGCTATATCCCACAAACCCGGGTACTGTTTATAGTCTGTATATTTTTTTGCCCCCGCACTTTTAATTCCCAATCGCCGCTACTGTCTCTTACCATGTCTAAGGTTCACGCTTTTCAAACCATTCCGTTGCAAAGGTAGACACGGACCTTAAAGGTATAATTAGTGTATTAGGACAGTGCCTTCTCCACGTAACCACATTCCCCTGTCTTCACCTTCGTGCTTCATCTCGTGGTAGGCGGTATATCGAAGATATGTAGCATCAGATCTTAAAGGTATACTTGGGGACGAAACATGACGACGTCAGTTCCTGAGGAGCCAGCACCCTGCTGAGTTAACGAGTTCTAAGTGAGCCTTATTTGGAGAGAAGTTGCCAAACCACTTTCTTCCACACTCTTCAGTCTTTACCTTTTCTTCGTGTCGAGTGCTGTGGACGATTTGGCAACTC
Organism: Anabrus simplex; assembly: GCF_040414725.1. NCBI lineage: Eukaryota > Metazoa > Arthropoda > Insecta > Orthoptera > Tettigoniidae > Anabrus > Anabrus simplex. The sequence continues at coordinate 91,304,612 of NC_090272.1, read as the reverse complement.
CGGCTACAGTAGATGTAGTAAATCCTACAAGCCGCTATTAGGCCTAGACACCGGGATGCCGCTGGTCAGTAGTGGGTGTGAGGCGAGGTCGTCATGTTTTGTCCCCAAGTATAGGTACTTGATCTTTCGTCTTCCTCGCTCTGTTTCCCAGAACCTTCCCCTCTCGCCCTCTTCCCCAAAACCCTTCCCTCAGTAATATTGGTCAGGAGGCTGGTCTGTCGGAGGACAGTGGTATTCAAAGTATGGTACGCATATCACTAGGGGTACACGGGATCGTCTCAGGGGGTACGTACATTTATCATAGCTTCTGTTTTCAGCGTGCAGTTCAGAAAAGAGTTGAGCCTGCTCATTTAAAGTAAAATCTTTTGATTTAGTTGTTTTGTCTACCACTACACAGAGCCCCCTTTCCGAACTATTCACTTTAAAATGTGTGTCAGTTTGTACCTCCCATTGACTAGGTGTATAAAAATGCTTTCTTTAATACTACATTGTTTTTTATTAATTTTTGTTTCGAAATCCAGTCATTCACTTCAATTTTTTCAGTCGCTTTATATATGGTACAATAGTAATTGTTGCAGTTATAATTAAACTCGTATATAGGCTACAGTATATCGTTTATATCGTTGCTAGACAGTGGAACCCTCGTAATTCCACTCGCGAGAAAACCACATTTCTCCATCTGTCTTGTGAAGGCTTGCCGCTTTGAGAAGGGAACAGAAGACTCCAGTGGTCGAATAATTCAGCTATCATTAAGCAAAGAAAATACCAGGAATAGTTCTTTGGCCATTGCTGACTGCTCAGTTTTGGACTTCTTCCGTAAACTTAACTCTGAAGGAGTTACGAGGTTTCCTTTGTCCAGCGATGTTATACATACAATACATTATTGGGGAACAGAGTGGTGTAGCGGCTTAGCTGCTTGCCTGTCATCCCGGCGGCCGTGGTTTGATTTCCCGTGTTGCTGGGGTGGGTGTCAGGAAGGGCAAGCGACCTTAAATCTCCGGCCACAGCTCTTTCGTGCTTCAGTCGTGCAGAGACTCTGAGCAAGAGGGATAAGCTGCGTATGATGATGATGATGATGATGATGATCAATATTATTTGGCATCCAGTAACATAATTTATTTCTGGTAGGCTATAATCCCAATATACTCATACCTCGGGGGGTGGGGGGTAAAACAATTGAATTTTGGGGGGTACGCCAACCAGAAATACCACTGTCGTAGGGTATGCCAAAGGAATTTGGCCGCCATTTTCCTCATCATCAAGAGTAGTTCTCTACCGAGTGAGTTGGCCGAGCGATTAGGATCGCGCAGCTGTGAGCTTGCATTCGGGAGGTAGTGGGTTCGAATCGAACCTCCACTGTCGGCAGTTCAAGATGCTTTTCCGTTGTTTCCTATTTTCACCCCAGGTAAATGCTGGGGCTATACCTTAAGGCCAGCGCCGCTTCGTTCCCACTCGTAGCCCTTTCCTATCCCATCTTCGCCATAAGACCTATCTCCGTCGGTACGACGGAAAACAAATTGTAAAAATAGCAGTTCACTCGCCTTTGATTTAGTTAGAAATTTTTATTGGATCTTCTTTCCATACAGATAATCCTGATCGCTCGTCTACAACCCCACATTTCTACGGCTTCGAGTCCATTTCTCTCTCGTTTAATTAATATCCAGGATTCACAATCATTTAGAAACATGCCCGTGACAAGATATTTTGCGAATCACTTTCTGACCTGAATGTCCGTGTGCTTGAAAAAATGAAAATGAAAAACCTCAGCCTGTTTCCAGTCATTTCACCGGGTCAGGAATGGAATGAATGAAGCCCCCTTCTAGCGGCGAAGATGGGAATTGTGCCGGCTACCGAAGCCTGTCGCCCTCCTCTGGGGCAATGATTAATGAATTGAAATGATACTGGAGAGTGTTGCTGGAATGAAAGATGACAGGGAAAACCCGGAGTACCCGGAGAAAAACCTGTCCCGCCTCCGCTTTGTCCAGCACAAATCTCGCATAGAGGGACCGGGATTTGAACCATGCAACCCAGCGGTGAGAGTCCGGCGCGCTGCCGCCTGAGCCACGGAGGCTTGTCTATAAGCTTACTTGCCAGAAATTTATCCTGTTGAACGCTTGTTTGCCCAGTGCCATTCTCCTCTTGATCTCCATGCTACTACTACACCTGTTGGTTTGTGTGATAACACTTCCAAGATGGGTAATTGTTACCTGTTCAATCTTCTTGTTCGTAATCTTCATTTTTTTTTTTATTTTTTTTTTTTTTTTACGAAACTACTAGCCGATGTGAAATAAGTGAGATTATTTTTCCACCGAATCCTCAGTTTGTAATGACTGTATCACTTGTTGTTGAACAATACTTTCAATGTTTCGAGGTAAAAGACTTGGAAGATACAATAAGATTTTAGAGTAACTGTATGAGAATATTAGTCATTCCTTTGTAGAGCCCGTGACGAAGTACGTAAAACAGTAAAAGAAAAGAAAAGAAAAGAAAAGAAAAGAAAAGAAAAGAAAAGAAAACTGTCAGTACATAGCACAGTAATAATTTCACGTGCTATTACGCAGGAAAGGAATTTGCCTATGACGTCACAACATGCTGAACCTGAAAGGTGGAAGTAGGCTACCATAGGAGATTCCTTGTTCATTGTATGCGAAGTTCCTTTTTCCAACAGAAATTATTGCCGTGCTCTCCGTGTAGTAGTAACAGCAGTAATAAACAAAAGTAACCGTGTATTTTTACCAGATTTCTCTTAGATCAGTCAGTCAATCAGCGTATCGCCGTCACTCAACTCCGTAGCTTTTGTGAGTCACAAAGCATGGTGCAGGGCGCGTTATCAGTTCATCATAAATCTATACCCTAATCGCCGTGTTTTTATGTGGGTAGCCTAGATGAAACTGAGACTTACAGTAGAGTTCGAGCGTCGTTATTCGAAGAATGAGAACATAGCGCATTCGTCGATGGATGGCTACGTAGGGCCTATGTGAGGAAGAAGTCTGGTATTGTCCGAAAGTGTTAGTGTGCTATTTGTACGTGCAGAAGCAAAGTGATCTGGTACTGTTTCACTCTGAATTCGTTAAGAATTGCCCAGCGTCAGTTATTCAGTTTACCGAGCGAATTGGCCGTGCGGTTAGGAACGCGCAGCTGGGAGGTTGCATTTGGGAGATAGTGGTTTCGAACCCCACTGTCGGCATCCCTGAAGATGGTTTTCCGCGGTTTCCCATTTTCACACCAGGCAAATGCTGTACCATAAGATCACGGTCGCTTCCTTCCCACTCCTAGCCCTTTCATGTCCCATCGTTGCCATAAGACCTATCTGTGTCGGTGCGACGCAAAGTAACTTGTTATCCAGTTCGTGTCAAATAGTGGGAGCCGACATTTAGTTCCGTTTGAAGAAGGATGTATATGGACACGAGTATGTCACGCTGTATAGTGTTTTTATTTATTTATTTATTTATTTATTTAGTGGCGAAGTTAGGGTTCGAGGCCCTCTCCTACACATAACCATTAAATCTAAAATAAAATACGAAAAGAATTATAGTAAACTGCATTCGTTTGGTTAAGTGACTCGTGCTGGTTGATGTGGGGCGTTCGACAAAGGCTTGTTTCGAGGAAATTTTGTTCAGAATATTTCTGTGTTGGGCGAACTTACCAACTGTTCGTCTACCTAAGTTCCTTTTTGTTGTTGTACGTCGCACTACACAGAATTTATGGCGACGATGCGATAAGACAGGGCTAGGACTGCGAAGGAAATGACTGGGGGTTTAGTTGAGGAGGTGAGAAGCCAAAGGGTACAAGTGACAAAAAAAAAAAAAAAAAAAAAAAATCAGTTGTTAGAAAATAAAGTTTTGAGTTTTAATTGTATAATTAATTTCAGGACACATCATAGGAAAATCAGTTGATTATATTTTTGAAATAGTGTTGTATACATCGGTGCTTCATGTTATTGTGGTGAATATATTTGTCAGTCATCAGGTATCATTCATACTGGTATCAACCCTTGGGTTCCAAGTGAGAACTGAAAAGGCAAGAGGTCTAACAAATATTCCATGAGTTTACAAATCTACGGTACTGTATTATTATTATTATATATTATTATTATTATTATATATTAATAGATGGCCGCCAAGCTGGAGTCATGAAGTGGAGCTCCGCGATCTTGACATCTTTTCTCGCGTTCTGTGTAGTGTCGGTGGGTATCAGGGAGTATTTGAGCATTTGATTGGTGTGGTGGTTGTGTGAACGTGTTATCTTGGGAATCTAGAGCTTGTTTTAATTGATTTGAGGGCATAATGTTATTTCATTTTATTGCCATAAACGCCTCCATGTTGGATTTAACTACAATTGCTCCATAGATAACTTACCAAGAGTGTATATTGGCTGCTAACCTTGCCCTAACAACCACCCACTCGCTAAATTTTCTTGGTCTCCATAGATACTACCAACTAGATATATCATTCCACTCTTCCACTGAGGCGTCTCTAAGGCAACAGATCTTAGCCTACTGCTGGGAGCCATCTTGGTGGTCTGTGATAATATAATAATAAACATCATAGCAGAACATCAGCTACCCGTTTGGACTAACAACCCTTACGGTGAAGGTGAATCAAAATGAATGATTCAACCGTCCCGGGCTCACGCCCACCAGCTAACATCAACAAGGTGGCGGATAAGGGGCTCACAGAAATGTGGGCTGGTTCTAAAACCACGGAAAGGAACCCTCGGACCAATAGTCAGCCCAGTTCCTGGGGGCTTTATAATACTGGGACACCCTCTCTCCAGGGGTAATAAGTATGGAGAGCCCTTGCCGGGGTTATGGTGAAGACCTCAACGGTTGACTTGGCAGAGAAGAAGTTCTTCGGTATGGCAAGTGAGGCGGAAGGGGCAATGAACCACAAATCCAGCCATGGTGTCTGTTCCCGCATCGGGCGGCTTGCTGGTCAGCGTCTGTTATCCCATGTTAGGGGCGGCTGTTAATGGAAGCTCTGGGACTTACAATCTCAGTTCTATATCTGCGAAGCAATTCTTGTTTCGCCACGTCTAATGATTAGACAGTTAACGCGTTATGGACTACCAGTTCATTGATGAAACTACTCCAGGTGGCAGCCCAAAAGGGAAATCCACCGCCACGATAAGTGGCGCAAGCAGGCCAAAGGGTTCTGGAGAGCCTGCACCACAACGCGAGGGGAAGTCGGAGTCCCCTGGGAACCACAGACTCAAGATGAAACGCAAATTCTGGCTAGGAACTCTGAACGTAAACTCACTACTTAAGGTCGGAAAATTGAAAGAACTAACAAAGACAATGGAAGAAAGGGAAATAAGAGTTTTGGCTGTTCAAGAAACAAGATACAGAGACGAGGACTTACTCGATACTGGAAAGTTTAGGATATTTAAAGGAAAACCAGCCATCATAGTGGACCAAACTAAATCTCTCCCACTATTCGGAACAGCATTCATTGTAGACAAGTGTTTAATAGACTCCGTTGTAGGTTTCGAGAGTTTCTCTGAACGCCTATCATTTCTGCATTTAGGATGTGGAAACAAAACGTACACATTAATCAATGCCCACGCCCCGACCAATGAAGACAACCGAAAAAAAGCAGACAAAGTTGATAGTTTTTGGGAGGAATTGGAAGATCAGATCTCCCGGATTCCTGAAAGAAATGTGAAGGTATTAATGGGGGACTTCAATGCTCAGATAGGAAGAGAGAAAAAGTTCAGAAAAATGGTAGGGGAATATCCGGCACACAGGCGGACAAACAGGAATGGAGAGAGGCTTATTGAGTTGTGCCGAGCCTTTAATCTACAACTCATGTCAACTAAATTCAGACACTTGCCAAGAAAACAAAAAACGTGGAGATCTCCCAATCCGATTCTGGGTGAATTCCAAATTGACCATGTGGCGATCTCTAAACAAGCGCAAAAAGAAATCATGAACGTGAAAGTATTACGAGGTGCCCAAGTTGATTCTGATCATTATTTAACCAAAATAAAGATGAGACTTCTCCCAGTCAGGAAAAGACGAAAGGAGAAAAGAGTACCAAGATACGATGTGGGAAGGTTAAAACTTAGTGAGGAAATAAAGCATCAATACCAAAAAGAGCTGGAAAACATGAATTCAGTAAACTGGGATGACATTCGAGACAATATTAAACATGCTGCAAGTAAAACCATTCTCTTGGCGAAACGAAAGAAACGTGAATGGTGGAATGAAACATGTGAAGATGCACTCTTGCGCAGAATGGAGGCATGGAAGAAATGGAGTTCCACCAGAAGGAACTGTGACTTGATTGCCTTCAGAGATCAAAGAAAATTGACAGCACAAACTTTCAGGCAAGCGAAAAGACAATATGAAACAGATCAGCTGAAGAAGACCTCAGAAGATTTCCAGAAAAATAACACCAGAAATTTCTATCAGACCTTTAAGTCACGGTTAAAAGGATATAAATCACCTGGTCTATGTTTTGAGGATGAAGAGGGTAAACTAGGAATGAACAATAAGGAAAACTGTCAAATTCTCGCCAGATATTTCAAAAGATTACTGAATTGCGACGGTCCACAAGAAAGACTGGCAATTAAGCGACCGCAGGTAACAACGCCAGATTCAAAGCCACCTGACGAACGTGAGGTATCCAAAATCATCCAGGAGCTAAAAAATAACAAGGCAGCAGGTGAAGACGGTATTGTGGCAGAACTGCTCAAAATGGGAAATGCAGAATTAATCTCATCATTGACCCATTTATTTAAAATTATTTGGGAAACGGAAAGAATTCCAGAAGACTGGCTAACTGCTTTAATACATCCATTACACAAAAAAGGGAACAAGAAGGATGTCAATAATTATAGAGGAATTTCGCTGCTTTCGGTCCCATATAAAATGCTGTCTAAAGCCCTTCAAACCAGGGTTGAAGAAAGACTCGATGAAGAACTGGGCGAGTACCAAGCTGGATTCCGGAAAGGCAGATCATGCGCTGAGCAGATTTTTAATCTCAAGAACATCATAAAGTACAAGATGCTGAGACGAAGCAAATATGTTGTAGTCTTCGTGGATTTTAAGAAGGCCTACGATTCGGTAGATAGAGAGACGTTATTCGGAATACTGGAAGAATTTGGTGTGGACAGTAAAACAAGGAATATCATCAAACAGACACTTACCAACACCAAGTCAAAGGTCAAGTTCATGGGTGAAATATCGGAGTCCTTTGAAGTCAAGACTGGTGTGAGACAAGGGGATGGACTCTCACCAATTCTCTTTAACTGTGTCTTGGAAAAGGTGATAAGGAAATGGAAAGAAGGAATCCCAGACAAAGAAGCATTCCGTATTGGAAGAGGGGCAGGTGCTATACGGATAGACTGCCTGGCATATGCTGATGATATCGCAGTCTTTGCCAGTGACATAGAAATAGCAAAGAAAAGAGTGGAACAACTCCATAGCATAGCAGAAATGACTGGACTGCAAATATCATACAGTAAGACTGAATTTATGACCAACATCAAAGAGGCTCCCCAAATGTTAAAGTTGAAAGAGGGGAAAGTCAAAAGAGTAAAGAGCTTCAAGTATCTTGGAGAAATAGTTCAAGAGAATGGATCAGAGAAGCTAGCTCTGATAGAACGAGCGAGAAAAATGGAAACAGCGTATCAGCTCACTAGAGACACCTACAACAAGAAAGCTTTGTCATATGGAGCCAAATTAAGACATCTGGACACAGTCATCAGACCTGAATGCTTATACGCAGCAGAAACATTGGACATGATTGGAAAGGGAGATCTAGAGAACATCAGAAAGAAAGAGAGGAAAATGCTCCGGAAGATCTTGGGCCCGAAAATGAAAGGTGGGGAGAGGAGACTTAGACCCAACAAAGAACTATACCAGAAGACAGAGGAAGTCGTGGTATTGATGAAAAAGCGAAGGCTTCAATTTTATGGACATCTACAGAGAATGGACACCAACCGTCTGACAAAAAGGATTTTCAGCTTCTTCAGCCTAAGGAAGACGGAACCAAAATGGTTTCGGGAAGTAAGGACCGACCTGGCCAGGATAGGAGTAGAAAATGAGGACGTACTGGACAGAAACAAATTTAGACAAAAAGTGAAGGAGTTCAAGGGTTTTCAGGAGACTGGGGAAGAACTTGTGAAGAAGAAGAAGAAGAAGAGAACCTACACAGAAGAACAGAAGAAAGAAGTCAGTGCAAGGATGAAGAAGTACTGGCAGAATGTGAAGTCAGGACTGGTGAAAAATAACGTAAAGACTGTAAAACGTGGTCCATAGATGGCCTGAACGATAATTAATTAATTATTATTATTATTATTATTATTATTATTATTATTATTATTATTATTATTATTATAACCATAATTAAAACAGGAATGATTCGCTTGAAATTTAAAACACCCACTCCAGGATTCTTAGTGCTTTTCATTTACACTTTCAAAGACACCGAGCGAATTGGCCGTGCGATCAGATGTCGAGTAGCTAAGAGTTTGTATTCGGGAGATGGTGGGTTCGAATTCCATCGACAGCGCTGAAGATGGTTTTCCGTAGTTTCCCATTTTCACACCAGGCAAATGCTGGAACTGTATCTAAATTAAGGCCACGACCTCTGCTTTCCCGTCCTTTCATCGTCGGAAACCTTTTATGTTACTGAGACGTTAAACCACTAGCAGAAAGAAAAAAAGCCCTTTCAAAGACATTCTCAGTAATCGGTCTCTGAGGATAAAAGCATTCTTCGGGTAGTGCTGATTTTTGGTTCTGGTGTCTTCTGTATTCTTCCTTTGCAAACTTCTATCCTCATATGGAATGAATTCGGCATACAGTTGATTGTAGAAGCTGTGTTTTACCTGCGGAGGGGGGCATGAATGGAAGAAGATTAAGTAAATCTTCGTACATATTTCCCGTAAGGTTTGGCATAGTTGTCCTGCGTGTAGGCTGTTCCATCAGCTGAAGATTTTTCAACACTTTGAGTTTCATGATATAGGGCCTACTGTTGGTTAAAAATTCCATATCTTCATTGAATGTGCATTTATGGAACAATTTGAAGTACAACCACTGCGTTTTTTAAATTTCGTTCACAGCTTTGGCATACAATGATTCAATCGCTTGAGTAACAAAATCCTCCCCATCCGTTTTTACTACCTAAAATCTTCTTGATGTTTGATATTAATACACTTAAAAGCACTAACACCATAAGCTTCTTTTTATAACAGTGTGACTGCACGAACAATAGCAGTCATTGATGGCCAAGTAATTATAAAAGACTACTTAGTAAGCAGTTTTCCTTACACTCGCCAGATTACAGCACCAGATGGAGTCGCACTTTTATCCTTTGGCCACAACTATTATACAAACATTAGGTAACCCATTTCTTCTAAAATTATCTTGTTCACCTTGGCTACTCATTCTCACCGCAGCATTTGCCTGGTGTGAAAATGGGAAACCACGGAAAACTGTCTTCAGGGCTGCCGACAGTGAGGTTCGAACCCACTATCTCTCAAATGTAAACTCACAGCTTCGTGACCCGAACTGTGTAGACAATTCCCTCGATTTAACTGTTATTATTATTATTATTATTATTATTATTATTATTATTATTATTATTATTATTATTATTATTATTATTATTATTATTATTATTATTATTCGAGTTTCTGATCTAGGATGAATTTTGTGTTACGAATTAACTTCAAGGAAGCTGGGACAACCATTAAACTAGATTTGTGTAAACCTCAGCAAATCCGGCGAAGAGGTAAGGGCAGTGTGACGGAGTGGGGGCTGTGATGTTCGTCATTAACTACGTCTAGTATGTTGCTAATGCATTCACTGAACTAAATGAGTGTGCTGTTATTAATGAGTATAAGGTTCTTTTCCTGTTCGCGAGAAACTTGTCTTCGTACTCTCGCCTATTGGCGAGCCTGAATCCCAGAATTGCGACAAGACAGCTTGACGTCACGGTGTATTCTGGATCGTACGGGAGTTCGCCAGGACCATTTTTACCGGGGGGAAGTAATCAGCTAGTGCAAGCATTGTGCAGTGTGGGAAGGTCGTGTTGTCATCATTTAGGTTTCCGTGTGACAGTAGCCTGCCTTGGAGGTCACTCAGGTAAGAGTTACCCTTCATTTTGAAGCAGTAGAACTCCAATTTTCCCCTTTTGGTTCCTGTCCAAATTTCTTTGTAACAATGTCAGTGAATTCCGCGCTGTTTTTCTCTGAATACTTAGCCTCCCATCTCCCACCGTAGATATATTTCAAGTCTTGACGCACCTTGATGTACAGAATGTGCGTTCAATAGAACATGCCACAGGGTTAGGGAGACCGATCTTGATGTTCCCAACTACAACTGGGTAGAACGGTGTCGCTTGACAAATTTGAAGAACGTACTGAAGGAATTCGTCATCCTGTGGGATCCTTCATATTTCCATTGGTATCTTTAACCATAACTGAAGAAAACTAACCCTTGCTACTTCTTAAAACTATTCTATAGGCTAGTTTTCACTTCCCGGTTGACGGAAATGTAAATAGTCTACACCAGTAAAAATCACAGAAATTAATCACAATTAATTTAAGTTTAAAGCACATATTTTAGGTTACTTTATTTCTTAGCGTGTGGCTTTTATTACCAGGAGTGTCCGAGGACATGTTCGATTCAAGTTCTGGGCACCATGGGGGTGGGTTACATGTACTGCTATGTGTGTACTTGTACGGACTAGGAATAGGAAGGAAGTGCCCATGGCCTTGAGAAAGGTACCATTCCGGCATGGCAAACCACAGAAAACCGTTTCAAGGATGGCCGACAGGGGATTCGAACCCACTTCTGTCCTAAGTACATAACTGACCGAGCCACAACGCACTCAGCCAGCATGTTAAATTACTTAAAAACGCGTCATTCTGGTTTGAAATTTTAAAAATTCCCACCGAGCGAGTTGGCCGAGCGGTTAGGGGCGCGCAGCTGCGAGCTTGCATTTGGGAGATAGTGAGATTGAACCCCACTATCGGCAGCCCTGAAGAACACTGAAGCAAGTTTCACGTACAGTCGAAATCTGTTATAACGACACCGAAGGGACCGCCAATCAACAGTCGTTACAGCCGAAAGTCGCTCAAACCGGTTTTGTTTTATTGCTAAGAATGCCATGTCTGTATGTTTTAGACAACATACTTACATGGTTAATTAACAGATTTAAGTTAAAACTTCAAAAAAGTAACTCAAATAAGTACTGTATTATTTTACAGTACAGTATTTGTGGAGTGGAACTGCGAGGAATTTCATTGATCGACACATTATTTGTGTAGGAAAAGACTAGGTAAACAGATCGGGAATCTGCCACCTGGGCGACTGCCCTAAGTGCATATCAGTATTGATTGATTTATTATTTGTTGTTTGCTACTTAAACCATCTAAGTAAAGATTCTTTAATATCTTTATGTTCAGATATTCTGAAATGCTTGGGTTTTTTTTATTATTTTTTTTTTTTAAGAATTTTCTTCCAAAAGAGACTGTATATTCTCTCTGGCCTTCCAAATTGTAGAAGTCATTCAGTATGATGCAATTCATTCGCGATGCTGACATTCCCCCCCCCCCCCTTTTTTTCTAGTCGCCATATTGTGTGTGCCTCTTCTTCAATTTTCATTTACTTTTGAGACATCTTCACAGCGATGCTTGCCTTGACTTTAACAACGGACTGATTTGCAATCTTCTATAATAAGCGCTACATTGTTGTCAGCAATCCCCAAATACTTAATAAACAAAAATCAACGTTGGACGTTATAGCCGATATCTCTCCGAAAATGTGATTTTAAAATACGTCGTTTTATATATGTCTTAAGAAGCGACGTGGTACTAAACGATTTTTTAAATACAGTGTTTATATAGGATTTGTAGGGGACCGTTATATGCAATACGTCGTTAAAAGCGATGCCGCAATAAACGGTTTTGACTGTAGTTACGTTATTCTTTTGTAAGTTTTATTTTTGACAGTCATAACAAATATGTTCTTGAGAATTATATTTAGCCGGGCTGAGTGGCTCAGACGGTTAAGGCGCTGGCCTTCTGATCCCAACTTGGCAGGTTCGATCCTGGCTCAGTCCGGTGGTATTTGAAGGTGCTCAAATACGTCAGTCTCGTGTCGGTAGATTTACTGGCACGTAAAAACTCCTGCGGGACTAAATTCCGGCACCTCGGCGTCTCCGAAAACCGTAAAAGAGTAGTTAGTGGGACGTAAAACAAATAACATTGTTATAATTATATTTAGGTAATATGTACCCATGCCTTTGCTGGCGAGACCTAGTGTTAACAGTGCACTATGTCTTCTGATTGGGCCGATGACCTTCGATGTTAGGCCCCTTAAAACAACAAGCATCATCAGCATGTCTTCTAGTAAGGGCTAGAGCAATTTTGTTACTTTCATTGATCTGTCTGTCTTATCCTTGTCTTTGACAATATGAACGCGACTGAGGTATGAGCCAGTCCCTGCTATGAATTGTGTGAAAATGTTGCTTATAGGGTCGGTTGGTGCATGCATTTCAGTGGGCTCGGTGAGGAAAGCCGCGAGAAACTACCTTATTCCTCCCTAGTACGTCTCTTCAGTAATGCCCAGGCCATCTATGACAGATAATGGTTGAGCTGTTGGGGATCCAACCAGCCTTCGGGCTGAGGACTGTACGTACGTACGTACATACATACATACATACATACATAAAATATGTTCCCTGAATGACATAAAACTAGTACTCGAAACTCATCCCGATGTAATATTGTTGTATTACAGTGTGTTTTTAATGTATAAAATACAAAATTACTAATGATATGGCACGGCTAACTGGCCTGTATATAGAAAACACTCAGCAAAGCATACTTTTTATGTCTAATTCAAACTCTCAATTTTCAAGTACAGTACATTATTATCCTCAGAACAGTTGGGCGTCTTCCCCAATCTACTCGATGTTTAAAGCTTTCTTTGAGATTGCAGGAAGCTTTTCTAACCAGTGGGAGCAAGTCCACGTGTCGAATGATTAGCGAAGTTCGTGTGCAGACACTGAACGGTTGAGTAAGACTGTTCTCAAAACATTCCACATAATTTCGTGAAACCCTTAACATGGCACCGTGGAACGCCGGTTGCGATTGACTGCCGTCGAGCTTCAGTAACTGTAAAGTTTATGTCTTGAGTTCTCATTACTGATTGGTGATTACAGACCTAAACGCTGCGCTTTTAAGATTTATTTGTAACTGAGCAAATTCTTGTACCAAAAAAAAAAAAAAAAAAAAAAAGAATGAAATGGCGTATGGCTGTTAGTGCCGGGAGTGTCCGAAAACATGTTCGGCTCGCCAGGTGCAGGTCTTTTGATTTAACGCCCGTAGACGACCAGCGCGTCATGATGAGGATGAAATGATGATGAAGACGACACATACACCCAGCCCCCGTGCCAGGGAAATTAATCAACGATGGTTAAAATTCCAGGCTTTGCCGGGAATCGAACCCGGGACCCCTGTGAAGAAAGGCCAGCGCGCTAACCATTTAGCCATGGAGCCGGACCTTGTACCAAAGAATCAGCATCACACTTTGTATATCACGCCCCGTGTTATAGTCTTTGGAAACAAAATATTTGTCTTAGCCGATTCGAGTCCCGTTTGTTCAAAATATTTCACCATCAGAATGTCGGCCGGTAGGGTAGGAGTGGTGGTGATATCCAACTCACTAGATTGCGTGCCAATATACAGTTTACATTTGAGAGGTAACTTAAAATTGTCCTTATAAACTCATTATATATTTATGTAGGCTACTAGGAACACTAAGAGATGCGAACTCACATGAAACTGAATACAGAAGGGTGTAAAAATATTACATTCTTCTTGTTCTTCGACCGTTTTTCCCACATCTATGGGGTCGCGGGTGCGAACTGTGCCGCACATGTGGATCTGGCCCGGTGTTCCGACCGGATGCCCTTCCTGACGCCAACCCTGTATGGAGGGGTGTAATCATTATTGCATGTTTCTGTGGTGGTTGGTAGTGTAGTGTGTTGTCTGAATATGAAGAGGAAAGTGTTGGGACAAACACATACACCCAGTCCCCGAGCCAGAAGAATTAATCAGACGCGATTAAAATCCCCTACCCGGCCGGGTATGGAACCCGGGACCCTCTGGACCAAAGGCCAGCATGCTAACCATTTAGCCATGGAGCCGGACGGTGTAAAGGATTACATAATATAAAATAAAAGCTGGAGAGGAGGTGAAGGACGTTTAAGAATACTTCATGTACACAGCAGAAACTCCATTTGTATCTATTCATAAGTCTTCATTATAGATCATGCCTTTCAGCGTTCAGTCTGCAAGCCCCTGTGAATTAACTACGCACTACCACAATTCTCAATTCGCAATTATAGCTCGGATGGTTGAGCGCTGGCTATCTGAACCCAACTTGGCAGCGGTTCGATTCCTGGTTCAGTCGGGTGGTATTTGAAGGTACTCAAATACATCAACCTCGTGTCAGTAGATTTATTGGCACGTAAAATCTCCTGCGGGACAACATTTCGGCACCTCAGCGTCTCCGTAACCCATAATAATTTACTTAGTGGGGCGTAAAACAATTATTATTAGTAGTAGTAGTAGTAGTAGTAGTAGTAGTATTCGCAACTAGCTCCGTGACGTCATTTAGCTCCACACCTCTTATTATACAAACTTTAAAAACTGAGTGTAAGCTTACTGTAAATAGTTTCATATACCAATTTGACGGTTAACTAATATTAGAATGAACGCCCTTGAGTCTGAGAATGATTGCTTGGCAGTTGACATTTGTAACTCCCCCTGCGGTTAGGATCGCGCAGCTGTGAGTTTGCATTTGGGAGACAGTGGGTTCGAACCCCACTGACGGCAGCCTCGAAGATGGTTTTCTGTGGTTTCCCAATTTCACACCAGGCCGCTTTCTTTCCACTCCTAGCCCTTTGCTATCCCATCGTCGCTGTAAGACTTATCTGTGTCGGTGCAACGTAAAAGCAAATTGTGCAGCTCCCCTTTCCTACCCTTCATATACTACAGTGTGCAGGTTTTTGTCATTTTTGTGATTTTTTAAAATCTCTCACTTGTCACTTCAGTGTTCTAAAAAAATTTTTGCCTTACGTGTGATTTTATAGTTTTTAAACTGACTACCCATCCAACTGATTTAAAAATATTCCCCTGTGAGGCTCCACATCTAATAATTTTATCTTAGTTTTATCTATATTTCCGCTAATGTGATTAGCCTAACTGAACTACCATGGAGGAAATGTTTCATATCTGTAAAAAAAAAAAAAAAATAATAATAATGCTTAGTTGTACTGGTCAGTTTCACTTTCTGTACCAAAATATGTCAGAGTCTAATTCATAGGGCATATTCCAATGAATGGACTTCCATTGTTTTTTGTGATAAGAATAGACTTTATCAGAAAGGCTAGTATATGATCCATGTTTTTAGTATTGTAGGGAGTGGAAGAGCAAGTAATAACTTGAGAGAGATAATAATGCTGGCGTATTGTCACGCTCGTCAACTATTCGTGTCTTCACATTGTTGTCTTTGTCAATGATTATTAACTACGCAGTAGATTCTTGCCGGTATTACTCATGGGATAGAAGACTCGGGATTGTGTCCAGAACTGAACTGTAATATAACTGCAACTCTAATTACTGTAGACCAAGCCTGATGGTGAGTAGTGAATATGAACAATAAATTATTCACTTCATAGAACAACCAACTCGGAGTAGCAAGGTAAAGTGAGGATATGCGAATGCTCTCGCTGTCAGATGTTCTTTCCCTTTCAGGTTATTGTAGTAGAATAGAATCCTCCTTTCCCTTCGTTCCGGATCATCAGAAACTGAGGAGACAATTTTGTATAACCCAGCTTGTTTTGATACATGCATTTAAGTTCGCTTATAACTGCATCAAACACTGTAATTATATCTAAGAAGTGATTGCTAATTTCCTAGAATTCTAGTATTATGATTATTTTGGTTTTGAATTCCGATATGCTGATATGTTTCTCAATATCTCACATTTTTATAGTTTATCTCGTTAAAACTAAAGAGGAGTGCGAGTTACTGTTTGTTACCTGGAACAGAAAATTGCCTTCTTACCCATAGTTTTACTAGCTATAACTTTTTAATCACTCAATTTTTCCGCCATCATTACATGTCCTCCACTCGAGTCTAGGTTAGATACGTTCCAGACTTGTTTTAACACAGCGAATTCGTGTTTCATCCTGTTTTAGGTAGCTTTTGTTCTGTCAGTTAATTTTTATACGGGTAAATCTGTATTTCCTGCTTACTGTGCATCTGTAGTTCTATATCAAATTAATTTCTAATTGAGTCAACACACTTCGGAAATGTGTGCTATAGCTTTTTTTCCTGACTCCATACAAATGTGCTTCACGGGTTCGACTCCTGTTAGGAGCTTGAAACACATGAACTTCATGCGCTTTGAAACTGTAGCCTGTCTGTTTTTGTGGAAGGTTCTAAGACTGATTTTCCTGAAGTAAGCGATTGCCTCTGACAGCGACTCAACCACAGAGCTGAAAATGGGAGGGATTCGATTCTTCGAATGAAGGTAAAGGTCACCGTGAGAGTGAAAATGAGACTCCTCGAAGGCGTCACAAACATAACGCTATCGGAGTCAGAAGAGAACAAAAGTTCATGAGGGAGGTTGGATTATTTTATTTTTTTGATGAATACAATATTATATACAATATGTACAAATACCATCTCAAGTTTATAACAAAATTTCCATATCAAAAGTTGAGAGCCAGGAAAGAGCTTCGCTTGAGACAGTGTAAGCCCTCTGTAGAGCCTCTATAAGCACGCAAAGAACACTCAAATGCAATTTGATCCACTGTCTGCTCCTCTTCCCGGCAGTCACACTGCGGTGATGTTTTCCATCCCCATTTGAAAAGAGTGGATAGAAAATATGAAAGCAAGGACCTGGCACAAGCGAGTGGAAACTGCCAGATTCAGATAGGAACACCGCTGTCGCCAACCCACGCTCCTGAACTGTCTCTTTTTGGTGTTTATAGTAAACCCTGGAAAAGATAAACTCTAAAGGCAGCATTTTCTCTGTTCAGCTTCCCCGTTCTGTCGTGCCACTCTTCAGAATTTCGTGTTGCACTTAGGCTTTTCTTACTTCACTATAAATACATTAATGAAGTTGATTAAATTTACTTTTTAACTTTCAGAAACAATTGGAGCGGTTTTTGTATTCACTATTTCTCGTGATCTTGTCCAGTGACGACGCAGCGTGAAAAAATTCTGGCACAGCTATTCCCGAGCAAAAAAAAAAAAAAAAAAAAAAAAAAAAAACACTGATAATTCAAGTGTCTTGGTGTCTTGTATTTTGAGAGTGGTTGGTGGTGGTGGTGGTGGTGTCGTGCATCATACATTACCCTAGTGTGTATAGTACGCAAAGAAAACAAAAACGATTAAGTATCAGAGTTAAAAAGCAATGTAAAATTGTGTTAAAGTTGTTTATAGACTCGTTTTAATTTTACATCCAGACCAGTCAGATATAGCATTCATTCATTCCAATATTATCTAAATTGTCAGTAGCGTAGCTCGTTCTTCCAGCGTCAAGCGTAATGTTGTGAAGGAGATTTAAAAATAACTTCAGATTATCACTGAGTGTTAAAAGTTTAAATAATTTGATACCTGATGGAATTTAGCTCTATATTTTAGAATTATGTTGGGAATCAATTGTGTTAGGCCCCGTAAAAGCAACAATGATGATTATGTTAAAGTACAGATAAACGTCTGAACGTTTTTTAGATTACCTCTCAACTAAAGTTTTGTTCGTATAAAGACATTAAAAAATCTGCTAGCAAAGGAAAGTCATCTCCGTACAGGCCATGAAGGCCCTGGGAGGGGTGGACCTCAGCATTTTGGGAGGTAGAGTGGTTAGCTCTACGCCCGGCCGCCTTTGCTCCCAGGAATTAACCTGGTTCTCATTTTTGGTGTAGGCTGAGTGAACTTCAGGGCCACATGTACCCCCAGAAGTGGAAATCTCATTTCTTAAATTTTACGATTTCCTGTTGGGGAATCGAACCCACGTCCTTCCAGGTGAACCGAGCACGCATTTACCGCAAAAAAAAAATCTGTTTACTGTAGGAAAGTTACTTGGCTCCTATGTATAGGCTACGTAGGCCTAGAGGACGTGAACCATTTCTCAGGCTCTACGTAAATACATCAGTGTCCTCTTCCATGACATTGCGAGTTCTGTTCTTGTAAAGACTGATTCACCTGTTGTCATCTTAGTCCATGACGCTATATCCTCTTGCCAAATATTTGCAAGCTCTTTCCACATTCTCTATTAAAATGCCTTTATTGTTATAAACTTACATATTTATATATTTTCCGTCTTACCTGACCTCTTTCTCTATTACTTCGGGTCAGTTGTAATGTGGATTAAGCTTAGTTTTACGCCCGAATGACCTTCCTGACGCCAGTCTAATCTGGAGGGATGTATTCACTGCTGCGTATTTCTGTGATGGTTGGTGGTATGGTGTGTTATATGTAAATACGTATAATGATGAACACGAACATCCAGCCACCGAGCTAGAGGAATTAACCGAAAACGCGGCTAAAATCCCCGACCCGGCCAGGAATCGAACCCAGGACCCTATGGCGAGAAGATCAATGTGCAGTCCATTCAGACAAGCAGCCGGGCTCTTTCTATATTTTGTATGTTGTATAAAGTATTTTTTACAGTGGTACATTTATAGACGTAGACTCTGGCTGACTGTGTAGCTTAGTTTGAGGAGACTCTCGTGTGACAAAGGTTGCGGGATCGAATCCCCATTTAATGGTGTCGTTAGATTTACTGCCATCTTGAACTCCTCTAAGGACAATCCTCAGGAGATAGTCATTAAATGAATTGGCTTCGCAGTTTGGGCCACATAGCTGTCAGTTTGCATTCGGGAGATAGTTGGGTTCGAACCCCACTGTTGGCTGCCCTGAAGATGGTTTTCCGCGATTTCCCATTTGCGCACCAGGCAAATGCTGGGGCTGTACCTTAATGAAAGCCATAGTCGCTTCCTTTCCAGTCCTAGACCTGTCCTATGCCATCATTGCCATAAGAGTTGTATGTCGGTGCGTCGTAAAACTGATAAGGTGACAAATACATCAACTTCCTGTCGTACTGTATGGCATTGTTTCCCAAACTTTTCTGTTTCGAGGAAACCTGAAAATATTCAACTAGACCTTGGGGAATCCTGGCTGCCTGGCACATATTATAACCTAGGCAAAGCAAAGCAAAGTCATCTCCATACAGGCCATGAAGGCCCTTGGAGGGGTGGAAGGTAAAGGCTTTCACCATTCGTAACCTCGGCACGTGATTGGGTAGAGTGGTTAGCTCTACGCCCGGCCGCCTTTGACCCCAGGAATTAACCTGGTACTCATTTTTGGTGTAGGTTGAGTGAACCTCAGGGCCATGTGCACCTTCGGAAGTGGAAATTTCGTTTCTTAAATTTTATGATTTCCTGACGGGGTTTCGAACTGCGAGCACGCCTTTACCGCCTCGGCCAGGCTGTCCCTATTATAACCTAGGACAAAAATAAAACAGTGTGTACGGTGGACGAGGCAAATTGTAACTCGTATAATTTCAGTACAATGTTATAACAGTAGGTATTTAACACTTTAAAACTTAGAAAAACTATAAACTCAATACGTATTCTTACATTTAAACGAAAGCATTTCAAATAGAGATTTATATTAATAGGCCTACTGTCTATGCAAAGCATTTTTTTAAAGGTTTACTCTCAGTTGAAAAGATTAACAGTTCTTCAAATGATTATCCTGTTCAGTCCTACAGTTCAATGTTTTGCCTTTTGGAGCACAATAATTTTATTCTTGACCAGAATTGTGATAAGCAGACACGAAGTTCTTCGGACTATAGCCTACTTCGTTTGGTTTTAATGCTCGTCAGTCACGAAAACACTTGTAATAAAACACCGAGAATTGGAGTGAAATGTTTAACATTTACTGCAAGATTGAAGGAACATTTTGTTTCAGCGATGGCAGAAGTCCATACGCTGAATCATCAGCAGAGTTCGTGGGCAGTCCACTACAGAAAGAGAACGGTTAGCCTACGGCAGTTCTTGAAATTTTGCGATGCAATTTCGCGGAACCTGTCAATATTGGGTTACGGGGAAGTCTGGTTGGGAATCGCTCTTGTAGAAGAATGAGGCGATGGAGGTAAAGACCAACAGTTAAGCTGAAATGGGTCCAAGCTTACCGACTGTTAATATAAATTTGCTCTCAAATAGTATAGTATAGTTTCTGCTTAATTTAGCCAGTTTTATTACGTTTTTTTAATGCTATTTGTTCGGGGCGTCGACCTGCGTGTAATTGGAATGGCGGTAGTGTGGAATGTTGTGTGTGAGGAAAGGAAGATCAAGGACGTCACAAACGCCCAATCCCCAGGCCAGAGATATTAATCATTACAATTAAAAACCCTGACCCGGACGGAAATCGAACCCGGGGCCGCCGGGTGACAGGCGGACGCGTTGCCCCCTGCACCCCGGAACCGGACTAGTTTTACGTTAGTACTAATTGGAAATCTGATACTCGTGAATACGCTGTGCTGATGAGGGCGTTCGAAGATTTGCATAGTATCCCGTATCGGTCGTAAGAGTATTTTGCAAGGAGAACCTTTCAGCTTGGGAGCATGAGTTGGCCATCACGGGGCCCCTATCTTAGTCTAACAGTGTTTCCACTGCCAACTTTCCTATCAGATTTCCCTTGCTCAACTCTTGTTCTCTTCCAACCCGACGGTAACAGTTTTGCGATGCCTAAGGAGACTTCTTCCGTTACCCTCATTTTTCGATGGATCGGGGATTTTCCACTTCTCCCTCTGATTAATGTTATTAGAGGGTTGTTACCTAGAACAATAACTATAACCACCAATCAGTCCTGAATGTAAGCACATGTCGTGTTGTAAAGATACTGGACTAATTGTTCTGTCTCTTGTACTAAACTGTTAAATTTTGTTGTTAACATCTACACCCTGTTAACTTTCTTCTTTCGACTCTTGCCTTGAAATAAGAAATAGTTTCCACTCCAACGCAGTGTCTCCCTGTCCTTAGCCATATCCCTTCACCTTATTCGCGGTGATGCAACACTCTGAGACACTCTCAAGATACAGACCAACAAACGATTACCTATTCATGGCGACGCTAATTTTCTACATTTGCACCAGTTAAACTTAAGACATCCACATATTTTTATGGCGGAATATCTTGTAACTAACAAATTCGGCCTGGCTGAGAGAAGGTCTCGTGAATGGAAATGGTTTATACCTCCAGAGTGTTTAGAAATGCCATGGGTAACCGAGAAGGTGCCTGGGGTTGTTCAGCCTAGAACGATCTGGTCACAACTGAATCGAAATCGGACCAATTACGGTGTATGTAGGCATCGTCTGTACAAGTAGAGAAAAAGACCTTCACCACGTTGCGACTCTGGTGTTGAAAGGCAGACTGTCAGGCACGCGGTTCAATAATAATAATAATAATAATAATAATAATAATAATAATAATAATAATAATAATAATAATAATTTTCTTTTACGTCCCGCAACTACTTTTTAGTGTTTTCGAAGACGCCGAGGTGCCGGAATTCTTTTACGTGCCAGTAAATCTACCGACACGAGGCTGACGTATTTGAGCACCTTCAAATACCATCGGGCTGAGCCAGGATCGAACCTACCAAGTTGGGATCAGAAGGCCAGCGCCTTAAACCTCTGAGCTACTCAGCCCACTGGTTCAAGAATACCTTCGAAGATCTTACAAAAGCGAATTACGAGACTTTTTACTCTGGGACACCACTGGCACTTCATTATATCTGTAATCTCGATGCACTGTGTGTTCTTCCCAGGACCCTTTTAATGGGCGCATCCCTTGCCGCTTTTACAGGCCGCCCGGCTAACATAACCTAGATATGTGCTAATTACATAGTTGAGTCATTGGGTGCTCCAAATCAAAATGTAAATGTAATATGTAAAACTGTTTATTTAAATGAAAAATCTTTATAGTGAGCATGATTCCATCAATTACATCGGAGTTTAAATGTTTATCTTGTATGTGTTGTACGCGAGCAGTGTCTGGATTAACGTGGAATCGCATGCGAGCACTCTATTCCGCATGACGTCACAAATCCGTATGACACTGCACAGCAACAGAGTGGTAAGCCCCAGTGTTACATGATTATGAACGAGCAGTAGATCACTAGACTTCCAAAATACTCCGTTATGTCTTGTTCGTGATAACACTAAGAGTTAAATTTTGCAATTAATGTTTACCTGTCTGATGTTATTGTTAATGCCCTTAGGGGGAATACATTGCAATTTTATCACATTCGTTTTTTACGGAGTATTCGCCGTCGGCTACTCATTCCTGTCACCCGGCTAACGAAAATTTCTGGGGAGAACACTGACAATTATAAATCATTTCCATTTATGCCCTTCTAGTTCCGTATCCGATATCGGGCGTTGGCGATCATTCTGGCTATCTTAGTTTTGTTGGTGGCTGCGCGGAATAGCGAAATATTTATGTAACCGAACCACAGTCGCAGGTCCTTCAGCCAAGATGTGCGGGGTCTCCCAGGACCTCTCCTCCTCCTCGATCTTTCCTTGTATAATTATTTGGAAGAGTGTGTAAGTTTCCTGGTGCCTCGTGATATGGCCAAAGCAGAAGAGCTTCTTGACCTTAACAGCCCTGTACAGTTCTTTTTCTTTACACTTCTTACGATAAATAAACAAGAGTTTCATCTTATGGCGGAAGTTCGTTGGGAATTACGTGATCTTATTACTCTCCAGTAAACACATTATCTTTCAGGCTTTGTGTTCCGTTGTATTCAAGCGATGATTCAACTTGTCACTTTGGGTTCCCCGATCAATAAAAATGTAAATATTATACAATGTAACTGGGCTGTTTTCAAGGAGAGACGTGGGCTAAGAAAGCCTTCTTGGATTTCCCTTAACTGGAGCGTTCTCTATTTCTTCGTGGCATTCTTCTTCGGCTCTGGGTATGTCCCATAAATGCAGTTCTTGATACAGCGACCATTGTAGCCCTTTGCGAACTGAATTTTCCTCGACGCCTTTTTACAGGACACTAAACAAGCACCATCCTTAAATAAAGTATTTTCTTAATTCTTACTTCCGTTTTTGACATGTCAGTGACTGCGTACAAAATGTTATAACATGGCCATTGTTTATTTAAACTAATGATGAGGATATGTTACAAAGAAGGTAACTTACATCCAACATATGTGTGTTTTTAACTAATTATCACCTGTTCGCTTATAAAATAAAGAATGTTAGAATGTTAGTACCGGTAATGCCCCGCCTGATGTACGCCCAAGCTAGGCTTTTGTAAATAGTTCATTATTCTTTCACTTAAAGTCACTGTCTAAAAGTAGTTGAAGTTTCAGAAAAATGTACAGAAAAGACACTGGATTTGAAAGGGTTAGACTCTTTCAGGGCTCACAGCGATATAGGGCGCTCAATGGTAAGTTACGGAAGCCAATAGCAGTAGCGTAGCCAGGATCGGCCGATTGGGGGTGGGGGGCGGGGTTGTAGTTACATAATTATGGTAGAAAACAATGGGCGTGGATGAATGACTTGTCATATAAGGACGCTGTTAAAAGTAAATTAGAGATCTATTGGCTCTACAGTTGTCTTTGAATGTTTATTTTATTACTTGTCAGTTCGTATTTATTTTCTTTTTGTAAAAATTCTATAGAAGAGGGTGTTCTAACCCACACTAACACCCCTCCCCCCTGGCTATGCTCTTGATAGAAGCTAAAGTCAAGAGTTTCGAACGCGAACCACCAAAGACTTTCGATAGATATCCTGGACGTGGATCACTCTGTGTTTTCTACCCTCAAAGCACACAAGTGTTGGGTGTAGAATGTTACTTCAAGTCGTGGGGAATAATTAAAATGGTGATTTATTCAGGAGCCTCGGGAATCCGTGGTTTTGAAGCCTGGTGCAGATCTTTCGAGCTGACTTCGTATAGGCGACCTGCGCGTCTATGAGAATAGAGACCTGCCTGTGATGAATTCTAATGATGAAATGTGAAATGTCGTATGGCTTTTATTGCCGGGAGATTCCAGGACGGGTTCGGCTCGCCAGGTGCAGGTCTTTTTGATTGACTCCCGTAGGCGACCCGCGCGTCGTGATGATGAAATGATGATGAAGACAACACATACACCCAGCCCCCATGCCAGGGAAATTAACCAATGATGGTTAAAATTTCAGACCCTGCCGGAAATCGAACCCGGGACCCCTGTGACCAAAGGCCAGCACGCTAACCATTTAGCCATGGAGCCGGACACCTACTTCTCTAACATTATTAAACGATCATATGGTTGGCGGAAGAGAGAGACAATAAGTTGGTCACTCCTTCCGACATCACCGGGGCAAAGTGTTAATCGTTAGTCCTGTAATAAAAAGGTAGCTGGTTCGATTCTGAGGTACCTGGTATTTGTAACCCTGTGGGCGGGGGCTGTAGAATACAACCACGGTATCCCTTGCCTGGCACAAGAGGCGACTGAAAGAGGAACCCAGGGTCTCTCAACTTGGAAGCATGGTTTGGCGACCACGAGTACCCTAGCTGAGTCTGGCATAGTTTCCACTTGTGCCAGTGTACCCACTTCCATATTTCCTATCCGACCTTGTTTGGTCAGTTCGTATCTTCCGACCACGATGGTGTTATGTTCGTTAGGCCTAGATAATCTTTTCATTTACACGTCCTTCGTGGCCCGTCCTTGTGTTTTGCCAATACTTTAATTCTTCGAAAAGTTGGACTACTACTACTTTCCCTCTGATTAGTGTTGAGAGGATGGTTGCACAAGAACCACTTCAGGTCTGTGACCCGATAGCTGAGGCCATACATGATTATTATTACCCTGATATTTGGCGATGTTTAATTCCATAACTGCACCTCGGTGGCCTCGCGTACATTAAGAACTCCTGAGGGGGAAAATTTCTGGCCCTCGGCTTCTGTTACATCGTTAACGGTTACAACAAAGGATGAACACAACATCACAGGGTCATCACTAATTTCTTTTCTTTAGCGAAACGTGAAAAGAACTTAGGTGATCGATCGGTTTCTTAGATTTCACAGTCGTCTAGCCCAATCAGCGCCACTTCGTTAATTGACGAGTGCCTGGACAGAAGAATCATTCTGGCCGCTCCGACAGACAGAACAACCGCACGGGCAATCAGAACCACTGTGGTCCTCCACGTGTCTCCACAAACAATGAACAGCCCATTGTTGGAGGTAGGTTTACGTTCTCGTTTCCTCTGATAGGCGCTCCTCGCCGTGAACGTCTCCGATGGTGGCGGGAGATGGTGCGCTGGAGAGGCGAATGGAGAGCAGTGGTGTTTAGTGACGGGAATCGTTTCTGTCTTGGACAAAATGATGACTATGTTCGCGTTCGCAGTCGTGCGGATGATAAGAACAATCCATCTTGTACTCGCTGGGATTATTATTTCGGGAGCCATAAGCTACACAGTCATATCCAGTATTCGTTCAGGGCATTCGTGATGTCGACCTGTTCTCAGATCATATCTCGAAACACTTCAGAAAACAATATTTTATCTTGGTAACGCGTGTCGTCGTGTCGCTAGGGCAACACAGCGTGCTCTGCAGGAGGTTCACGTACTACCTTTGCCCGCTAGGTCTCCAGTCTTCAACCCCATCGATCATGTACTGAATTGGGCACGATGGGACGGCGCTTGCGTCCAGCCCAGCCCCGTTAAGGACCATCAGCAGCGTGAGATTCCGTACCCCAGCGACACACTCAGCATTTGTACGGCAGGTTACATGCCAGAACCGCTGAATACGTTAATGTGGGTGTATTAAACTTCTTATTAAGGTGTCTGCTGCATGTGTTGCATGTAATGTTCTGGATGTCCAATGGACTTGTTTTCATCACTTCCACGTAGCATCACATTCTTGTGTGTCGACTTTGGGTCAGATAGGTGTATTCCTTAGGTAAAGTACCTATAGATGACACCGTTCAGAGAAAAAAGTGGCCAAATGAGAACTGTGCTTACACATAATGCTATTTTATTGAACAAGAAACTAGCTTAAGTACACTGGGTTTAGTTTTCCATTTTCTTCATTCGACTATTGATAATTACATTTATCCTCACGGTTAGTATTAGTCCCTATAGGTGACACCCCTCAAGTCAAGATTCCCAATAGATGACATGCGTCTTGGCCCAATATATGACATGATTTAAACCACACAAAAACATTTAATCTAGATCAGTGTTACAAGGATGAACTTTCCTAATAGTGCTAGTCAAGGCAAACAGTTGCTAATACTTAAACAATATAAAAAGTCAGTCTCAAAATTAAATTTATGAAATCAGGGCGATGGAATCAGTCTTCAAATTTAAAAAGCCGTGAGATCAGTCTTTGGAGTAAAAAATGCAATGAAATCAGTCTTCAAGGTTTTAAAAATTCAAGCCATACAAACAATGAAATTAAATGACTCCATACATTAGTGTCACCCTAGGAACACCCTTGGCCATCATAGAACTCTCATATCTCACTTCTTCTGTGGCATCAGCCGTGGTCTCTTGTGAATAATTTAACATTCTTTTTTTACATTTTGCATCTAGGGATAAAAAAGGGAAAAGAAATTGTAAAAGGAATCAACGAGCCAAAGCCTGACACCTTGGACACCAATGGCCTGTCAACTACTGATTCCTGAAGTCAAATCATAATGAAATCAATATGGTTTACCATGTATGTTAAAAAATAACTCTTTTAACGTAGCCAGTTCCCTTGTAGAACAGAATCTCAATGCCTGACACCTCTGTCAACCATTGGGCCAATGGGGTTCAGTAAAACCAATAGAACACACCCATAATAACATACACAATTTAAGATTAATCTTTTCAACTAAAGCAAATGAATAGAGCCTAGAACCCTGCAACCCATTATACAATAAGAGACTTCACCTTCCTACATAAAACAAGTTGTTTAAGACAATAAACTTCCAATTTATCTCGTAAGGGATGTGTCTAGAAGAAGGGAAATAGTGCATCATACATTCACAACTCTTTCAAAGATCTTTTTCACATGAAAACAAATACACCACTGATCCTAGGGATCAGTTCAGATAGTCGAGTAAGGATCACCAGTGCTGCCAGTACTTGCACTACCTCCGTGGGAATGTGGACATTCCTTAGTGTTACGTTTAGACCGAGTGTCACCTATTGGTATTGCCAGGCAAGGGTGTCATCTATTTGTACATTTACATTACAGATTTATAAAATGCTTTTCCACTGGTATATAAACGCTACAGTAAAAAAGCGTATCATATAGCAAGCGTAAGAGGTTGCTGATTGCTATATTCCACGTCCCATAAACAAAGAGAGAGTTATGTAAAATTGT
Source organism: Anabrus simplex (assembly GCF_040414725.1). Lineage (NCBI taxonomy): Eukaryota > Metazoa > Arthropoda > Insecta > Orthoptera > Tettigoniidae > Anabrus > Anabrus simplex. The sequence continues at coordinate 91,277,211 of NC_090272.1, read as the reverse complement.
CACCTCTCTCTTGAGGAATTTCATAGGTTCGCTTCTACCCAAATACTAGTCGTGTTGTCGTGTCCTAGTCGCCGGCTTATTTATAGTCTGCATTCTCTGCGCCCACTCACTCACTCACTCGCTGATCGCCTGCCAAAGACGATACTGTACTCGCAGATATCTTCTCCGGCAGTACGCATTCAGACGACATTCATTATTGCTAGAAGTTTTTGAAGTTGTAGCGTTTGAGAACATATTGCTCGTGTGTTTGTGTGTGCTTTCCTTCACCTCGGATGAATTGTAGCCGGCACGTTCCTTGTGATGGAGCTTTCAGCTTGACGTAACGTTCATCTTATAACATGGATGTACTGACACTGCTTTTTCTTATCTCTCTCATTGTGTTAGTTCTCGCTGTGGCCCAGTCCTGGTCTATGAGGACCCATCCTGTCCAGGTGAGCACGTATGCAGAGTATCTACGAAATCGTGCATGTTTAGATAGAAATCGAGGGCTTAGTGTGGGACTCGCGTAATTACAAAGCTTAAACTTTACAGGGGAGATAAAATAACATGTTTCGTTACGATTTGCTTTGTGCAATATTCTAAAATGAAATTATCGGTACCGGTATGTTGCTGCAGTACGTAATTCATCAGTAGGGGCAGATGTTGATGACCTAAAATAATCCCTGAAAATGATCAATAAAATGCCCTTAAATTTACGGGAAAATGCTATGAAATAAGTCAAAAGAAAGACTAAAATTTTGACCAAATTGACATATGGTTTTACAAGTAATATATCCCTGTTCTACTCACTGCACAGCTCTTGTTTTTTACAGAACTAATTCGTTTACTTGGAAGTGCATATAAATATGTACATGATGATTTGCTGGATATAGTGCTACTTCAGTAGGCTATAGGTTGCATCCTCTACTCATCCTCTTCACTCTCTTTTCCCTCCACTTGACTTCACTCAGTCCCATCATTGCAACATTCTCTTTCTCCACAAAATCAATCGACTCCTCAGATTTCCAAAGTCAGGGTCACACCATTTATTACTCCCACTGTGCCCCCTAAGAACCTGGTAACACTTGTTCTTCGTACTCATTACAGCTTTCAGATGTTTTCGCCGTTTAATCTGCTGTTATACACCAAACTTCCTTTCCGCACTCACTTTAACACTGTACAATTTACATCCGCTGCAAACACATCTTTTCCAAATTCATACACTGGCTGAATTAAACATAATCTTTGTGCTGGCTTCATTTTTTGCATTTTTTTTTCTTGCACAGAAGTACTTCGGAGGATGAGTTTGTACTGAAACCGAAAGTTATGTTTGTTGTTTCCATTTGTTCTTGGTTTTAAGGTACGCGGGGGTGAATGTCTGACTGTAGGGGGAGGATGCGAAGGTTGGTGCATTCCTTGTAATTGAAACACGTTAGGAATACTTTCTCCTTATCATAGTTCTGTATTGTGTTCCTGCACATTTCTTGGAAACACAGGACTCAGAGGTATAAATTATTTCCTTACCTTTTTCTTCGTCACCAACAACTCTGGTCAGTTTGCTTGGTCATGAAAAGTATATAGCAACTTTAACCATATGTAATAAAAAAATATATTGCTTTATGTTATCACTTGTATGTTTTTATAAAAGTGACAATAAATAATACATACATAAAGTAAAAAGGTTTTAAAATGATCCAAGCCTTTTTCAAAAATGCTATATATTGACCTAAAACTTTCTTGAAAATTGAAATAACTGATCACCCCAAATCGGCAAAAAAATTGCAAAAGAATGCATAATAAAACGTGTCATCGTGTGTAATATCGCATAATTAATTTCTGTACTACTGAGCAACGTCCCAATGCAAAGGGAAGAAAGACGACATTTCAACATCCACACCCTAGTAATCAACAAACTGCTCCTAGTCGCGCAGGTATTTTTCAGTAATTATTTACAGCACTAATGGTGAGTTCACAAAAAAAAAATATATATATATATATTATTACCATTACATTCAAGATATTTTAATTGATCACTCACTCAAGTTATTGAAATCTGTGTGATCCAACCTAAACAGTTCCCTCGTTAATGTTCGGTACATTTCGCAACGCTGGCATTTACTGTTCTGTGTGCTAGTTTGCTAAAACGTATAGGGATCGCAATAACTTCATTATACGTGGCGAAATTTTGAATCGTAATGTGAGACTTTGTAAAGAAGGTCGGGAGTGAGGCACAGTGTGAATGTTACGTTACTTAGGTGGAATGAATATCTTTCGGATAAGATAACCAGATGATTCAGGTTCGTCTCAGATTAGATAAAGTTGAGCTGTTTGATTAATTGGATTAGACAACGATATTCTCTGCACGTATATTAATTTTGTTCAGAAATCTCCAGTGTCCACGGCCAGTCCTAACACTTACAAGGCAACTGTTTTGATTGCAGCAGTGAACTATACCGAAACTCGTTAATTTTTACGAGATACTTTGCTATCTGCCGTCCCCTTTGTTTTTTAATACAATTTGCTTTACGTTGCTCCGACACAGATAGGTCTTATGGCGACGATGGGTTAGGAAGGGCTAGGAGTGGGAAGGAAGTGGCCGTCGCCTTAATTAAAGTACAGCCCCAGGATGTGCCTGGTGCGAAAATGGAAAACCGCGGATCTTCAGGTTTCTCGACAGTGGGGCTGGAATCCACTATCTTCCGAATGCAAGCTCACAGTTGCGCGACCCTAACCCCACGGTCAACTCGCTCCGTGTTCTCATTTTGATATTGGCGCTTACTATGAGACTGCTTCCAAACACAAAATTCTTGTTCTTATTTGCTAGTGGTTTAATGTCTCACTAACACCTCGAAGTTTTCAGTGACACAAGGATGAAAAGCGTTTAGATTAGGAAGGTTGTAGCCGTTAATTTACTTAAGGTACAGCCCCAGAATGTGTCCGGTGTGAAAATGGAAAATCATCTACAATTTCTTGTCCAGATAAATTTCTCTTACCGGGTGAGTTGGCCGTGCGGTTAGGGGCGCGCTGATGTGAGCTTGCATCCGGGAGATAGTGGGTTCGAATCCCACCGTCGGAAGCCTGAAGCTGGTTTTCCGTGGTTTAGCATTTTCACACCATGCAAATGCTGGGGCTGTACCTTAATTAAGGCCACGGCCGTTTCCTTCCAATTTGTAGACCTTTCCTATCCCATCGTCGCCATAAGACCTATCTGTCGGTGCGACGTAAAGCCACTAGAAAAAAAAAAGATAAATTTTTCTTGTATCTCCGGTGGCACATGTGTCGAAATAATAAGACCTTCATCCTCCTATGGACACTCTTGTATAAGACCACAAATGATGATGATGATGATGATAATATCTCAACACAGCAAGCAGATTGCTGACTGCCGTACGAGCTGGTGTTTTCTTTTCCTCTTTGAACGGATTGAACAATAATGACTGTAGTAAATTGCCTGGTGTGAAAATGGGAAACCATGGAAAACCATCTTCAGGGCTGCCGACAGTGGGGTTCGAACCCAGTATCTTCGAATGCAAGCTGAGAATTACGTGATCCAAATCTCGCTGCCACTCGCTCGGTGATGCGCTCTCCCCTGTGTATCGTAAGAGACAACTAAAGGAGGTAACCCCCAAGGGATGAGAACTTGTGAGCGTGAGTTGGGGTTCTCAAGCTGAGTCTGACGCTGCATGTACTTTCGTACGGTCCTCACTTGCATCTTGCTATCCGACGTCCCTTGGTCAACTCTTTGTTCTGTCCTGATTCTGACGGTGTTTACGTTTGCGGGACCTAGATATTCACGCCTTTCTTAGCCCTTCCTTCCCTTTCGTTTGCCGATACCTTAATTCTTTGAACGATTTGACTTCATTTTCCTTTCAGATTAGAGTGGGTGATTTTCCAGTCATACTTCTTCCTGAAACAATAATCACCACCAGCACCACCACCTTTGATCAGTATTCCAAATCTTATCCTTTCTTTTGTTGGTATTTCGATCGTCTTGCAATAGGGCCTATCCCCGTGTAACTAAATTTGGTCAATAATTCGAATATTATGTTCGAGCTATGCCGTAATGACGGCGGTATTCCGTGACCCTGAATGCAATTGTTAGTTCCTGCTGTCCGGGCCCGAGTTCTGCGCGTGGGTTTCCCTCATGCGACATGTTGTTGACCACAGATAACACACCTTCCGCAGGAAGCAAGTTTCTTTGTGTTATATTAGTAATTTGTTTTTCTGTGCCTGCACAATCCCCTGTCCCGCACACTTTCAGTTTCGGGACATCGATATAGTTATATAAAACTAGCTGTTACCCATGGCTTCGCTCGCGAGGATTTCGTAATTTGAAAAAAATTACTTGTTCCTCGGTACTGTATTGTCATCTGTAAATCCCTAAAGTACAAAATCTCACCGAAAAATTGCATTTCATTTACCCCAGAAACTCTTTGTAAACCACGTTTGTACATTGCCTTTTGGGGCTAAGATGACCAGGCTACTGGCAGACCTAAATCTGGAACACGGGACATGGAACTCTGTGTGAGAAACAGTCCTTTTTTATGTCGAAAAAAAGTTTTCTTTATTTCTAAATTTCACGTCTGTAACATCTTAGTTTCTGAGATATAAGTATCCTCGTAAAGAGAATACAACTCTTTCTTCACTTATTTTCGATCTCCATCTGAAGTTGATTTTCCGAAAACAAAAAGTACGTGTTTCTTTATTTTCAAAGGAGACTACAAATACCAATTTTCACGTCTGTAACATGTTACGTTTATGAGATATAATGTAGATATACTCATTATAAAAACTGCCTCACTCCTTGGCTGAGTGGTCAGCGTTGCGGTCTTCGGTTCTCAGGGTTCCGGCTTCGATTCCGGGCTAGGTCGGGTTTTTTAATCGCTTGTGATTAATTCTTCTTGCTCGGGGACAGGTTGTTTGTGTTTGTCCCAACATTCTCCTGTTCATATTCACTCAACACACCACATTACCAACCACAACAGGAACACGCAATAGTAATTACATCCCTACACATACGGTTGCCATCAGGAAGGGCATCCAGCCGTAAAACTGTTTCAAATCCACATGTGCGACACAGTTCGCACTCGCAACCCCACAGGTGTGGCTAAAGCGGTAGAAGAAGAAGATACTCATTTTAAAAATTTCATCCGCTTTTTAAAAGCTTTTCACCCCCTAAAGTGGATTTAAAAAAAGCATGTTCATTTTTAAAGGAGATTCCAGGTACCAATTCTAACGTCTGTAACATCTTCATTTTTCTGAGATATATGTATCCTCATATAAATAATTGAACTCCTTCCTCACTTCTTCCCCCCACCCCCCGAAGTGGATTTTCTGAAAACGTTCTTTTATTTTTAAAGAGGATTCCAAATACCAATTTTCATGTCTGCAACATGTTAAGTTTTTGTGATTATATATTGTAGATAATTTCGCTGCTGTAGAATCGTGGAGCTGACGTTGCCATGGTTACGGCAGTTCATTACTGTATCAGATTCCTAGAGCAGCTGTAGTGTGGTGCCAATATCTCCGCAACGGTTGCTTTTAGGGCCTTAAAACATGGTTTTCAGGCCCGGGCTTACCGAGTTTTGTTCTTTGCGTCAAGAGGATTAAATTGAGCTTTGTCTCGTCCTTGTACGACAAATTCGATGTTTTGTCTATGTTAGCCTATTAGTTTTATATCCTCCCCCCTGTGCCCCCCACCACAGCCCATGTTACTCACTGGCAATGTTGCTTTCTGTAGGTGAAGTAATTTTTAAAATCGGTTCAGTAGTTTTTGAGTCTATCCGTTACAAACAAATATACACATTTTTCCTCTTTATAATATTAGTAGAGATTGCTCAGAATTTAAAAAATTCTGTATCGGTCGTGTGCTCAATAACAAGGAAATTCACTTTTTAAATTTTTCGTTATCACTGTCTGTAGCCTATGTATGTACGAGAAAATGGCGGAAGAGAATTGAATGAAAATCGGAAAATGAGGCACTGCAATCTAGGCTATAAATAATTTTATTTACTCTGAGTGAAATGGTAGTTTAGGGGAAGCCTAAAATTCAATTCACAAAAATCTGTTGTTTGTGGTGCTATCGATCAATACTTCAGGTATATCGAATTAAATGTCCGATAATGTATGTCTTACACGTTTTTACCCTACCAGCTATGATAAGAGATATTCAAGAATTTCGATTTTTGTTGCTAAGTCCGTATCAATCCCGAGCCACGAGAAAATGGGTAAACAGAATTCTATTAAAATCGGTATGTAAAGACAGAGAATAAAGCACCACAGTAAACAACTTTATTCACGCTGGGTGAAATTGTAGTTTAGGGGAAGGCGCCTAAATATTAATTTGTAAATACGTACAGTATGTAATTATGCAATTTTATAAAATCTTATTCACGACGTGTATATAACTTCATCTAGAATTCTGTATACAGTGTTTAATTCCGTAGCGAAGCACGGGTACACCAGCTAGTTTATAATAGTTTAGGGCTCAGCACATTAGTCACAACCTTCCAAGGCTCGTCATTCATGGGGACTACTTTAACCGTTTTTCGTTCTGGAACACACGCTTCGTTCCTGGATGGTTGTGCAATTGGAATCTATGAATTCGTACAAGACACATTTTAAATAGTATTTTTAAGTAATGTTAGATTATTGGCGACGATGGGATAGGACTGAAAAGGAAGCGACCGTGGTCTTCATCAAGGCACAGCCACAGTATTTGTCTGGTTTGAAAATGGGAAGCCACGGAAAGACATTTTCAGTGCTGCCGGTAGAACCCACTATCTTCCTACTCGACCCGAACTGCGCAGACCACTCTCTCGGTGGCACCTAAATGACAACTCCATGCTGGTGGGGAACAGAAAACTTCCCCTGCCTGTCATAACAGGTGACTAAAATGGGTCTCAACTGGCGTCGCCAGTTCATTTTTATAGAAAATAGCGAAACCGAAGATTTTTAGTATTTATATAGTCGCATATAAAATTGCAGTTCAATGCTGTATTCGACTAATACAATTTTCCAAATAATGAAACTATACAAAAGTAACAAATATACAGTGATACAAATTATGGGGACTTATTTACTAGATGTGTTCACATGTTTCTGAGATATGGCATCAGTCGGAACTTTAACATTTAATTAGACGAGTAGAGTAGCTGTTTCTGCTCGCTTACCATTTGTGATTCATCATGGAGAAAAGCCGTTTGATTACCCAAAGCAGGTCTAGGAAGCTAGGACGTAGAATGAATTATTCCAACGAAGTAGCCGTATTCAGCTAAACCAAATTAAAACTATTGAACGTTAATTTTTGTGAACATGTCATCATAAAGGGGAAAAATTCGGGAAATATTTCTCTTCAGTCGGGAAGCGGGAAACTATGCCGCCGAAATTAGGAAATCTGGCCACCCTAATCTCAACTTGGAAGCGTGTGTAGCTAGTTGACTCTGGCATTGCTTCCTTTTGCGCTAGGCTCCTCACTTGTCAGCTCTTGTTCTCTTCCTACTCCAACAGTATTATGTATGCAAGGCTTAGGGAATCTTACATTTTCGCACCATTCAAGGCCCTTCCCCTCCTTTTGTCAATATTTTTCTGCTAATGATTAGTTAAGGGTAGGGATACCTCTCAATTAACATAAAAGATCTAAGGTAACCTTCGGCACAGAAGCTGGCACGATGAACCAGGATGTAGGAAGGGTTGCAGAACAAGCTCCCTTTTTCTGTGATTACCGTCAGCGGGAAATCTGCTCTCCCAGTTAATAACCTATAAAAGGAATGTTCTGGAAATTCAATCGCGTAGTAGATATTCACTCAGACTTGCGAAGTAATATAGTAGCAACTTAGTTATAGCGACTTCCAAGGGACCTGTTGAAGTCGTATCGTTATAAACGAGTGGTTTAGAGGAAGTACAACTAGGCAGCCATCCTCTATATACTGTAACACTAATGAAAGAGGAAAAATGAAAGGGATCGAAGAACAAGAGTTGACCAAGGCAGGTCGAATAGGATAGATGACAGTGAGAAGCCTGGCACAAGTGGAAGCAATGCCAGGACTCGGCTTAGGGCCCCGTGGTCGCCAACCGGCGCTCCAAAGTTCAGAGCCCCTGGGGGCCCTTGTAGTTGCCTCTTACGACAGGCAAAGGATACCATGGGTGTTCTGTCACCTCTAACCATAGGGGGTCGTGTCGTAACCTAGATTCATGTTATCAGTGGAGTAAGGTGGAAAGTGGTAGGCTGTAGAACAAAACTTAATTAGGCTTATTTTAGATTTAACTTTTAAGACTAACATTAAAGTGCGAAATTCAAATACGTACGTCATAAAATGCAATACGCCATTGCACTTCATAAGAGTATGGGAGAAGGGGGAATCATACCTGCAGCAATTTCCGAAGGTTGGTGACAAAGAGGGAGTAAGGACTTTTTCCTGACGCCAGTTTCCAACCCCGACTTATGAATGTTCAAGTGGCAGTACGATGGTACCCGTCTCGCATAATCCCGGAAACCATATATCCGGGAAAGGGCATAGTTTATTACAATCTCACGTTTCGATACATGCCGTTTACGAAAGTGAATATCCTATAGCATAATTGGAAAACATGCAACAAAAGCACAAATAAAGAGCAAGGTGTTCGGAAAATATAATCAACCTAAAATTAACATTAGTTTTTAAGTGGTTTAGAAATTAAAGAGCAAAAGAATGGCCTGAAAGAAGTGTTATAAACATTATTGTAGGAAATGAAACTTCTCGGATATGCTATAGAGGTCTATCAGTTACTCCGGAAACGTGCCCTCCCTCCCCCTCCACCTTCCAAGAATACACCACAGTAGTCATCCTCAGTCCCTCCACACCATGTCAGACTCCCGAAATCAATATTATTGACTGTCAACAAAAACATGCAGGCTAATTAAACTACGAAATCTACGTACCTAATTGCTCTAATTTCAAGGGAGGTATATTGTCTAGGTTGCTTTAGTCATCATTTTCTTATTAACTAGCATGTATCAATTCTTTTCCCTCCATCAGTTTACTACCCCACATTCTCCTAATAATGATGCAAAATTTGATTCTTTTCGGGTACATCCACTCTCTGTTTAATAATTTACGGCTGTTTTTCGTTACCAAGTATTTCATATTCTCATATATAAATTGCTCTCATTTCCCATGTTCAAGTGCCAATAGAAATCGTGAAATGCTTTGGTTGTTTGAAAATCCTAATCCAGACTTGCATTTAAAATGTTTTATACGAGGTAGATATATAGTGCGTTGCCGTTGAATGAGAAATATTGTTCTTTTTCTGGATTCAATGAACTTTTCGGAAGATTTTCCTGTAATTTAGAATGTATGTAGTGCATTTTGTCATCAAACAGAGCTAATAGTTTCCTTGTTTCACAAACTCTGGCGTTGATAAGGGGTTTAATGCAACATGACATACCGTTGTCATGTGCGAGAAATTATAGCTAAAATATGTGTTAAAAAATGATTCAAAATGAAATTTATGCTCACACAAGACACAAGAAAGGAATTATGAGTTCTTATTGTGATAAAGTAGCTCTTCAAATGCCTCAGCAAGCGAATATTGTGATAATACGACAAACATTGAATTGGGAATTTTTCCGTGTTTAATTTAAGGAAATTTAAAACACTTTCCTTGTAACGGAGCAAGTACCTGTGCGGTTTGAGTCACGTAGCTATCAGATTGCATTCGGAAAATAATGGGTTCCAATCCCACTGTCGGCAGCCCTGAAGATGGTTTTCCCATTTTCACACCAGGCAAATGCTGGGGCTGTACCTTAATGCCGACCACGGTCGCTTCCTTCTCACTCCTAGCTCTTTCCTATCCCATCGTCCTCCTAAGACCTAACTGTATCGGTGCGATGTTAAGGAGATTGTACAAACTTTCCTTACGAGAAATATAATGAGGCAGAACTCCTGCTGCTATAGAAAATGGCGTATCTATAACAGAGTTAATAATAATAATAATAATAATAATAATAATAATAATAATAATAATAATTCATGAGGAAAATATTAGGCCCACAAAACACAGCAGAAGGTTGGAAATTACGAAGTAATGCTGAAATATATCAAAAAATAGAAAATATATCAGATGTAATGAGGAAAAGGAGACTTATGTTTTTTGGACATTTATATCGAATGCAAGATAGTAGATTAACCAGTAAGATTTTCAGATATTTGTGGAGTAAGAAATCAACGACAAGCTGGGTCAACGAAGTAAGAAAGGATTTAGAAAAAAACAATATAACAACAGAAGAAATAAATAATAGAGAAGGCTTTCAGTTAAAAGTATTGAAAATAGAAGGATTCCAAGGTAGGAAAGTAAAAACGACTGGTTCAAAGTGGTCTGAAGACAGAAAGAAGAAACATAGTGAACAGATGAAAGCGTACTGGAAGAAAAGGAAAGAACAAAGAAGAAGGAATTGAAATTGGCACGTGGTCCTCTGGTGGCCCATTCGAAAGAATAATAATACTAATAATAATAATAATAATAATAATAATAATAATGTGTCCTGATGTACGTGTGCGGGTATTTTCTACCTGCCGCGACAGAACGTTTAGTTCGCATTAGCAATATTAGCTGCTGATAGAATAGCTTGTCCTCCTGAGAACGATGGAAAGTTCACTTTAGATGGTACGAAAATAATCTACCTCTGATTATGAAGATAATGTTTGGGAGATATCTGTTACATGTCACAAAGTGGTCATTGTCAGAGTTCATAAAGTGATCAAAAGTTCGCTCCATCTAAATATACAGATAGCTCTTCAATTGTTCCCACGTAGGCTCGAGCGTGGACCGACCAACAGAGGTCTGTGTTACTCTGCCATCTGGTAGGACGAGGAAATGTATGCTGTCAACATACGGACATTTCTAGAGTCTTCGTGGTAACGGAGGAGTTCTAGCAAGCCAAGAATAACGGTCGAGAGGATTCGTTGCGCTGACCACGTTTCGCCTCTTAACATGCAGCCCTTTGGGCTGAGGCAAATGCCCGTCTGGTCTGTAGCTCTATGGAATGCTTTTTAAAATTGAATTCAAGCCAATTGAACTGACCACTTAAGATGACGCTACAATTTTTTTTCTCTCTCTCTTTCTTTGTGGGGAGTTTCCTCTGTGTCCAGTACTCCTTCATACCTTCGTTGGCCTGTTTCCTTTGTTCTGTTCAAACACTTCCGGTTTTCTTAGTTCTTCCTTCTGCTTGAAACCCTTCCAAATTTTGCACTGTGTTCCTAAATTTATATCTGTCTAACGTTTGGACCTCAGAGATGTTTAAGCTTTCTGCATCTTTCTGCTTGTCCTTAATTCATGCTGTAGTGGTCTTTTTTTTCATAAGTAATCAACGATCTGTTTGGTAAGTCTATTTCCGTTCATTCTTTACAAATGTCCGAGAACCGACAACCTCCAACCTCCTCTTAATGGTGTCTTCAGATTCTCTCCACCTTCTGTAAACTTTTTTTGCTCCAAAGTTTCCATCCGTCTTCACTCTGGACAGCGCCCATCATTTTTCTGGGGATTCTTTCTAGACCTCTAGCTTCCCCAGCTCGTATTCCATGGACGGGTATTCACTGGCACACAGGCAGATCCGATCTTCCACTGCGGCTTTTTCTAGTCCATCCTCCTGTACAGTCTCATCAAGGCACTTGCACATCTTTACCCTTTCGATTCATCTTGTATCTGTTTCGAGGAACTTCGTTCCATGTTTTATGTTCGTCCTGAATTCAGTTTTTCTCTTGAGATCTTCAGTCCTGTTTAGCTGCCAATTCTTTCCGAGAGGTTAATCTGGATGGTTGTGCCTTTTGTCTTTCTGATAGTATAGCAAAGTCATCCGCGAAAGCAAGGTATAAAGGTATAAGGTATAGTTGGCTTTAATCCCTTCGAATTTTCTTCAAAGGTGGATTGGGGTTATCCCTTGACGTTCAAGTTCTGAGTTCCAAATTCTCACAATCTTTCTTGGAAGCAGTTAAATAGGAGCTGGGATAGTACATCGCCTTGCCCCACGCCTATCTTGATTTCAAACGGTTGCGACAGATGCCCCATTAACTTCCGCCTGGAGGTAGTGCCTGTTGGATCTCTTTGATTATATTTGCCAATTTGGTTTTTACTTCAGATTCTCTAATGATCTTGTCCAAGGGGTGTCTGTCCATCCAATCGAAGGTTTTTTTGAAGACACCACAATTTTCTTGCCGCTCAACATTCTCCCGCAGTTGTTTGTCCAGAGTCGCCCTATTCTATTCTGAAACACGTCTGAGAGGATTTTATAGGCGATCGGGAGGAGGGACACGGCTCTATAGTTGTTGAAGTCTTATTTTTCCCCGTATGTAGCGAACGAATCAGTGCTGTTTTCCATCCTTAAGGAGTTTTCTCCGTTTCCCAGATTTCCTTGATGTTTCGGTGAAGATTATCTAAGATTTCCGATATTTTCATTTCGTTATCGACTCTTCACTTGGTTTTGTTTTTTAGGTTATTCGGGCTTCTTCGATTTCTTCCTTTGTTGGCGGTTCATAATCTTCTTCTTCTTCTCCTTATTATTATTATTATTATTATTATTATTATTATTATTATTATTATTATTATTATTATTGCAACACTGAAGTTCACTCATCACAGTTCATATCTTTTAGAACGTTTAGTTCGCATGCGGTGCTAATATATTGGGAATTACGTACAGTTACTCCCATAAATATTCGGTCACTCTGATTTTTGACACGCTTTTAATGGGTAGCTATTCTTACACTATAATGATAACGTATAATACAACGAAACATGTAGGAAAACGTAACACCACGTTCTACAAACATTCTGATGTAAGTCAAACTCATCTGACAGTCATTAGTACGCCATCTGTCGTATATTAAATAAGAGCAATAATTCCAGTGCCACCTCAAAAATATTCGGTCACTATACAAAAAGCAAAATAAACTCCCATAATTGACAACCCTGTTACACATTCGGTACTTCGTTCTCCATCTTGATGTTTTATGACCTCTTCCAGTCGATTCGGCATACTGGCGATATCTATCTTGATATAATCAGGGCTTAATTCCGCCCATTCTTTTGGCAGTCTCCTCTTCAATTCTGTGAGGGAACTTGGTGGCCGCAATTGCAGAGCTGCCTTCATTCGACTCCACACATTCTCGATGGGCTTCAGGTCGGGTGATTGTGGTGGAGTCTCCAAAACCTTCGGGCAGTTGTACAGCAGCCACTCCCTGACAAGTTACGACTTGTGCTTGGGGTCGTTATCTTGGTAGAACTTGAAAGTAAGCTGCATAGCTAGTTGTTCCGAAGATTTCGTAAATTGTTTTTGGGGATAGCCAAATAGCCCTCTTTTGTCAAAGTATGTTCAGTGAAACTCAGTGGATCAACCCCGTTCGATGCAACACATCTCCACACATTGCACTTCCTCTACCATATTTTACTGTTACTTGTAAATTGCTTGTTTTCAGTTCCTCGTGACGTTTCCGCCTCACCAATTGCTTTCCATCGGATCCGAAGACGTTGAACTTTGACACATCAACAAATAACACATCCTTCCACAAAGCATTTGGTTTGCTTACGTAGGTTTTTGCGAACTCGAGCCGCTCCTTTTTATATACCGTACTAATGTATGGTTTCCTCCTAGCTCTTCTCTCAAAGAAGTCATTTCTTCGCAGTGTTCATCGCACGGTTTCGTTACCCACATTCTTTCCACACTCCTCTAAAACAGCTGCTGCCAGATTCGGGTTACTAATTTTCGGATTTCGTTTCAAATTCCAAAGCACAAACCGCTCCTCTCGTTCTGTCCGCCTTCTTGGTCTGCCTGTCTGCGAAATTGAATAAATTCTGTCTTCATTTTCGAATCATCTTCGTGTATCTCCAACTGTTGTTCTGCTTATTTTAAGTATCTGCGATAACTTTCTATGCGATTTACCTCGAGCATGATGGAACATCACGAGCTGGCGTTCTTCAAAATTGGTAGTGTGTTGTCTTGTGCACCCCATTTGACACCAGTCCGCAACACTGCAGCAAATCACTTCGACACAGCGTGTCTTGCGGCACTGCACTACTGAATTGAACGTTTTGCAACGCTAGATGCCTTGTCGCCGTCAACGAACAAAGCGGCAATCGCGGCCTTTCCAAATGACCGAATATATTTGAGGCGTGTCATTTCACCCATGTGTGCAATGTCCTTTCTTTTGCAGCATACTGTACATCAATGCTCCGTGATTCCTCTTCTGCATAAGCAACCACATGTAGTTCCATTACTTGGACAGATTTGGTTTAACATTCTGCCCATGGTTACGTTATTGTCATCACTTTTCCGCGGATTTTATCAGTGGCCGAATATTTATGGGAGTGACTATAAGTCGGTACGAAAGGATTTATCTATGTAAGATAAGGAATTGACTGTTCATTCGTGAGATTTCCGATCGATGTCTCTCTTGTAGGAGATAGGATTTTTAAGTGGATTAATGGGTATAGTCGCTGACAATGATTTAGTGTGTGGCGTTTAGTGCTGTGAGTGTCTGAGGATATGTACGGCTCGCCTGTTGCAGGTCTTTATTTCTGACGTCTATGGGCGACCTCTAAATGTGGATGTGAGGTGATGAAAACCGGTGTCGGCACTTTGCCTACACTTATCGAATAACACCATTGGATTGCTCAAGGCTTAACATCCCCATCTGCCGGACGTATCACAATCAACCGCATCATATGCCTTCACAATATATGAACACTCCTAAGAGGTTTGGGATTGAATTCAGGATTTTGGCGCACAGTCTAGTGATTATACCACCACCTGCCGGCCAACATTCTGATAGTGATTTTCTTCCACCAACGGGACTCGAACCATCTAACTACAGTGTTAAACCATATAGAACCAGCCTGAATAGCTCAGATGTTAGAGCGCTGGCCTTCCGAGCCCAGTCCGGTGGTATTTAAAGGTGCTCAAATACGTCAGCCTCTTGTCGGTAGATTTACAGGCACGTAAGAGCTGTTGCGGGACAACATTCCGGTATCTTGGCGTCTCCAAAAACACTAAAAAGTAGTGGAATGTAAAAGCAGTAACATTTAAAAATAAATATTAAACCGTAAAGACTTGACGTCTTAGCGATCATGGTTACCATGCGGGCTTACAATGATCGTGTGAATGATTTCCTACTTTCGCTAGTTGAGCAGTTCATTGGCGAACCAATGCCGCTATCGGTTCCTTACACGAAGAATGCAATGGTTCCTCCTCAAAGAAAATGCCCAATACCTGTCGTAAGAGGCGTATACAGGGTGTTTCTTTTTTAAATTATGATACAGACTTTCATGGACAAGCATTTGAGATTGGGAACTCCGGCCCGGAAATGTCAGTCGCTGGATATAAACCAAATTTGTTGTGGGATATTTATGAACGTGGGATTAAAAAAAGACGTAATTGTCATTGTGTGGAAGTGTGTCACGTAGTTATGACCATGCATTCAGGAGGTGGTGGGTTCGAATCCCACCGTCGGCAGCCGTGAAGATGGTATCCCGTGGTATCCCATTTTCGTATCAGGCAAATGTTGGGACTGTTCCTTTAGGCAACGACCGCTACCTTGCCAATCCTAGCCCTTTTCCATACTTGCGTTGCCGAAAATCCTTCCGATATGTTGGTACGACGATAAACCACTAGGCAAAAAAAAAAAAAAAAAATAAATAAATAAATCTTCCTGTGTAGATGTAATACCGGGTGGACAAAATAAAACTGGCCTGGAAAATAGTTACAATAGGACTGACGCAGGGTTGTCCCTCGTTAGTGAACATCACAGATGATGCTGGAAATGGCCTCATTTGAAGAAAAGAAAAACCGGGGGTCCAAAAGTCTTTACTCCACTTCAATCATAAACCACCGGCAGAACTCAACTCGCGAAGGTTCGTCTAGACACTTAAGGCATTCACAACAGTGAATTTGTAAGGATGAATATTCAGGTCCTTTTTGAGAATATTTCGACACGACGATCTCGTAATTCCCAGGTGCACAAATAAACGGCATTGAGATTTCGTCGGACTTCGTTCCAGGCTTTCCTTCACTCGAGGAATGTTTTCTGGTGGTCGAACTCGATAGTTACGGTTGTTATTCGCGACAGGGCCCGTTTCACGCCATTCTGCCACTAAGTTTTGCATTGCAGACTTCGCAGGAGGTTTTTACAAAACGCTTCCAGTCTTACAAACACTTGCGCAAATTGTTCCGCACAGGTTTTGCACGAATTGTACTTCGCATAACACTCGACAGTGAATATGCGCCGTTCTATCGTGAGCACCATTTTGTGTTGCATTCAACTGATCACTAAACACGTCTGCTCTCTCTCTCTCTCTCTCTCTCTCTCTCTCTCTCTCTCACGAACTGACACAGCGACGTACTTGGAAGATGCGGGAGATGGCGCCCGCGCAGAGATGAGACAGCAATTGTTTGGTGCATCGAATTCACGTTTTTCAGCATTTCCCTGTGCTGGGCAGTTCTCATGTACATTAACAAAGGTTAAGATATTTTCCGGACCAGTTTTATTTTGCCCACCCGGTACCTTTATTTACCTGAACTGCATGCACACGCTCCGAAGACATGTGTGAAAGCTGTTCATAATAGCGTCCCCCAGCTTCGACAACGTCGCAGTAAGTTATGGCTTATCCGATCGAATATTTCTGGCGTCGTTCTAGCAACGTCACTAGCAATTAGGATTCTTGCCAGGCGCTGTTGTATCAGTCCCTACAAGTGCCTCGTAGACAAGACTCTTCTCAAAATTCCTCAAGAAGAAATAAAGTCGGATCAAATCAGGCGGGCGAGGTGGCCACGCAACAGGAGATCTTCTCCTATCCACTTTTTCCGGGAACATCTGTAAAAAGTGTTCTCAAGTAGCGTGAGAAAAGTGGGCTGGTGCCGCGTCATGTTGAACCCACATCCGTTGACATACCTGCAACCCACAAAAAACTGCGTTGGCGTGTAAGATGTGACTGAGGCGTTTTTTTTGCTAGGGGCTTTACGTCGCGCCGACACAGATAGGTCTTATGGCGACGATGGGATAGGAAAGGCCTAGGAGTTGGAAGGAAGCGGCCGTGGCCTTAATTAAGGTACAGCCCCAGCATTTGCCTGGTGTGAAAATGGGAAACCACGGAAAACCATTTTCAGGGCTGCCGATAGTGGGATTCGAACCTACTATCTCCCGGATGCAAGCTCACGACTGAGGCGTTTGCTGACTCCTGTTCCCTATCTCAAACTGATCCATGAATGTACCCTTCTGCAGCATCGCTAAAAGTCATCTCGGAGACACGCTGTGGAAGGGAATCCCAGGGTCTGTCAACTTGGGAATGTGGGTTGGCAACCACAAGGCATTTAGCTGAGTCTGGCATCTTTTTACTTGTGTCAAACTCCTCACTTTCCTCTCTGACCTTGCGTGGTAATCTCTTGTTCATTTCCGACCCTCATTTTTCACACCTGTTCCATTTCTTTTGCGGATAATTTTATTCTTCGAAGGACCGGAACTCTTCCTTTTCCCCCATAGAATAGCCTATGGCTGCCGAGTTGTACTTCATCTTAAAGCAACCACCACCACCATTATTTTAACGCTACAGAAACCTGGGGGATTATATTTCTTCTATAACGAATCCCATTAAACAGAGTCAGCGCTTGTTCTCTTCCGACCCCGATAGTATTAGATTTGCGACACCTTGGGACGCAGTGGCTTGCGGTGAACAAATCCATTACCCCAGCTGAAAAAATCGTAGCTCCGGCTATGATAAGACATATTCATGAATTTCGATTTTTGTTTTTAAGTCCATATCAACGCCGAGCCACGAAAAAATGGGTAAACAGAATTTAATGAAAACGGTATGTACAGTCGGGAAATAAGGAACTACAGTCTACGCAGTAAGTAATTTTATCCACCCTGGCTGAATTGGCAGTTTAGGGGAAGGCGCCTGAAAATTGTGATTTTTTTAATCACCTATGTTATTGGTCCTATCGAAAAGTACTACATAAGTCATAGAGAATAAAATTTCCCATCCTTATGTCTTATTCCTTTTTACCGTACCGACTATGATAAGACTGGTGGTGGTGGCTATTGTTTTAAGAGGAAGTACAAGTAGGCAACCATCCTCTATATAACACTAATCAGAAAAAAATATGGAAGAGGTTCGACCTGACTTTTGAGTAGCTTTGTAGCATTTACTGCTCTTGTTACCCTGTTAGAAATCTGAGGTCAATTAAGAAATATTATTTATTAAGGAATATTTTTGGTGTAGGAAACCTCTACACAGGTCGACGTACTTCACCATGCTCAGTAGACATGTCTGCTATCGCCTTCATATCAAACTTTGCCATTGCTATGTTTACGTATCATGTTTCCTGCCCTGTGAATAAACTGTTACACGATTTTTCACAATCAGATTAGGAACTAATATATTTTCAGGTCTATATTTTGAAATAAAACATAGATAACTATGTTGTGAATCCCTCTGAGCATGTTTGTGATTTCATGAAATTCCGCCCAGCAATTTAGACATGATCTAGTTTCGGAAGACGAACCGAATTCCATTCTTATACAGGATGTTTAAAATAAAGGTAACCGAAAACATTGTCTAGTTTTCTGACCGTCTTTACGTTCTTCACATAGCGTTCGTCATAAAGCACTACGCAGTGGATGTGATCAATGATGCGTGCAAGCATATCAGCGCACTGAGCTCAAGTTATTTCACGTATTACAGACTTAATGTTTGCCTTCAGGTCGTCAAAGGTACGTAGTACTGGATGGAAACACTGTTATAACGTGCCCCGCGGAAACCCGTCACACATTGAGGTCCGGGTTTCTGAGTGGATAGGGAAAGGCAGATCCCCTGGTGACGACCCAATTTGGAAAGAGTTCCTGGAGGAACGATAGATAGCCACGTCCAATGTGTGATATGGCCCCGTCTTGCTGGAAGACTTGCTGCTCGAAATCCAAACCTCTGGACTCGCAAAAAGTCTGTAAATCGGCATGGAAATGGATGAGGACCTGCTGGTAAACAATAGCGTTGTCGGTGACAGTCCCGCCATTACTATTTTCAATGAAATACTGGTCAGTGACGCCATGGCTTGGTATTGCTACCCACACAGGACCTTGTCAGAAAGTAGGTGTGTCTGCAGGCACTAGTCAGGCTTCTTCCACCCAAGAAATCTGCTGATGTTCTCCTTGTTTACATATCCATTCAGGGGCATATGGCGCTCACCCGACCACCACCAATAATCAAGACTGTGTTCAAATTCAGAGGCTGGCTAGTACATGGATCTGACTACCACCATTTGTTAAGGCTGTGTTCATCTTCACAGAGGCAGGCCAGTGCACGGGCACAACACTGTAAGCCGCTGTGAAAATTCGGAGATGTTAACTCGTGCAACATGGGTCCGGTATGAGCGGGCAGAGTTCCTTAACCTTGCTCCACACACCTATGGGTGCAGTTCCTTTGATGTGCTCTTTGTTCAATTTCTAATCACTTAAAAGTGTGAAATTTTTGTTATTATCCTGACACTGTTTTCCTTACATGTTATTCTTCGTCTTTCTACAGCATTTTTCAACGATGCTATATGATGTAAAATTATTGTTAAAAGAATTACAATAAACAATACACTCTACCTAATCAGTGGTTCTAGAGATTTTGGGAGATGGGTATCATCTGTCTTATCCTTTGATATGTGCCGAAAACTCTTCTTCGGTGACTGCAGAACTTTCTCCATCACACAACTAATATTCTCGTTGCTCCTGGTGGTGCGGGGTCTTCTGAATGTCCCTCAGTATGATTCTTCACGGACCCTGTTTGGGGGAACATTTCTACTCAACACAGGATGGTTTCTCTGGTGGTTCAGTTCTTTGCAAATGCGCTCTGTCCGGTAACATCAGAAAGTGTGTTCACGTACCACACGCGGTCCAGGAAGGCATACTGTGGTATATCGGCTGTCATTCACAATGTCAGTCACTTAACTCTCCTTTGATAGAAAGAAAGAAAGAAAGAAAGAAAGAAAGAAAAAAAGAAAGAAAGAAATAATATTGTTAAAAGCCATAGACTTAACTTTCGGTTACCTTTTTCAAAACTGCGTCTATATTCCCGGTTCTGGTAATACTACCAACTGAATGGAAATGTAATCTGAATTGAATCGATAGTATGATCGATCGATATGAATTTTCCAAACCTTCATCATCTTAAGCCAACAGCTGTGTCACACACACACACACACACACACACACACACACACACACACATACATGATATAACATTTCTCGATGCAAATCTTGTTTCTAACATGAACTCTATAGTTTGGCTTTGCTGTGTAAACAACAGTATTAGTACGTCAAGTGTACGCCAGATGTCTCACAGCGATGCATAAGCGAGTCATAGTTTTTTAAAGGCTGCCAATACGAATCTCGAAGATTGCCGAGGTCTACCAATTCAGCACTAGGGAGCGCAGGTATCACTAAAAGTTGCGCGAGTAATAGGTTGTTGGGCTGGAGGTATGGAATCTGCAGAAGGGCGCCAGCTTGGATACAGTAGTTCCGGAACAATGCTTTAAATGAACAACCCGATGTGTATCATAGTAATTTCATCCGGAGTTGACAATCGGAGTCCACAACGGAGCTAGATGAATGTGTATGTCCTAGAATGTAGATTTTTTATATCCGCGACGAATGGAAAGAGAAGGTTCTATTGGGCAGCATTGTTTATAAAAATAAGGGCCACTCTAAGGTTCTGCTTAGGTTCGTCAAAACTTTCAGGGAAACTGAAGTGGCAGTTCGCAGTTCATGCTTATCTTATAAAAAATGGTGAAAAGCAGCTTATTTACAACATTTTGCAAACATCAATAACAAGAAATACAGCAATCTATCAACATGTTATTTACCCTGGCCAAAGCAGAACTATATTAAAATCACCAGTGCAATGCATTTTAATCTTATGAGTGTTAGGTTTTTTTCTTAACTATAATATTTAAATATCCTGGACATCAGTACTTGTTTTTGAAGTGGATCGTTGTAGAAGAAAGTCAAAGCCAACTTCAGGTAAAACGATTTTATTATCCAATCACGTTCAGTGCACATCCGGAATAGAATGAAACTACAGTCGCTGCGGAGACACACGCAGAAAACGAGTTGCTGGTGAACTTGGCTTGGTCATTCAGTGTTTCAAATTAAATGATTCGTATTATAATTTAGTGGATTGTTTTTAAAACCTTGTAAGCCAAGAACTGTAAACTTGGGGTTGGGGGAATGTGGACTATATATATATATTTTTTTTTTCTGAAACGAATCTTCATTGAAGAAGTCATGGAAGCATGTAAATGGACTTGACAATAACAGCTAGACTGACTTAAAAGGTTAAGATTTACGGGATTACACAAAAACTTATGTGTTCGATCATTATAATATTTAAATAAACAATAAATTCAGGTTCCTTTTTTAAATTGCGACATGTTTATCACAATAACATGTTGAATTGTGTTCATCTTTTCAGAAAATAATTCGCATTTTAATTAGTAAAAAAGTTGTGTTGAGAAATTTCAGAAAAATGTGTTTTGAAACTACTGTACATAGAAGATTACTCTGAAATGAATATCCTCTCCAGTCATTCCCCCGGTCTGTGCTATCCTAATCAAACTTGTATCTAGTTCGTTTTCTCACATAAAATGAATATGAGAAAAGAGTAACTAACAGGGTGTAAAAATAATAACACTTAATTGTATTATCCCTAAGATGTCTTCCTGTACATTATTAACTGGTTACATTCCGATGTTTTGGGATTTTTGTATGATTTCTTCTTGACACTTCCAGGGTGACTGTACTTCTAACCATCTTTATTTGATCTCTTTCAGAAAAGAGTAATGAACCTCGAAATGGATAAGAACGGAATGGATGACAACTGTACAGACGTAGACAAACTAAAGGAAAACATTACAAATAACAATGAACCTACTATTTTGGAGTCGAAGACGAGCTTTCCCAAAAAGTTCAGTGACGGCAGCAATGGACCAGTGATCACTGTGCAGCCTCCTAAGAGCTCCAATGACATTCCTCGGCGCCGCCAGAGGAGGTCCTCCGACGTGATTGACTCCATAGGGATGAGCATTCCTGTGTCCCCCAACAGAAGAGGCAGTGTAGACGGTTTCTTGACGGGAACGTCGCCCTCCGACAGAGGGTACAGCAGCAGTCCCTCCAGCCCACACAGTCCTATCAAACCCCCGGACCACAGACGACGCAGACTAGCCGACACCATCGATGCTGCCTGTACGACGCAACCGCAGCCTATACCAGACAGCGACGAGCCTGTCGGGTGAGTAGAACGATAGATCTCAATTGGCGAACTAGAAGTCTTTTTTTTTTTTTTTTTGTTTTATGCTATTTGCTTTACGTCGCACCGACGCAGATAGGTCTTCTGGCGAGGATGGGATAGAAAAGGGCTAGGAGTGGGAAGGAAGTGGCCGTGTCCTTAATTAAGGTACAGCCCCAGCATTTGCCTGGTGTGAAAATGGGAAACCACAGAAAACCATCTTCAGGGCTGCCGACAGTGGGATTCGAACCCACTATCTCCCGAATACTGGATACTGGCCGCACTTAAGCGACTGCAGCTATCGAGCTCGGTAGTCCTCTTTCTATAGCTCATTCCACGTTAAGAAAACAGTACTGCTCTTATGGACCTACACGGAGTGAACACACCCTCTCTGAGACACTCATAATTCCTCGTGATTAGGAGATGTACTGTACTTTGTAATGTATTATGAAAGATAGATAAAAATGGACGAGGCATTTTTGCCCTAAGTTATTAAAATAACTACACAACATTTTCTTTTTCATAAATACGTAGGTCGAGTCATAAGTCATGGCAACTTTTTTTTTTCGGGAACGGGAGACAACACGGAAAATCTAAGATATGCATTTGGGAACGTGCGGTATGTACTTGCGTATGATGCCAGTAGATGGTGTATGTAAACAACAGTGTGGGTCTAAGCATGCCCCCCAAGTTCAGTGTGTGAGTGAGAGCGTCACAAAATGGAAATCAACAAGCAGGAGCAACGATCGTATATTAAAATAGCAGTTCTCTGCGGCAGAAATGCACGTCAATGCCATGCAGAGCTGCGGGAAGCATTAGGTGTGCATGCCATGCCCTATAGAATAGTGGCGAGGTGGGTGGAGACGTTCAAACGGGGTAGAGTATCAATTGCCGATTTGCCTCTCCCAGGCCGTCCAGTCTCCGTGGACAAAGATGTACGGATAATGGTGATCGATCAGTGTTTACATGAGGACAGGCGCTGGACTCTAGCATCCAGATGTTTTGGACAACGCCATGATCCTACACGATAACGCGACAGCTCAAACAGCAGCCATCGTTCAGCGTCGCTTACAACGGTGGGGATGGGAGGTTCTTCCACACCCGCCTTATTCGCTTGATCTGAGCACATGTGACTATGATCCAATCCCCAAAGTCAAGAAGCCATTACGTGGACAACGGTTTGTTAACAAAGAGGGCGTCGTAACAGCATTTCGGAGAGAGGTGTCACACGTTAGCGATACACATGCAGCGAATGGTATTCAGCGCCTGCCCCACCGCTGGCAACGCACAGTAGAAACCTTGGGTGATTATTTCGAAGGTCTGTAGCCAGTGGAGACCTGTCCTTTGTACGTAGTCCTGTGTATTTGCTGTCTATACCATAATAAAACAATGTTTACCAATGGCCTGTGTTCTGTCAATTTTCAACGAGAATCTCGTGCAGTCAGAATTTGTCTTCAGACACTGTGGATTAGTACATGCCCTATATTTCCAAATGCATATCTTAGATTTTCCGTGTTGTCTCCTTTTTGCAAGAAAAAAAAAATAGTTGCCATGACTTAATGACTCGGGCCTCGTACATTTGTAGGGACAATAGCCATCGCTTCTTCGTTGCTCTCCTTCATTTCTTTCCTTCTGTGTTGCTCTGTTACAAGCCTCGTGTAGTTCCTCATTCACCGGGCGAGTTGGCCGTGCGGTTAGGCGCGCGCGGCTGTGAGCTTGCATCCGGGAGATAGTGGGTTGGAATCCCACTGTCGGCAGCCCTGAAGATGGTTTTCCGTAGTTTCCCATTTTCGTACCAGGCAAATACTAGGGCTGTACCTTAATTAAGGCCACGGCCGCTTCTTTCAAACTCCTAGGCCTTTCCTATCCCATCGTCGCCATAAGACTTATCTGTGTCGGTGCGACACAAAGCCACTAGCAAAAAAGAAGTCTCTCACCCCCCCATTCTGTGAACCACCGACAGCTCACTTCTGTAGTGAAGTCATCTACAGTATTTATTTGTTGGTGTGTGTTTTTAGGCTTTAAATCAGTGCGTAATTGTCTTATGTTTGAGTGAGAGGTATGCGATAAGCCTACGTGTGTGATTTATTTCTTTAACATTAAAACTGTGATGTTTTGCAGAGTCATCTACAGTGTTTACTGGTTGCGTCGGTTTTTCTAGCCTTAATAGCTTGGAGAAGTTTATTAAATGCAGTTAAGTGCATCCCTCACCCCTCGAGTCCATAAAAAAATATTTGTCTGTTTTCTCCCCAATTTGCCTTACACTTCAGTGCCGAGGTCTTTTATGTGCCGTAGTTTACCTCTGCTTCTGTACAAACCAAAAATAGCCCCTGTAAACGCCCCGTCCCCTTTAGGTCATAAAAATAATTTGTAACTTAGTTTTTTCCGCTTTTTGCCTTGAACTTAAATACTGAATTTCACAAACTTATGTGCGGCCGTTTTCCTGTGATGTTGAGCAGAGCCGTTCGATATGGCAACCCTTTTGTCATAAGAGCGATACTGTTCTCTTAACATGGAATGAGCTATAGCTCATTGATCTCTACGGACGATATTTGGCTAGGAGGAGGACGGGCCACGTTGGCCACGACTGATTGAGAGTAATAATGAGAATTGGTGATCACTTGAATAAAATGTGGTTGGATCTACGTGGATCCCGGCACATTTCTACCTCCCTTAGCTTAAGGCAATGGCTGCTACCTTCCCAATCCTAGCCCTTTCCCATCTTTCTTTGGACGAAAGCATTCGATGTATTGGTGCGACGTGGAAGAAAAGTTGGGTTGGGGGAGGGGGGCATTCTCCGGACCTGTGGAAGAATTTGACAGCTTCAGTGTAAGATATACAGTGGCTGGACAATCTGTTGATTGTCTCAGTGTTTCATAATTGTTTTTGTATCCTATATATTTTTATGAAACCAAAACCCCATGGCGCAACAGCCCTGAAGGGCCATGGCCTACCAAGCGACCGCTGCTCAGCCCGAAGGCCTGCAGATTACGAGGTGTCGTGTGGTTAGCACGATGTTTTTATTAGCCTATGTTTAATGTACAGTACTTATGTAAATGTGTGTGTAGTGCGACAAGCTGATAATAATGGCTTGGTTAACCAGGTAAAACGCTTATTTATTTATTTATTTATTTATTTATTTATTTATTACCGGGCGAGTTGGTCGTGCGGTTAGGGGCGCGCAGCTGTGAGCTTGCATCCGGGAGATAGTGGGTTCGAACCCCACTATCGGCAGCCCTGAAGATGGTTTTCCGTGGTCTCCCATTTTCACACCAGGCAAATGCTGGGGCTGTACCTTGATTAAGGCCACGGTCGCGTCCTTCCCACTCCTAGGCCTTGCCTATCCCACCGTCGCCATAAGACCTATCCGAGTCGGCGTGACGTAAAACAAATTTAAAAATATGTCTTTATTTCAGTTTTGCCTCCAAACTCCTCTAGCTCTACCACACTACATTTAATAATAAATTATGAAAGTTTGGAGCGAGTTGGAGTATTAATATATGAACACACCTATAGAGGCACTTTTCCTCAACGGTTAATTGAGCCTTATATCTTTGAATCCCAGGACATCCTGATCTACTCCGATTACAGAGTTTAGACATGAAACAAATATTAAGATAAGGCTTCAAAGGTGGGAATACTCTTACCGTTGATCTACAGAGGGTCCTGTAGTTCAGCCTGACCAGTTCCTTTAGGCACACGATCTACCCACCAAGAAATAACCTTGTCCGATGTTGCTAAACTTCTCAAGGAATCCAACGTTTAACAACAGTAGTGGCATTAATTTTGGACACTTTTTACTGATTCATAGAATTTTGTATTCAGGAGTTTTAGTTGAAATATACATTGTAATTTACTACAAATTTTCAGGAAACATGGCCTAATGTCCACGGTTCGAAAATTTAAGTTAAGCTAAAAAAATTAATTCAAAATTTAATAAAATATGCAAAATACTCACAACACAACAGTTTCAGAAAATTATAAATATTAGGTACAAATGTTATTCCAATGTTTCTTAGTATTTCGTTGGGATATCCTTTTGATTTAATCACTGCTTCGATTCTGCGCGGCATCGAGTCTACGAAATCTCTTGAGATCTTCTGGTTTGATCACTCTGAACCATGAATTGACGATGGCTTCTAGCAGCTTCCTCTTGTTACTGGGATACCGTCGTGAAACCAAAATTTTCAGCCTTGCCCACAAGTTCTCAATTGGGTTGAGGTCGGGACTGTTGCCAGGCCAAGGAAGCACACTAATGTGATGATCAGCAAACCATTTCTTAGTGATTCTAACGCTGTGGCATGGCGCATTGTCTTGTTGAAAGATGCACTGATGGTTGTTACCTTGGAACAAATCATGGATAGACGGTAGCAATTTCAACACTAAGACGACTTCTTGGTACTTTTTGGCGTTAATGTTGCCCTGTAAACACTTGCAGACGCCCAATTCCATGTCTTGCCATGCAGCCCCACACCATGACACTGGTGGGATGCTTCATAGTGGCAGTCGTGCACTCAGGCAACAAGTCTTCGCCTGGTCGACGACGAACGAACTTTACTCCATCGTTTCCAAAGATGCCGATCTTGGTCTTGTCACTCCAAATTACTCTAGCCCAGTCTTTTTGCGTCCACCCCTTGTATGCTAAAGCCCATTGCAAACGTTTCTGCCTTTGCATTTTGTTCAGATAAGGCTTCTTTCTTGGAGACCTCGCCCGCAAACCATTTTCACGAAGTTTCTGTTTGGCCGTTCAATCTGAAACTTCAGCACATGAAGTCTTCAAGATGGCATTTATATCTTTTTCAGTACGCCGACGATCTTGTAGAAAAAGACGGCAGATTATACGGCAGTCTTGATCAGTCAATATTGATATTCTGCCAGTGAAATGAAATGAAATTAAATGAAATGAAATGGCGTATGACTTTTAGTTCCGGGAGTGTCCGAGGACATGTTCGGCTCGCCAGGTGCAGGTCTTTCGATTTGACACCCTTAGCCGACCTGCGCGTCATGAGGAGGATGAAATGATGATGAAGACGACACATACACCCAGCCCCCGTGCCGTAGAAATTAACCAGTGATGGTTAAAATTCCCGACTCTGCCTGGAATCGAACCCGGGGCCCTGTGACCAAAGGCCAGCACGCTAACCATTTAGACATGGAGCCGGACATTCTGCCAGTTCTTGGAGAAGTTTTGGTTGACCCAGTTTATTCATACCGCTTGGAAACTTCCCTCACACCCGACTTCGTAGCGCCTCCACCCAACCTTTCTGCTACAGTATTTTTTCGTAAATGTAATCTTCTTCACCGAGTGTTGTTATTGCCTTACTCCTTTTACTCGGCGACCAATCGGCACGTTTCGGTACAGGAGACATTGTTTTCAATACTGTATTCCGTCTCAATTCGCTCACTTTAAAGAAATCTTACACTTCAACAAGAGCTATGTTTTGCTGACTATTACTGTTACAACAATGATCATAATGCCTTTTCTCACTGGATAATACGCATTCATTGTTTGATTTGTCGGAACAAAATAAATGGCGAACTTGTTTTACAGCTGCAAAAGCATGTAACTTAAAATAGTGACGTTATTTAATCGTTGTCAATTGTACAAATTTACTTATTTTTAATAAAAATACAACATATCCCACTTTCGAAAAATGATGAATATTTAGTATACATATCATAAACAAAAGGTAAAAGCATAATTTATTGATTTAGTGTACCACAACTTACGTACATTTCAGATGTTATAATGAACGAACATTTCAATAAAGTGTCCAGAATTAATGCCACTACTGTATATTTCTCTTAATATATTGAACCGGATAGATTTGTTAACATAATACAATAGGCCTGATACCTTGCACCAGCAACCGTACGGTGACAGGTTTATGAGGGATTTCCTCTTGCGACAACTACAGACTGATAGAGCGGTTCTCTTTCGGAACCTTTGTTCCTTCCACTAATTGCGGGCAGGAGTCAGTTATGCTTAAGTTAGATTTACGGCTTTATGGACTCTTTATATATCGCGATTCTCCCTTACCATTGTCAAGGGTCACCTCACCACATGCAAAATTAACTGCATGCAATGTTTGACTAGTCGAATGAAAATAAAGAAACATCTATATTTAGAAATAATCAGGAAAATCCGCGGATATCTGCATCCGTGCAGGCCTCTAGTTATATTCTTCGATATCCATTAAGCTTACGGTATTAGGAAAATTCTTCACCATCCGTTATCTGTACTGTTCCGTGTAATGTTACGTCTCGTTGACAGTTTAAATAGAATGAGGTGGATGATAAAAAGCCAAAAAAAAAAAAAAAAAAAAAAAAAATCAGCAAATTGGGAGGTTCGCCTACCAACATGACTACTGCCCATCCAGATGGTCTACAGATACTGGAGTGGCACGTGGTCAGGATGACGATATCCTCACCCGTATTCCTTGGTTTTCTTGATAGGGTACCCGTGCAATGACTCGCGTATCAGACAGTTCGAACGGGTGCTCTCACAACGCTTTAGTCTTCAGTCTAGAATTAAAACCACCGGGCGAGTTGGCCGTGCGTGTAGAGGCGCGCGGCTGTGAGCTTGCATCCGGGAGATAGTAGGTTCGAACCCCACTATCGGCAGCCCTGAAGATGGTTTTCCGTGGTCTCCCATTTTCACACCAGGCAAATGCTGGGGCTGTACCTTGATTAAGGCCACGGTCGCGTCCTTCCCACTCCTAGGCCTTGCCTATCCCACCGTCGCCATAAGACCTATCCGAGTCGGCGTGACGTAAAACAAATTTAAAAATATGTCTTTATTTCAGTTTTGCCTCCAAACTCCTCTAGCTCTACCACACTACATTTAATAATAAATTATGAAAGTTTGGAGCGAGTTGGAGTATTAATATATGAACACACCTATAGAGGCACTTTTCCTCAACGGTTAATTGAGCCTTATATCTTTGAATCCCAGGACATCCTGATCTACTCCGATTACAGAGTTTAGACATGAAACAAATATTAAGATAAGGCTTCAAAGGTGGGAATACTCTTACCGTTGATCTACAGAGGGTCCTGTAGTTCAGCCTGACCAGTTCCTTTAGGCACACGATCTACCCACCAAGAAATAACCTTGTCCGATGTTGCTAAACTTCTCAAGGAATCCAACGTTTAACAACAGTAGTGGCATTAATTTTGGACACTTTTTACTGATTCATAGAATTTTGTATTCAGGAGTTTTAGTTGAAATATACATTGTAATTTACTACAAATTTTCAGGAAACATGGCCTAATGTCCACGGTTCGAAAATTTAAGTTAAGCTAAAAAAATTAATTCAAAATTTAATAAAATATGCAAAATACTCACAACACAACAGTTTCAGAAAATTATAAATATTAGGTACAAATGTTATTCCAATGTTTCTTAGTATTTCGTTGGGATATCCTTTTGATTTAATCACTGCTTCGATTCTGCGCGGCATCGAGTCTACGAAATCTCTTGAGATCTTCTGGTTTGATCACTCTGAACCATGAATTGACGATGGCTTCTAGCAGCTTCCTCTTGTTACTGGGATACCGTCGTGAAACCAAAATTTTCAGCCTTGCCCACAAGTTCTCAATTGGGTTGAGGTCGGGACTGTTGCCAGGCCAAGGAAGCACACTAATGTGATGATCAGCAAACCATTTCTTAGTGATTCTAACGCTGTGGCATGGCGCATTGTCTTGTTGAAAGATGCACTGATGGTTGTTACCTTGGAACAAATCATGGATAGACGGTAGCAATTTCAACACTAAGACGACTTCTTGGTACTTTTTGGCGTTAATGTTGCCCTGTAAACACTTGCAGACGCCCAATTCCATGTCTTGCCATGCAGCCCCACACCATGACACTGGTGGGATGCTTCATAGTGGCAGTCGTGCACTCAGGCAACAAGTCTTCGCCTGGTCGACGACGAACGAACTTTACTCCATCGTTTCCAAAGATGCCGATCTTGGTCTTGTCACTCCAAATTACTCTAGCCCAGTCTTTTTGCGTCCACCCCTTGTATGCTAAAGCCCATTGCAAACGTTTCTGCCTTTGCATTTTGTTCAGATAAGGCTTCTTTCTTGGAGACCTCGCCCGCAAACCATTTTCACGAAGTTTCTGTTTGGCCGTTCAATCTGAAACTTCAGCACATGAAGTCTTCAAGATGGCATTTATATCTTTTTCAGTACGCCGACGATCTTGTAGAAAAAGACGGCAGATTATACGGCAGTCTTGATCAGTCAATATTGATATTCTGCCAGTGAAATGAAATGAAATTAAATGAAATGAAATGGCGTATGACTTTTAGTTCCGGGAGTGTCCGAGGACATGTTCGGCTCGCCAGGTGCAGGTCTTTCGATTTGACACCCTTAGCCGACCTGCGCGTCATGAGGAGGATGAAATGATGATGAAGACGACACATACACCCAGCCCCCGTGCCGTAGAAATTAACCAGTGATGGTTAAAATTCCCGACTCTGCCTGGAATCGAACCCGGGGCCCTGTGACCAAAGGCCAGCACGCTAACCATTTAGACATGGAGCCGGACATTCTGCCAGTTCTTGGAGAAGTTTTGGTTGACCCAGTTTATTCATACCGCTTGGAAACTTCCCTCACACCCGACTTCGTAGCGCCTCCACCCAACCTTTCTGCTACAGTATTTTTTCGTAAATGTAATCTTCTTCACCGAGTGTTGTTATTGCCTTACTCCTTTTACTCGGCGACCAATCGGCACGTTTCGGTACAGGAGACATTGTTTTCAATACTGTATTCCGTCTCAATTCGCTCACTTTAAAGAAATCTTACACTTCAACAAGAGCTATGTTTTGCTGACTATTACTGTTACAACAATGATCATAATGCCTTTTCTCACTGGATAATACGCATTCATTGTTTGATTTGTCGGAACAAAATAAATGGCGAACTTGTTTTACAGCTGCAAAAGCATGTAACTTAAAATAGTGACGTTATTTAATCGTTGTCAATTGTACAAATTTACTTATTTTTAATAAAAATACAACATATCCCACTTTCGAAAAATGATGAATATTTAGTATACATATCATAAACAAAAGGTAAAAGCATAATTTATTGATTTAGTGTACCACAACTTACGTACATTTCAGATGTTATAATGAACGAACATTTCAATAAAGTGTCCAGAATTAATGCCACTACTGTATATTTCTCTTAATATATTGAACCGGATAGATTTGTTAACATAATACAATAGGCCTGATACCTTGCACCAGCAACCGTACGGTGACAGGTTTATGAGGGATTTCCTCTTGCGACAACTACAGACTGATAGAGCGGTTCTCTTTCGGAACCTTTGTTCCTTCCACTAATTGCGGGCAGGAGTCAGTTATGCTTAAGTTAGATTTACGGCTTTATGGACTCTTTATATATCGCGATTCTCCCTTACCATTGTCAAGGGTCACCTCACCACATGCAAAATTAACTGCATGCAATGTTTGACTAGTCGAATGAAAATAAAGAAACATCTATATTTAGAAATAATCAGGAAAATCCGCGGATATCTGCATCCGTGCAGGCCTCTAGTTATATTCTTCGATATCCATTAAGCTTACGGTATTAGGAAAATTCTTCACCATCCGTTATCTGTACTGTTCCGTGTAATGTTACGTCTCGTTGACAGTTTAAATAGAATGAGGTGGATGATAAAAAGCCAAAAAAAAAAAAAAAAAAAAAAAATCAGCAAATTGGGAGGTTCGCCTACCAACATGACTACTGCCCATCCAGATGGTCTACAGATACTGGAGTGGCACGTGGTCAGGATGACGATATCCTCACCCGTATTCCTTGGTTTTCTTGATAGGGTACCCGTGCAATGACTCGCGTATCAGACAGTTCGAACGGGTGCTCTCACAACGCTTTAGTCTTCAGTCTAGAATTAAAACCACCGGGCGAGTTGGCCGTGCGTGTAGAGGCGCGCGGCTGTGAGCTTGCATCCGGGAGATAGTAGGTTCGAATCCCACTATCGGCAGCCCTGAAGATGGTTTTCCGTGGTTTCCCATTTTCACACCAGGCAAATGCTGGGGCTGTACCTTAATTAAGGCCGCGGCCGCTTCCTTCCAACTCCAGGCCTTTCCCATCCCATCGTCGCCATAAGACCTCTCTGTGTCGGTGCGACGTAAAGCCCCTAGCAAAAAAAAAAGAATTAAAACCCCTGGATTGGCCGGGAGTCGAACCCAGGGCCTCTGGGTGAGGGGCAGGCACTCTACCCCTAAACCATGCGGCTGGCTAATAATAATGGCGTATGGCCGCCGAAGAGGCCTGGTGCAGATCATTAGAGTATAGATGGCCTGCGCGTCTGTGAAGGTTAATTCTAATGATGGAGACGGTACACATACGCAGTCTCCGAGCCATCGGAATTAACCAACGAACGTTAAAATCCCCGGCTCGGCCGGGAATCGAACCCGAGACCCCCGGGACTAAAGGTCAGCACGCTAATGATTTAGTCGTGCAGCTGGACATAATAATAATAATAATAATAATAATAATAATAAATGACCGAGCTCGATAGCTGCAGTCGCTTAAGTGCGGCCAGTATCCAGTAATCGGGAGATAGTAGGTTCGAACCCCACTGTCGGCAGCCCTGAAAATGGTTTTCCGTGGTTTCCCATTTTCATACCAGGCAAATGCTGGGGCTGTACCTTAAGGCCACGGCCGCTTCCTTCCCACTCCTAGCCCTTTCCTGTCCCATTGTCGCCGTAAGACCTATCTGTGTCTGTGCGACGTAAAACAACTGAACAAATGAAATGAACAAATGAACTGTGGAATTAATATTTTGCGGTTTGTAGAGCCGCGGTTCACTCCTCTTCCTTCCTTCCTTCCTTCCTTCCTTCCTTCCTTCCTTCCTTCCTTCCTTCCTTCCTTCCTTCCTTCCAGATGTTTCGTGAACTGTTGCCACTTTTGGAATGTGACGGAGACTTCGACATGGTTACTGAAGTTGTCTACCGTAACTGTAGACGAAACGTCTGGAATGAGTAGTTCCAACTCTACAGCCCGGACTATATTCATTCTATAACTAGCGGCCGGGAAAGCTTACGCTGTTTCATCGTGAATGTAGTGGGTTAGAACCCCACTGTCGGCAGCCCTGAAGATGGTTTTCCGTGGTTTCCCGTTTCCACACCAGGCAAATGCTGGGGCCGTACCAAGGCCACTGCTGCTTCCCACTTATAGCACTTTCCTGTCCCATCGTCGCCGTAAGACCAAAATGTGTCGGAGCGACGTAAAGCAGGTTGTAAAAATAAATCATCGTGAATGCACCATAAGAGATGAATTTCATCCTCCAAAGGTAGCGAATCGTTGATAGTTCTTAGA
Source organism: Anabrus simplex (assembly GCF_040414725.1). Lineage (NCBI taxonomy): Eukaryota > Metazoa > Arthropoda > Insecta > Orthoptera > Tettigoniidae > Anabrus > Anabrus simplex. The sequence continues at coordinate 91,243,587 of NC_090272.1, read as the reverse complement.
CATATGCAGGACAGTTGGAGTAGCCTAGCAAAGGTGATCAAGGCGTACGCTTGAAGAACGTGAGTTCGATTTCCTTTCACGAAATGTAAAACAAAAGTATAAACGAGCGATAGGGATCACACAGCCATCAACAAAAATGAGTGATTAATACTTGATGGACCTCCTGTAGTGGGGGACGCAGACGAAGAATACACCCACGGTATCCCTTGCCTGTCGTAAGAGATGACTAAAAGGGGCAACCAAGGGATGGTTGTATTAGAGCCATGAAACTACTTGTGATTAGTACCATCACGCGGGGAACACCATGGGTCGCCTTTACTTGCGAATAGTACCACTATGTTAGGTACACAATAGATTTGTGATTAGTAGCAGCAGAAAGTGATTCATTGTCGGTTTCCAAGTACCCGTGATTAATACAATTGTGAGAAACTGCACGGGTCTGCGCGTTGCCTGTGATTAGTACCACTATATGAGCGACACCGTGGGTCTACGTTGCCTGTGATTAGTACTCGCTATATGAGGAATACCAGGGGAAAACCGGCGCCCATGATAAGTACACCTAGCCGAGGAACGCCATGGGTTTACGTTGCCTCCGAGTGGCGCCATTATGTGAGAAACATCATAGGTCTGCGTTACCTGTGCGACGTACAATACATGTGAGTAGTACCATAATGTGTGGAACACCGTGAGTCTACGCTATTTCTGATTAGTACCGCAACATAACAAATACCATAGTTCTAATTTACTAGCGATAAGTACCATTATGAGGGACCGCTGACCTGGATTTTGGACCCATTTAGACAACAAGCATCCTCGATTTAGGATTGTGCTTTAGAAGCAGTCCCTTGGTCAGTAATACTATTGTTTATGATAGTTTCTGGGTCGGATCCACTGATTGTTTTAAATTCATATCCATCCATTCATTCTTCATCACTTTTTTATTGCGGTCAGTGTGATTTTGAACTGTTAAATTGCCATTACATTTCGTACCATTAGTGACCGATGACCTAGATATTAGGCCCATTTAAACAAGCATCATCATCATCATCACCATCATCACCATCATCACCATCATCAATATTTGAAGGCATATGCAGTGGGAATGGGTTCAACCCCTGTTACTTCAACCATGTAATGTATAAGTAACATCTAGGGGTTGGGTAGTGGTTTTGAAATCAAACATTCTGTAGAATTTTGAAGAAAACGTAGAATTTGACTTGCAAGTAATGCCCCATGACATTAATATGAAATTAAAAAATTGTATTTGCATAGAACTAATAGTAAACCTAACATGCATTTAATATAATAAAATCGTACATTTATTTTAAATTGAAATAGGCTAAAGAATAACATGGCCGGCCCGGCGGCATAGGGATAGCGAGCCTGCCTCTTACCCGGAGGCCCCGGGCTCGATTCACGGCCAGTCCAATGATTTTTACCTGGATCTGAGGGTTCATTGCTGGTTCGAAGTCCACTCAACCTACGTGATTACAATTGAGGAGCTATCTCACGGTGAAATAGCGGCCCCGGTCTAGAAGCCCAAGAATAACGGCTGAGAGGATTCGTCTTGATGACCACACGTAGACCTTCTGGCTGAACAGCGGTCGCTAGGTAGGCCAAGGCCCTTCAGGGTTGTTGCGCCGCGGGGTTTTTTTGTTTTTAAAGAATAACATAGAAACAGAATATTGATGCAATATCTGAATAATAAATCGAAAACGGTAGATAGGTTGTGTATGTTCTAAAACAATTGGTGCTTAGTCAGCATTTTTCCACGCTTTTGGCGGGAAATTTGAATTTTTGCCGAGTCAGCAATTTTTTGTGTGCAGGCAAGGTCATTGACCCATAGTCAGTGACGTCATTGTGATGTCAAACCTTACCTACGTGAGTAGGTAGGTAAGGTTAAGGCTCTGTAAGATGGGTATGCTTAGCCGCCATTTTGGTTCATACATGCGCAATGAACCATGTGATCAAACTCTAGTTTCTCCTACGAGCGCTCGCTTCGTCACATTGAATGTATTGCTTTTAATCACGGCGTGCAGGGACGAATAGTGCTATATTTGTATGGATATTTATTACATAATGGTGGGTTGTTCTGCACCTAATTATAATAATGTCTCTACTGCGGGATACAGGTTGTTTAGATTCCTTTCTGGTCTGCATTATGCCTCCACTGCCTCTGCTATACCTTCTACTTCAACTGCTGACTTAAAACCTGCATCCAGTACCCACCATTGAACTATAGGTAATATTACCTACAGTTCAATGGCTCCCACCGACATTGCTACACCCCTTAATTCAGTCACATTGATCATTCAATATTCAGTTCTGTCCCCAAAGTCCGGCAACAGGAGTTCAACATACAAACACCACAGTTACAATATTTGTCAAAACTAACTTCAGTTCGAACCCCACTGTCGGCAGCCCTGAAGATGGTTTTCCGTGGTTTCCCATTTTCTCACCAGGCAAATCCTGGGCCACTGACGCTTCCTTCCAACTAGCCCGTTCCTGCCCATCGTCGCCGTAAGACCTATCTGTGTCGGTGCGACGTAAAACAACTTGAAAAAAAAAAAAAAAACTAACTTCATATAACAGAAATACTTTGTTTAACGTTGGTGGTAGTACAACAAATGCATTATTGAAAACCAAGATCTGTGGTAGGCCTATATGCAGACAGGTTTTAAACTATGAGCTTTCTGACTCAAGCTCTGAAACATCCGTATTTTTTTTAAAAAAAATGGGTGGTCTAAAGAAACCAAATTGTGAAGTTATGAAATTAATTTGTAACTGTGAGGTCTACTACAGGAACTATAAGCATTATATAATGCAAAATGATGCAAATCTTGTAACGGAGAAAATTTTGAATGAAGAATGTATCAGTACGGTACATGTTCTCCAACGTGCTGTAATTTAAAAGAAAAAATAGACACCTCTTCAAAGTTCGATCCTATGCTGTGGTGGACTTTAACAAGAACGTACGGAAACGAGGTAAAATGTATGGGACTGCTTCGGAAAAGAAGAGAAAAATGTAAACAAGGAATGGACTGTTATTGTTTTGTAAATACTGTAATAAAAGGAGACAGTAAATTTGTAAAATATTACTTAAATATCATATTTTTTAAATTGTGCTGCCTGAGCAAGTTAACCATTGTTGCAACCCTTTGAAGTTTAATGAGGTGAGTCGTGTTGAGAAATAATACTAATTCTCCTCAAACCAGAGGAATCTCTGTTAAAAAAAGGTACTGTGAACTTTGCCAAAGTCAAAAAATTTCAATATTCTCCACAGCTCGTTTGTCACTTCCCTTACAAGTCACTGGTAACTGATTATCAGTACAATACTTCAGGTTGAAAGAGAAGATTCAGCTATATAAGTAGTTTCTCCCCGAATGTAATTTATAATAAGTAGCATAACATTTGTTTCATGAATCTTCCGTTGAATAAACTAAAATCCTCTGTTCATTACGACTGCATAAGCAGATAATATTCATAACACTCACCAAAAATTAAGTTTATTTTGCAAATAGAATGTATTTTTTTAAATACTGGTAAATAAGAAAAGGGAGTAAATTTTAGAAGAAAGAAACAGACTTAAAGAATCACAGTTACTTGGGTGTAGTTCGTCTTCGTACGTCACATTTCAGAGTTATTTTTGTTCGAAGAATATCTTTCTTATTATTTCGACAACATTGAAAATAGCGCTGAATCAATTTCACGTAAGTATGAAATACCGACAGAGATCATATGGTATCAAAATCTTATATCACAATTTATATATTTTCGACATGACCGATTACCACGTCAAATTCCACGATTTAAGAACGACAGTAGCCTATATCAATACCACGATGTCCCTCATTTAATTTGACGGTACCTCACGAACATTCTATAATAATAATAATAATAATAATAATAATAATAATAATAATAATAATAATAATAATAATAATAATAATAATATTAATAATAATAAATACTGATCTGCATTTAGGGCAGTCGCCCAGGTGGCAGATTCCCTATGTGTTGTTTTAGAACACATACAGCCCATCTACTGAAAACATACATAATTAACTTAAGTCGCGTTCATGAAACAGTTATACTGTTGAAGGAAATCATAGAACTTACTCGAACAACTTGTTCTTATCACTTAGAATGAAATTGTATTTACTGAAATATCTTTCAGAATTCACAGTATTGGTAAGACCCCAATACTTTGCAGAGCTGTTTCGGCAAACTTTGGGCATTTGAGTTTAACAGCAAACAGCATTTGCTGCCCGGGGCGAGCCTCAGCTACCGGGCGGGTCGCAGGTGGCGGATTGCGAACGGCCCTCATATAGTGCTATACTAATAATAAACAACCAACAGAACGTATGGTAACTTACCGTCGTTTTCCCATCACTGCAGATATCTATAGTTACCGTATAGACGAAACGAACGCACCTCGCGGTACGTCGCGGTTCCGAGTTACAGTATACTAATTTTACCGCAAGCTCCGAGCTCCGATTTCACCGAAAAATAGCGGAGGCTCACGCTACTTATTATTGCGCCGCCCATCCTCGAAAGTTATTTGGGTAGACCCTTTGGACCTTCCTCTTTCAAAATCAGTTATATTTTTGCTAGTCTGTATAGTTTTGAAATTAAATTGAAGGAAATCTGGTGTGCTACTTTTTTTGACAGATTTTTACCAGTACTGGAACAAAATGACAAGCGGGTCCCGCGGTGTAGGGGTAGCGTGCCTGCCTCTTGCCCGAGGCTCCGGGTTCGATTCCCGGCCAGGTCAAGGATTTTTACCTAGATCTGAGGGCTGGAGGGCTGGTACGAGGTCGTGATTACAATAGAGAAGCTGTCTGACGGCGAAATAGCGGCCAAATAGAAAGCCAAAAATAACGGCCGAGAGGATTTGTCGTGCCGACCACACACCACCAGTGGCGAAACTACTTGGAGTCATTTGAGGCAATGCCTACCCTAAGAAATACGATTAAACAGAAATATCGTAACAAATTTATCTGTTGTTGTTATTGTGTTAAATCAACAATTATCTCTTTTTGATATGTGCTATATGATGACAGCAGATGATGTGCTTCGCTGATCGCCCCGCTAGATGGCGACAGCAGACTACTTGTTCTGACAGGAGGGAAGCAGTCTGTAACTTGTCTCACCCAACACTTCTTGTTTTGTTTTGCAAGGTCTAGACCCCAGAGAGTCTGTGATATTTGAAAGATGAAAATGTAGAAACTCCCCGCGCGTAGGTTACAATGAAGTACCGTATTGTTAACTGTGTGTTTTTCTTTTGAATTAGTAGGCAATCCGTGCATTATTGGCTGTATTTGTGGCAATTCAGACATGGACTGTTAGTAATGTAAAACAAGACTGGACATCGTCCGGGAACGAAGCCATGAAAAAAAATCGGCTTTTTGTTGAGAGACTTGTTGACTTTTTTTTTCTTGGGAAACAGGAGCTTGGATTTAGAGTTCATTTTGAAGGGGAAGACTCGATCAACAGGGGCAATTACCTAGAGTTATTTTCTTTCAGAACACGAACAGTACATTCGAGGTCATCTCCAGTCCACATCGGGCTTTAAAGACACATAAAGTGAAAAACAGAATGAACTGCCATCATTCAGGAGACAATCAAAGCATAGTTAGATTGTGATTTCATTGGTATTCAGGCAGACGAGACCTTAGATGTATCAAACAGATCTCAAGTTAGTGTAATATTTCGGTTCTGCTCAAAACGGCTCCCACAGGAAGATCAGAATTAATTGTAGATACTGTATTCTGCGAAAGTGGGGAGTGATTGATAAAGTTGTATGTCAAACATATGACGGATGCTCCACAATGGCAGGAAAGCATGGGGCTGTTCAGCATTAGCCTACGTTAAACAAGTTTGCCCAAGGGCAATATTTCTACTTGTTTCTACACTGTTATGCCCACAAGTTAAAACAATAAAACCAGTCAGGCTCTTCATAATCTGACAGGGTTTCATTCATTTTTAGTAGATCCTCGAAAAGAGCTCATCTTCTGGAATCCAAAGGATTCAGACTTCTACAAGCATGTCGAGGAGCTTTAATACGAGAGCAGTCCACACAGTATTTTCATACTACGATGATCTAAGACAGGATTTTGAAGACATTGCAGAAAATAAGGGTTGGGACAGCGAGTCGTACAATTCAGCTGTTGGGAAATGAAATGGCTTATGGCTTTTAGTGCCGGGAGTGTCCGAGGACATGTTCGGCTCGCCAGATGCAGGTCTTTTGAGTTGACGCCCGTAGGTGACATGCGCATCGTGATGAGCATGAAATGATGATGAAGACGACACATACACCCGGCCACCGGGCCAGCGAAATTAACCAATGATGGTTCAAATTCCCGAACCTGTCAGGAATCGAACTCGGGACCCCTGTGACCAAAGGCCAGCACGCTAACCATTTAGCCGGACTCAGCTGTTGGGTTGCTTACCATACTCAAGAAGGCCCAATTCATTTATTTGCTCTGTCTCTATAGAGAATATTTTTATTTATACAGACCATCTCTTTGCTCTACTGCAACATAAAAACACATGTGATGTAATTCTGTGCAATACTGAAATTAGAAAAACCACTGGTATCCTCAAGGATATGCGATTAGAAAATACAGGATCCTCTTGCGTTGAAAAATGTCGCGAACTAAATAGTGAGATAAATGTAGATGACAGGACATTCCAAACACTCAAAATTTTAACATATGAAATTCTTGACACCTTGGCGCCGCCTGGTTTTTCAAAGAGAATCTCGCACCATTCGCTATACAACATAAGTCAAAGAACACGTTAGTAATACGAACAAGGCAGTGCGTACTTATGTGTTTATTTTCAACCAGAGTTTACATCCACAGATATTATAGAAGAAATAGGTAACTGCTTGAATATGGTAACTAAGGACGATCCCATCATTCTAGCGGGTGATCTCAATTGCCGTGTAGATACAGAATTACAGAAGTCGAAAGAAGTTTTGAGCTATCTAGAAGAAGAAGAAGGGCTAATACTAATCAACAAGTAGGAACAGCCAACATATATGAGTACAATTGTTCTTGCTTTCATAAATTCTAGTATAACCACCAAATGTCAAAGTGTTATCATGGAAGCTGAGAAGAAGCATCTGCCCGTGAAAACAACGCTGCTAATAAACGGTATGAGTCACAGAAGTTACAGCCTTTAAAGTTGAGAAGAACATTGGACTTAACAGTACTAGAGGATTCAGACAACAAAGCAATGATCGACACACTAAACAAAGGGACTCTCAATCAGGCTGCTTTAAAACTGGAGGAAATTCTTAAGAAGGCAATACCTCCTACAGTAATTAACAATAGAAAAGCAAAACCATGGTTTACAGATGCATGCTACAAAGCAAGAAAAACAGCTTTGTTAGCCCTGCATGCAGAAAAATTGCAGCGCACGATAGAACGGCTGGAGTACTACGCTAATTTAAGAAGAGAATATAAAGCCATAGCTAAACAAGTCCATCAGAAGTTTTTGGAAAAGGAAGAAAAACGTTTAATTGAAGAGGCTACTCAGGACCCTTAGACCCTTACAAAGCTTTGCGTCCTAAACAGCCAAAGTTTTCTCGTAATATACCAATGGATGTTTGGGAAACGCACCTTCGTGCAATTCTTCAGGAGAGGGACACACGGCCAATCAGTTTTCATGTCGACCCATCAGTTATCCCGAATGACTCGGAGAGATTTACGCTTGAAGAAATAGAAGAAACTGTTAAAAGCCTAAAAAATGAGAAAGCATGTGGTCCAGATAACATTTATAATGAACATTTGAAAGGGATATTCCCTTTGTTGAAAGAATCGATTTGCCAGTTATTGAATGAATGTTTACAACAGGGTAAGATACCAGACTGCTGGGCTAAGTCCACAATAAAAATGATGTATAAGGGCAAAGGTGATACAGCAGACCCCAATTTGTACAGAGGAATTGCTCTGGAATGCACACTCTTAAAGACACTGACTCAGCTAGTATGTAAGCGCCTCACAATATTAATAGACGACAAGCTCCCAGATTCCCAGTTTGGCTTCAGAAGAAGATCAACCATTCAAGCAATCGATTGTCTACAACAGTATATTAATGAAGCTCTCGCAAATCCAAAGGGAAAACTTCATGCAACCTTTATTATCTAAGGCTTTTGATACGATCAATAGAGTTATCGTATTAGAGAAGTTGTGTAAGATCATCGGGCCTAGTTGTTATCTACTTCCAATCATTAAGAGTCTCCTTACAGACAACTGGGTAGAGATTAGTGATGGCATCACCAAGTCATATCCGATACTTCAAACCATCGGCGTCATTCAAGGCGACCCCGTAAGCCCATTGCTTTTCATTGCCACCACAGCTGACATTGTACAAAGAGTAAATTCAGAAAATGTCAATATTCTCATGTATGCAGATGACATGGTTCTGACGTCAATTCTCAGTTGGATTTGCAGACTACTTTTAATAAAGTTACGAAATGGGCAGAAGAGAACCAGCTGAGGTTAAATGAAAATAAGACTGTCTTTCTGACCTTCAGAAAAGGAGGAAAACGGGGAACATTCTTAATCAATGACCAGCAAGTAAAGTCACTCACAAATTTTAAGTACCTAGGTGTCACTTTTCAAACACCGGGGAACGTGTTCTCTTTACATGTAAAAGACAGACTAAATGCTGCCATAAAATCCATTAACGACATCAGATCTTTGAGCCATCTCTCACTTTCATGTGCCATCGAGTTATTTCATCTTAAGGTTAGTCCTGTAGCCACCTATGGATTAGAAAATATATGGATATATCTTGGAAAGAGGCAACTACATAGTATAGAGAAGGTGAAAGCATTCCATTTAAAGAAAGTACTTTGCCTGTCAAAGTACACTCCATCACGCCTCTTATACCAACTGTCGAGGGAATTATTCTTTGTGGAAGAGCTGTATTTGAAACTACTGCTCCCGGCCACCCCAGCATATAAGAAACTCCTATAAGAGCTTCACCAAAAAAGGGACAGCATATGGTGGGACTTTTACCAGTGTGATGCGATGATCAACCGCAACTGGACTCAAGGAGGCTATGAGTTGAGACACGTTGTGACCACACTCTCAGTCCATGGGTTTCACCAATACCTGTGTATTAAAGCGAGTTTTCATGAGCCAAGTCCGGACTGCAGGTGCAAAAGATGCGGCGAACTTTGTGAATGCTATCACGTACTTAAGTGTAAACTGAGAATAGAATCCTTAACAAAATTCTGTACAGACGATTACTTATAAGAATTTTGTCCATGCACATTTGTGCGCAATAAAACATTTATTAATTATGCAAGTGGAAATATGGTTTGGTGATTTTGAAAGCATCCAGTTTGTTGAGTTGTTGGATCCAACTTAGTTCATAGTTTTACATAGAGAGCTTCCCTGCTATTAAAATGAACAGTCTTATGAACATTTACCCCATTTTTAATAGGGAAAGATTGGAAAATGAATGGATTAACATTTATTCTGATATAGAAAAACATTCGTTCCCTCAAAAACTTTTACATTATATTGCCCTCAGTGCCCCGAACCAGTGTATGTGGAAGTGTCATAATTGATTTGTTTACTGTTAACATTTCCTGTGACCACGGCTTCCTCTGAAAGGAGTATGAGCACTCTGAAGAGGATGAAAACATATTTCGCGTAATTCAATGAACAATGAAAGACTCGGCAGTATTAGTGCTATTGCTATTGAGAAAATGCTTGTGAAGGAATTGATGAGTGATCAAGTATTGAAAGACCGTGTGATTGACCATTTTGCAACCAAGAAAACTCGTTTGGAACTACTCCAGGAAACTTTAAGGTAAGATTTCCTGCCTATCCATTCATTAATTAATAGCTTCGCCACTGCACACCATCACGTAATCTCGCTTGTTTAGGCCGTGGTCTTTCAGGGTTGTTGTACCATGGGGAACAAAACAATAAAAGGAAACGAGGACAAACATGAAATCCTAAAAGGACGAGGACAATCTCCACATTTTCAAATTAATGGGCTCTCTTCATCAAACCAGTTCTTCTACATTCATTTCTTCTCAGACTCCTTTCTGTTTCTGAGCTTCATGAGAACTGCGCGTTGAGGAGTTGCATTTACAGATCTTCAGTCTTGATGTGGGAAATGCAGGATAAGAACAACACTATAGCCTATAAAGGAAGAGGCAAAAATGACAAAGGATTAATACAAGTGGTAAAAAATAGGAAATGTCATAGACTTTGTATGATGAGTATTGTTTTCCTAATGTGCCCTAGGTATTAAATAATACCTCTTTCTCTGTTGCAGTTTACCTACTGTGGAGGCATGGATGCCTGTTGAGAGGGATTCCGAAGAGTATAACATGAACCATCCACGAAGGGGCCATGCGGTCATCTTCAATAACGAAGAGTTTGAAATGTTGGACATGTCCAAACGAGTAGGATCGGATGCAGATGTGAAAAACTTGGAGAGGCTGTATACAGCACTTGGTTTTGACATCATGATCTATCACAATAAAAATTGTCATGAAATCAAGAAAATAATTGATAATTGTGAGTACATTCTCTTTTATAAATAATGTTGATTTATAAAAGCAAATAGCTGTCTTAAGTATTTTAGTTTTCCAACAAGTCTGGTCTTTTTCTGCACACATTTTCTCTTGAACATCTCAATACTTTGAGATAATATCAGCAGTTCACCGTTTGACACACACAGTAGAAATTCATGGTGCACAGCACTGTTGATATTAAGAAAATACGATGAACAACACTTTCACGTTCAACCTGACTTACCACTCTTACTTCCTTCTCAGGGAATTGCCATAAACTGTCTTTATCATTTGGTACATCTTTGTAAATGTTTTCTCCAGTTTGAAGCAAAAGCAAATGTGATACACTGCCCATAGCATTCAGATATCTCGATAGTTGCAACACATACTCTCAAATTAACAGGTGCTGGGTGATAACTATTTCAAAAATGCACAGCAGATGGCTGCTTATTTACAGAGGATACCACTATGCAGCTCCACTCTCCAGAAATTGCTAAGACTTTGCATATGCATGACATTTCCAAAGTTCAGTTATGTTTAGAACAGACCTCATTTATTTACCTGTCAAATAATTTTGATAACCGTTACAATTCTCATGTTAGGTCTGTATTGAAATGTATGTAAATACAAAGTATGTTACAAGTGTTATTTTTAATATCCACCTATTCAATACAGAGAGATCTAGTCAGTTAAGAATAAAATGTTATCATAAAAAGTTACAAGGGACATGTTCCCATGTTTTGCCCATTTTAAGGGCATCATCAGCCTCAAATTCAAACCTGAAAGGTGAATAATCAGGATCCTGATTGTTCTTACAAATCGTAAAAAGATGATATCAATGTAGGTGTTTGTCTAACATAAAATTATTACAATGTCCTTGGTTAAAATAAAGCTGCATGTCACAAGTTCACAAGATTACACTCTCTGGAGCGCTAAGTCAATGCGCCCAAAACCTGTTGAGAGAAGAGCAATAAACAGCTCAATCTTTATAATGAAGTAGAAATGTGTTTCCTTGAATAGGTACTCCTATTGGAGGATAAGAAAAATTAAAGCTGATAGACTGTTAAAGATGTTAATTTCGTATGTTAAGACAACAGTCTTCTTGAAGTAGTTGTTCAGCTGTCTGTAGTCATGACCTAGATGTTAGGCCCCTTTAAACAAGCATCATCATCATCATCATCAATAGTATATATGATATGATATCTACATGTGATGTGCAGGTTAAGAAAAAGCTTTCTGAAATAATAGACATAGGTTGACAATCATGTTCATGGTTCCTAAAGAACTTGTGTACCTCTCAGTAGCGTTCAGTTCATATTTTTAATGATATCAAACACATTTTTTTCAGGAAAATGTCATTTTTTTTTTTTTTTTTTTTTTTTAACTGTTACTTGGAGCGTAATCATTTGCATGTAATGTCTTCCAGTGGCAGAACAAGACCACAGCGATGCAGATTGCATGATTGTCACCGTTCTGTCACACGGCATGGGCACAGGATTCATTTTGGCCAAAGATTATCCCTATAAAGTGGAGAGTCTATGGGCTCCGTTCACAGCAGACAAGTGTCCTACGTTAGCTGGAAAACCCAAGATATTCTTCATCCAGGTATGATTATTGAATTGTATAAATTTAGTAATGTGTAATAAATGCTTATCTTTCCAAATTTCAATCTCAAACATTATGCCTGTATTTTCAGATCTTGACCCCAACAAATCTCATTACCACGGCTCTGATTTCAATGACGTATTATCCTGGTCTACAGACTTAAAATAAACACATTTCTAGCTTTTGTGAACATGAAGAAATAGTTTTTATTAGTTGTATACAGAGCGAGCTTCAGTAGAGTTGCTGTTTATTCCATGTGCCACCTCTGGGCAAGTCCAGTAGCTGCCTAACCTATATAGACTCATTAAAAACTATTTAAATCGGTATTCTGGTTAAAGTTGACTTGACAATTGAAATAAGTTTGTAGATCGCTGATGAAGAGAATGCTTATTGTTCTCCAAACACATACGATGAATAAATTTCATGAAAGTGTATTGACTTAGCTCACCTGGTGGCCATGATCGTTAAGGCGTTCAAGTCTAAACGGTCTGACACCATGGTTAGCTGGTTTAGGAGAGGTGGTTGTATACAATTTCTAATCACTAGATTGCATGCCAAAAGCCTGGATTAAATTCCAAACCTCTCTGCAGTGCTCATATGGAATGAGGGCATATGACACTGTTGATGGTAATTCGTCCGTCGGATGGAGATGTTAAGCCCAGAGCAGATCCCTTGTTGCTATTAGACAGGAGTAGGCTATGTGCCGGCAGCAGATTTCACCCTCTCCCTTCATACCATCATATACCACGTCATTCATTTCATCTCATTAACTACTCTAATGAGGTTGACATCAAGAAGGGCATCCGGTCATAAAACACCCCACCCAGATTCACCTTATCTCATACCCTACCACGTAGAGAAATGGGACAAAGGTTGGACAAACAAACAAAGTGTATTGACAAGGCGGATTTAACCAAATACTATTTTAAATAGTTTTTAATGAGTTTGTACATGTCGTTATAGAATTGCACCTATTATGGTCAACAGTAACTTATATGTGATATTGTATAGGTTTTTGGGCTTGTGCCGTGTCAAGAAAATTATGTGAAATTCTTAACGTTTCGCAGAAAACTGTGCTCTGCATCCTCAGAAGAATTCTCGACTGTCCACAAAAAAGGCTTCTTAAACAAAGACACTTTTGAATTTGGAACGTTATAATAGAAGTAGAAGTGTAAATGGTACGTTCATTCACCACCAGATGGACCCCAGGACGTGGCACAACGCTAGCGTTTGTCGAGTTCGAAGCATGGTGAATGAACGTACCATTTACACTTCTATTATAACGTTCCAAATTCAAAAGTGTCATTGTTTAAGAAGCCTTTCTCGTGGACAGTCGAGAATTCTGAGGACGCAGAGCACAGTTTTCTGCGAAACGTTAAGAATTTCACCTTATTTTCTTGACACGGCACAAGCCCAAAAACCTATACAATATCATGTCTATAAGTACGGGCTGTGAAAGCATTAATGGAAACAGTAACTTAAATAGCTCGTCCAGTGAGGTCTTGGTCTTGGTTTGCCTGTGATAAGCATCTGTAAAGCATACAGCACAATTACTTATTGTACAGCAGTAATAGATTCATTTAGCACGTTTCATGGCTTCTGAATTAAGTGTTATAATAATTTATTTCGTGTTGCTATTTCTAGCCGAGTGCAGCCCTTGTAAGACAGACCCTCCGATGAGGGTGGGTGGCATCTGCCATGTGTAGGTAACTGTGTGTTATTGTGGTGGAGGATATTGTGCTGTGTGAGTTGCAGGAATATTGGAGACAGCACAAACACCCAGCCCCCGTGCCATTGGAATTAACCAATGAAGATTAAAATCCCCAACCCAGCCGGGAATCAAACCTGGGACCCTTTGAACCGAAGGCCAGTACGCTGACCATTCAACCAACGAGTCGGACAATTAAGTGTTGAATGGCTTATTATCGAGTGCTGTATGTTGTAAAATGCAATTTGCATAGAAATTTTGAAGTTCACAAGGTTGAATTACAGAGTGCAGTAAGCAACTGTCCCCAAACTCTGTTAATATCTTTGCCCTCTTCTTTCCTGTTGATACAGTTTTTATCATCGCCTCCAATCTTGTCGGCAGATCCAGTCATCATACTGATGGTGGTAGACAGAACCATGGTTTGCTCAAATTTAATTTCATGGTCGAGCTCCAACTTTGCAGAAATTTCTGGTTGGATGAAACGGTGATGCTCGTGTTCTTTCCACCTAGTGTTAATGCTGCATTTGGTAGTACCGGTATAAACCTTCCTGTATGAATAGGGAATACAGTACATGCCTCCATGGAGAGAGGGTCCCAAGGATCCTTAGCTGAGCATAACAGTTGCAATATTTTCTTCGTTGTTGTAAAGGAATTCTTCTGGTTGCGATGCTTTAAAACCTTGCCAGTCCTATCCATAATCACTCAGATGTATGGAAGGAATCCTTTCCTCGTGTGTGTGTGTGTGTTTTTTTTTTTTTTTTCTCTTAAGCTTATGGAGGAGACTAAAGCCCTCTTAATCTCAGTTTTGCTGTACCCATTAGCTTCTAAAGCCAAGAAGAGATGCACCACTTTGTTCTGGTACAGGTCTGGTTGATACAATATCATAGTTCCCTCGAACAGTGTCCTCATCGCCAGTACCTGTTTAGGGTGATGGTTAGAGTCCTTATTGGTGTGGCAGTCGGTATGAATAGGTTTCGTGTGCACTGTGAGGGCTAGATGATTGAAGAATGGCTGCACTGAACCTAGAAACACCAGTCTGAGAGGTCATCACTTAGCCTTCATACTGCTATAAATGCCTGGGCTCCCACTACCCTATCTTTTTTCATCATAGTACTGCCAAAGAGTAGTTGAAAATTTATATATTTAAAATATCAACATGGCCTAATGTCACAGAGCTTGTCAGTTGAAGTGTGACTGTTAGGTGCATATTGCGTTATCTATTCAATCAAGCCTCGAGTGAAGCAGGAGTAACGTGTTAGGTTTGACCTGTGAAGGTGATATTACCACCAACTTCTGTGTTTTTCTCTTATAATCTCTAATCTTTATCCCTCAAGAGCACTACTGGCTACGCAAAGTTTGCTACATTTTCCTGTTTGAGTTTTACAATTCCCTGATTTCACATATTGAAAAAGTTAAACTGACTAACATTTCAGAAAATTGAAGGAAGCTGATTCCTTTTCAAGTACTATAAATTTCTTGTAGTTTTTTAATACTATTTCTAAATCTGACATAATATTTCTCAGATAAAAAGTTCTTCATATTTTAGAAACATTGTATATATTTGTATTTTTACTTTACTGCCTTTTCCAATCTAAAAGTGGTTCTTTATAAATATTGTACATTGACCCTCAAGAGCATTTCAGTAAAATGCTTGGTATCCTTTGAAGTGATTCATCAGAGGATGCTAGACTAATGAACAAAGAAGACTCAGAAGGGCAAATGTTGGTTAGAAAACTCACTTGAACAATTAAGCACCACAAAATTTCTTAACCTTGTCCACATTCTCAAAAATGACTTGCCAGATCGTACAATAGATCATCATCATCATCACCATTGTCCCACTCACCCAGGTGTGATTAACAAGCCTCCTCCACTCTTTCTGTCCTTCCACTTTTCCTGCTCCATTACTTCTGCCACATCCAATCCAGCTTCTCTAATGTCCTTCCAGATCTGATCCATCCACCTTCTTCTTGGTCTTCCAACTGGTCTCTTTCCCTTAACTTCTCTTTCAAATTCCCTTCTTGCTACCCGTTCCTTTCCCATTCTTTTTACATGTCCGAACCATCTCAGTCTTGCTTTCTGTATCTTCTGTACTAACGGTTCTATATTTAGCTCTTCTCTGATTTTAATATTTTGAATTCTATCCCTTCTTGTCTTTTTAACCAATGTTCTTAAGTATTTCATTTCTACTGCTTGCATCTTACTATCTCATCTCTTATTAGTTACCAGCGTTCCTAGTCCGTCTGTTGCAATTGGTATGATATACTGTTTATCAGTGGCAGTTGGTGGTATCTGAACCTGGGTGTTGCACCAAAATTTTCAAATGAGAATCTTACAGAAATAAAAAGAAACCCTAGTATCCTTAAGTAATGAACTGCATTCCTGTTAAGACTGAAATGTATCCAGCAATTAAAACACAGGAAATAAGAGCTTAATTATACAGTATAACTACAGTTATTCTTACATCACTTGAATAAAAAATTTGCCCTCCTGTTTTTCATTGATGCAAACTTGTCAGTCACCCTTTGATTGAAGTCTGCAATTTCCATCACCAGATCTCTTTCTATAGAAAGGATTGCCAAGGCCGACAATTTTTCCTGGGTCATAGAGTTCCTAAAGAAAGTTATTATCCTCTTCAAAAAATATCTTTCTGCTTCGACAGACGTCACAGGGATTGTAAGAATTAACTTCAATAGTTTCAAGCACTCTGTGAACTTCTTCTCTAGGTTGTTGGTTATTATAAACTCTGCTAGATTAACAGCACCAGACAATGATCTGAATTCTTGTGCTAAGTAGATGGAAAATAGTTCATGGCGTAGTTTCAGTTTGTCCAAAAACATGTACATATAAGGTACCTTCAGGGAACTTAGAACAGTACAAGGGGAACTCCTCTGGAAAAAACAATGATGAAGCTACAAGATGACCTGAGAAGCTAAAACGATCTTTAGCCTTGGAAATGATCACATCGCACTCTTCCTTTGCTTATCTTTTCCATTCAGTCTGTCCAATTTCTTTTTCTTCAATAACCAATCGGTAGGTTCATTACCGCTCGTGAGGTCAATTTCTTCTCGGATCTTGGAGTTGTTTACTTCAGATGCTGAAACTGCCTGATGTGCAGAACCTGCATCAGTGTCTCCGTGTTGTAGCTGACCGAAGAGAACTTCAAGTAGTGGTATAACGTTACGGAAGAATTCCAGCCAATAATTAAAACTACAACTGGAAAGAACTTTTTTTTATGACCAAGAGCTTGATGAATAGTAGTTTCACTCATTACAGAATCATCTTCCAGTACCTGTTTCATACACTCTATAATGTGTAAACTGTGTTTATGCATCGTTATTGAAAATTCCACCTAGTAGGACAAGCCTGTGGCAAACGTATACTCACTCCCTCTTCAAGTATTGCGGTCCGCTGTGGGCTGTTGGAGAAGAATGCACAAATTCCTTGCAAACTTGATAAAAATATTTTCACATAGCGATTGATTGATGCCGCCTTGCTCATTAAAAAATTAACTTGATGGGCATAGCAGTGCACATATTCTGCGTTGGGATAAGATTTTTTGACAGTAGTTTGTACCCCACCAGAGGAACCAGCCATAATGGATGCCCCGTCCTGTGTCTGTGCAATTAACGTTTGGGAAGTTTCATTTACTTTGCGCTTCTTTAATTCTTCCAGTAAACACGCTTCTAATGTCTGTGCATCATGTTTTGCAGGAGACAGGAAACTCCAGAACCTTTCTATTGGTTTGCCTCTTACTATGTAACAGTACACAACAGCCATCTGGAATATATTCGAAATTTCACTGATTTCATCTGCTATAATAGCTAAAAATTCTGATTCCCTTATTTGTTTTGATATTTCTTCCTGGCATACCTCCAACATAATTTACAAAAGTTAATTTTGAATATGGTTTTGGATGTTCCTTTGAAAACAGTTGCCTTTCCCGATTGTCCTCTGAAAACACCTGGGTTTGATCATGATTCAGTTTCATCGTGTCCCCTTAAGGCCATTTCAAAAGAACCACAGAAACGAATACAGTATAATAAAATATTTAATATATCTGTTATGCCTAATTTTTTTGTTATGGACTGCAATTTTCCTTATATGCGCACTGTCGAGTTGTGCAGCTACGTTGACAATTCCAAAAAGTGTCAGAAACAGTTTTGAATGCGAACAGCTGAAGATTCACGTTTCTTTATTTTGGTACTTAAGTGGTTTATGTCCGTAACTTTTACTTTGGTCCACATGGGTTCCCCAACCAAACAACAAGCACGGGAGGCAGAATAACGCATTTTTAACTTTGCAACCACATAATCAATCTCCCTTGTAAACACCCTCTTAAACTGTCGATTTACAGTATTAGTATTTTGCAAAATATTTAAGTGTGGTACCAGGTAATGGTCTTCCGAGTGTCTTTAAGGTAAGTTTCTCCTCATCAGAAAGCTGGAAAAACTCTCTAACTTGTAAATTACATACAGTATTAATTTTCACTCGCACTCCACTACACGTGAGATTACGCCTTGAAAAGTTAATATTTCAAACCAAACATTCAGTTACAACAAAATACTAATACACCCACAGGTGATAGATTAGAGCGCTAATGCCATGAAACGAGACCAACAAATAGTCAAACTAAACTGCACAAACACTGGCAGCTTTGTGACGAACTCATACAATCCAGAATTCATCAGTTATAATAACGCACAGAAAAACTATCTAGAACCAAAACACCCATAACACCAACAGCTCCATGTCTCAATAGTCCAGCCGTTTACCCACATGTGACAATGTTGGCACAAAGCTCTTTTTATGATTGAGAAAAGTATAACATGAAGTTATGCTGATGAGAAAACGTTTCCTCTGAAAGCATATCCTCAAAACAAATTTGAGGATAAGAAATGGTTATGATTGCCGATGTAATGCCAATGTTGGTAACATTGTGGGTGGTGCGGTGCGGCTTACCCTGGTGGCGTGGGAAAGAAGTTACCATTGCGAGAGGAGAGAAAGCAGGGATGAAGTCATCTCCGCAGAGTGGTGCAATCTAACAGGGACATTTGGAATTGTTTTTCGATAGGGGACTTGCTGGTCTCATGCAACTCCCTAGGACCGATACTGGCGGGCTAGCTACCTGATGCTATACACAGTATACAGGCTTAGGCTCGTCCCTGCTGAAACTAAACAGCGGCATGCTGTGCACTAGGGAGTTGCCGTAGGAAAGTCAATCCCCCTGAGTTTGATTCAAAGATGGCAAAGTTTAATGGTCCGTTACGAAGCATTAGTACATCGAACGACCAAAGATGGTTGATTTTAACACATTTTAGAGTATATGTTAGGTTTATTAAACTGCAAAATAGAAAGAAAAGATGACAAATGAAGTGTAAAATTATTGGTAGTTGTGCAACACTGCAACAGTACCACGCACCGCCCTTGCTATATAATGTTAATTTTGTTCTCTTGGGTACTTTGTCATCCCATAAAAGCTCTCTGACTTGATGATAAAATGTTGTACCTTTACTTAGTCTCTTATTAATTTTAGGGTTGATTTAATTACTTCCATTAATAATGCTACTTAGATATGTAAACTGTTCTACATTCTCTAACCATTCTCCGTCTATGTTCACTTAGCTTCTATTTTTCTTTTTTCCACAGTGCAAGACTACAGTTTTCTTTTTACTAATTACCGTTCCAAACTCTTTCAGATTTTCATTCCAAATGTCCAGTCTCCTTTGTACTTCCCTTTCTCCCTTTCCTCAAATCACCACATCATCTGCAAATACCAAAGCATTAACTTAATCGCTACTGATACTCTGTTTTACACATTTTATGATTTCATCCATCAATATAATAAACAATAATGGAGACAGTGCACTTCCTTACTTGAGACCTTTTTTTTTTTTGTATAAAATATTTGTCACCACTCCCTACTTGTACACTGCTTTTACTCTCATGGTACAACATTTTTATCTTGTTAATTAATGTTTTTGGTACATTCCTTTTCAGTAGGCATTCCCATACATGTTTCCACTTACCTGTATCATAAGCTTCTTCCAAATCCAAAAATACGAAGACTATTTTCTTGCTCCTTTCTAATGTTTTTTCATTATCGTTCACACTGTAAATATAAAGTCTATTGTTGATCTATTCTGTCTAAAGCCATATTGTTCTTCCTCTAACTGTGTTTCTATTATATCCCTCAGTCTTTTGTCTAAGATTTCTCCATTATTTTTAGCCCAAGTGATAATAGGGTTATACCTCTATTTTTTACATTTCTTCCTATTTCCTATTTTGAACAGTGGTACAATGCTTCCTTGTTGCCAATCTTCAGGTATCCTTTTATCCTTCCATATGGCATTGAGGGCTCAGTATAGCCACTGTAGTCCAATGCTTCCTGCTGCCTTAATCATATCGGCATTGCATTCATCTTTTCCACTTGCTTTACCTTTGGTCATTGCCTTCATTGCCCTTTCAAGTTCCGACCATGTTATCAGGTTCTCTTCTTTTTCTCCATCCATTATTTCCATTTTCTTATCTCCTTCTTCCTCCGAGCAGTCATCCTCATTATAAAATTTTTCAAAATACTTTGCCATCACCTTCTGAAGACCCTTTTTGTCATGTACTATGGATCCATCTTCTCTCTCTAATGCCTTGACTTTTTCTTGATTTATTAGTTTCAATGTTATTACCCTGTATAATAATTTCTGAATTCCTAGACTATCTTGATCAATTTTGTTGGTAAACTCACCCCAACATTTCTCCTTTTCTTCCTTGATACTCTTCTTTACTTGTAGTTTCAATCTTTTGTATTTCACATGTAACCTTTCTATCTTATTCTCATCCCTCTGATAATTTTTTTTGCTTTTCCTTATCCATTTCTTTCTTCACCTTGTTCCTTTCTTTTTTTTAACTTTTTTATTGTGTCTGTCCACCACAGAGTCTCCTTTCCCTTAACCTTTACTTTTGTTTTCCTGCATACCTCAATTGCTGCTTCCACAAATGTCTGTCTTAAGTAGTCCCACTCTTCTTTTCCACTTCGTATTTCCGTGTTGGGCAACTTCCTTTTTATCCAATCTTGGAATGTTATTCTTTTATCCTCCTCCAATTCCCAAATCCTGATCTTTGGTTTCTTTTTCAGTACAATTTTAGGGATTTTTACTTGTTTTAATTCCTCAATTAATAATCTACGATACTTTCACTGGGGATTATCTTCGTATTCGTGACTATCTTTCCCATTCTCGGTCTGTTATTGCAAAATAGATTAATGTTCCATACTGTTGTAATGCTCTTTGTACTTGATAGTGTCTTTGCTTACTATCAACTTGCTAGAAATAGCGTTGTAATTGAGATTTGTTTTTCGGAGAGTGCCCTTTATCGGGATACTAGACAACAAGATATCAAAGTACTCAGAACTGACAGTACACAAGCGCGCAGAGTGCCGAGAAGCGTGCAACATGAGAATATAACAGTTCAATACATCGTGTCAACATTACCGTAAACAGTGCAATTCAGAGCTCCATACACGTGCATAAAGAAGTTAAAGGGCCGCTACCCAAGAGAATTGCCGTGGTAGGTACATGTGAAAACAGAAGTAATAGGGGGAAGGAACTCGTGAAAGAGAATTTTGGAAAACAAGTTTGAAAATAACAAATATATTATACCAATCTCAAAGGGGTAACAAATTATCTTTACATCAGAACAAATAGTATGAACCAGCATATGGCGTAATAAAAGCATTAAGTTTGATTTTTGATTACATCGTCATAATCAAATTCCTAAGCACCAATCGCTACAACCTTTGGACATATGTTCCGACACTTCAATTAAGGGAAAGAGAAAAGGGGGGAGGGAATCTAACCCATAGATTCTGAAATCAGTTTCTTTGCATTATATTACACAATACGCTAGAAGGGAGGTACATCAAATAAAGTTTCAGGCTCGTGCCAGTAGAATACAAAGTTGGTAGTGTCATACACTTGCTAGATAAGCTCACAAATTGATACAATGTTTACAATAGGACATCAAAAAATGTAACCTCATGCCAAACAATTCTAGAGATTCAGAATAGAAATAAACCAATCTCCAATCCAGGGAGTGATCCTTTTGGTAGATTAGAGAAAAAAAATAGGAATTCTAACAAGTGATCCCAGAAGGGATTAACACACATACATGTGCAGAGGCGATAATAAAATTGAAGCTAACCGATGAACATACAAATTAAATTAGCAGACCACATCTTTTGAGCAAGCACCATTTTTACGCAAAGTTAACAGATAGATGAGATAAGAAAAGAAAACAAGGAAATAAGAAACGGAGGAATGGGATAGGATAAGGATCAAGCCGCCTAGTCCCCAGCACTAACAGACGCGATGCAAAAAGTTCATCTCAGAAGGTAGGAATGTGTATGGGCTAGAATTTTAGATCAGCTGTCCAGTACACCATTTACACCACATTTTAGGAATATAAATGTCCAAAAGGCAGAACATTTGCACTGCACGAATACTCAGATGTGTCCTGAAGGGACCAAAGTTCAATTTTCGTTACTACGGCGAAGCCCAAGTACAGCAAGGTAGGGCACGTTAAATGATAGAAAGAAACAGTGTCTGCTCACCCTTGATAGAAGTCCAGCACGAAGTTTACAAGTAAAATGGACACGGTCCAGCCGTGTACAGAGTTCCAGCTCCCACTGTCTTTAACAAGGTTATACCACAACTGACCTGCCGAATGAACGACACAAGGCCATATATATATGCCAGCGGGGTAGATTGAGAACATACTATAGGCGTGGCGTCAGAGTGGATGCGCCATGCAGGCGAGCAGTGACAGCAGTAGGACAAGCAGCCGGGAAGCCAACAGTTCGTAACAGCAGACGAAGAAAAGAGCACCGATTCGAAGGGGAGAATTTTTTTTTTACGTAAGGTTAGCACAAGCAGCTCACAACACTGTCCATCCCAATTATATCGGCTGATCTTATGGCTATTCCTCCTCATAAATCATGTGTTCGTTATTGTCGGGTTATTTCTGATACAAAATTCCAACAGTTTATCTCCATCTTCATTTCTATCGCCATACCCATGTGGGCCCAAAACATTCTCATATCCCATTCTATCAGTTCCCACATGGGCATTCAGATCTCCTATTATCATGATCCCATCTCCAACAATATGTGTTTCCAGTTCATTGAGGAAATCTTCTTTTTCTTCCACACTACATCCTGTCTGTGGAGCATACACCTGTACTATCTTCAGTAGTTCCTTGTTTACATGTATGTGCATTATTATAATTCACTACAGGAAATAGCACATAAAATTGGTCTTGGAATATCTTTTGAAAAGACAGTAACCATGTTTACTGACCCACCACTCATAAACAAAATTGCCATAGGAAACCAAGAAATCAAAATTGTAGATAAATTTAAATATGGCATAACAGAATAAATAAACTGACCAGAGCACAATATGTCACCAAGAATACCTACAACAAAAAGGGCCTGTCAATAGCAACAAACATCATGGCTTGCGAACATCAAGGAATGGAGAGGAATTCACTGTTGCAAGACTTGTCCATCTGGTAAGAGAATGGATAATATTTGCTGCATAGATCACAAATGCTATGGGGACTGATTTTTACTTTGAAGAAGAAGACTATAATGATGACAGCTTTGTCACAAAAAGATCTGAGAAAGAAGCTGATGATCAATTCTGGATTTACAGGTTATCCGGCCAGGTACTGAGTTGTAAATACATTGCACAAATTGTACTTATTCAAGTCATACCAACTCTCTAGACTTTGTATAATGATACTCAAAAGCAAAGTCATGTTTGTGTCCTTCCCTATTGTTCTGTCCTCCCACACTATCATTGTTTTTATCATATAGAGTGTTCCTGTCTCCGTATATATGACTTGGTTAGACATTTAGTTCCTTTTCTGTGATGACATAGGACATTTTCAACATTCCTTTCTGCCACAGGGAAGAGAATTAAGATGCTGGTCCAAAATTGGAACCAATTATTTTTCCCGCAGCTAATAATGTCTTTGTTCTTCCTCTCAGGCCTGCCGAGGAGAAAGTTTGGACCCTGGAGTGAACCTGACGAGGAGGAGAAGCCGAACGGAAACGGATTCAGGTTCAGAGTCCTACAAAATCCCTACACATGCTGATTTCCTCTTGGCATTCAGCTCTGTTGAAGGTTAGTAGACTGTGATTCAAATCACTTAAACACAGATAAAGATGTGGCATAATTTTTTAGTTTTAAAACCTGGGAACAATGAAGGAGAACAATATACACTTGTATATTAATAGTGGCATGTAGTAAAACTGGTCCTTCTATGAAAAGAGGTCAAATAGTACTGTGACAAACTTTGAGGGATGGTTTATGATATAACTGCCTTATATGTATAAAAAGTTAAGTCAAAATATGTAACTTTCTTTTGATAACTCTTCAAACCAGGGCTATTTTAAATCCTACAGAAATGTCCATTTGATATAAATTTTTTAAAATTGACCTAAGTTTAATGTAATATTGTTTGAATTTCAAATTCCCTTTGCGTTTTATAATGATAAACTAAAAATAAAACAGAAGTCGTAAATTTTAAAATAATTTCAATTTCTCCCAGACTTTTGAGTATCTTTGGTTACTAGGAAACTAGTAACATAAGTTTGACATGAAGCAAATAGCTGATATATTGGTAGTCTGTGGTTTGCTAAGCATCATGAAATTAGAAGTTTCCTACACCAAAAATATTCCTTAGTAAATTATCTTTTCTGATTGAACTCAGAAGTCTTTGAGAGGTTCAGTTCATTTCACTGTATTTAATATTTACTAAATGAAGAAATGTTTCCTTATACATTCATGAAATCTATATAGCCGGGCGAGTGGCTCAGACGGTTGAGGGACTGGCCTTCTGACCCCAACTTGGCAGGTTCGGTCCTGGCTCAGTCCGGTGGTATTTGAAGGTGCTCAAATACATTAGCCTCATGTCGATAGATTTACTGGCACGTAAAAGAACTCCTATGGGACTAAATTCCGACACCTCGGCGTCTCCGAAAACCGTTAAAGTAGTTAGTGGGACGTAAAGCCATTATTATTATTATTATTATTATTATTATTATTATTATTATTATCATCATCATCATGAAATATTCTAAATAATAATGTAGAAAAGGTTATTTTCTGCCAAACTGAAATCGTTATTGCAGTTCTTATTATGTGATATTTCTAAGTAAGAACACAACAGAGTATATGTCCAACCCTTGTCTCATCTCTCTCTAGGATCAGATATGAAGTGAGATGAATGTTTGTAGAGTGTATTTTTTTCTGACCGGATGCCCCCTTCCTGACATCAATCTCATCAGATAAGTTGATGAGATGAATTGAATGATGTGATATATGACAGTAGGGAGAGGGTGAAACCTGGTGTCGGCACATAGCCTGCTCCTGTTGAATAGCACCAAGGGGTCTGCTCGAATCTTAATGTCCCCGTCCGATGGACAGATCACCAACAACAGTGCGATATGCTCTTACTCCATATGAACACTGGAGAGGTTTGGTATTGAATCCAAGTGTTTGACACAGTCTAGTGATTGCCAACATTGCCAGCCAACATTTTAATGGAGAATGTTTTTCCGACCAACTGGACTTGAATCTGCTGACCACAGCGTCAGACCATATAGACTTCACGCCTTAACGATCGTGGCCACCAGGTGGGTTAAGTAAGAACACAACAGAGTGCCCTGCCAAATTGTATCAGCTGATTGCAGGGCTGTTGCTTTCAAACATATTGACATAAATATCTCTTAGAGCTGGGTTAATCCAAAAATTTGTTTAATGAAATAGTGCCATGACGGAAATGTAACCTAGCAACCGTGCAGGCTGTGTTGTAATGTATGGATGGATGGCCAGACAGTGTTACCAAGCAACCGTACAGGCTATGTTTAATGGCTGGCAGTCATCTGAAATTAGCAGCCATTGATAAATGGCCATGACTGGGAGACGTAAGACATATTTATGATCATTTGATTTTCCCATGGGGATATTCAACAATTTTTTAAAAATTTGCATATTGTTTCAATTTTTAAATAACCATAATACAAAATTCACTAAAAGAATATAGGTTATATAACCAGATCATATTGATTTCACTGGTATAGTCAATAAATACACCAGAGAATCACTAACCTGATGCTGCCATACAACCATGTCAGACCGAAGGATGATGACTCACTACATTGATAGACTGGTGAACAGGTTGAATATCCAGTCACATTTCTGGGTGATGATCACTTGGAGAATACTTTACAAACAAGCTCTGTTACCTCCCAACTAGTTGTTCTGGTCTTAAGTAGTCCTTCATAGCATAAATCAGTAGTTCCTAAAATGTGTGCCGCGGCATCTAGGGGCACCACGCTCTTGCTGATATTGTCTTGATCAGAAATAATAAAATTATACCATCCGCATAGACTTCAATAGTTTTAGTGGATAAATGGAGTTTCTTTGGGGGTCCAACTCCTTGGTTGAATGGTCAGCATTGAGGCCCTTTGGTCCAGAGGGTCTGGGAGTTAGATTCCCAGCCGGGTTGGGGATTTTAATCGTGTCTGATTGATTCTTCCATCTTGGGGACTGGGTGTTTGTATTTGTCCCAACACTCTCCTCTTCATATTCAGACAACACTCCACACCACCAACCACCACAGAAACACACTATAATTAATGCATCCCTTGGTATTATTCCCTTTCCCCAGTATTCTGGCACAGATTTCTATTCCATATGCACTTTAGCAATCTGTACATCCATTTCATCCATTCATCCATCCCTGGTGCCTTCCACATTTTCATTTTCTGGACTGCTAATTCCACTTCTAACATTCTTCTACTGTTGAATCATCACACTGTTTTACTACAGTCTCCTTTGCACAACTTCTCACATTCAGCTGTTGATCAAATACTTCTTCTATCTTCTCTTTAGTTCTTCTGGATGAGTTATCAACTCTCTACCTTCCTCTTTCATTAGCTTTGTATAAACTCTTTCTTTCCTATTACTTCGTATAATTCCATACTGCATTCTTTCACTGCCAGCTTCATCTGTTTCTGTCTTTTGTGTAAATTTTTCCAACGTTTCTTTCACCAATTTCTTACATTTCCTTTTATTATCAAGATACTTCCTTTTGCTTTCTTCATTTATATTTATTCCATTCTTGCCATGCTTTAGTCTTTTTTTTTTTTTTCTTTTACTGCTTCTCTCACCTTCTCACTCTACCTTGGTGTCTCCTTTTCTTTCACTCTCATTGATGTTCTACCACAGGCACACTCTGCCCCACTTAAAAATGCCCTTTGAAAATTGGACCATTCATATTCGGCATTTCCTACTTCAGTAACTGGAATTTGTTTCACTCTCTCCAGAAATTCTTCCTGTACATTCTAATGTTCTAATTTCCACACTTTTATTATACCGGTACTATCTTTTATCTTCTGTTATTTTTCCATTTTCGCCACTCTCATACATACATACATACATACATACATTCATTGTCTTTTATGTATGCGGAGATTTGTTTAATCTGAGTTTATAATTTTTTCTCATTTGCAGGTTTCTAC
Source organism: Anabrus simplex (assembly GCF_040414725.1). Classification (NCBI taxonomy): domain Eukaryota; kingdom Metazoa; phylum Arthropoda; class Insecta; order Orthoptera; family Tettigoniidae; genus Anabrus; species Anabrus simplex. The sequence goes on along the minus strand of NC_090272.1, from coordinate 91,216,140 downwards.
TCCTTCCGGAATCCAGAGTCTGGTACTTGGTTCGTCCAATGCCTATGTGAAGAACTAACGCAAAATGCACATAAACACGATTTGCTCAAACTGTTGACCCGCACTGCTCGCAGGGTGGCTCTGGATTATGAGTCCTACAATGACATTATTCCATGGCAGCACCGACAGAAACAAGTGCCAACAATAACGTCTATGCTCATCAGAGAGGTCTACTTCCGTCCTAAACAGTGATGTTGTGTGTTCCTTGTTTCTTTACACGGAGTTGCTCAATGCCGCAGTCTGAGCGGCGTATGTATGTCTTTCTTTGATTATGTAACTGCCCTGGGATAAGTAATTTGTCGCAGAATGGGTAGGCGCATCCCAATTATGTAAGATTTAAGTATAATGCGTACTTAGATTGAATTTGATCTCATCCAATCAAATGGCTGTGATTCATGTCTTTCCAGGATGGGACAAAAATATGTACAAAAAACAGTCATTGCAGGTTGTTGAACAGTAAATATATTTATGAACACTTTTACGAGTTTTAAACTCCTTAGGTTTTTGCAGATTGTGAATGTTTTCTTAAAAATGTATAAAAGTTTTCAAATAAAGAGCATTTAGTTAAATACTGTACCTTCATATTATGTTTACAACCCTTTTGATATTGCCCCACCAGTGATATTTCTCTCCTCTGTTCCAGAACATTGAGCTCATTATAATCAATTTCACTTTTCAAGCTACAGCTGGGTTAGGACGTTGTTGGCACCATTCTATCTTCCTCTATCCAACCAATGTCGCTGCTCCTAAGTTGTTTTCCAATCCAGGTTCCTTCTTAATATAATAGTCCAACCACCTTAGTCTGGGTCTGACCGGGCAAGTTGGCCGTGCGGTTAGGAGCGTGCAGCTGTGAGCTTGCATCCGGGAGATAGTGGGTTCGAACCCCACTGTCAGCAGCCCTGAAGATGGTTTTCCATGGTTTCCCATTTTCACACCAGGCAAATGCTGGGGCTGTACCTTAATTAAGGTCACACTACTTCCTTCCCATTCCTAAGCCTTTCCTATCCAATTGTCGCCATAAGACCTATCTGCGTCGGTGCGACGTAAAAAAAAAAAAAAAAAATCATCTGGGTCTACCTCTTTTTCTCCTTGCTCTAAACTTAGCCTCCATCATTCTGTTCAGTATCCTTCCCTCTTCCATTCTCTTAACAGGTCCAAACCATCTCATTTTATTTCTCTCCATTCTTCTGAGAAAACTTCTCTACTTCGATTTCCTTCCTGACATAGTCATTTTTTACCCTATCCTTTCTTGTCTTTCCTACAAGTCTTTTACACACTCCATTTCATTGACCTGGATTTTACTCTTCTGTTTTCGTCAGTGTCCAGTTCTCTGCTGCATATGGCAGCATGGAGCAATAATACATCTTACACATCACCTCGCTTAAGCGCGGCCAGTGTCCAGTATTCGGGAGATGGTAGGTTCGAACCCCACTGCCGGCAGCCCTGAAAATGGTTTTCCGTGGTTTCCCATTTTCAGTAATAATAATAATAAATGCTGGGGCTGTACCTTAATTAAGGCCACAGCCGCTTCCTTCCCACTCCTAGCCCTTTCCTGTACCATCATCGCCATAAGACCTATCTGTGTCGGTGCGACGTAAAGCAACTAGCAAAAAAAAAAAAAGAAATCACCTCTTTACACTTCTTTCTTCCAGATAAAGTTCCTCACATTCTGATAAAATCTTGTATACTATTATTGATCTTCATATCTAATCCTGCATCAGTCCACTTCCCCAAGGACCTGAAGTTTTCCATAATTTCAAGGTCTTGGTCCTCAATTTTTACAGTACCTTTCTTTTCTACCTTTTCTCCTCTAGTCAACACTGCTGTCTTTATTTTGTTTCATTCCATAATTACGAAACTGTTCCTTCCTTGATACATCTGGTGACATACTTCCTCTCTACTAGCTCTCTAGTGTCATATCAGCATTATCATCATCATTTTCCATTATCCAGCTGTAGCCAGGTAGGGGCAAATATGGTTCCTCTCCACTTTCTTCGGTCTTTCCACCACCACCACCACCACCACTCCTCCCTGTGTCCCAGTCCATGTTTCTTTCTCTAATACTGCATTGGATTGTGTCCTTCATCTCATTCGTGGTCGTCTGTGGCCTCTCCTTCCTTGCATTTCCATCACCTTTTTTTTGGCATTCTTTCATCACTCATTGGCTTTATGTGCCCAAACCATCTTAGTCGGCTCTTCTCTATACTATCATTCATTTTTTCCACTCCCAGATTTTCTCATTCCTTATTTTGTCTCTTCTGCTCTTCTGTATCATTCTCCTCAAGAACTTCACTTCGGCTGCCTGTATTCAACTCTCATCCTTTTTTGTCATTGTCAAAGTTTCTGCTCCGTAAGTTATGGGTATATAATACATCTTGTACATAGTTTCTTTTGCTTCCATTGGCACATCTTTGTCCCATAACATGTTTCTTACACTATGATAGAAAGTTTCCAGCTTGTTGAATTGTCTTACTAATTTCAGGATCCAGTTGAGCATTTTCCATTAATTCACTCCCCAGGTATTTGAACGTCTCCACTACTTCCAGGGGCTTGTCTGCAAGTCTTTTTTTTTTGCTATGGGCTTTACGTCGCACCGACACAGATAGGTCTTATGGCGACGATGGGATAGGAAAGGCCTAGGAGTTGGAAGGAAGCGGCCGTGGCCTTAATTAAGGTACAGCCCCAGCATTTGCCTGGTATGAAAATGGGAAACCACAGAAAACCATCTTCAGGGCTGCCGATAGTGGGATTCGAACCTACTATCTCCCGGATGCAAGCTCACAGCCGCGCGCCTCTACGCGCACGGCCAACTCGCCCGGTGTCTGCAAGTCTAATCTGACCTTTCCCTTCTTTCTCCCCTCCAGTCATAACAAGAGTTTTACTCTTTTCTACACTTATTTTCAATCCACATTCTTCGATCTTCCCATTTACCACATCCAACTGTTCTTCAACATTCATGTCCTCTTCACCCCAAATCACAATATCATCTGCAAATAACAAAATGTTCATTTCCCTTCCTCCATATGCTGCTTTTGCTGTTCTCATGATGTCATCCATTACTATTGTAAACAGGATTGGCGATAGAACACTTCCCTGTCTCAGCTCACTGGTGATTTTGAACCAACTTGTCCTACCAACTTGTGTTTGCACGCAACTACAACATTCCTTGTATACTGCCATGATCATTTTTATTAAACCCTGTCCAATTCCTCTTTGCACCAGACTGTCCCAAACTTTAGTCCTGGGGACATTGTTATATGCCTTTTCAATGTTAATGAATGTCATCACCATATCATTCCCATACTCCCATTGTACACAATTGTACACAACCTGTTTGAAGATTTGTTGTTCTATAAAGATTATGAAAGTGATACAAGCTATCATAGTGCTTGTTGTTGTGTATCCCTTATCAGCATTTTCACTACAAAGCTTAGGACTAAACTTTGCAAAGTTTTATTCAAAACATGACGATTTAGGCCTACTCAAAATTAAAGATACAAGATGCATAACCTTAAAACACATGACTAGTATCTCCCAATTCATCTATTTCACTATCAGAGTCATTTATATCGCCTTCTGCATTTGTTATTTCAATTACTTCATCTTCTCTTAGAATTTTTTTGCACCTATGAACATAGGTGGTAGAGTAATAATAATTATTATGAAATACGCAAAATGTGCATGGAAACGGATGAAATATATTAAAGTCAAAGTAACTTAGTCTTGTGAATAGAACCTTGTTAATGACAACCTTCTTATTTCTCGGTTTAGGGCGTTGTATCGTCTGCACGAACAATAGAAGATTACATTTTTTAGTTTCCCTGCACTCCATCCTCGATTTATGAAAAGTATAACTAAGGAAGTACCAATGAAGTATAAAAAGGTGATGTATAAGATGTACTCTTGCCCAATACTGACATACAGCAGCGACCTGGAAAATGACAAAAGACAGGAGCATAAAATTCAGGCCAGTGAATGGAATGACATTTTTAAGAAGTATGATGGGAAGGACAAGTAAGGACAGAGTAAGAAATGAAGATATCAGAAAGGAAATCAGGAAAGGAAAAGCTTTACTACAGAATGGAGAAAAATAAACTTAAATGATTTGGACATGTTAAGAAGATGGAAGAAGGAAGGATACCAAAACAGACAATGGAGATGATCCAGATAGAAGGAAGGAGCTCAAGAGGGAGACCCAGACTAAGGTGGATGAAAATGGTCAAGAATAGTATAATTAGGAAAAACCTGGATTAGAACAAAGTTATGGAGGAAAAATGGTGGATAGAGGAAGATGGAAAGGTGTCATAAAAATACAAACCCGACAGAAGGTGGACAAAGGAAATTGATCGATAAAGAAAACTGCTATCATGTGCCATCTAGTGACAGATTTTGTTAGTCCATTGTACCACAAATATGCAGCAATAAACAAGCCTGTAAAATCAGCTTGGACAACTTCAAAATAACAGAAATCCAATCTACGGGCATAGATGCTAGTGTGTTATATAATACTCGTGTATATCTCTCCTATTTTGGGATTAGGGCACATCCAATTTTCTACTTTACAATTATACTGGTTAATAACAAACTGTAACTTTAGCAGCCCAACTTAGGTGATATTTAAGTAGTCTTTTATGATAGGAACTCTGTGTTCTGTAGAGCTTGTCTGATACTAAATCTGAATATTAAGTTAAATTGAAATATTGTGGATAGATTATTTTAATGAGTGTTCATCTTCCAGTCATGGATTCTTGCAGCTTAAAATCAATCCAAGGCCTGTAGAAACTGATGTTTGAGTAGACTCCTGGTTTGTTGGCTCGCCCACAGCCGTGACCCCAGCTTGTAATTCCAAACAGTGTAAAGGCTCCTGAAAGAGAGAAAAGTTGGTGGGTCAATTTTAAAAATAAGAACTAACAACGTCTAACAACTTTGACGCCCCCCTCAATAAGGAATCCTAGGATAAAGACAATTGCCATACACTGGAATTGTTATTATTCAAGACATAAAGAACCAGGAGTTGCTTCACCAACTTTCTTCATTAAAAAAAAATTAATCTAAGATGGCAAAATTATATTAGACTGGAACATCAACAACAAAGCCTCGTCTATGCACATTGACGAAATGTAGACTTGGAAGTGTTTCATATGATACCTAAAACTTGGTGAACTCATTCGCGACAAGTTACTACTATTCTGAAAACTTGATAAAAATTTTAATCTGACATGCTTAAATTTTAGTGTTATTTTTTAAAGTGCATTCATGTCTTGCTCTACCTTAGATCCTTTCCAACAGAACAAAGATGGCCTAGGCCACCATAGCTCAATTGGTAGAGCAACCAACTCAAAATTGGGAGGTTGTGGGTTCGGATCCCACTGGTGTCCGGTTGGCCATTTTTGTTCTGTACTTAACATCTCTTCAACACGTAGTAAATGTACGTAACACGACCTAATAGGTTGAAAGCCAGTTTTAAATACAATACGGCCGTGAAAATTCAATATTCATCTACATTTTTTGTTTTACTGATGTTTAGTCCATATTCTTTAAACTTATCACTTCAAAGATTTAGTTTCTCCTGTACTTCTGCTTTAATTTCTCCCCAAATGAGATCATATGAAAATATTAGAGTGTTAGGCTCTTCATAATGTTCTTTAATGGATTTTATGATCTGATCCATGATGATGATGATGATGATGATGATGATGATGATGATGATGAATAGGTGGTGACAAGGCACTTCACTGCTGGACTTCTCTCTTGGTTTCAAACCAATCTGATCTTCAATCCTCTACTTGGACACAGCTAAAGCTTTTTTGATAGAATATCTTTGCTTTATCAATCAGGAAGTTTGGCACACCTATATCTTGTAGGCATTCCCAGAGCCTCATCCTAAGGACACTGTAGTATGCCTTGTCTATGTCCATAAAAACCATCACCAGGTTCTTTCCATATTCCCAGTGCTTCTCTGATAGCATTCTGACAGTAAAAATGAGGTCTGTAGTGCCCTGTTACAATTACTTTCTCCAAAAGTTTAAATGATTGAGAAAGTAGAGTGATGCCCCTATAATTTGCACATTTCTTCCCGTTTCCCTTTTTAGATAATGATACCTTTCATTCAGTCTTCTGGTATCCTGTTCTCTTTCTGGATGTCGGATCGGAGGAGAGAGCTCTATACAATCACTGTATGCCTTGTGCTCCAGCTGCCTTCATCATGTCAGCAATGAGGTCATCAAACCCTGGTAACTTACCATTTCTTATGTTCTTCAGCTCGTTCTCCAACACTTGCACTTAACTGCAATCTTCAATGATGTCATTTCCAAGACTTTCTCCATTTAATAAAGTATTGAAGAAATTCTCTCTCTTCTCTGATGCTTGATCTGTATTCACTAGGTTTCCATCATCTGTTTCCAGTGTGGGCCAGGCAGAGTGGCTCAGACGGTTGAGGCATTGGCCTTCTGACCCCAACTAGGCAGGTTCGATCCTGGCTCAGTTTGGTGGTATTTGAAGGTGCTCAAATACGTCAGCCTCGCATCGGTAGATTTACTGGCTCGTAAAAGAACTCCTGCAGGACTAAATTCTGGTACCTTGGTGTCTCCGAAAACCATAAAAATAGTTAGTGGGATTTAAAGCAAATAACATTATTATTGTTTCCTGTGCAAGGAAATTGCCATGCTCACTTCTCCTGTTCTTACTTCTTTATAAAGCAACTTCCTATTACTTCCACAGTCTTCTGTTAGCCTGGTGGTGAACTCATCCCAACACTTTTCCTTTTCTTCTTTAATCAGTCACTTCACAGATAGTTCCTTATTCTGGTACTCCTGTGCCAGGTACTGAATTTCATACTCTTGGTGGACTGATTTCTGTTTTTCATTATCCTTAAGTTTCTAGTGTCCAAAACACTAAACAGTTATAAAAGAAATACATATATAAAATAAATATGTTATATTATCTATCCAGTGATTAGCAGCCATAATTGCCCAGACATTTGCACTGAACAAGTCGTACACACTGAATGGTTCACTCAGGTGGTCACAGATTAGCAGCCTCTTGCCATGTTCACATTCTTCATCACCAGTGTAACGTCATTCTTCAGGTTTACTTTGCATCGTGTTATGCCAGTTCTCAATTGGTTGCAAGTCTTCCGTGTTATGAGCGGCAGGTGGTAGTCCTTTGCTGGTCATGGTCATTTGGGTGTTCTTTTCCTCCATAGTTCAATCTGACGAGCATGCTTCCTTCTATACATTAAGGTGCTGTTTATGGGAGGAAGTCCTTTCTTGACTTCTCCCTTAATTGAAAAGGGTGTAAACCATACATTGGATGCGTTGGGTCTTTCTCTTGTTGCTACTTGTCTTCTTACATCTGGTGGCACTATACCTAGGAGAGGAAATTATATACTGGCACAGAAAGTAGGCAGCCCGTAACAATGTGGCAAGTCTTGTGGAGTGCCACATCTACTTGCCTAGCATGGGCAGAATTCCTGTAGACTGGAGTAGTGTACTCAGCAGCAGAGAAATTGGGGTGCAAGTACCTCATGGGGATGACTGTTACTAGCTAGGTATAAATATAATCTTAACTGGGATATTCTCACAACCGGGACTGTAAATAGAGGTTGTAGTAAGGGCCTAAAGGAGAGGGTATGTAAGTTACTGGTAACACCACCAACTGGAGTATAATTCCAGCATATGGGGCCCTCAGCAGAATTGCTTGATTGACAACTGGAAAAGATCCAAAGGAAAGCAGTATGATTTGTTCTGGGTGATTTCTGACAAAAAAGGAGTATTAAAAAAATGTTGCAAACTTTGGGCTGGGAAGACTTGGGAGTAAGGAGATGATCAGCTTGACTAAGTGGTATGTTGTGAGCTGTCAATGGAGGGATATAGTGGAATGACATTAGTAGATGAATAAGCTTGGAGATTTTTAAAAGTAGGAAAGATCATAATATGAAGATAACATTGGAATTTTTGAGGCAAAATGGGGACAAATATTTGTGACAGACTAAAAAGCTTTTTAAGTTCTGTTAACCTGTTGACACTGAAAAAATTAGAGACTGGAATAATTTACTAAGGGAAATGTTCGGCAAATTTTTATTTTCTTTGAAATCGTTTAAGAAAAGACTAGGTAAACGATTGATAGGGAATCTGTCACCACTAGGTGAGTTGGCCATGCAGTTAGGGGCACACAGCTCAGCTGTGAGCTTGCATCCAGGAGATAGTAGGTTCGAAACCCACTGTCGGCAGCCCTGAAAATGGTTTTCTGTGGTTTCCCATTTTCACACCAGGCAATTGCTGGGGCTGTACCTTAATTAAGACCACGGCCGCTTCCTTCCCATTCCTAGGCCTTTCCTATCCCATCATCGCCATAAGACCTATCTGTGTCAGTGTGACGTAAAAAAGAGCAAAAAAAACAAAAACAATAACAACAATCTGTCACCTGGGTGACAGCCCTAAATGCAGATCAGTGATGACTGATGACTATGTTTGATGATGACAAAGACTACTGCAAGGATTGACTAATTACCAACCTTTAACAGCACTAACTCCAGCCAAAGAAGTCTACAAAGCAAGATGAGATGGTATTATAATGTTCGAAAGTTCTGGTAACTTACCATTATAAAGGCACACCAGTGGTCCGCCCGAGTCTCCCTGACATGCGTCAGCTCCTCCATCAAGATGTCCAGCACAGAACATGCCCTCGGTGATGGCATTGGCACCGTACACGAAGCTGGCCCTGCAAGTCTCTCGTGGCAAGATGGGCACCCAAGTTGCTCTGAGGCGGCGAGCGAAACCTTAAGAGGATAAGAACACTGCACCTTAATGTATAGAAGGAAGAAAAAGTAACAACAGTGTTATGAAAGAGTGTTGTCTGGCACTAGCAAATCATCACTTTCATCAGACAATACCTTGAACACTGCTGGTTAAAATATCCTGCTGTCGATTTTAAGACATTTGAGTTTTAAAATTCAGACGTCAAAGAAATATTTAATGTGTTGTAAACCAAGACAGGGTGTTTTTACATTTAACACAATCAAATGCCACCAACCTTAGCTGAGATGAACCCACTATGTTGGGTAGAGATGAATAATAATTGACTGCAATATTCTAGGATGTCATTACACTTTAAGCTGAAGAAAAACATTTACAAATGACAAATCTCACCTGATCCAGCAGTCTTATAAGAGCCCCACCCGGAGATGGTACAGTTCAGTCCCGATTGGTACGACACATTGGGAGGAGGCAAGCAGACGGGCTGGACCTCAGACTCGAATCGGATCCCTCGTCCTTTGAGCTTTATCAGAGCGATGTCGTTATTCAAACGTACACCTTTGTTGAAGTCTTCATGGAAGTAGACCTCATCGATGTTAATCTCTTGTTCGGTTCCATCCGATGCCTACAAGTTCATGATTGCGTGATCACCACATATGTGAGCTAAGTCATGTGCAGAAAGATAGGAAAATGAAAGGAACACACAATAGTAGAAACAGGTCAGTGTGGGAAGAGGAGACAAAGAAAAACCTGAAGACATAAAGGGACAACCACAATCTCCACATAGACAGGTGCTCTCCAAATTTCAGTTCTACATACTGTATTTCATCTCAGTCCCTGACAGACTCCTTTTTTGTTAAGAAGGAAGCCATTTTTTTCAGTGTCAACAAGTTAATAGAACTTAAAAAGCTTCTTATGGCCAAGTGCACGAACCCCGTTTAGCGTAATCAGCGTTTAAGATTCTCCTTAAACCTTGTTTAAATGAAACTGCGGAGCATCATTCCTGATTAATACTTTAATCCCTGATTATTGTCGGTTAAAGTTAAACAGTCAAGTTCGAGCGGTTACCAAACATAAACAGTGATTAGCAGTGAAGGCAAAATGGCTGCCAGATTTGGAGATGATATTGAAGATGAACTTTTATATTTGGAATATCTGGAGCAGAATGGAAATGAGCGCGAAGGTATAATAGTGGAGAGAGGTGATCCTTTTGATGAACTTAGTGATAGGAAATTTTTGGAAAGGTTTCGCTTATCTAAACAAACAGTTTCATTTCTTCTGGAAACAATGCAAAATAACCTACAATTTCCAACACAGAGAAATAATCCTGTTTCTGCTACCAACAGACTGCTCACTGCATTGAGGTATTATGCTACTGGTTCCTTTAACATAATTGTAGGTGATACTACTAATATACACAGAACAACAGCAGCTCGGATTATACACGACGTGAGTAATATTATAGCTTCCTTCAGTCAACGTTATATTTATTTCCCAACATCGCAAGCAGAAAAGAGGGAGGTAATGGGGAGCTTTTTTAATATTGCTAGATTCCCTGGTGTAATTGGAACCATCGACTGCACCCACGTTCGCATCAGATCTCCAGGTGGAGAAAATGCCGAGATATTTCGGAATAGAAAAGGTTATTTTTCCATAAATTGTCAGACAATAAGTGACAGTAATTTACTCATGAGAGATATTGTAGCTAGGTGGCCTGGTTCTGTCCACGACAGTACAATATTTCAGAACTGCAGTAAGAGGGCACAATTCGAGAGAGGTGAAATACAACATGGTTACTTATTGGGAGATAGTGGATATCCGTGCAAGCCATTTCTCTTAACACCTCTGCTGAACCCGCAAACCAGAGAAGAGCATATGTACAATAGGGCACATATTAAGACAAGAAATACCGTAGAAAGACAGTATGGTGTATGGAAGCGAAGGTTTCCTGCTCTTTCTGTTGGTTTGAGGTGTGAAGTCCATAAAGCTCTAAATATAATTGTTGCTACAGCAGTATTGAACAATATTGCAATTTCAACAAGAGAAGAAAACCCTCCGGATGATTTAATGGTTCAGCACATTATCGAAGAGCTGCAGCAAGCTCGAGGTCCTGATATCGAAGATGGCGAACAATTAAATCCAGTACACCAAATGTACAGAAATGATGAAAATGCTGGCACAGCAGTGCGCCAGGCTTTAATAAATGGTCATTTCAGGTGAGTGAAATTTATTAACTTTTAGAAAAACCACACACTTTAGCAAATTAGTATTCTACCGACCGGTCACACTCCTCATCGTCCTAACCTACTAGCACAAATGAACTTGACTTTTATAGAAAATGAAAATAAAAGTATGCTAATCTTAACACTTGCTGCTTTACAAAACCCACTTAGTTTGGCCTATCTTCGTTCTTGTTCATATTTTGCCAGTATTTTAATTTTTCTTTCATAATGTTTAGTTTTAACTCTTTTATTTCCATTTCTTTCTCATGTTCCTTTCTCATTACTTCTAACTGATAATCCAACACTGAAATTCTTCTTTCACAGGCATCTGTAATTTTGTCTCTGGGTGTTGACAGTCTACGCCGACGAGATTTAGCTCTATTTGATAATACAGTATCAGCTGACGTTGAAGGTTTTACTGCTGTATGTGAAGACGGTAGGCATGGTGGATGAGTCAATGAATTTATGGGAGGTTTGATTAAGGGATTCAGTGCTTCCGCTTGACCTTGACTTTGAGTACAAGTTTCTGCCGCGTCAGCAGATGGTGCTACTACAGCTGGCAGTGTTCCTGTTTCGTGTGCTTCAGTTTCGTTACATCTTTCTTCCAGTTCCACGTCATCAAACGGAAGGACTAAAACTGAAAAAAGAAGAAAACGTGTAATTAATATGTTCAGTTGGAGGTTAACTGTTAAATGCCTGATACAAATTGCATTAGTGTACTCTGTGTCCATAAACTTACCTTCATTCACATGTCCTTGGTATAAAGCATCTGAATCATGAGCGTTCATAAGTGGTGTGATAGTCGGTTGTATTAGAGCCATAACCTTTTCAGTAGTTTTAGACAATGTGGGCTTAAAGTTACCACCACCAGTTGCGTTCATCATCACTTTATTGTCTGCACATATTTTTCTTGTTTTCCTTTTCAAGTTCTCATAACACGTCTTCAAATTTCTTGCACTCCTGCAAGAGACACTTGAAAAAAAAACATGCTAGAGTGACAACACTATTTTGCTTTCACTATTTATGAAATTAAGGAGCATCTACTTTTAATTATAGTTTTGAAGTATTGCTTTTGAAAATAATCTGAATTTAGAAGGCTTTAAATCGCAATAGCACAGATAAATAGAATTATAATATTCGAGTGTATTAATATTGTTTTTTTCGTACAATTTTACGGGAATAAATAAACCCAAGTACTTTTAGTTGTAGTTTTGTAGTACCGGTACTCGTATTGTACAGGAAATAATCTGCCATACCATATATTCTGTTGACCGATTTTCATAACCTAACTCGAAATACTGTATCAATTCACAATAGTACAGAGAAATATAATGCTTACCTGCAATAGAATTGAATTCTTCTGCGATTTTCTCCCATGTTTCATGTTTCTGCTTTACTGTAACTCCATCTGTCTTTTTATTTTCTATGACATCTTTGTGTCTGATCACTAATTCAGCCACAATATCGGTATCAAAATCCGAAAAATTGGACGACCTTTTCCTCTTTTGTTCATCCATGTTTCTAAAGTACTTCCAGCTTCCAGCAAAGAATAAATTAATATTCCTTCTTCTTCTTCTTCTTCTCCTTCCTGAGAGGTGTGGTTCTAACAAAAGAAACACGAAATCGTCGAAGCGCGTTCACTATTCTTCGCTACCAAGTTAAACATCAAGGTAGTGTTTAATTCTACTGCCAGCTAAACATGCTTAACTAAACATTGATTAAGAATGGTGCTCCACACTTCCCTCTAACCAGTCCTTAAATTTAAACCATGTTTACGTACACACTGGTTAGATGAATCTTAAACGAGGTTGGTGCACTTGGCCATTAGTTTGTCAAAAATATGAAGTATAACACCTGTACCTGAAGAAAAAAAGGGGGGGGGGCAATGGACAGGTATGTTATAGTGGACTAAGTGTTTACATTTAGTGTGTTCAACAGACTGAAAAGCTTTTAAGATGTAATAAGCTCATTCCAGTGGGAGATTTCAATATTCCATCAATTACCAATATCAGTGCTCTTTACAATCTTGAATCTTTGAATGAAATTAAAAATACATATGGGAAAATGTTACATCTAATTCTATCTGATCTTAATGACATTTAAAACATATTCAGAAGCTTTTCTTCTTAATATTGCAAAATTCACATCATCCTGCTTTGGTCTTTGAATTTAAGTCTGATATCAATGTAACTCAAGGCAAGAATATTCTATCAATTTATAATTTCCCAAAGGCTGATTTCTATAAGTTACATATGTTATTGAAAAGGCTGACTGAAATAGTCCAGACACATACGTGGAGTGTGTTCCTATGTAGACACTAAGTGTGACAGACAGCATTTGAGTTATGGCATTACAGAAGAACGTTTAAGATATTTTATAATTTTCTCATATGTTTAAACAATATTTGTAATTGAACAATTAACAGATACAAATATAATAATAATAATGACATGTGGCTTCCAGAAAAAAAATATCTGTAGATTATTAAGAAGAAAGAGATTAGTAGCTTTATTCATTTAAATATTTTCATTCACTACCTGTAATGTTGATAATCATGCATTCTCTGCCTATGTTCAATGTCATACATTTGTATCCTGTCCAGCATGTTTAAATTTTGTTTCCAAATGTTGGAAACTATGACCACGGGTACAAAATAGATTGCTAATGAAGTATACTTCAACTGTAGTAACATCACTGGATTCTATAGTGTAGAACAGGGCCTCTCAAACGCCCAAAACCTCACGCGTGCAAATCGAGGCGCAAGAGCTCCGTGCACTGTACATCGGTCTCGCTTGGTTCAGCTCGGACCAATGCATCGTCTCTAGGCTACTCGACTAAGCTCAGCTCTACTTGGCTCAAGTCAGCTCGGATTTAGAGTGCCACGGAGCAAGTGTGGAAGAGGGAGACGGGGGAGCGAGCGAGACAGGGTGAGGAAAGAGAGAGTAAGTGCTATTGCTCCAAATCGAGGAGTGGGGGGTCTGCACTCTGGTCAACCAAGGGAAGTCGTCTTTTGCACCGTGCACAGTGCATGCACCAAGCGCATGCACCCTGAGAGGTCCTGGTGTAGAACATTGTAGCAACATCACTGTGAACTTACCTCACTGTCATAATCCCCTACGCGTACAAAGTAGGCGCTCTTGATGAAGTCTTGAAGACAGTGTCCTGCTGTCAATATATGGAGAGGAGAAATGATAACAGCTCCACACCAGTGAGCCGACTTTATATTTGTCCGCACTCGTAAAGTGGCCTGGAAGTGAAGCAAGTTGTAAACATTATCTGAAGGCCCTTTACAAACATTGTCCTTCAAGTAAGGAGTTGTTGCTCACCTGCCAAGGATAGCTGCCCTTAATAACTTCCAGCCCATCAATGACGCGAGGTTCTTTACCATCCAATGTATCAAATCGCTCTATTGTTCTGGAACCACACTCCACAGGAAGGATGTTTTCTGCTGGTGAAGGATATACTTCAGTTGTTGTCTTGAGGACCATTTTTCTTGCCTGGAATGTCACAAATACAGTTCATTTTGGGAAAACAACATGATAATTCTGTGACTTATGAATTAACTTATGAGAAATTCAATCCAGGAGATACCTGTGGTTTGGATTCCACATAAAATAGTAGAGCCTGTGGATTATGACCCTATGTGTTAACTATCCTCTAATTAACAAACTTTCTCGAGTTTCACCAAGTCTAATCATTATCTCTCAAGACTCATATTGTCAGTAAACTGAGTTTTGTATAGAAAAATATGACCAAGTCCTGCAGTTGAGGGTTTAGTGAGCCTGCCTCTTATCAGGAGGCTCTGAGTTTTATTCCCAGCAAGGTCAGGAATTTAGGCTGTATGAGGGACAAGTGAACTGGACATAAGTTCTTAAAGGAATCATGACTACTTATGGGCTCCATGACTTTATACATATTGTCTATATCCATGTACTGCATGTTTGGAGTTACTGTGGAGATGATATTATTGTCATGCATAGTGGCGTGTAAGAAGTGTGTGGTAATGTGAATACATAAGTTATCAAAGTCATTTTGTTTCATATGAATATGGTACTAAAACTCAGACATGAACTCAGCCCAGCAGAAGCAAAATGAAAAAATCGCCATGTAGCAGCCAGCAGTAGACAACGGGAACATGAAACCTCATCACACAAGGTAAGGTGTCCTATCAGTAGTAAACTAAGATAAGTTACGGACAGCAATTGAAATCAAAATAGATGGTATTGAGATGGAAATATCGTCATAGTGGTTACAAGAGTTGCTTTTAGAACTGAATGGCATGTAGAAATGAATTCAGAAGCTTCAAGAAGACTAGATGAACAAACAAGATAGGGAAGAATATGAGAACCACGATGGATGGAAGAAAGTGAAATGCATTAACAAGCAAGATAGCAGAAGTCACGGGTACTCTGCAACAGTAAAACCACGCCAACTGAAGCTTGAATTTAAGCCTTTCACTTTTTTCCGACTGGCCTCAGTTTTCTCAGCATACTGGAGCAGTGATTCATAAAAATCCTGCAATTGCAACCATTGACAAAAGTTTGATATATCAGACATTGGATATTTCATATGAGTAGACATGTGCTTTCCCAGACGAAGTGAGACAGAGTTGGTTCACAGTGGTGAAAGAAAATGAAGACAGTGACTTAGACATCTTGATACAATTCTTCAACAAATGGAAACAAAGAAACATCACACAATTTAAATTAATTCAATGAATATTTAATTTTCATTCAAAATAAACTTCCAACGTATTAGGTTTTGTTCAGTACATGTAGTATATATCAAACAGATTGCACAGAACAAAAACCAAGTGAGTGGCTGTGAGGTTTGGGTCAAGTAGCCGTCAGCTTGCATTCGGGAGAGAGTGGGTTCGAACTCTACTGTCAGCAGTCCTGAAGATGGTTTTCCATGGTTTCATATTTTCACACCAGGTATATGCTGAGGCTATACCTTAATTAAGGCCACAGCCACCTCTTTCCTACCCTTATCCCTTTCCTATCTCATCATCACCATAAGACTTACTTGTGCCGATGCGACATAAAGCAAACTGAATTGATTCTTTTAACCATGATGGTTCATTTTCTATGAAACATCTTTCCACCTTGTTAATACCTTACATTTTACTATAATTATCTACCGTACATGTTTTGAGAGCTCAACTGCTTTCTACCTCAACGGTGCAAAAACATCAAACAAAATCCTTGGACTTGACACATTTGTACAACACAGTCGTCAACAAAACAAATTATTTATAAATCCTGAAATCATTAAAATATCTCTTTTGTCCCTGTACTGCTCACTTACACTTACTATGTCATTTACTAAAAACTTTAAAAATAGAATAATTTTCAAATTATAAAATGAATAAAACCTATTAAGTTAGGGGAAATTCTGATCTATATGAAAGGTCTTAGAACTATAGCAGTGTAAATAAGGATTTAATGAAAGAAGTTTTCAAGAACAGACCAGACAGCATTTTACATTTTAGTATATAGTGACTAACTTAATATTGACAAGGCGGAAAGGTGTTTCATAGAAATTGTATAAAGCAAACTGTAGAAAAATAAATACAGAATGAAAATGACCAACTGGCTACCATCACACTGTAGAGTGTATGCAATTTGCCTATTGTGGACCAAGTCAATGAGTATTTAATTTTTGCAACTGTAGAAATAGCACTGCCGAAGGTGTAAGGGATGAGTGGACTGGACATGGAAATTCTTAGGAACCGTGACTAAGTATTGACTCCATGACTTTGAACATATTTTGTGCATCAGTGTACTCCATGTTTGGGGTTACTGTGGAAATTACCTATATTTCTGTGACGAATGGTGGTATGTATAAAGCATGTGACAATGTGCAAGTTATTATCTAAGTCACCTTGTTTCATATCATTATTTAGCACAATATAACAATTATCCAAGGCTGGTTTGAGGTCTACCCAGACTGTGAGAATGACTGAGGAGCTATCTGGCAGTGAGATAGCAGTGCTGGTCTAGAAAGCCAAGAATAACACCCAAGAGGATTCGTCATGGTTGCCACGTGTCGCCTTGTGATCTGCAGGCCTTCGGGCTGAACAGCAGTCGCTTGGTAAGCTAAGGCCCATCAGGGCTGTAGTGTCGTGCAGTTTGTTTCTTTTAATAGAAAAACAAGAGGGGATATGAATAGGAACACATAATATGATAAACATTATGAGAAGAGGGGAATTGGCTGTTCATCCTATATCTGTCACCACCTGTATTCGTCTCTATCGTTTGTCACTTTCCTTTTCCTGTATTTAATCTTCTTATCTCCTTGTCTTACACTTCTCACATCAAGTCATATATAGAGATAGGAACACATAATAGGATGAACACAATAAAAAAGTGTAAAATTCTGCAATTTGCTTTACATCACACCAACACAAATAGGTCTTACATTGATGATGGGATACGAAAGGGCTAGGAGTGGGAAGGAAGCAGCTGTCGCCTTAATTAAGCTACAGCCCCAGCATTTGCCTGATGTGAAAATGGGAAACCAAGAAAAACCATCTTCAGGGCCGCCGACAGTTGGGCTCAAACCCACTATCTCCTGGAACACAATAATAGGTGTGTGGGAAGATGAGGCAACAGAAACAGGAGATGAGGACAAACAGGGAAGCACAAAAGGACAAAACTAATTCCAGATTGAAGATCCCCATTCACACAGTTGATGACTGTTTTTGACAGTTCAAGTCCTTGAAACATTTACCCCCACCTTCCCACACTCTTGTCCTCAAGATGCACATCAAGTGGTGCTCAATTCGAGGGAAACAACTGGTCTAGGTATTAGATAACCATCCTTGTCTCGCCTATCTCCCCTGCCCTTAACCTGGTGAGGTTCTTACTAGAAACGTTATTGGTTTTACATACCACTAACTATATTGTTGAGGTTTCTGGGGACTACAGTTCTCTCTATCCTCAACTGACTCAACGTGTTTCTTTTATGTACTCCATCCACATGTGCTTACCTCATAAGTCACTGCTCTCTATCTGATTTTATACAGTATATCGTCACTGCTCCTACAAGAACTGCTATCTGAAAATATTGTCAGAGAGATACCGACTCGCAGTACGTGTATCATTAAGAATGAGGATTGTTTGGTATAACTCGCCCAATACTGAATCTTAGATGAATGAACCTCCCCTGCAAACCATATGACCTTGCCGCGGTGGGAAGTCTTGCGTGTCCCAATGAAGCAGATAGCCGAGTCGCAGGTGCAACCATATCGGATGGGTATCTGTTGAGACCAAACTAAGGAATAGTTCACCGAAAGGGGGGTAGCAGCCTTTCAGAAGTTGCAAGGGTGGCAGTCTGGATGACTGACTGATATGGCCTTGTAATAATACTCAACATGGCTTAGCTGTGTCGATACTGCTACACGGCTGAAAGCAACAGGAAACTACAGCCATAACTAACACCCGAGGACATGCAGCTCTCTCTGTATGAATAATGTACTGATGATGGCTTCCTCCCGGGTAAAATATTCCGGAGGTAAACTAGTCCCCCGTTCGAAACTTCAGGTCGGGACTACACGAGAGGGGGCGATTAACAGAAAGATGGATACTGACATTCTGTGAGTCGGAGCGTGGAATGTTAGAAGTTTGAATCATTGTGGTAGGTTAGAGAATCTGAAAAGGGAGATGGATAGACTAAAGTTACATGTAGTTGGTATAAGTGAAGTACGTTGGCAGGAAGAAAAGTATTTTTGGTCAGGCGACTACTGAATTATCAACACAAAATCAAACAGGGGAAATGCAGGAGTTGGTTTATTAATGAATAAGAAAATAGGGCAGCGGGTAAGCTACTATGACCAGCATAGTGAAAGAATTGTCGTCAAGATAGACACCAAACCAATGCCCACCACAATAGTGCAGGTCTATATGCCTACTAGTTCAGCGGATGATGAGGAAATCGAAAGAATATATGAAGAGATAGAAGATTTAATACAATATGTAAAAGGTGACGAGAATCTAATTGTGATGGGAGACTGGAGTGCAGTGGCAGGCCAAGGAAGAGAAGGTAATACAGTAGGAGAATTCGGATTGAGACAAAGGAATGAAAGCGGAACTCGGCTGGTTGAATTCTGTACTGATCATAATTTAGTCCTTGTCAATACTTGGTTCAAACACCACAAACGACGGCTGTATACATGGACGAAACCTGGAGACACTGGAAGGTATCAAATAGACTTCATTATGATTAGGCAGAGATTCAGAAACCAGGTGTTGGATTGCAAAACTTTCCCAGGAGCAGACATGGGCTCTGACCACAACTTGTTGATCATGAAATGCCATCTGAAGTTGAAGAAATTGAAGAAAGGAAAGAGCGCAAAAAGATGGGATCTAGACAAGTTGAAAGAAAAGAGTGTGAGGGATTGTTTCAAGGAACATGTTGCACAAGGGCTAAGTGAAAAGGCTGAAGGAAACACAATAGAGGAAGAGTGGATAGTCATTAAAAATGAAGTCAGTAGGGCTGCTGAACAGACGTTAGGAAGGAAGAAAAGATCAACTAAGAATCAGTGGATAACTCAGAAGATACTAGACCTGATTGATGAACGACGAAAATACAAGAATGCTAGAAATGAAGAGGGCAGAAAAGAATACAGATGATTAAAGAATCAAGTGGATAGAAAGTGCAAGGTAACTAAGGAAGAATGGCTGAGGGAGAAGTGCAAGGATGTTGAAGGTTGTATGGTCCTGGGAAAGGTAGATGCTGCTTCAGGAAAATCAAGGAAGCCTTTGGAGAAAGGAAATCTAGGTGTATGAATATTAAGAGCTCAGATGGAAAGCCACTTCTAGGGAAAGAAGACAAAGCAGAAAGATGACAAGAACAGTTGTATCAAGGTAAAGATGTAGTTAATTTGGTTCTGGAACAAGAAGAGGCTGTTGATGCTGATGAAATGGGAGACCCAATTTTGAGGTCAGACTTTGACAGAGCTGTGAGAGACCTAAATAGGAACAAGGCACCTGGAATTGATGACATTCCCTCTGAATTACTGACTGCCTTAGGAGAAACCAGCATGGCAAGGTTATTCCATTTAGTGTGTAAGATGTATGAGACAGGAGAAGTCCCATCCGATTTTCGGCAGAATGTTGTTATAACTATTCCCAAGAAAACCGGTGCTGACAGGTGTGAAAACTACCGCACCATTAGTTTAGTATCTCATGCCTCCAAAATTTTAACATGTATTATTTACAGAAGAATGGAAAAACAAGTTGAAGCTGAGTTGGGAGAAGATCAATTTGGCTTCAGAAGAAATGTAAGAACACGTGAAGCAATCCTGACTTTACGTCTGATCTTAGAGGATCGAATCAAGAAGGACAAGCCCACGTACATGGCATTCGTAGACCTAGAAAAGGCATTCGATAATGTTGATTGGACCAAGCTATTTATGATTCTGAAGCTGATTGGGATCAGATACCGAGAACGAAGAATTATCTACAATCTGTATAAAAATCAGTCTGCAGTGATAAGAATCGAGGGCTTTGAAAAAGAAGCAGCAATCCAGAAAGGAGTGAGGCAAGGCTGCAGTTTGTCCCCCCTCCTTTTCAATATTTACATAGAACAGGCAGTAAAGGAAATCAAAAGGAATTTGGAAAGGGAATCACAATCCAAGGAGAGGAAATCAAAACCTTGAGATTTGCTGATGATATTTTTATTTTATCTGAGACTGCAGAAGATCTTGAAGCTGATGAATGGTATGGACGAAGTCTTGGGTAAGGAGTACAAGATGAAAATAAATCCAAAACAAAAGTAATGGAATGCAGTCGAACGAAGGCAGGTGATGCAGGAGAGATTAGATTAGGAAATTAAGTCTTAAAGAAAGTAGATTAATATTGTTACTTGGGTAGTAAAATAACTAACGATGGCAGAAGTAAGGAGGACATAAAATGCAGACTAGCACAAGCAAGGAAGAGCTTTCTTAAGAAAAGAAATTTGCTCACTTGAAACATTGATATAGGAATTAGAAAGATGTTTTTGAAGACTTTCGTGTGGAGCGTGGCATTGTATGGTAGTGGAACATGGATGATAACTAGCTCAGAAAGAAAGAGAATAGAAGCTTTTGAAATGTGGTGTTACAGAAGAATGCTGAAGGTGAGATGGATAGATCGAATCACGAATGAAGAGATACTGAACTGAATTGGTGAGAGGAGATTGATTTGGCCAAATTTGCCAAGAAGGGATAGAATGATAGGACACACCTTAAGACACCTAGGACTTGTGCAGTTGGTTTTTGAAGGAAGTGTAGGTGGTAAGAACGGTAGGGGTAGACCAAGGTAAATATGACAAGCAGATTAGAGCAGATGTAGGATGCAGTAGTTACGTAGAAATGAAAAGGTTAGCACAGGATAGAGTGGCATGGAGAGCTGCATCAAACCAGTCTATGGACTGATGACTCAAACAACAACAGATGAAAGAAACTTATCGGTCAAACTTCTAAGCCAAAATATTTTACATAGCAGTTTTTGCAGGTGCAATGATGATATATACAGTACTTTGCTCCTGTTTGCTTTCTTACTTGTCATTCATTTACACAGAGGTCAACTGCAACAGCAACTGTATTATATCTCCTGAACATGTGAGAACATGATAAGTCCATTCTACACGTTTGAAACCCTGTGTTATGCTCTACTGAATGTGTCTAGTTAACAACATGTGTTACAGGCGGTGTTCAAAGATGGATGTAAGTAAAGTTGAACAGCATTCGTACATGAAAATTGAGCTGTATGCGGTACTAAGAGACGTGTTTTGCGACAAAGCTTTCAAGGACTTAAGATGCAGATACACAGCAACTATCTCACCTGGTGATCATAGTCGTTATGGCATCAAGTCTATATGGTCTGACACTGTGGTTTACCGGTTCGAGTCCCGTTGATTGAAAAAATTCACTTTCAGAATGTTGGCCAGCAGGGTAGGAGAGGTGGGTATACAATTTCTAATCACTAGATTGTGTGCCTAAAGCCTGGATTCAATTCCAAACCTCTCCAGTGTTCATATGACGCTGTTGATGGTGATTCGTCCGTCGGATGTGGATGTTAAGCATTGAGCAAACACCCCTTGGTGGTATTCGACAGGAGTAGGCTATGTGCTGGCATCGGGTTTCACCCTCTCCATACCTCATTATCATAACCATCCCACATCCAGATGCGAAGGTCACCCATGGACCTCAAATAGAAAGACCTGCATTAGGCGAGAGGAACATGTCCACGGACACTCCCGGGACAAAATGCCATAGATATAAAAATAAATAAAAAAGCGTAGCCAATATTTAACTACTGTAAAGTGGACGTCCCATATCTGCTCACACAGAGGTGTTTGTGGCTGTTATTGGCAAGTACTTAACAGAAGACACTTTTTGGGACGGTACAAGAATTATCCAATACATACGGCTATTTCTGTGTTGACAGTGTTCTGAATTTTACAATGCGTGAGATTTGTGTGCATGACAAAACAATGATTTCTATTTGCTTATCTTTCAACTGTCCCTTGGCATTAGCTCCTGGTATCCAGACGCATTTTGGTGATAGTATTGAGAACTACATTCCAGTGATCTAAAAACACATAGTAAAGTTATACTGCAATGCTTAATACAAGAAGTAACTTGAAATCAAAACATAATTTTCCAGTGTTATGAACTATACCTCAATCCTGCCAGACTCCTCATGTGAACAGATCACACTAGCGTCCTCGTCATGGTTGCAGTTATGGCTTCCCCATGGGGAGTGAAGACAATCCTCTATGGAACTCTCATTACCTCGGCAGATCACTTGATCCAGCCAGATCTGTCCTTCACCTGGACCAAAGGATGCGTTCTTCTTGGCCTCTGCTGGGCCTCCATAGCCTAGCTGTTGACAGATAACCTTGGCGGTTTGATGACCAAAGTCGTCATCGCACACTGTTCCCCAGACGCCACTGAAACGCACTTCAACACGTCCCTCCATTTCCGACTTTCCTCCCACGAGGCGTATCTCGAGCGGTGTCTGAAAAATCAATAAGAAACTGAACAGATGTATATAATAAAAACTCAAACTGCATCTGAAGATACCTGAACATTGTTTACTGCTTCCTTGGTATGGTTATCAGAGATATGATCCACTTTAAAAGGTCTATTTTTAATTACTTTCTTTCTTTCTTAATCCGTTTACCATCCAGGGTTGGCTTTTCCCTCAGACTCGGTGAGGGATCCCTCCTCTACCACCTCAAGTGCAGTGTCCTGGAGTATGCGACTCTGGGTCGGGGGTAAAACTGGGGAGGAGGACCAGTACCTCACCCAGGTGATTCCTCCTGCTATGCAAAAGGGACCTTGTGGGGAGATGGGAAAATTGGAAGGGATAAACAATGAAGAGGGAAGGAGGTGGCCATGATATAAAGTAAGGTGCCATCCTGGCATTTGCCTTGAAAGGTGTATTAATATCATAATATGAAGATAAAATTGGAATTCAGGACAATTTGGGAAAAATATTCATTTATAGGAAGAGGAGTAATTTATATTTAATAGGGAATCTGCCACCTGGGTGACAGCCTTAAATGCAGATCAATGATGCTTGATTGATTGACTTGAATAACTCCCTGCACACAGTGTTGCCAACTTAGCAGATTTTCCGCTAAATTTGGCGGGTTAGAAGACTGTCGGTGGAGAAATATGTCATTTAGCGGACAGTGGATTTTTTTGGCGGAATTCTAGATTTATTATAGCGGAATTTAGTGTTTTAACCATTTTATATTTTTTCTAAATTTGTACTCCAGTCTGTCTCCGAGCTATTCTGTATTTTTTGTCAGGAGCTAGTAGTCGCATGAGGAAAACCTGTTATTTGGATTTGATGTTATGATATCATAGTATCATAAATTTGTAATGTGTGGGGAAAAGGTTACTGATCTCTTAGTCGACGAATGACGACAGATAATGAAACTGTGTGAGAGCAGCATTTATATTTATGCTACGAAGGAAGATGAACTGGCCTGTTCTGTGTGTGGCCCTTGAGGTAGGGGATTCACCTAATTTGCACCCAGCAGTAAATTGCCTAAAAGTTTTAGCTCGACAGCTCGCAAGCATGGGGTTAATCCCAGTGAAACCCACAGATCAGGTGAGTTCAGGCATTTACTTTTATTATTATTATTATTATTTATTATTATTATTATTATTATTATTATTATTATTATTATTGCTAATTTTTATTGCTCATTATTTGAGATCGGATTACTTGGTGGAATTTTAGTGGATTTTTAGTAGTATTTAGCGGATCTTGAAAATATAAGTTGGCAACACTGCCTGCACATAGAGTTGACTTCAGGTAGGGCATCCTGCCAAGTCCACATAATGTGACTTGCAACCCCACCAGCAGTGGTGAAAGAAGTGAACTAAATAATGTTGTCGGACTTTATAAGAAAGGGAGAACATTTCCAGCTTCCTCTGTGGACCAGTGGTAGAGTGTGGGGCTCTGGATCCCAAGATTGTGTGTTCAAACCTGGCAGAGGTAGTTGGATTTTTGAAGAGTGGAGAAAAATCTATTTGACACTCCATATTGTACAATGTCAGCATGTAAAAGATTGTGGTGACATATTTGGTGTTAACCAAAGAAAGTAATTAAAACTCAGCCATATAATTATGTCCTACAGAGATCTACTGTGACTCTATATGTACAGTGCGGCCAAGTCCAGTCCTGCTGCCATGTTTTAGCTAAGTTCTCAATCAGCTGATAGATGGGGGAGAGTGATATGATAATTGTTTCAATAAAGAATAGTTCAATGTTTTACAATGTTATATATTTTGCTTATATTGTGTAAATATATCAGTATTTGTTTGTTATATTGAAAGTCTGACTACCTGATGTAAGACTTCAATATTGAGATTTATACATGGTATACAGCAAGTCACAATTATTTGTGGGATCAGCTGGTATGTAGGTCTAAATCATTTATAATATAATACATGTGGCATGAAAGAGTATACTCATTGTCTTAAATAATGTATGTCATGACTGTAAAGTTAGCCAACATTTAAATGAAAATTTTGAACATTATCATATTCCTGGTTGCATGGTTTTATATATCAGAATATACAATGCAATATCATCAAACAGTAACTATAAATAGAAGTATATTTTTTATGTATGAATTATCGGTACATACTGTATATGACAGCTCATATGGTGAAAATGAATGAGATGTAAATGTGGTGTACAGGTTTTAGATAAAACATATATTTTTGGGGATATTTGGAAATTTGTGAAAAATATAATAATATTGAAAATCGCCGTTATTTTTCCTCTCATGGTAAAATCACGTGAAACGTAAAGAATCGGAAATTATATCCTGAACAACTTTCATTATGTACAGGTTTTCTATACGGTAAATATTAACAGAGAAATTTGACATTTACTGCTTTGGTCTCCTTAAAATTGCTAACTGATTTTGTTATTACTGTTACCATTATAATGCATGAGGTGGGTCTTATAACATGCTACTCTGAGAGTTGAGAATAAGAAATTGTCCAATTTCATTTTAAAATCCTTTTCATATCTGCTTTTGCATCCATAAGTACAGCAGACTGGAGTGCTTTTTCTTTGAAATTCACACCTCACACATTTCAAAACTAATAATACCTAATAATGCAAACCAAACCAAACCCCATGGCACTACAGCCCTTGAAGGGCCTTGGCCTACTAAGCGACCGCTGCTCAGCCTGAAGACCTGCAGATTACGAGGTGTTGTGTCGTCAGCACGACCAATTCTCTCGGCCATTATTCTTGGCTTTCTAGACCGGGGCAGCTATCTCACAGTCAGATAGCTCCTCAATTCTAATCACGTAGGCTGAGTGGACCTCGAACCAGCCATCAGGTCCAGATAAAAATCCCTGACCTGGCCAGGAATCGAACCCAGGGCCTCCAGGTAAGAGGCAGGCACGCTACCCCTACACCAAGGGGCCACCACCTAATAATTCCCCTTGCTTAATTTTTTTTTAATTCACTGAAATTGCATAAAGAATGATCTTATGCTGTGTGAATACATACGTTTAAATCAGCTGATGGAACATTTGGCTAAATGATAGCAGAGCTAATCAGAATGAAGCATTCATTGACCATACTGTGTATATAGAGTCAGGGTATGGAGATCCAGTTTACTCTGCCAGGCCGCACAGATGGCATCAAATAAAAATGCCTGCATATATCAGTTGAGGCCATATTATTATTATTATTATTATTATTATTATTATTATTATTATTATTATTATTATTATTATTATTATTATTATTATTACTACACAAACATACACTTTAATATGTTGTAAAAAGTCTGTCCTGTTAGCAAATAAAGTTTGAAAATATTTTACTTTAACTCTGCCTATTGCTAAATGGAGTGCTAAAGTAATATCCCGTACATAAAACTATACTACTAACCTGACATTTCTCAGTCTCGTCACTCCCATCAGAACAGTCGACAACATCATCACACAAGAAGGTTACGGGAATACATTCTCTGCTTTCTTCACATTGCCAGTTATTGGGTGGGCAAGAGGTACCAGGAACACGGCAGACAATACCCACTTCCTGAAATACACATTTAGAATAGACTGAAATAAATTCTGAAGTTCGCATTTAGAACAGATTTAAATAAATGCATCATTAAAAGAATGAGTTCTTGTCTTACAATCAATGTCTATTTTCCTACATGCTAACAAGGGAAAACCCAAGTGACTGTTGTAGAAATTTGCCGAAACTAGTTCAATAACAGTCGGGGGATATCCTCGAGAGATCATCAGTCTCTCTATTCTTGTGTTTATCCTGCTTCCTCTGTCTCATACATCGGAGGTGGCTGCGATCTATTTAGTCAACCACCAAGCCATGAGAAGTAGCCCACAGTACAACTGTGTCCATAACAATCACTGCTGTATGAGTCCCTCAAGTGGTTAGTGAATGGACCCAATAGAGATAGTAAAGTTGTGCTGAAAGCAAGAACTTCTGATATCAACATATGAGGCCCTTAGAATGGCAGAGGCGTATGCTCCAAAGTATGCTTTTTTGGTTTTTTATTGCAACATATTGTATGAAGCATACTATTTCATGCCTGGTAAGTGTGAATGGTTGATACGGCTTGGATATGAACGAACTCCCCATTTGACTACAGCCTGACCGGCCAGGCTGCAGTTGAATCTTGAGAATAGTGAAGGCGTACGAGCCAACCTGCCGACAGGGGCTGAGCATCTGTCAAGTTCAGTCTGTTGCATTTGAAGACAGGTGTAACATGCAATCTGGTGGCTTGTAGCTCTTCGAGTAAGGTTTATTGAGTGCAAGTAGGGTTGTGTATTTAAAGTAGTGTTGTGTATTGATGATACCATTCAACAAACCTTTAGTGCATTTAGCGTAATGATGTACGTTTATTAAGCACAATGAGTGATACAGACACGTAAGTCATCCTAGAAAATGCTGCATGCAGAAACACCAATGGAAAATGAACGTGGCCAAGAAGAAGAGAAATACTGGTAAAGAATATGTAAGTGTGAAAACAAACAATGCTGTAAAGGCCAAAGAAGTAGGGCCTGCTTGTCGGTGTGGTTGTTTTGAGAAAGTGGGTCAAGATGAAGTTGATGAAATATTTTGAACATTTTGGGACATAGGGAATTAGATTGCGTGTCTCTTAGATTGCACACAAGTAGATCATAAAGTGATTCATGGAAGTAAGAGTTGCAACGTTTGCGCAGTTGCTTTTGCAACATATTTGGTGTGAGTGAAAAGCATCTGCTTACCGCTCATGACAAGGTTATAGGAACTGGAACCATTGGTGTAGATCATCGTGACCATAAGAAAAAAAACAAGAAGAATACCTGATTCAGATAGAGAAAAAGTAAAGACACATATTAACAGTTTCCCTGCCATATCCAGCCACAACAGCAGAGATAGAAGCCCACACCCTCTGATTTAAATATATCTAAAATGTATGAGGCTTATTGTGACTGGATTGTTGAAAACCATCCTGAACTTCTTCCAGTTTCTGCGTCATTTTACCATTAAATCTTTAACACAGAATTTAATCTTGGATTTACTCCTCCTATGTCTTCGACACCTGCAACTATTGTGACAAAATAAAGCAACAACTAGAGACAATGAGACAAGACATTGATTCCAAACAAATAACAGAATTAAAACAAGAAATGAGTTTGCATGAATGCAGAGCTAAGATGACACAAACACTGTTAAAACAAATGGCTGATAAGAAGAATCCAACATTCGCTGCTGTTGCCATAGACATGCAACAGTTGCTTCCCATACCCAAAATAAATTCTGGAATCCAATTTTACAAGAGAAAATTATGGACTTAGACAGAACAGCTTCAATGTATCTGTGGGATGAAAGTACTGGAAAACGAGGCTCTGCTGAAATTGCAAGTTGTCTCGTACACTATATTGATAGTAAAATACCACCAGAAGTGATAATTGTAGTGGGCAGAATAAAAACATGAACATGGTTTTGACCTGTCTCAGATAGATCCATGCAGACCGTTTCTCAAATATTGAACACGTCTTCATGATTCCCGGCCACTCTTATCTTCCTTGTGATCATGATTTTGGGAATGTAGAATTGTATCTTAGGAGAAGAAAAGTGTTTACTGGGATTCAGTATGGCCAACAAATAAGAATTTGCAGAAGGAAGAACATTTTTGATGTCATTATGGCAATGAGAGACCAGTTTAAAGATGTAGGAATTTTGCAGCAGCACATAATGAAGCAGCAAGTTCTGGGCATCAAGTTTTCAGAGGGAGTTTTTATTTTCTCCAGCAACTACAAAATGGGATTTGGCATTAAACCTACTAACAGCAGAGTACCTTATCAAGTGCATCTGCAACAAGGACGTGTGAAGAGCTGCGATCATTATTTCAATCTTTCGACAGTCAGTCTACCGAATTAAGTATACTAAACCTGTAGTTATTTCACCAGAAAAACTTTCAGATCTTCGCTCACTTCTTCCATACATTCCTGCATAAAATCATGCATACTTCACAACTATATTTACTGATGAAGGAAATGTGTATCACACACCAGAGGGATAAGAAGAAGAGGCAGCAGTGGATGACACTTTACATTACTGACATACGCATGGTTCCTCACAGCACAACCCAACCTGGACCAGCACTTAGGCATCTTTGGTGTACTACACTTTAGACTTTATGGTTAAGTATTTCTTTATATTAATTAGTTTATTCATTATGTTTTATTGTTTGGAACAATTCTTGCAAAAATGTTAATGTTACAGGAAAACAGTTTCGGCTATGACATGCATGAATGGATACCTTATTTAAGAAACATTGTTGATGAAATTAGCATTCAGAAACCTTGAATATCTGTAAAATAGCATTTTGCAATCATACTCTACACTATTACAACGTTAGGTTCAAGTCTAAACGTTTCTTAATGTCTTTAACGACTCTTAATAAAGTGCAGTAAACCTTTAATTGCATTGTTCTCCAAAACTAGCTTTTGGCACATACACCTTTGCTATTCTATGGGACTCATATCTCAGTTCTGGAAATTACTGCTTAAAGAATCCTATCCAAATATTGAAATATTGACATTTTTCAGATCTACACAAGGTGGTAAAAAACAATGTGAACCGGCTGTATGAGCCTTCGAGGGTTAGTCATAATTATAAATAATTTGAAGCAAAAAATTTAATATTTCGCAGTGTTGCCATTCTATCAGTTGCTGAAGTTAACCAATCACATCGCATTGTGGGCAAATTCAAATGGCTTTGTGAGGTATTGTTGCTAAATCCGCACACTGCTTAAGACCGGCTTGAAAGCCTTGCCAAGGAATCTGTATCAAACACAACATCAATGTGGGTTTCAGCTGCTATCACGGTAGTGTTTTACGGATCCATCCATTCGTCCGTCTGTCCATTTCCCTATCTGTTGTTTTCCTAGCCTTTTCCTAAACGATTTCAAAGAAATTGGAAATTTATTGAACGTCTCCCTTGGTAAGTTATTCCAATCCCTAACTCCCCTTCCTATAAATGAATATTTGCCCCAGTTTGTCCTCTTGAATTCCAACTTTATCTTCATATTGTGATTTAATTGGAATTTAATGCATATTTGTGCGCTATTAAATAAATAATTAATGTTCTGGAAAATCTCTTTAAGACATGGCATCAAAGAGAAGAGGTTGGCTCCAGGCTTCTTGCCAAATTAAATGTTTGGAATGTTGTTCTTGTGGTGGCTGGTAATCCCACCCCAGCCTGTCTGCTCACAGCACTGTGCAATGCTGGAATCCCTAATATCATCTACAAGCAGCACAATTGACTGGTGTATTTTGGCTTCGTGGTCAGGTAAAATTAAGAAAGTGATCACAAACAGTAGCAAAGATGGGTCGCTTGACAAGTGTTACAGTGCACAGCAGAGCTAAACAGTTTGCGAGTGAAGGTTTATACGTTTCGGAAAGCAATATTTTAATGTGTAAATCGTGTAATGTTCGTATCGAGTAGGAGAAAAAAGATACTGTCTCAAAACATTGTTTTAAAAATAAGGAATATTCAGAACGTAAATTTACCACTACAGCAGTGAAACGGCAGGCAACAATAGAACTCTCATTAGATATGCAAAAGAAAGCTAAGAGTGAAAAAGTAGAATTTATTCACGAAACAACAGCAATGTTACTCAAAGCCAACATCCCGCTGGAGAAGGTAGACGACCCTGCAGTCCGGAAATGGCTTCAAAAGTACGTACCAGGTATGTACAGTCTATCAAGCCCATGTCCCCAAGTAATGCTAACATTTTATTTGGACTTTTGAATGATTTCTTTCATCCAACTAATGTAATTCATCATCATCATCATCATTTCCCTTTATCCAGCTGTAGCCGGGTAGGGGCAAATATGGTTCCTCTCCACTTTCTTCGGTCTTTCCACCACTCCTCCTCCTCCAACACTGTGTCCCAGTCCAGGTTTCTTTCTATAATGCTGCGTTGGATGGTATCCTTCCATCTCAATCGTGGTCGTCCACGGCCTCTCCTTCCTTGGATTTGCATTTCCATCACCCTTTTTGGCATTCTTTCGTCGCTCATTCGCTTTATGTGCCCAAATCATCTTAGTCGGCTCTTCTCTATTCTATCATTCATTTTTTCCACTCCAATTTCTTCCCGGATTTTCTCATTCCTTATTTTGTCTCGTCTACTCTTCTGTATCATACTCCTCAAGAATTTCATTTTGGCTGCCTGTATTCGACTCTCATCCTTCTTTGTCATTGTCCAAGTTTCTGCTCCGTAAGTTGTTATGGGTAAGTAATACATCTTGTACATGTAATTCAATCAAACTATATAAATATTTCGTCACTGAGTGAAAAAGCACAAAAATAATCTGGCTTTAAAATGTTGAAGCAATTTGATATTATTGCTGGGTACCTTGCTTTTAAAGATATTCTGCGGAAACAAACTGAAGAAAATCCCGGTCAACAAGCTGAAATAATTCAGTTACTGCTAGCATTAAAATTAATGCACCTGAAATTTGCAAATTCTGTTTCAAAATTCTATTTGGGTTCCCTGTTCATCCGTTGATACAGAGCGATTTTTTTCAAAGTACAATTTGATGTCAATGACCGGAGATGACTAATGAAAGAGAGCTCCATTGTAACATGTGCTATGTTATCTTTTCACAAAGTAAGGAATGGGTAGGATGGCCCAATGATACTGTAATGCAAGTGCTATGTAATCATAATCAGGAATAAAATGAAATAATACTGGATGCTTACTAGTAATTTATACATCTACCATTCATATAAATAATTCAGAACCATAATAATGAAACCTTTAATGATTAATTTTAGAATTTCATTAGAGCGAAATGAAAGTGATGTGGCAATATCTATTTCGCAAAATAACACGAAAATTAGTGTCGTTCTCGCAAAATCGTTAAAAAATTAATGCGAAAAAATCATGCCTCTACCAATGGAATACATTTCTTTTTAAAAGTATGATGGGAAAGACAAGAAAGGACAAGGTAAGAAATGAGGATGTCAGGAAGAAAATCAGAGTAGAAAAGCTTTTTGACAGAACTGAGAGAAATAAACTGAGATGGTTTAGTCATTTTCAGAGGGTAGAAGAAGGAAGGATAGCAGAGCAGTGTTAGAGGCCAAGAGAACCAGAGGTAGACCCAGAACTAAGATGGTTGGACATGATCAGGTTGGTCTGGAACACAGCTGAGGAGCAGCAGAGGTGATTCGATACAGGAAGATGGAGAGGTGCCATTTACACACCAACCTGCAGCAGCAGAAAAAGGTAAACTGATGATGATGGCCAGCCCCATGGTGTAGGGGTAGCGTGCCTGCCTCTTACAAGGAGGGCCCGGGTTTGATTTCTGACGAGGTCAGGGATTTTTACCTGAATCTGAGGGCTCATTCGAGGTCTACTCAGCCTACGTGATTAGAACTGAGGAGCTATCTGACGATGAGATAGTGGCTCCAGTATATAAAGCCAAGAATAACGGCCGAGAGGATTGGTCGTGCTGACCACACGGCACCTCGTAATCTACAGACCTTCAGGCTGAGCAGCGGTCGCTTGGTAGGCCAAGCCTCTTCAGGGCTGTAGTGGCATGGGGTTAGTTTTGGTTGGTTGGTTAGTTAGTTAGATGATGATGATGATGATGATGAATGACAAGTGCCTGGAAACAAGGCAGCTCTATCTTGGAAAGTATGAAACTAGCCATGACATGTCCATCAACAAGTGCAATATTTCTTAATAAACTAGGACTGAATGTTAAAGTGTTTGATAACATTTAATGTTTTTTGAATATTTGAAATTTAAATAATGTATTGCGCCCTGGTGGGGGTGTGATAAGCGTCATGCAATTGTAATTATTTATGGAGGAATATATATTTCATTTTCAGAAGCGAGAAGATCGTACTTTATATATTATAAATACAGACCAGGCCGAGAGGATGTTGTGAAACCTACCCCAGACTGTTGTCTCCACTGAGATTAACAAACACAATGAGCAGCAGAATTAGAATTCTCAGAAATTGTGACGAAGGGGGAAAGAGAGAGGCGAGAATTGTTGACAAGTTAGGGGACACATTCCTCGCCTCGAGCGAAATAGGTAGTGGCAACAGCGCAAAGAGCCGGGTGCAGATTTCTTAGAAATGATGGCAGGGTATCTCCATGTACCAGCGGGAGTTGAACGCGAGGTTGGCACTTGAAGAAAAAAATATGAGCCTTCCCGGTCCCGTGGTTTATATGGACCAATAGAAAAATTAATCGACCAGTCGCAGGTACGCCAACTTCGTGTTGTAAGAAGCACGAGAAACCTGAACTTCACGGATTAAATTTATAAACATAAGTGAGTTATAAATTCGGAATAAGGTGGAATTTAGAAGCCTAACCAAGTAATAAAAGTTATTAAAAGTCACTAACTGAGGGAGATTGATTGGCGTAATTCTGAGAATTCATGGACGCTATTTGCTGATTGGCTGGAGGCAAGGGACGCCACAATATAGCACGAAATCCCGAGCCAGGATACGGCAGCTAAATTTGCAAATATATCAATTACCAGCGAACGATATTAGTTGAGAATTGGCATGGAGCCTTTGAGAACATAATTACATCATTGAATCCCATATTTAAGCCATGGGCCGAACCGCAAATTGTCGTATGAAGATATTGGGGCTGCGCGTCCTAAGATGACCTCCTGTGAACTCGGAAGAGAGGGGATACAAGTAGAAATATGAGGTCGTGGACAAGGACTGACTACTAGTTTTGACAAAGTGTTTGGGCTGATACCATGCCTGGGGTGCGTGACAACTTCTGATATTTTGTTCGAGCCGTGATTACGCCAGGGGTGCGTGTGTGTACTTACTCGTGGAGTAGGGTTCGAAGTATTGTATTGTTACATAGTACAGTGATTCATGACGTGATGTAGCACATATTACAGTCTTGAGCAGTATACTAGTATGAAGTGTTTCAAATAGTTACAGGACTCAGTAAAGCATAACTTACGGAGTGTGAGATTCTACCAACAGATTAGGAAGTACGTTACGTGAGAACGGTCACGAGTGTTCGATGTATTTCACCTAGTAATAGTCGATTATAAACTGATACCTGGTCAGCTTCGCGAATGTGAGACGGGAAATTCAAGTGCGTGCCGGGCCGTTTGAATGTGATATCGAGGTGTCACCAGTTCCTTAGTGCCGGGGAAGGAATGAAGAATATGTGTATGAATTAGGTGGGTCAGATAAAGGCCAGAAGTGTAAAGTTTCAGTTCAATATTGGTGTGTGTAAATTTGTTAAAATGTTAAAATTTAAAATCTTGAAAATTAATATGTGTAAATCTGAAAAGTGCATTGGATTACTTCTTCAAGCTGGCATGAAAACCAGTAGGATGCAGGCCTAAGACTGGACGGGCCCTGTGCTCCTCGTCCAGCTTAGCAGACTACAAAAAAGAGATGAGTAACCTTTTAAGATATTTGTAGATTGCTATCATTAGGGGGAGGAAATCATATTAATTTATCATGTAACTTGATTGTGAAACGAGCCATTTCTGGCTCATGTAAATTCAGAGATAGATAGACAAAGGGACAAATTAATATGTACATAATTAGATCAAGCACTCATCATAATTTTGATTATTTAATAGAGTAGAGTAGAGTTTATTTGTTCATTCAAGTGCTTGAGTTGTTTAATATGATATGTAGCATGTTTCACGTAAAGATAATGTTAATATTCATTTAGAAGTGCTTTCAAAGTGTTTTTACGTTATCAGAAATTTTATAGATATTAAGGTATGTTGTTAAGATAATCCAGAGGTAGGGTTGCCAAGTGATTTAAATTGTTGTGGGACGGAATGAAGTCCATTGATTTGTTTGTAAATATCATGAAGTTCGCCAGTGGACAAAATAATAATAATCGGTAGAAGTGTCGGAGTAATAAATTAATATTGGGTAATGTGTAAAGGCATGTTTAATAATAATCTTTGAGAATAAAGGCACGGGCCTAGTTGGATAGAATGATTGCAAATTAAAGTAATTTAAATGTGGAGATAATATGTGGCATGAATATTTTATTTACGCAGTGAATCCGATTTTAACACTAATTGTGGATTTAACGTTTTTGGACTCCATAATAATCGTAAATAAATTTTGGTAGAAACGAGATAGGCATTTTGATAATATGGTCACGCTATGTTTGAGGCCCAGAGTGATTTGAGCCAAAAAGTTGAGATTTGGAGTTTTGTGGGACAGAAATCCGGCCCGAAATGAAAGTGAATTGTACTGATGTTGATGAAGAAATATATGGATCTTAAGGCCTACATAGAGGTTGTATTTCTATATCGGTGATATGAGTGGCAGAAGAGAGTCCACGCACCGAGGGTTAATTAATGAAAATGTTTTGAAGAGTACCGATGGATAAATGGACTTCAAAATGGAAAAGGAAGGAATAATTTAACACTTGCAGAGATTGGAGGTATTTGCTCAACTGTGAGCTGTTATGGGATTTGAGAATTGTCTTAGGAGCATATGGTCTCCGTGAATTAACGACAGTATGAAAATAAGGTTGCGGGTTCGAACACTATTATGTCCCGACCGATGTGAATTCAGATCTTTGTGATTTCTGTTTGGGAGAGAACGTATGTGACTAAATTATAAAGATGGGAAATAAAAATAAAAATTCTCGAAAGAATAATAATATTATTATTAATAATAATAATAATAATAATAATAATAATAATAATAATAATAATAATAAGATTCCAAGTAAATCATGTCTGGATTGATTAGTGCCAAAATAAATCGAAATTGTAAAAGGGGTTATGCGTTAAACATATATAGAGTGGACTACCGTGTAACAAGCGAAATTATTTTTTTAAAATTAATAATAATAATAATAATAATAATAATAATAATAATATTAATAATAACTGAAGAATCAGAAGAAGATTTTTAAATTTTTATTTATGAACACAATAATGATGGTGGGAATTGAATTGAAAATATTGAAATTTTCAAACTACTTTAATAATAATAATCATATTTGAAGTATAAAAAAAGGAAGCTACTTTTTTATTTGTTATTTTTTTTAGATGAGAATAATAAGAGCGAGAAGTTCAAGTATTATAGCAAGGATGATTACGGGTTACGATCATCACGATCTCCACTATTAATAATAATGTTGATAATAATAATAATAATAATGATAATAATATATTTTATTATTTTTATTTTATTTTATTATTCCGGATGCTGATGATGAATGATACTAGGGAAGTCAGCTGGCGAATTAACGTAATAATGTCACATTGTTGTGAATAATAAGTTAAGTTAATAGTTGTAAAATGAAGGCATATCCCTACATTTGGACCATTAGGTTAGAGTTACTTTGTCGTTTCCTTCAACTAATGATTAGCATATCTTGGTTAGGAACCCGGGGAGAGTTTGTAGTTTCCCGGGTTGGTCTCATCTCAATAAAAGTGGAGGCGATAACATGGTCCATGTGATCGCGCCCACTTAGCCAACAGGTAATTGGTCCATGACTAAATATGGTCATGGTGTTAACGAAGGTAAATCTGATACCTTCAGATATCAACGGTTCCACCACGCAAATGAAAGGGTGGTCAAAGGTGATAAATATTATGTAATCATTTTCAGGAATAATTTGCCAAAGTACCGGCAAATCAAGGGTCAACAGATTTTGTTGTGTGTAAAAATTATTTTGTTTACTTAAATAAAATGCTCCTTTAGCATTTGCAAGGAAACAGTCCCAGGTTCTTGTTCTTGTAGAATAGTAAACCCTCGGTGACCGTTTAATTTCATAATTTTCCTTTGATCTGAATATATATAATTTGTATGTTTGATGATGAGCCTTAAAGTTAAAGATTAGAGTGTCCCGTTCAACCCTGTAGTACTGACTGGATGGCGCCCATACATTTAATTGGAGATCTTATATCTTCATAATTTTTGTTTGTTTATTAGTTGGGAGATTCGGACCGTAACACTCCCTAAGATAAATGCTGGTTGGGACTCAGGCATTGAGCGGGTACAGTATGTCAATATTACAGCACAGACTGTTATTGCTTCTTTGTTTTCTATGTCTTCTCTTTTAATCTGCCAGTGAATTATGATCTCATACCTAAAAAGGATGGCCACCAATGCTCTACTGTTGAGAATGGGCTCTTAAATGAGTACAGAAACTCACTCCATCTAATAATATAGTGTGGCTATTCCTAGTCTGGTGGAGCTTTTGTAAGGCAGATTCTCCAACAAGGGTGGATGGATCTCTTGTGTATGGGAACTGCATATTTTTGTAGTGGAGGATAGTGTTGTGTGTGGTGTGTAAGTTGCAGGAATGTTGGGAAAAGTACAAAGACCCAGTCACCGAACAAGGTAAATAACCACTTAAAGTTAAAATATCTGAGTCAGCCAGGAATCAAATCCGTGGCCCTCTGAACTGAAGGCGACTATGCTGACCATTCAGCCAAGGAGCCCGACTATTTTTGGTGTGGTGACAGAACATGCTCAAACCCCAAAAGTATTACTTGTGGTAAAAACCTCAATAATGATGTCATTGTTTTCAGTAATCTGAAACAGCACTTGTCAACAAAACATTCTTCTCTGTCAAGCGAAGATGTCAATTATCGGAATATCTGTATGAGTGACATAATCACAAAGTCAGACTACAAAAATTGTTAGTCCAAAGATTTGAATTACTATAACTTTTGAAGTTGAAAATAAGGAGAAATGAGTGAGGGCTTAAATTATACATCTTAGGACACATTTTCATTTGGATAAATAATTGTTAAAAACTTTCAAACATTTTTGACAAATTTTGAAAAATATAATCAAAATTGTATGGGTATCAAAAACATGACTCTTATAACAAAGAGTATTCAGTACAACAGTATTCAGTATAACAAAGTATTCAGTCAGCAGTATGTAAAGATTGTTGATTACAAGAATAATGTCCAGATAGAGCAGGTGACTAATACTAAAGAAGTATTAAAATTTACCTATGACAACAATGACATTTACAGTAAGATACGAAAGTTGAAAACTAGAGAAGCAGCTGGAATGGATAAGGTTTCTGGGGATATACTAAAGACAATAAGTTGGGATATAGTACCATATCTGAAGTACCTGTTAGGGGTTGTAGGATAAAAAAAATAGAGCACGACTAAGTAGTATTGTAGTGTAGTCGTATATTAATTACCTTATTGTTGTGTACTATCCCAGACAATATATCCCTCCGTTCATTTTTTTTTTTTTTTGCAAATAAGTTATTTTATTTTTTAATTTAAAATCCCCCCCCGTAAAGAATGGCTAAGGAGCGCGAGTGTACTTATTGTGGGTGTGGTGAGGCATTGAGGGGTATGAGGGAGGAGTTGGAAAGTTTGAGGGAGATAATTAGGATTCTCACAGAAGACAGGAAGGAAGATAGGACTCCCTCAAACAATGTACAGGTTACAGTAGGTGTACAAGAGGGAGGGGAAGGAAAGGGAGGAGTTGTAGAAGACAGGTGGTCTAATGTTCTAAGGGGAAGGAGATTGCAGGCCAAGGGCTCTATTCAGGATCAGAATTCAGGACAGGTGTCTGTGCGAAATCGGTACGAGTCACTCCAGGTAGAACAACAGAGGGAAGATGAGGGACAGGGAACTGTTGCTGAGATGCGTGGAAGTAGGAGGAAGGGAAAAGGTAGGAAAGGGAAATGTAGAGTAGAGGATAGGAAAAGACAGGTGGAACAGGGTCATGGGAAGGAGAAAAGGGAGGAGGAAGTAGCTTCTGCAGCTATCAGGAAAGATAGGGCTGACCAGGAGGGGAGGGGATCAAATGAGGTGGGTAGGGTTGAGGCTCTGGTCATGGGGGATTCCATCGTTAGACACGTGGGGAAAGTGTGTGGAGGAAAGGGAACCAGGGTAGAATGTTATCCAGGAATTAGATTGAGGCAGATGTTGAGGAAAGTAGAAGAGAGGGAGGAGGGGAAGGAGAAGGTGGTAGTGTTTCACGTTGGTACCAACAACGTAAGGCAAGCTGATATAAGTACCAACATAGTTGGAGATGTGTGGGATCTGGTAAATGCAGCACGGGTGAAGTTTAAGAAAGCGGAGATTGTTATTAGTGGAATACTGTGTAGGAGGGATACTGACAGGAGGGTGATTGGGGATTTAAATGAGACTATGGAGTGGGTATGTGGGAAACTGGGAGTGAAATTTCTAGATCCTAATGGGTGGGTAGGAGATAGGGATCTGCGCTCGGATGGCCTTCATTTAAACCGCAGTGGTACGTATAAGTTAGGAAATTTGTTTGGAAGGGTAATAGGGAGGTACATTCAGGGAAACGGGATGGCCTAGGGAGCGGTGATAAGGGAACAGGGAACTGGAAATCAAGTAGGGATGACATAAAATTGTTAGTATTGAACTGTAGAAGTATTGTAAAGAAAGGAATAGAATTAAGTAATTTAATAGATATATATTTACCAGATATTGTAATAGGAGTTGAATCATGGCTGAGAAATGATATAATGGATGCAGAAATTTTCTCACGGCACTGGAGTGTGTATCGTAGAGATAGGATAGGAAAGGTGGGAGGGGGAGTTTTCATTCTGGTGAAAGAAGAATTTGTAAGCTACGAAAAAGTTAAAGATGAGACACATGAAATTCTAGGTGTAAGGCTCATTTCTAAAGATAATAGGCAACTTGATATATTTGGAGTGTACAGATCGGGAAAGGGTAGCACTGATGCGGATTCGGAATTATTTGATAGGATAGTCAGCTATGTGGGAAATGACATGGAAAGAAATGTGATTGTAGCGGGAGATCTGAATTTGCCAGATGTAAATTGGGAAGGAAATGCGAACGACAGGAAGCATGACCAACAAATGGCAAATAAGTTAATATGGGAAGGACAGCTGATTCAGAAAGTGATGGAACCAACCAGAGGGAAAAATATTTTGGATGTGGTGCTGATAAAACCAGATGAGCTCTATAGGGAAACTGAAGTAATAGATGGTATTAGTGATCATGAAGCTGTTTTTGTGGTAGTTAAAAATAAATGTGATAGAAAGGAAGGTCTTAAAAGTAGGACTGTTAGGCAGTACCATATGGCTGATAAAGCAGGTATGAGGCAGTTTCTAAAAAGTAACTATGATCGGTGGAAAATGGTAAATAAAAATGTAAACAGACTCTGGGATGGGTTTAAAGAAATTGTTGAGGAATGCGAAAACAGGTTTGTACCTTTAAGGGTGGTAAGGAATGGTAAAGACCCACCTTATTATAATAGAGAAACAAAGAGACTAAGAAGGAGGTACAGACTGGAAAGAAACAGAGTTAGAAATGGCTGTGGAAGTAAGGAGAAATTGAAGGAACTTACTAGAAAATTGAATCTAGCAAAGAAGGCAGCTAAGGATAACATGATGGCAAGCATAATTGGCAGTCATACAAATTTTAGTGAAAAATGGAAGGGTATGTATAGGTATTTTAAGGCAAAAACAGGTTCCAAGAAGGACATTCCAGGAATAATTAATGAACAAGGGGAGTGTGTATGTGAGGATCTTCAAAAGGCAGAAGTATTCAGTCAGCAGTATGTAAAGATTGTTGGTTACAAGGATAATGTCGAGATAGAGGAAGAGACTAAGGCCAAAGAAGTAATAAAATTTACATATGATAACAATGACATTTACAATAAGATACAAAAGTTGAAAACTAGAAAAGCGGCTGGAATTGATCAGATTTCTGGGGATATAGTAAAGACAATGGGTTGGGATATAGTACCATATCTGAAGTACTTATTTGATTATTGTTTGACCTAAGGAGCTATACCAGATGAATGGAGAGTTGCTATAGTAGCTCCTGTGTATAAAGGAAAGGGTGATAGACATAAAGCTGAAAATTACAGGCCAGTAAGTTTGACATGCATTGTATGTAAGCTTTTGGAAGGCATTCTTTCTGATTATATTAGACATGTTTGTGAAATTAATAACTGGTTCGATAGAAGGCAATTCGGTTTTAGGAAAGGTTATTCCACTGAAGCTCAACTTGTAGGATTCCAGCAAGATATAGCAGATATCTTGGATTCTGGAGGTCAAATGGACTGTATCGCGATTGACATGTCTAAAGCATTTGATAGGGTGGATCATGGGAGACTACTGGCAAAAATGAGTGCAATTGGACTAGACAAAAGAGTGACTGAATGGGTTGCTATATTTCTAGAAAATAGATCTCAGAGAGTTAGAGTAGGTGAAGCTTTGTCTGACCCTGTAATAGTTGAGAGGGGAGTTCCTCAGGGCAGTGTTATCGGACCTTTATGTTTTCTTATATATATAAATGATATGAGTAAAGGAGTGGAATCGGAGGTAAGGCTTTTTGCGGATGATGTTATTCTCTATAGAGTGATAAATAAGTTACAAGATTGTCAGCAACTGCAACGTGACCTCGAAAATATTGTGAGATGGACAGCAGGCAATGGTATGTTGATAAACGGGACTAAAAGTCAGGTTGTGAGTTTCACAAATAGGAAAAGTCCTCTCAGTTTTAATTACTGCGTTGATGGGGTGAAAGTTCCTTTTGGGGATCATTGTAAGTATCTAGGTGTTAATATAAGGAAAGATCTTCACTGGGGTAATCACATAAATGGGATTGTAAATAAAGGGTACCGATCTCTGCACATGGTTATGAGGGTGTTTAGGGGTTGTAGTAAGGATGTAAAGGAGAGTGCATATAAGTCTCTGATAAGACCCCAACTAGAGTATGGTTCCAGTGTATGGGACCCTCACCAGGATTACCTGATTCAAGAACTGGAAAAAATCCAAAGAAAAGCAGCTCGATTTGTTCTGGGTGATTTCCAACAAAAGAGTAGCGTTACAAAAATGTTGCAATGTTTGGGTTGGGAAGAATTGAGAGAAAGAAGAAGAGCTGCTAGACTAAGTGGTATGTTCTGAGCTGTCAGCGGAGAGATGGCGTGGAATGACATTAGTAGACGAATAGGTTTGAATGGCGTCTATAAAAGTAGGAAAGATCACAATATGAAGATAAAGTTGGAATTCAAGAGGACAAACTGGGGCAAATATTCATTTATAGGAAGGGGAGTTAGGGATTGGAATAACTTACCAAGGGAGATGTTCAATAAATTACCAATTTCTTTGAAATCATTTCGGATAAGGCTAGGAAAGCAACAGATAGGGAATCTGCCACCTGGGCGACTGCCCTAAATGCAGATCAGTATTGATTGTTTGCATGAAGGAGCAATACCAAATGAATGAAGAGTTGCTATAGTAGCCCCTGTGTATAAAGGAAAGGGTGATAGACATAAAGCTGAAAATAACAAGCCAGTCAGTTTTTTTTTTTTGCTAGGGGCTTTACGTCGCACCGACACAGATAGGTCTTATGGCGACGAAGGGATAGGGAAGGCCTAGGAGTTGGAAGGAAGTGGCCGTGGCCTTAATTAAGGTACAGCCCCAGCATTTGCCTGGTGTGAAAATGGGAAACCACGGAAAACCATCTTCAGGGCTGCCGATAGTGGGATTCGAACCTCCTATCTCCCGGATGCAAGCTCACAGCCTACGCGCACGGCCAACTCGCCCGGTGCCAGTTAGTTTGACATGCATTGCATGTAAGCTTTGGGAAAGCATTCTTTCTGATTATATTAGACGTGTTTGCAAAATTAATAACTGGTCTGATAGAAGGCCGTTTGGGTTTAGGAAAGGTTATTCCATTGAAGCTCAACTTATAGGATTCCAGCAAGATATAGCAGATATCCTGGATTCAGGAGGTCAAATGGACTGTATTAAGATTGACCTATCTAATGCACTTGATAGGGTGGATCATAGGAGACTACTGGAAAAAAAGAGTGCAATTGCACTAGAAAAAAGAGTGACTGAATGGGTGGCTATATATTTAGAAATTAGAACTCAGAGAATTAGAGTAGGCGAAGCTTTATCTGTCCCTGTAATAATTAAGAGGCAAATTCCTCAAGGCAGTAATAATGGACCTTTATGCTTTTTATATAATATATCAATGATATGTGTAAAGAAGTGGAATCAGAAATAAGGCTTTTTGCAGATTATGTTGTTCTGTACAGAGTAATAAATACGATAAGTTACAAGATTATGAGCAACTGCAAAATGACCTTGATAATGTTGTGAAATGGACAGTAGGCAATGACATGATGTTAAATAGGGTTAAAAGTCAGATTGTGAGTTTCACAAATAGGAAAAGTCCTCTGTTTTAATTACTGCATTGATAGGGTGAAAGTTCCTTTTGAGGATCATTGTAAGTACCTAGGTGTTAAGACAAGGAAAGATCTTCATTGGGGTAATCACATAAATACGATTAAAAATAAAGGGTACAGATCTCTGCACATGGTTATGAGGGTATTTTGGGGTTGTAGTAAGGATTTAAAGGAGAGGGCATATAAGTCTCTAGTAAGACCCCAACTAGAGTATGGTTCCAATATATGGGACCCTCACTAGGATTATTTGATTCAAGAACAGGAAAAAATCCAAAGAAAAGCAGCTCGATTTGTTCTGGGTGATTTCCGGCAAAATAGTAGCGTTACAAAAACGTTGAAAAGTTTGGGCTGGGAAGACTTAGGAGAAAGGAGATGAGCTGCTCGACTAAGTGGTATGTTACATGTTGTTGTTGTTTGAGTCATCAGTCCATAGACTGGTTTGATGCAGCTCCCCATGCCACCCTATCCTGTGCTAACCTTTTCATTTCTATGTAACTATTGCATCCTACGTCTGCTCTAATCTGCTTGTCATATTCATACCTTGGCCTACCCCTACCGTTCTTACCCCCTACACTTCCTTCAAAAACCAACTGAACAAGTCCTGGGTGTCTTAAGATGTGTCCTATCATTCTAACTCTTCTTCTCGTCAAATTTAGCCAAATAGATCTCCTCTCACCAATTCGATTCAGTATCTCTTCATTCATGATTCGATCTATCCATCTCACCTTCAGCATTCTTCTGTAACACCACATTTCAAAAGCTTCTATTCTCTTTCTTTCTGAGCCAGTTATTGTCCATGTTTCACTTCCATACAATGCCACACTCCACACGAACGTCTTCAAAAATATCTTTCTAATTCCGATATCAATGTTTGAAGTGAGCAAATTTCTTTTCTTAAGAAAGCTCTTCCTTGCTTGTGCTAGTCTGCATTTTATGTCCTCCTTACTTCTGCCATCGTTAGTTATTTTACTACCCAAGTAACAATATTCATCTACTTCCTTTAAGACTTCATTTCCTAATCTAATATTTCCCGCATCACCTGCCTTCGTGCGACTGCACCCCATTACTTTTGTTTTGGACTTATTTATTTTCATCTTGTACTCCTTACCCAAGACTTCATCCATACCATTCAGCAACTTCTCGAGATCTTCTGCAGTCTCAGATAAAATAACAATATCATCGGCAAATCTCAAGGTTTTGATTTCTTCTCCTTGGACTGTGATACCCTTTCCAAATTTCTCTTTGATTTCCCTTACTGCCTGTTCTATGTAAACATTGAAAAGGAGAGGGGACAAACTGCAGCCTTGCCTCACTCCTTTCTGGATTGCTGCTTCTTTTTCAAAGCCCTCGATTCTTATCACTGCAGACTGATTTTTATACAGATTGTAGATAATTCTTCGTTCTCGGTATCTGATCCCCTTCATCTTCAGAATCATAAATAGCTTGGTCCAATCAACATTATCGAATGCCTTTT
Source organism: Anabrus simplex (assembly GCF_040414725.1). Lineage (NCBI taxonomy): Eukaryota > Metazoa > Arthropoda > Insecta > Orthoptera > Tettigoniidae > Anabrus > Anabrus simplex. The sequence goes on along the minus strand of NC_090272.1, from coordinate 91,171,439 downwards.
CTAGATCTACGAATGCCATGTACGTGAGCTTGTCCTTTTTGATTCGATCCTCTAAGATCAGACGTAAAGTCAGGATTGCTTCACGTGTTCCTACATTTCTTCTGAAGCCAAATTGATCTTCTTCCAACTCAGCTTCAACTTTTTTTTTCCATTCTTCTGTAAATAATACGTGTTAAAATTTTGGAGGCATGAGATACTAAACTAATGGTGCGGTAGTTTTCACACCTGTCAGCACCAGCTTTCTTGGGAATAGGTATAACAACATTCTTCTGAAAATCGGATGGGACTTCTCCTGTCTCATACATCTTGCAGACTAAATGAAATAACCTTACCATGCTGGTTTCTCCTAAGGCAGTCAGTAATTCAGAGGGAATGTCATCAATGCCAGGTGCCTTGTTCCTATTTAGGTCACTCACAGCTCTGTCAAACTCTGACCTCAAAATTGGGTCTCCCATTTCATCAGCATCAACAGCCTCTTCATGTTCCAGAACCAAATTATCTACATCTTTACCTTGATACAACTGTTGGATATGCTCCTGCCATCTTTCTGCTTTGTCTTCTTTCCCTAGAAGTGGTTTTCCATCTGAGCTCTTAATATTCATACACCTAGATTTCCTTTCTCCAAAGGTTTCCTTGATTTTCCTGTATGCAGCATCTACCTTTCCCAGGACCATACAGCCTTCGACATCCTTGCACTTCTCCTTCAGCCATTCTTCCTTAGCTATCTTGCACTTTCTATCCACTTGATTCTTTAATCGCCTGTATTCTTTTCTGCCCTCTTCATTTCTAGCATTCTTGTATTTTCGTCGTTCATCAATCAGGTCTAGTATCTCCTGAGTTATCCACTGATTCTTAGTTGAATGAATCTCAATATGATAACTGTATTAAAGTTCAGAATGTATAAGTTTCAAACAGATTTATTAAAAACCACCATTCCAATACTCTACAATCCTTATATTTAGGATACAATTGTTACATAGATGTTAAAGTGGTACATGTTTCACTTAATTTAGTAAGCATCTTCAGCCACATGTAATCCAAAGTTAGGTCAGGGCCCTGAACCAGGTTCCTCATTAAGATCTAATTATTTGCAATAGTACAAGGTAGAAAAGGCATTAAAATCTGATCTGTGGAGTAAGCGATGCTTAAATATAACTAAGAGTCAATTAATGAACTTGTCATAAATGATATAAACTTATACATACAGTAGATTAAAATACTAGTATAACATCTAAATGATACAAGTTGATTATATGTAAAGTAATCGAAGTTTTAAAAGTTCTACCATTATAATTGGTTTGTACAAAAATTTATTAATATTAATGAAGCGTGGATTAATTAAAATATCAAAATTAAAATCTTCGAAGTTGAAGGAAATGAGTCAGGTACTTAGAAATCACAGTAGAGTTGTTGGTCGGACATCAAGTAGTTGCATAACAGAGTTAAAAGGCGCTTGGAAAGCGTCAAAGTTTGGAAGTGTTGTATCACTTTCTGTGAAGTGGACATTAGTTGTAAGCTATCGTACATAGATTCAACATACTGGGAGTTCAATTAAACCTTAGATATGAGAAATCGCAATGTGGCACGTGTTGAAGACTGAAATGTAAAGGAAAATAAGTGTAAGTTACTGAAACATAGGGAATATTCTACTAATGAGCAGAAGTTTAACAACGCTTACCCCTAATATTGAAGAGAGGTGACTGGCCTTGTTGGCTGCTTGAGAAGGTCTGGCAATCGTTATTCTACTACTTCGTGTGTTGTAGGGGTGTGTCTGTAAAGACGGAGAGTGAGCCGGGAGAGGGGGGGGAGGCGGAACCTTGAAACACTAGATGTAGGCGGAAGGAAAGTAGCGTGAGTAGGTGACATAGGAGAAGCTACTGTTGTGGTAGGGAAGTTGTTTACAGGTTTATATTTTAATATTTTCATAAAATTATTGGTATTTATATTAAAAGTAGTGAGTAAATTAGGGATTTATTTGATTAACAGACTATTTGTTTCCAAAACATCGTTTAAATTACTATTAGTATTATAATGCTGATCCAAAAAAAGTAGGCATTTTCGAACTTGGTCATCAATCTACTTTTGTTAACACACTTTAAAATTTGAAGATCCTGTTCAATTATGGCGAAGTTGTGCCCAGTATCCCTCATATGAATGCTCATAGCAGAATATTTGCTATGTTTTAAGGCATTGTAGTGTTCCAAATATTTAGTTTTGAAACTACGTCCAGTCTGCCCAACGTATGAAAAAGTATATTGGGCACACTTGAGTTTATAGATTCCGGAATTCAAAAATTTATTATGAATTGAGTTAACGGTGTTGGAGTTGAAAAATATGTTACAATTCATGTTCCGAGTTCTGTATGTGATTTTGACGTCATGCTTCTTTATTGGGTTGGTGATACGATATCGGGTTTGTAAAGCTAAAGGCAGCGAAACTTGTTTTTTTTTATTTTCAGGAGTTAATTTTGTGGTGGTTCTTAGTTTGATTTTACCAATAATTTTATTAATCATATCAGGTTTATAGCCGTTAAGTTTAGCCAACTCTTTAATATAACGAAATTCTTTTTTCCTATTAGCATTTGAAAGTGCAGTTTTCAAAGCCCTGTGAATTAAGCTAAAAAAAGGTTGCCTGTTTGTGGGAATGTCAGTGCAGAGAATCGTTCTTTATAGTCAAAGGGATGGACGAAGGTTTCCTGTAAATTTGAAATACAAATTTATCAATAGCCCTTGTTAAATTTAAGTCTAAGAAATTCAAGGGATTATTAGTTTCACCCTCCTTAATAAACTTGATATTACTGTCAAGGTCATTAAGGAACATTAATATATTATTGCTATTATTATTTAGCTATTATTGATGCTTATTGCTGATGGCAAGTGTATCATCTACATATCTCAGCCACAGCTGAAGTCCATCGATTCTGTTGATTATCCTATTAGTTTCTAAGTTAGCCATGAAAATATTAGCAAGGATTCCCAAAATCGGGTCACCCATTGCAAGGCCCTTTTGGTAGTAGATTTTATTATTGAATGTGAAAAAGTTATTACCTACGAGAAATTTCAGCAGATTGATAAAATCATCTATTTTGAACTTACTTAAGTTATTCTGTTTTAAAAAATTAGTTTTAATGATATTAATAATTTCATTTATAGGTATATTCAAATACATGTTGGTGATCTCCACAGATCAGATTTAATGTCTTTTCTACCTTGTACTATTGCAAATAATTATATCTTTTTTTTTTTTTTTTTTTGCTATTGGCTTTACGTTGCACCGACACAGATATGTCTTATGGCAAAGATGGGACAGGAAAAGGCTAGGAGTGGAAAGGAAGCAGCCGTAGCCTTAATTAAGGTACAGCCCCAGCATTTGCCTGGTGTGAAAATGGGAAACTACGGAAAACCATCTTCAGGGCTGCCGATAGTGGGGTTCGAACCCACTATCTCCTGAATACTAGATACAGGCCGCACTTAAGCGACTGCAGCTATTGAGCTTGGTAATAATTTTTTTTTTTTTTTTTTGCTAGGGGCTTTACGTCGCGACACAGATAGGTCTTATGGCGACGATGGGATAGGAAAGGCCTAGGAGTTGGAAGGAAGCGGCCGTGGCCTTAATTAAGGTACAGCCCTAGCATTTGCCTGGTGTGAAAATGGGAAACCACGGAAAACCATCTTCAGGGTTGTCGATAGTGGGATTCGAACCTACTATCTCCCGGATGCAAGCTCACAGCCGCGCGCCTCTACGCGCACGGCCAACTCGCCCGGTTGGTAATAATTAGATCTTAATGAGGAACCTGATTCAGTGCCCTGACCTAACTTTGGATTACATGTGGCTGAAAATGCTTACTAAGTTAAGTGAAACATGTACCACTTTAGCATCTATGTAACAATTGTATCCTGACTATAAGGATTGTAGAGTATTGGAATGGTAGTTTTTAATAAATCTGTTGAAACTTTTACGTAAGTGGTATGTTCCGAGCTGTCAGTGGAGAGATGGCGTGGAATGACATCAGCAGATGAATAAGTTTGAGTGGTGTCTTTAAAAGTAGGAAAGATCACAATATGAATATAAAGCTGAAATTCAAGAGGAAAAATGGAGCACCTCTGTCGTTCAAAAATTTGCCTCATGCTGGACTTGAACCATTATGCTGCCAATACTCACACCTTGTGCTACACTTCTTCACCAATTCAGCCACGAAGTCAACATACATCCTGCTTGCTACAGATTTAGTACTTAAGTATTCCACCTCAAAAGTTAATATCCGTGTCAAAGTCTTCAATGATGTTACCATGCAAGAACGTGAGGATAGAGTGCATGCACAAGAAATGCATGGGTCCAAAATTTTTGGCTGCAGCTTTCGTCATTGGAGGGGTTAACCCACCCAACTGCTTGACTGCCAGATCTCCCGAGCCATGAACTCTGTCCCCAGCATTCTTAAGCAACCTAACCCTTTACCTTCATAAACACACATCGCCCTGGTGTACTCAAAATCAACATATTTTAACCCAAGATCTTTCAAAATGCCCTACAATCACATTTAGGCACCCACCTAACCCAAAAAAGATTCTCACTTGATATGAACAACATCGACCCTCACTCACTTTTGGCTCTTTTCCATATGAGCACAACCGCTGTAAGACCTGCCATCCAGATATAACAAGCAACACATCCACAAGCAGCAAAGCATTTGCAAGCTCACAGCTACGTAAGCCAAACCATGTGGCCAACTTGCTCGGTCCAAAAGGCTGTACTTTCGGTATTTCACACAGCCATCTAGGTATCTTCCAACAGATACTCCCCAGAATCATGACTCAGAGTATTAAAAAATCTCTCCAGAAAACTATATTGCTCAATGTAGGAGCAGAAGGTAATAGATCTGCAGAAATGCTAGCCAAGAAAGGTACTGAAGTCCCCATTGGTGCAAGTTGACTGGATTACTACTCTGGCCAAAAGCCTCATTTCTTAGCAAAGCTGAGAAGCTTGCAAAAAAAGGAAGCTATAGAAAAGGCAAAATATACAGAAAAATAGGCAAATATTCAAGAAGTGTGGACAAGAGATAAAGAGAGAGACCAAGGAAGGAAGCCTTTAGGCTACATACTGGCATGACTGTCTTGCAGCACATGCTTCTCATATCAAAATCTATCACTTGGAAAAGTGCCATACTCCAGGTTCAACTATGGAAGCTGACTATCTTATGCGATGCACTGGGCTCAACCCTGTTTTTCAACAGAGGCAATTTAGCTGGGCTGTATTGGAATCCCAGAAACAAAATGGGTTAGTTTCAGGGAATCCACAGAAACAACAACATATCCTTGTTTTATGAGCACTTACCTCATCAGGGTTACAATCGTGTATGCCCCAGCCATTGAAGTCACATTCTCTCAGAGAAGTCTCGTTGCCAAGGCACTGAAGGTCGTCCATCAGGTAGATAAGGTCAGTTCCGATCTTAGGTCCATAGAATGAACTAGGGTGAACTTCACTTGCTCCCATGGAGAAACCCAATTCTCGGCAAGCAACAGTTGCATCTTGCATTCCAAACAGATCATCACACACTGCTCCCCAGCGACCATACACTGCATTTACATGAATGGTCTTCAATTATTATTTCAAAAAATGTTTGCTATTATTATCTTTCAAGAAAGAAGAGAAGTCTGTACAAAATATAAAAATTGGTATTAACATGATGATATTCACTGATATTGAAAAGGCATACGACAGTGTCCCTAGGACGAAAGTTTGGGACAGTCTGGTGCAAAAAGGAATTGGACAGGGATTAATAAAAATGATCATGGCATTGTATAAGGAATGTTGTAGTTGCATGCAAACACAAGTTGGCAGGACAAGTTGGTTCAAAATAACTAGTGGGCTGAGACAGGGAAGTGTTCTATCACCAATCCTGTTTACAATAGTAATGGATGACATCATGAGAACAGCAAAAGCAGCATAGCAGGAAGAGAAATGAACATGTTATTTGCAGATGATATTGTGATTTGGGGAGAAGACGACAGGAAGGTTCAAGAACAGTTGAATGTGGTGAATGGGAAGATTGAAGAATGTGGATTGAAAATAAGTGTAGAAAAGAGTAAAACTCTTGTTATGACTAGAGGGGAGAAAGAAGGGAAAGGTCAGATTAGACTTGCAGACAAGCCCCTGGAAGTAGTGGAAACGTTTAAATACCTGGGGAGTGAATTAATGAAGAATGTTCGACTGGATGCTGAGATTAGTAAAAGGATTCAAGCTGGAAGTTGTTTCTGTCATAGTGTAAGAAACATGTTGTGGGACAAAGATGTGCCAATGGAAGCAAAGGATACTATGTACAAGATGTATTACGTACCCATAACAACTTACGGAGCAGAAACTTGGACAATAACAAAGAAGGATGAGAGTCGAATACAGGCAGCCGAAATGAAATTCTTGAGGAGTATGATACAGAAGAGTAGAAGAGACAAAATAAGGAATGAGAAAATCTGGGAAGAAATTGGAGTGGAAAAAATGAATGATAGAATAGAGAAGAGCCGACTAAGATTGTTTGGGCACATAAAGCGAATGAGCGACGAAAGAATGCCAAAAAAGGTGATGGAAATGCAAATCCAAGGAAGGAGAGGCCGTGGACGACCATGATTGAGATGGAAGTATACCATCCAATGCAGCATTATAGAAAGAAACCTGGACTGGGACACAGTGTTGGAGGAGGAGTGGTGGAAAGACCAAAGAAAGTGGAGAGGAACCATATTTGCCCCTACCCGGCTACAGCTGGATAAAGGGAAATGATGATGATGATGATGATGATGATGATGATGATGATGATGATGATGATGATGATGGTGGTGGTATTAACAATAGAACACTGGAATGAGTTTTAGTTTGCCTCAGTTTCACTATCTATGCAAGTAGATTAATGCAACATAATTTTTTCAAAATTGGCCATGGATTTTGATGAGATAACATCTTATAATTCAGTCTGCCTGTAGGAGTGCAGGCTAAGAAGAATTTCAAAGGGATAATACCCTTGGTACCCAGGACAGAGATAAGAAATGTTGAAGATGAATGGAAAAGATTTAAGGAAGCACTGGTTGGATGTGCAGAAAAGGTATGTGGTAGAACATCAGGAAATGTGAAAGACAAAGAGACACACTGGGGGGATGATAGGGTAAAGAGTTAAGTGAAGAAAAGAAAATGGCATGGAAAGCATGGAAAACATCTAAGACTGAAGAAAGTAGAAGAAAATATGTGGAGGCAAAAAATTTGACCAAGAAAGTAGTGGAGGAAGAAATGAGGAAAAGCTGGGCCTTATTCACACAGAAATTGAGAGATGATATGCAGGGCAGCAAGAAATTACTGTATGGTTTTTTTAAGAAACAAAAAGAGAGATCAAGTAAACACCAGATTTGTGAAGGATGAAGGCAGCATAATATTAACAAAGCCAGAAGAAATAAGAAATAGATGGAGAGAATAATTTCAGAAGTTGCTTAACATGAGAACTAATGGCAGTCATTCAATGGACGATCAGGAAAGGCAATTAGTTGATGAAGAAATGGATAAAGAAAATACAATGAATGATATTGAAATGCCAGTAAGAAAGATGAAGAATGGAAAAACTGCTGGAATAGATGAAATTTCAGTGGAGATGTTAAAGGCAGCTTGAGCTGTAGGCCTGCAGTGGACATAGTGGGTTCTCAGGAATGTCTGGGAGAATGAGTAGGTTCCTGAGGATTGGCAGAAAGGAATAATCATCCCAATTTTCAAGAAAGGCGATAAGAAAGTATTGAAGAACTACAGGGGAATTACTCTAATATCCCATGTTGCTAAGATAATGGAGAGGATAATGGAAAGTAGGATAAGGTTGAGGGTTGAAAATCAGATACAGGAAAATCAGTTTGGTTTCAGAAGTGGAAGGTAAACAATAGAGCCTATTTTCATCATGAGACAACTAATGGAAAAGCAATGGGAGAATGGGAATGATATGGAGACGACATTCATTGACAATGAAAAGGCATACGACAGTGTCCCCAGGACTAAAGTTTGGGGCAGTCTGGGGAAAAAAGGAATTGGACAGGGATTAATAAAAATGATCATGGCAATGTGTGTTGGAGGAGGAGTGGTGAAAAGTCCGAAGAAAGTGGACAGGAACCAAAATTTGCCCCTACCCGGCTACAGCTGGATAAAGGGAAATGATGATGATGATGATGATGATGATGATGATGATGATGATGACAACGATGATGAGGGGTGAGGGTCCAGGAGAAAGAGAAGAAGCAAAGGAAATCTGTCTAGATGGCGGAGGAGAGAAGGAAGGAATACAATGAAAGAATGAAGAAATACTGGAAAGACACGGAGGCCAAGATTGACAAAATAATAGTTACAACAACAATAACTTCATAAACAACATTCAACATAATACAAAAACTTTGTATGTAAAGGATGCTAATAACATACCTTTCACTTCTAATCGTCCCTCATGAGTTACGTTACTCCCAGTAAGTCGTATTTCATAGCCCAGTTCCTCCAAGGAACAATTCTTCTCATCTGATCTGTCTCCACAATCATTTTTACCATCACACACCTGGAAGATAAGTCAGTTTATTAATCGCCAGATAATCACAAATTTTATATTGAATTTTAACTTGAATCAAGATAAGGAAGAGCTGAGAAAGATTTAGTTATTATAGATTGTCAATAATTCAATGAAAATAAGACTAAGTTCATACTGATGTCAAGGCCAGGTCTCATTATATTGCAGGAGGAATGGGCTTCAAGTCAGTGGATAAATTCAATTACCTGGGGGCATGGTTCACTACATGTAAAGATGATGATCTAGGCAGGAAACAGATATTATAGTATAATAATACTATAATTTGTCAATTGTATTTTTAGGCTCCAAAACATGGACAGCTAGAAAGGCTGATGGGAGAAAACTCAATATCTTCAAAAGGAACATGATGCAGTAAATCGTCAGGCCTATCAAAGACTGATATGGGTGGAGGCAGAAGACAAACTAAGAGATATATAGTGTTATCATAGCACAAACATCTTGAGAAGCAGATGGATGTAATGGGCTCGTCGTGTGGCAAGGATGCCAGATAAGGCAATACCCAGATTTGTGAGGGAGGATATACCACAAAAACTGCACCTGTTTGTAGATCAAGACTGCAACGGAGCAATGATCTGGACAAAGACCTAAAGTTGCTGGGCATCCCAGGAGATAGGAAGACTAGTTCATCTGACATGGAAACAACTGGTTAAGGTAGGGCTAGTGATTGCTAAATGAAGATTATAACTGTGTTCCAGTGTTGTCACTTTGCTGAACTCACACGTGTCTATATTCTTATCTAAGAAAGATTTCTGAAACAAAACTGACCACCGAAGCACTCGAACACTAGTTAGTTCTTTGCTGAATTATTGCACTGGCCTGAGTACAAGACGGCCTGACACATAAAACCCCTTGAATGATTTACAACATATTTAAGTTCTCCTATAACTAAGATACTTTAATAATTGCTAAAGTAAATCTAAGAACAAAAGTTTGATTTTAATATAAAATATTGAGTATCTTCCTCAGTTTTATTAAATAACGCTGATAGGTGTTTAATTTGTCAGTTGATATTATGCAACAGTAGTGTGATGAAATGATAAGTCCCCAAAGCCGCATCATTTCTTCACACCACCCCAGACCTCAAATTCAATGATAGGGACCGATGACCTAGATGTTAGGCCCCTTTAAACAACAAGTATCATCATCATCAAATTCAATGACGAGAATTTCTAACTCAGGTGACGCCTCCAATGTCTTCATTCTAATAACTTTGTCACTTATTGGATAACCCCTATTTAGTTTCTCCAGCACAAATTTAGTAACAAGCCTATCAATTTCATTAAATTTTCCTATCTTAGATCCTCTGAATGCTTTTCTTGATGTGCCAACATTCTTAAACTTTTCTTTGTCTTTCTTCCATCATTTTACATTTCACCCAAAAACACCAAACTGTACATTATTAGTCTGGTCCTGTGGACTAAGAGTAGAATTTTTGCCTCTTACTCAGAGGCCCTGAGTTTGATTCCAGGCAGATCTGGGATTTTAACCTGGATCTGAGGGTTGGTTCGAGGTTCACTCAGTCTATATGAGAACAACTGAGGAGCTACCTGACAGTAAAAGAGTGGCCCCAGTCTACAGAGCCAAGAATAACGGCCTAGAGAATGTGTTGTGCTGACCTTAGGACACCTTGTAATCTGCAGGCCTTTGTGCTGATAGGCAGCACTTGGTAGGCCAAGTCCCCTAAGGGCTGTGGCTCCATGAGGTTGGTCTGTTGGTTTTGTTCATTATTATTGCATTTTGTCTTGCATAAAACCCGCAATTAGAAATTTATATAACTTGTCCTCTCATCTTTATTTAACCAAAGCTCTCCTTTCAACGCGGCTAGAATAGTGATAAAACTGAATGCAATATTGCGATGGCGCCAAGCTAAACAATTAAAGATCACAAGCCACAAATCGGAAAAATCATCAAAGCTTGAGAAATTTTCATTTATTAGTGACCTTGAGCTCAGCTACAATGCCAGTACAGTTGGGAAATGGAATAAATAGATCTTCACAAAAAATCAATCTCTTTTAAATGCTGGGCTGCACATAAGAAGACTATGTTTTTAAATAAGTACACTGGCAGTTCCCACAGTCCCACCTGTGCTGAAATCAGATTTGAACACTGCTGGTAACAGCAGTGAACAGTCCAATAATCACTTCACTGTGACCAAATTCTCTGAAAAGTTTTATTTCACTCCTCAGCATCTACATCAATTAGCGTGACAATTCTTGTAGTCAAAACACATTACCTATACTTCTAATAAATTAAGCAAGGTATTCACATTTAAGGGCCCTGAACGCACAACTTTTCCGACCTGCTCTACGTTTTAAAAATACCTGACCTCTGATAAGCTGTCATAATTTTATGTAGCCTGCAATAATTAAGAAGAAATAAGCTTTCTAATGGTGAAAGAATTACTGAAATCAATTGCAAAACATAGTTTTTTCAAATATTCGGGCCAATACGGTACTGGTATTTTGTCCAGTAGAAAATTCAGCGTAGTCAATGTGGACTTACCAGTGAGCTATTGATACACTTCTGGTTGTCACACTGGAACAAATACTGACAGTCTATCATATGTGACTTCCTCTCATAGTAGTCCCAGGTTTCATTAGACACTAGGCTTCCCGATAGGCCTATGTTACTACTGGACAGGAGGCACACCTGGTTCTTCTCCCTAGAAACATCATTCATTTATCTTCCATAGACTGTACAATTACATATCAGGAAATATCCAGACAGAATAGGAGTTGTAAAGTGATTTCATAACAATAACCTATGTACAATAATGAACACTTTGTATATACACTAATATCTCAATATTAGAACACCACATTTATAATAGACAGAGCAAAAATATCTAAAGAAGGTGGAGGTGTAATGAATAATAGATTTTAAATTTATTTACAAGTTAATAACAGCATCTAATCATGTATTCTTCAGCACTGAAGAAGATCTGACTTCGAAGGAGATCAACCGAGAGAAATCCAGTTTACTCTGTCATGTAGCAGAGAATACCCGTTTATGGACTTCTCCATCACTCATAGTGTTGGGGCTGTACAGTTCACAGATCTGGCAATGAATCTCAGCAGGTGGCACGTTCTTTGCTGTCAAGAACAGGATAAACTGATCATATCTCATATGTAGCCGGCCACTCGATCATCTTAGTGAGTTCCATTGCACACTATGAAACAACAATGTAGTACCAACATGGTAAACAGCCTGTGTTTGTGCACACAGGATTCCAGGAGTCAGAGCACATGCACAAAGGAATGAATATACAGGATTTTAAAAGATATGGACAACCAGACCTTAATTAAAAAGTAGTCTCATATTTATTATATGATATCAAAACTCTCCCTCTTAAAAGGATAATCATGCACATCAAAAGTTTTGTATTTCAAAAGGCAGAAAACAATTATTTTGTAGCATTGTGCAGAACATTATGATAATAGAACTGTATTGAAACAATTTTTTGTAGAGCACACAAAAAATCAGGTTTGAAGATGTTAAAATGCCTGCACATAGTAGACTAGTTGAGGCCACGTGATCATTACTGTACGAAGTGGACAATGTCTTATATTGATATAAATTACCCTACTTTATTTACATTTCATTGCCATATACTGTGTTGACTTCAAGCCTCATTTAATGTTATAACACATCATCTGTCATAATCTTCAGAAGATGGAGGACTACTCCCAGAAGTGGCAACTCGAAGTCCATCTAAATCTGAAGTAGCCACATTTCACCTCAGCAACTTAGAGGCAAACTACCAGCCTAGGGTTGAGTTCAGCAGCTATTATCTGAAGCACAATCTCCTTATTCTTCTTCCTGGTCTTTCTCCCAATTTCTTGGGGTCAGCACCTGGTGTGAATTTGTGGAGAAGTGTTTCTCAAGCACAACTGCACTCCAAAATACAGCGGTTGGTTATCATGGTCCTTAAAACCAACATCACTACTCAGACAGGTAGTGTGTTTTACTATCCACAGTTCACTCACATTTAAGTTTTCCAGTTCATCTCTTCACTCATTTGGCTGATTAAACAGCACTCAGCAGTGCTGAACTCCTGTTCTCCAACAAGCCTGTGCAATACAGTCCACCTTCCAGAACAGTTAACACACTGCTGACAGGACCCGAGTCTACTCGTGTTTGGCTGGCCAAACTTTGCTGCTGAGGGTCAAGTTAACTTGTGTCCATGAGACTTGTAGTCCGACTCGTTGGCTGAATGGTCAGCGCACTAGCCTTCGGATCAGAGGGTCCCAGGTTCGATTCCCGGCTGAGTCGGGGATTTTAACCTTTATTGGTTAATTCCAGTGTCCCAGGGGCTGGGTGTTTGTGCTGTCCACCACAATAACATGCAGTTACCTACACATGGCAGATGCCGTCCACCCTCATTGGAGGGTATGCCTTACAAGGGCTGCACTCAGCCTCACTCACACGAAATTAATTAATGAGACTTGTACATTCGGTGACATTTTTTGGAACTTCTGAAACTTGCTAGTGGTCAAGATTGATAGAATATTGGTGCTGAAAGTTTTGTACCTTTATTCTATGCTGTATTTACTTTTCATTCTTAATTTTCTTAGTTTGCCAAGCTCATGTTTACATCCTTCAAAGAGCCATGTGGTGGGTAAAATAGTGCTTCCCACACTCACCGCATGTTTAGATCCAGAAGAAATATTTAATGAACTGTATATGGATAATTATTCAGAATGCCCAAGTAACGCAAGAATGCGAGTTTGATACTGAAAGGCCTTCTGAGAAAAGTGAGAGTAGTGATGCTGAAGATATACACCCTTCAAAACAATGTGAAATCTGTACAAGTTGCTGCGTGCCCCTTCACTGAGATCATTACTACATAACTTACCACTCCAGAAAATTTCAGAAGATTTCCATTAAATTTTATCAACATCAGTAAAAGGTTTCTAATGCCATTCTGTGCATGTGTTTTCACATTATATTGCTCAGGAAATGGCTGGACACAGGGGATGTGCAGCGTAAGGAGCACCTGGACAGCAATATGTTAACATCTTGCTGCACTCTGGGTAATCAAAACCATCTTGATTCACTACAGTACTCACTGGCTCACAAGACTCCCAACAGTTTCGTATCTCACTCGCTACCGAAACAATGACTCACTCAAGACTGGCGATTGCATCCACAGTGACGCTCCTGGCCTGTGGAAGATTCTCAGAGTTTCCACTTCCAGATCATTCTGGGCACCTGCTCAATTGTTAATCAGGTTCCAGCTTCTTCTAAAGAACTTCCTTATTGTGAGCCTCAACAATTTGTAATGTTTTACTGGCTGTTGGACAAGCACATATTGCCTCTGTTCCATATTGTCACTTCTTTCTGTTATTGTAACTTAGCCAGGTCCCCTGTAGTTTTGACCTTTATTGTTGCAATACTTAGGAGTGGTATACTGGACAGATCTCTTGACTTATCAAAACCACCTTGGGGAAAAAAAAAAAAAAAAAAGCAGCAGCTGCAATAATTTATTATGCAGGACCGAGTAGAGTGGCCACACTTGTTAACGTGCTACAGCAACAAAACCAAGCATTGGGGGGACAAGTGGGTTCTAACTCACCATCGGCTGTCCTGAAAATGGTTTTCTGTGGTATCCCATTTTCACTTCCAGACAAATGCCGGGACGGTTCCTTTTCATAGGTTACAGCCAAATCCTTTCAGCTCCTTACCCAATTTCATTCACCATCATTAATTTCGTCCTCATTAGCTCCTCAACAGAGGTTCATTTCAGGAAGGGCATCTGGCTGAGAAACAAATGCCATATAATTTCATCTCGCTTCATCCCTGACCCAGTATCAGAAAATGGAACTAAGGGGTTGTCTGGGACATAATGGGGTGTTGACACTAACATCTTATAGACAAATGCCTTGGCCATGGTCTAATCTCCTGCTGAATACTCCACAGCTATGTGGATAAGCAGTTCACATAGCCAAAGTTCGATGTACAATTCCGACAGACAGTGCATATCATCTCTGGCATGTTGCTTTCCACACCACTCCGGTGGCTATCTGTACTTAGCAACTTTTCATCTCTCACATCAGGAGATAGCAAGCTCTTGCCCATTTATCGACCAGGATGATGAAGAATGAGGCTCTTTCTATACACCACGACATAAAAACAGCCCACTACAACTAGGCTGAAATCTCGAAAACCAGCGTGGGGAATGGCTCTGGATCTTACGTCTTCTCACTTCAGCCTTAAAAATGCCTGGAGAGAAGAATGGATGAGGTCCCATCTCTGTTACTAGCATAAAACCAGCTGGTTTCAGTGTGCTCCAGGCTGTCTGGTTCATGCTGAACACCAGTAAGACTAGCTCAGCTCTATATCAGTAGGGCCGGGAAGATACCCTTTGTTGTGACCACAGTGTTAAAATGCAGACCATCATGTACATCATGCAGAATACACTTTCTGATTTTTTGCATGAACTACAAGCAGCAACTCCAGAAGCAATCACCTGAATAGTAGATCTGAAGATTAATATTTGAAATAGCACCCAAGTCCAAAAGCCAAAAACTTGTATAGGGTATATTACCTTTTTAACTTTTTAGTAGTACTTTTGTAACTACTACTACTACTACTACTACTACTACTACTACTACTACTACTACTACTACTACTACTACTACTTGAAAGGGGTGCAACTATATCTGCTGAAGAAAAGAAAGCCTCGAGGAACCAACTCTTACTAGACTGGCAAGACCGATGGGATGGCACAATGGCCAATGGACAAAAAAGCTAATACCCAACATAGGAGACTGGCTTAAATGTAGACATCGGCAGGTAGATTACTATCTGTCGCAGATCCTGACAGGACATGGAAGATTCGGCGTATATGCCATGAAGATGGGAAAGACGCAGGGAGATGGTTGTCGGTACTGTTCTGAAAGGGATACAGTAGAACACACTTTTTTCTACTGTGTTCGATGGGAAGAAGAACAAAGGAAAGCCTACCAACAACTTGGCCGACAACTCACGCCAAGGAATCTGGTTCAGATTATGTTAGAGAGCAGGGGCGTATTCTCCTTGAATGCAAGGCATTCACTGCATGCGTTATGATAACACAAAGAACTGTCTGATGTACGATTTTAGGTTGTTTTAAGTCAAATATTAACGATTTCATCTCTCAGAAGTTCTAGTTCTGTTCTGTTGCTTGACTACGTGTGGTGCTGGTGTAGTCTCGCCATCTACTCCTCTCTAGGAAGAAAGAGACAGCATGGCAGAGTTAAGGATGCAAGGCATTCAATCTTAAAATTGCATTCGGTGGCAGACGTAGTTCTGAAACCCTCCGAACGATGTCGCTGCAATTGAAACTTGGTCAGAATTTGTCACCCCATACCCGTGCTACCCTCTGCCATCTGTTAGCAATTTGGAAGAAGTTGACATGTTTACAGCGAACGGGACCCACAGATTATCCCCCAGCGAGAACCCAACGTGACGAAATTGACCAATGCCACTGAGGTGACTTTCCTCCAGTGCTTCAGTTGTGGCTAACTAGTGAGTTAATTCATTGTGTGCTTTGCTGATTAGTGAGTTCATTCTGTGTGTGCTGTTCCTGTGCTATTCGTCGTTTTCGGTCTTTTATTATATTTTGCGCTTATTGTGGTATTAACGATGGATGAGTCTAAAACGGATATAATTGTAAATCAGTTTACTGGCCGTTCGTTTGATGAGAAGATTCAAATAGTTCAAGCCGGGAGACCTCTACCTTCCCTCGTATATTTCTTCTTTACCGGGCGAGTTGGCCATGCGTGTAGAGGCGCGCGGCTGTGAGCTTGCATCCGGGAGATAGTAGGTTTGAATCCCACTATCGGCAGCCCTGAAGATGGTTTTCCGTGGTTTCCCATTTTCACACCAGGCAAATGCTGGGGCTGTACCTTAATTAAGGCCACGGCCGCTTCCTTCCAACTCCTAGGCCTTTCCTATCCCATCGTCGCCATAAGACCTATCTGTGTCGGTGCGACGTAAAGCCTGTAGCAAAAAAAATTCTTCTTCTTCTCCTTCTTCTTAATCTGCTTACCCTCAAGGGTTGGCTTTTCCCTCGGCTTTTCGGACTCAGCGAGGGATCCCACCTGTATCGCCTCAAGGGCAGTGTCCTGGAGCTTCAGACTCTGCGTCGGGGACAAAACTGGGGAGGATGACCAGTACCTCGCCCAGGCGGCCTCACCTGCTATGCTGAACAGGGGCCTTGCGGGGGATGGGAATATTGGAAGGGATAGACAAGGAAGAGGGAAGGAAGCGGCCGTGGCCTGAAGTTAGGTACCATCCCGGCATTTGCCTGGAGAAGTGGGAAACCACGGAAAACCACTTCCAGAATGGCTGAGGTGGGAATCGAACCCACCTCTACTCAGTTGACCTCCCGAGGCTGAGTGGACCCCGTTCTGGCCCTCGTACCACTTTTCAAATTTCGTGGCAGAGCCGGGAATCGAACCCGGACCTCCGGGGGTGGCAGCTAATCACACTAACCACTACACCACAGAGGCGGACTCTCGTAAATTTAAAAATAGAAAACAAGAATTGTGTACGCACGTTCAATCCAGGAACTTACAGTCAAACTGTTTGGCTCGAGTTCACTTACATGTAATTAGGGTGAGTAGAATTGAAATTTACTTAATACATTGTGTTAACTGCATGGTTACTAGTTGCATGCCTCAGTGGAGATTCCAGGATACGCCACTGTTAGAGAGCCCGTTTGCCTGGAACACAGTAAAGGCAATGGCGACAAGCATTATGGGGATGAAGGAGAAAGAAGAGAAAGGAAGAACTTAAGAGGCGGCCGGAGTCAGTTCTAGATTCACATTTTATTTCAAAATATCGCCACTAGTCTCGTTGCTGTCGACAGCTAACTCCACTGACAGTTACATCGCGGGTGCATAGATGGCAGAAAGACAGGCCAAGGCCGAGCGAGCGATTCCCCTTTCACCCTCCAGCGTCACATAGTCTGTCACCAGGAAGTTGTGATACAGTACTTGCACGGAGCTGATGGTGTTGACATTTGTACGGAATGCGAAACATTCCAGGAAATTATTGAGCATGGGTTAGTGCTGAGCAAAACAGTCAAAATAAGGTACTGTTTCCGACAAATATGAATGAAATGGCGTATGGCTTTTAGTGCCGGGAGTGTCCGAAGACAAGTTCGGCTCACCAAGGTCTTCTGATTTGACTTCCGTAGGCGACCTGCGCGTCGTGATGAGGTTGAAATGGAGACGACACATACACCCAGCCCCCATGCCAGAGAAATTAACCAATTATGGTTAAAATTCCCAACCCTGCCGGGAATCGAACCCGGGACCCCTGTGACCAAAGGCCAGCACGCTGGACACTGTTTCCGATGTTGAAATGAAGTAGAGCATCAATCCCGTCCCCGCCTCACGTCTTTCCCTGTACCGGCCAGTCAGTGATACATAATTCGTATAATTCTATCCAATGAAAATACAAACTGATATAACAGAAGTTAATTCATTTACGAATTTTTTAGTCACACAGTGATACTTTGGACATACGATAAATATTATAACGCGACCAAGAACGGAATTTTCCAACAACCCTGAGTAAAAAAAGAGCCTTAGAAATTTATAACAGTTTTTTTCTCTTGGAAACAAACAGTTCTGAAATATATAAACAATGTATAAAACATCCCATTGCATATTGTGTTAAAATTGGAATTCGATAAAATAACTTGTTTTCGGAGACACAGAGGTGCCGGAATGTTGTCCCGCAAGAGTTCTTTAACGTGTCGACCTTCCAATACCACCTCCCTGAGCCAGGATCGAACCTGCCAAGGGGCAGAAGGCCTGCGTTCCATCCTTCGAGCCGTTGTGAGAGTCTCTTTGTCTTTACAAAGACGGATTTGAAGTCGTATGTTTTCGTATAAGTTTTAAATAATAAATGTTACAGCATCTAAATATCCATTAGTTCTGTATTTCATGACTTGAGTGGAGTGTAATTAGAGTAACTACTAAGCTAATAAATATACCACTTCATTCTCGCTCTCGGTGACGTCAGGCGCTTTAGCCAATAGCAACGCTGCTCACCGGAATGACCTATCTGACCTGTGAGTTATTCCAGTTACGTTGGATAACCCAATTTCTAAGAAATACAAGGACTGTAAACGACGGTTTTGTATCTACCCGTTATGAAACTCGGAAACGGTGCTGGTAAAGAACGCAACAGCTGAGGGGCACTGCAACTTCCCTCTGTAGGTGGGGGTAGTAGAATAACACCCACAGTATCCCCTGCCTGTCGTAAGAGGCGACTAAAGCGGACCCCATAGGCTCTGAACTTGGGAGTCTGGGTTGGCGACCACAGAGCCCTTAGCTGAGTGCTAGCTTTATTTCCACTTACTTGTGTCGGGCTTCTTACTTTCATACATCCTTCTTCTTCAAGTGACATCTTTTTTTTTTGCTAGTTGCTTTACGTCGCACAGACACAGATAGGTCTTATGGCGACGATGGGGCAGGAAAGGGCTAGGAGTGGGAAGGAAGCGGCCGTGGCCTTAATTGAATCGATTATTTCAGAAAGCAGTCAAGTGCCAAAAAATGGAAAAATGAGTTATACGCACATTTTGGTGCTGAAACCAGTCAAGAAACTTCGTCCTATAATAGTCAGGCATTACGTTGAATTTGGTATTTAGTTCAGAAACCAGTTAAGTGACACCGCTTGGCTGGTTTCTGCGATAAACTGCTGGTACCTTTCCGGTTGGCGCTGCTGTTCTGAATCCAGAATAACCAGCTGTTCATCTGTTTTTGTTGTCATTGTTGTGTTTCTGGAATCGCATGTTCCTAGTTTTGTGAACAACTGATTCAAAAAGTGTTTCTTTTGTTCAGTGCAGTGTTTTTTATATTCTTAGTAATATGACTCACCTCTGTGGTGTAGTGGTTAGTGTGATTAGCTGCCACCCCCAGAGGTCCGGGTTCGATTCCCGGCTCTGCCACGAAATTTGAAAAAGTGGTACGAGGGCTGGAATGGGGTCCATTCAGCCTCGAGAGGTCAACTGAGTAGAGGTGGGTTCGATTCCCACCTCAGTCATCCTAGAAGTGGTTTTCCGTGGTTCCCCACTTCTCCTCCAGGCAAATACCGGGATGGTACCTAACTTAAGGCCACGGCCGCTTCCTTCCCTCTTCCTTGCCTGACCCATCCAATCTTCCCATCCCTCCACAAGGCCCCTGTTGAGCATAACAGGTGAGGCCGCCTGAGCGAGGTACTGGTCATTCTCCCCAGTTGTATCCCCCGACCCAAAGTCTGAAACTCCAGGACACTGCCCTTGAGGCGGTAGAGGTGGGATCCCTCGCTGAGTCCGATGGAAAAACCGACACTGGAGGGTAAACAGATTAAGAAGAAGAAGTAAAAAAAAAGTAAACTCGTGTCCTCATCCCGAGGTGGTGCAGCTCTTTTCAGGCACACCCCCATTGGAGGTGAGCTGCATGTACCATTTCAATCACATACCAGCCCTCCTGCCATTCTTAAATTTCTGGCAGTACCGGGAATCGAACCCGGGCCCCCGAGGACGGCAGCTAATCACACTAACCGTTACGCTACAGAGGCGGACAGAAGAAGAGAAGAAGAAGTGATATGTCTGAAAATTCAGAAGCGGGTTCGAATCCCACTGTCGGCAGCCCTGAAGATGGTTTTCCGTGGTTTCCCATTTTCACACCAAGAAAATGCTGGGGCTGTAACTTAATTAAGACCACGGACGCTTCCTTCCAATCCTAGGCCTTTCCTATCCCGTCGTCGCCATAAGACCTACCTGTGTCGGTGCGACGTAAAGCCACTACTGTAGCAAAAATAAATCAGAAGACGAACCTGTATCTAAAAAGGAAACGAGGAGTGGTAGACAAACAAACTCACACGCGTAATATTATTCGGAATGCAAGGGTAAAAGGAGAAGGTTATATTTCTTACTCAGACAAGGAAGTACCTGGTCTGAGCCGTACATTATTCTTTGTTATTGTTTGTTTTAGGCGCCCATCAATATCAAGAAGATACATGAACTGAATGCCTTAAAACCATACCTGGTGGAATATGAATACTTTTATGACAGCATTTTACAATGGCCTACTGCAGAGACAGAATGTGCTATGGAGTTTGTTTATGCGGATTGATTACCTCCTGTCATGATGAGCAGGCATTGCTGATTTCATCCTTTTGTATCAGCAATACAGTCTAAACCTATTAAAATATGTTTTTTTAAACAAATATGGAGTTTATAACAAAATCCCTTCAAAATTCAAGAATCATCCCATAAAAATATGTTTGCAACACTCGTTGAACCTAGCAAAGAAGGCAGCTAAGGATAACATGATGGCAAGCATAATTGGCAGTCATACAAATTTTAGTGAAAAATGGAAGGGTATGTATAGGTATTTTAAGGCAGAAACAGGTTCCAAGAAGGACATTCCAGGAATAATTAATGAACAAGGGGAGTGTGTATGTGAGGATCTTCAAAATGCAGAAGTATTCAGTCAGCAGTATGTAAAGATTGTTGGTTACAAGGATAATGTCGAGATAGAGGAAGAGACTAAGGCCAAAGAAGTAATAAAATTTGCATATGATAACAATGACATTTACAATAAGATACAAAAGTTGAAAACTAGAAAAGCGGCTGGAATTGATCAGATTTCTGGGGATATACTAAAGACAATGGGTTGGAATATAGTACCATATCTGAAGTACTTATTTGATTATTGTTTGGTCGAAGGAGCTATACCAGATGAATGGAGAGTTGCTATAGTAGCCCCTGTGTATAAAGGAAAGGGTGATAGACATAAAGCTGAAAATTACAGGCCAGTAAGTTTGACATGCATTGTATGTAAGCTTTGGGAAGGCATTCTTTCTGATTATATTAGACATGTTTGTGAAATTAATAACTGGTTCGATAGAAGGCAATTCGGCTTTAGGAAAGGTTATTCCACTGAAGCTCAACTTGTAGGATTCCAGCAAGATATAGCAGATATCTTGGATTCTGGAGGTCAAATGGACAGTATCGCGATTGACATGTCTAAAGCATTTGATAGGGTGGATCATGGGAGACTACTGGCAAAAATGAGTGCAATTGGACTAGACAAAAGAGTGACTGAATGGGTTGCTATATTTCTAGAAAATAGATCTCAGAGAGTTAGAGTAGGTGAAGCTTTGTCTGACCCTGTAATAGTTGAGAGGGGAGTTCCTCAGGGCAGTGTTATCGGACCTTTGTTTTCTTATATATATAAATGATATGAGTAAAGGAGTGGAATCGGAGGTAAGGCTTTTTGCGGATGATGTTATTCTCTATAGAGTGATAAATAACTTACAAGATTGTGAGCAACTGCAACGTGACCTCGAAAATGTTGTGAGGTGGACAGCAGGCAATGGTATGTTGATAAACAGGGCTAAAAGTCAGGTTGTGAGTTTCACAAATAGGAAAAGTCCTCTCAGTTTTAATTACTGCGTTGATGGGGTGAAAGTTCCTGTTGGGGATCATTGTAAGTATCTAGGTGTTAATATAAGGAAAGATCTTCACTGGGGTAATCACATAAATGGGATTGTAAATAAAGGGTACCGATCTCTGCACATGGTTATGAGGGTGTTTAGGGGTTGTAGTAAGGATGTAAAGGAGAGTGCATATAAGTCTCTGGTAAGACCCCAACTAGAGTATGGTTCCAGTGTATGGGACCCTCACCAGGATTACCTGATTCAAGAACTGGAAAAAATCCAAAGAAAAGCAGCTCGATTTGTTCTGGGTGATTTCCGACAAAAGAGTAGCGTTACAAAAATGTTGCAATGTTTGGGTTGGGAAGAAATGAGAGAAAGAATAAGAGCTGCTCGACTAAGTGGTATGTGATGTAATGTCCAATAACGGACCATTATATTGGTATTATAAGTGGTATGTTCCGAGCTGTCAGCGGAGAGATGGCGTGGAATGACATTAGTAGACGAATAGGTTTGAATGGCGTTTATAAAAGTAGGAAAGATCACAATATGAAGATAAAGTTGGAATTCAAGAGGACAAACTGGGGCAAATATTCATTTATAGGAAGGGGAGTCAGGGATTGGAATAACTTACCAAGGGAGATGTTCAATAAACTTCCAATTTCTTTGAAATCATTTCGGAAAAGGCTAGGAAAGCAACAGATAGGGAATCTGCCACCTGGGCGACTGCCCTAAATGCAGATCAGTATTGATTGATTGATTTATTTCAGAAACCAGTTAAGTGGAAATTTGTTCCGGTTTTTTTTAATGGCAAAGTTAATAAGCACAGCATATTTTTCCTTAGATAGAAATTATTAAGAGATATAATACTTTCAAGCTAAAATATTAAAACCCCTACTGTCAGGCCCCGATTTCAAGTAGTTAACGCCCTGGGCAAACAATATTTAGCCGCCCGCCCCTCTGCTCGTTCTAAAAAATAATTAAATATTATTTTCAAGATCATGAGTTTTTAAACAGCACATTATGCAAATACAGTTAATTATCATAATTAAAGTTATCAAGCCAAATAAAGATAACAGCCAAATAAGAATGAGGCTGTTTTTATTGTTATTTAAAAATCCGTTGGTTCAGTTTGATAGTTTGTATGTAAGTAAATAATTTTAGAAATAAGACACGTTTTCTTCATAAAATTTAAATATATAGATTAAATTCAGGTTTTAAAGTTAGAATAGTTTAAAGTGTTTTATATAGTCTAATAAAATAATTGGAATAATTTGTGGAATGTAAAAGTAATTTGAATGTAATGAATTTAAGACGTAATTCACGCAGGCCATAATTACTCGATCCGCCGGCCGCCGACCCTGAAAACCTGGCGCCCTGGGCAAATGCCCAGTCCGCCCATTTGTAAATCGGGGCCTGCCTACCATAACATATTGTCTGATGCTAGACAGTTTCTTTCATTTTCCCAAAAATGACAGATTTGGCGCTTGACTTGTTTCTGAAATAATAGATTCAATTAAGGTACAGCCCCAGCATTTGCTTGGTGTGAAAACTGGAAACCACGGAAAACCATCTTCAGGGCTGCCGACCGTGGGGTTCGAACCTGCTATCTCCCGAATACTGGATACTAGCCGCACTTTAGCGACTGCAGCTATGGAGCTCGGGTTTTAAGTATCTAGAACCGCCACTGCCCATATTGTAATAGGCTACAACTGAAAGAAGAACAACATATATTTATAGTAATTTATTCTTATTCTACTAAACCTTAAAATAGCTTTATAAATGTATACACACAGAGATAATACAGAAACATTAGTAGCAACTACTATTCAGTATGCGGATTCTCAACCGTTACTACATCTCTTTCTGTAACGTTACACCATTTAGCCATTCTTTTAGTGAGATATGTTGTAGCTTATTCGAACTGACGATTCACCTCCGACCTACAATTACCAATAAAAATAAGTTAATTGTCTTAGTTTGAATAGTAAACATCATTGCGTCACTAATATTACAAAGACAATTCAATAAAGTCGGATAACACCTACCTCAGATAAGGCAGCTGTTCTAAGTTCATTCATAATTTCATGGTGTTCTTCACCAACATATTTGTCATATTCTTCGGCGTGTTTTAAAGAATAATGTCGATGAATGTTAATTTTTTTTTATGCTAGTGGTTTTACGTCGCACCGACACAGATATGTCTTATGGCAACGATGGGATAGGAAAGGCCTATGAGTTGGAAGGAACCGGCCGCGGCCTTAATTAAGGTACAGCCCCAGCATTTGCCTGGTGTGAAAATGGGAAACCACGTAAAACCATCTTCAGGGCTGACGACAGTGGGATTCAACCCACTATCTCCGGGATGCAAGCTCACAGCCACGCGCCTCTAACCGCACGGCCAGCTCGCCCAGTGTTAATATTT
Organism: Anabrus simplex; assembly: GCF_040414725.1. NCBI lineage: Eukaryota > Metazoa > Arthropoda > Insecta > Orthoptera > Tettigoniidae > Anabrus > Anabrus simplex. Next base: position 91,147,002 of record NC_090272.1, on the reverse strand, counting down.
TTAATAAAGTTTAATGTCTTATTACATTACAAATCAAGCATTTTGCCATTTCATTGCACTCAGTAAAAAGATACGGCATAATAAAACACGACAAAATATAACGTGCTATTGAAAGGTCATACCACAACTAGCGAGTAACAAAGTATTGTCAGCGTGTCCACTGCCGCTTGTTATGAAGCAAGGGTGAGGAAGCGACTGATAGCAGCTGAAGATCTCGCTCACCACATCCCTGCGTGGGTAAGAGCTAATCTGTATCTGTCATCATCCCTCTTCAAGGACAAGGCGCTGCGGCATCTGACGGAAACTGGCTGAACTACCAGCACTAGAATTCGGCCAACACTCGTAAGTCAATAAGCAGAGCTTTATTAAAATCACGATTAAATATATAAAGAATCCCTAATTTTGAAGTATGTTAAAGTAGCCCCTTAGAGAAAAATATAAACTTCGCTATGGTATAGTTTGCTTCCAATTTGAACATCATCTTGACGTAAAACAAGTTTAGGAAAACCGCGGTTCAGAACTCAATTTCATATGGAGATTCGTTATTTTAATTACCATTTTATAACTATATTTGCATTTCTTTTTGAAATATTTTTGCACTAATGAAAAGTGTATCACAGACTACCGTGCGCTATACAAACAAAATAATTTTACCTTGTTCCGTTTCCTTATAAAAACTCTTTCAAACCTTTGACCCATGTTACAACAGCTACTGAGCTGGTGGCCGGCCGTTCCAGCTCCGGCCGCCTCTTAATAATATACATCACTCCATTCTGATGTCATACCGACAAGCAGTTCCAGAATGGTCTGAGTGAAGAGGGCAGGGGTTTTTAGTTGGTGGAAATCCAACTCCCACACAGAGTGGTGTCTTTAAAAGATTTTCCCCTGCCATAACAAAAAAAACTACTTCTACTACTACTACTACTACTACTACTACTTACAGGTAGGAACAGGGGAGTGAAGTACTCACTTTTTGCTGTGGTGGTTAGTAGTGTTGTGTTTTGTATGTAGATGAAAAGAAGTGTATTAAGATGAATACAAACACCTAGTCCAAGCTAGAGAAATTAACCATATGCAGATAAAATCCTTGGCTTAACCTTGTGAACCAAAGATCTGTATATTGACTATTCAGCCAACGAGCTGGATGTAACATGCAACAACAACAACAACAACAATAATAATAATAATAATAATAATAATAATAATAATAATAATAATAATAATAATAATAAATAATAAATAATAATAATAATAATAATAATAATAATAATAATAATAATAATAATAATAATAATAATAATAATAATAATAATAACTATGTACTGAAAGTCAACAAATGTTCAGTTGAGAACATTAAGTTGTATTTGAACATTGGGACTTACTTACTGATGACTGAACGACAGGCAAGTGAACTCTCTTGCATCTAGACAACGTCGAGCACAGGTGATGACGTTGGTATGGAGCCATTTCTCGACATCGTGACCTGCTAGTCTCTGCCTCTTATGCTTTGAAAATTCCTTTATCAATAATTTACATTTCTTTTCATCGACACCATTGGAGCAGTCCTAAAACACAAAGAGATCAGTTATTTAAGTGTGAAAATGTATTTATTTACACATTCACTGGCAAAGCATAAGATAGAGCTACTTTGTGTACTTCTCACTAGTACTGTCAAATGGCAAATGAATGAACAAAAATTTTGATAGCAACCTATAACAAACGTAATAAAGAAATAACAAGGTCAGGTACACATAAAGAATGGCCAACAATATCAAAGGAACATTGAAACAACTGTATTCATAGCCAAGTTAAGATATCGATAGATTGCTTCACTGAAATTTACTATTTAAGAGGAAACCCTACTAAGATTTTGAACCAAAAATAGCTAAGGAAAAGAAAAAAAAATCCCAGTACTACACATGGTAATATCGTAAAATTACCATTTACGCCAAAATTTTAAAAATCAATTGCTACTGACCAGTTGATTAATAATCAGAAGGATTCGTTGTTTTATTTTCTACACCGTGTGCCTCATGGTTTCTTCCATTTGACTTTGGGTTGAGAAGACTTGGGAGTAAGGAGATGAGATGCTCGACTATGTGGTATGTAATACCAACGTACAGTAGTTGGTCCGTTATTGGACATTATAAATTTTCCAGCTAACTCATCCCTGGTTGCCAGTGCTTTGCCCCAGTGTGCTAAATGGGAATCAACATCTATATCATATGTGGTATGTTTCGAGCTGTCAGTGGAGTGTTGGTGTGGAATTACATAAGTAGAAGAATAAGTCTGAGTGGAGCTTTTAAAAATAGGAAAGATCATAACATGAAGATAAAAGAAAAGTTGGAATTCAAGAGGACAGATTGGGGCAAATATTCATTTATAGGACGAGGAGTAAGGGATTGAAATAAATTATCAATGGAAATGTTTGGTAAATTTTCTAGTTCATTGAAAATATTTAAAAAAAAGCTAGGTAAACAATCTTATATATATATAAAAATAAATGTTTGTTTGCTAGTATGTATGTCTCGAATGGACTCAAAAACTACTGGAGCGATCTGGCTGAAAATTTAACAATTTGTTTTTATTACTCCTGGGAGGGTTTAAGAAGTGATTTGAATGAAATCTGATGGGTAGTTCGGCATGGGGGTGAGAAGGGTGAAAAGAATAAAAGAAAAAAATAAATAATGGAAGGTAAGTAAACCGCATGATAAGTCTGATCAGTAGGTTGCCTAACCAACAGTATGTGAAAATTATGATGCGTTTCTTAAAACTCATATTCTTCTTCTTCTATATAAGGTATATAAAAATGAAAGGTCCAAGTTGAGTTTCCATGGCATAGTGGGTGAGAAGGTGTGAAGAAAGAAAATGTAGAAAATGACACAGATTACGGGTGAATGTGTGTGTATGTTTCAGCATAGCTATCAACCAAACTAGATACACATATAACTTACTATCTGGAGAAATTACTGTAGAGGCAAGAAACCCTTAGCACCCCTAAAGGAAGGGGTGAAGTGTAAAAATCCAAAAAACTGACTGATATTAGTGGCAAATTCATAGTCTTTGGGGTAGCTGAGATGAACTGTGACACTATGGATGCCGTTTGAGCCAAAGTTCATTTCCAATCGGGATTGGGGTTAGAAAGGGTGAAAAGAATGTCCAAAATGACCGAGATCATGGATGTTCATGTGCATGTTCCAGCATAGTGCTCAACCAAACATGATACTCATATGACTTACTGTTTGGGAAAGAAAACTTTAGTGTAAGACACCCTAGGAGGTGAAATATTAAAATAATAGAAAACGACCAATATTAAAAGTGAAAACGAATGTATGGTAATATAGTTTTTCTTTTGCATTTGATTAAACGGTTTAGAAACATCTAACATGGTTGAATTAATAAACGCGGGTGAAGCCGTGGGCACCTACTAGTTGTAAATAAATGTAAATGATGATGATGATGATACTTGTTGTTTAAAGGAGCCTAACATCTAGGTCATCGCCCCAATATACGTAAATATGAGGTAAACAATTGATAGGGAATCTGCCACCTGGGCGACACCCCTAAATGCAGACCACTGATGATTGATTTGATTGAGTGATTGATTGATTGATTGATTGATTGATTGATTGATTGATTGATTGATTGATTGATTGATAATCATCAGCATCGACTAATAATAAAAAAAATAAACTGACATAATTGAAATTAGCGGGGAATTCGGTCGAGACTTCCTGCATGCAAATAAAGTTCAATTGCGATTGAATACACAGTATTTCAACATGGGTGAGTACTGTAGTTCTTATAGTGAATTTGCTATGTCAATGTCAATCTCACTCAGAAACCACAGAATGACCTAGAATGCTGTGACGTCATGCATACCTGATAAGGCACCCATTAATAATAAGACCATGATGGGTGCCGATGTAAGACTTGCACGCAAGTTTCTAAATCCCTTATCAGTGCTACTGTGCATGCGCAGTGGCTGGTTATATAAGCTTGTGCAAGCCGTGGCTTACTCATTCCAAGCGGAGCTATGATACGGTACGACGTATTATTATTATTATTATTATTATTATTATTATTATTATTATTATTATTATTATTATTATTATTATTATTGAATTTCCCATTACAAACCCTATTTTACAAGTAGTATATTAGGGCTATAGATAGTGAGACTAAGTTAATACATGACAATTGAATTAAAATAGAGATGGAATCGAAACCGACTTTCAACCTATTAGGTCATGCTACGTACATTTAGTACGTGTTGAAGAGATGTTAAGTACAGAACAAAAATGGCCAACCAGACACCAGTGGGATCCGAACCCACAACCTCCTGATTTCGCGTCGGTTGCTCTACCAATTGAGCTATGGTGGCCTAGGCCATCTTTGTTCTGTTGGAAAGTATCTGAGCTACAGGTCTGGTACTACTACCATCACACTGTAGTGTGCGTTTAAGTTGCCCGTTGAGGGCCAAGTCAATGAATATTGAATTTTCACGACTGCATTGTAATCAAAACCGACTTTCAACCTATTAGGTCATGCTACGTACATTTAGTACGTGTTGAAGAGATGTTAAGTACAGAACAAAAATGGCCAACCAGACACCAGTGGGATCCGAACCCACAACCTCCCGATTTCGCGTCGGTTGCTCTACCAATTGAGCTATGGTGGCCTAGGCCATCTTTGTTCTGTTGGAAAGTATCTGAGCTACAGGTCTGGTACTACTACCATCACACTGCAGTGTGCGTTTAAGTTGCCCGTTGAGGGCCAAGTCAATGAATATTGAATTTTCACGACCGCATTGTAATCAAAACCGACTTTCAACCTATTAGGTCATGCTACGTACATTTAGTACGATGACCTAATAGGTTGAAAGTCGGTCATGCTACGTACATTTAGTACGATGACCTAATAGGTTGAAAGTCGGTTTCGATTACAATGCGGTCGTGAAAATTCAATATTCATTGACTTGGCCCTCAACGGGCAACTTAAACGCACACTACAGTGTGATGGTAGTAGTACCAGACCTGTAGCTCAGATACTTTCCAACAGAACAAAGATGGCCTAGGCCACCATAGCTCAATTGGTAGAGCAACCGACGCGAAATCGGGAGGTTGTGGGTTCGGATCCCACTGGTGTCTGGTTGGCCATTTTTGTTCTGTACTTAACATCTCTTCAACACGTACTAAATGTACGTAGCATGACCTAATAGGTTGAAAGTCGGTTTCGATTACAATGCGGTCGTGAAAATTCAATATTCATCAAAATAGAGATGACTTATAAATGAGATGGAGAAATTTAACAAACACTTTATAACAGCATCTTCTCTGAAATACCATAGTAAGAGGTGCTTGGTATTCTATATTACACATGTTTAAATGCATTAATAATTCATATCTACTCCTGTTAAAAATCGGACACTCAAATAAAAGATGAGGAACAGTTTGTTGCATTTCACAGGTACAGCTGTAGGGCTTCTGAATACTGATTCCAAACCTCTCGAAGTATGATCCAAACTTTCCATGTCCTCTCAAAAACTGAGTTATAATATGTTCATGTTGCAAAAACCTACTTTGTAGTCTGTCTTGAATATTTGGAAAGAACAACTCCCTTGTTAGCCGACCATTAGTGCTGGTGATTCATTGGTTGTTCCACATATCTTGTGTATACTCCCTCAGTTCCTTTTGTACGGTACGACGTAGGCGTTACCCTATGTACAGGAGGCCTTCGCCTGTTGTTAAGAAGAGTATTGTACATATTGATAATAGTGTTAGCGGTGATGGTTATCACGCTTTCAAGATGTATAAACTGGAGGAATCTGGCATATTGCTTGGCTGGAATTTAGACCTAAATGTACAAATCTGTGATTTTATAGAGTAAAAGAGATCATGGTGAGAGTTTATAAGATGATGTATGGTCTGGGTGGGAAATAAAATTAAAAGGATAATGCAGTGTGTGCTATCGGGCAGATGTTTGCAGCATACGAAATGCATCTGAAAAAATTTAATTCACCAGTTGTAATGTATGTTGTACCATACACAATTCTTAATGACAATCAGAAGAATAAATATAAATTAAAAATGGGTACTCACCCAGCATTATCTCCTAAATAAGAAGGACAATTCACAGAAGGATTAATGCACTGTGCAAAGTGGGAACTTCCGTTAAAAAAATGTTGAAGTATGCAATAGTGCTAACCATTACCTTATGGAGGTGGACCATTATAATTTCAAAAAACATAAAATGATTGATTTTACGCAAAGTATGGTCTAAAACAATTAAGAAGTGAAATCATAAGTGTGATCGGCTTTATCCCAACCTATGAGGTAATTGCAATTACATTTAAAAGTTAAAATAGTGGGAAACCAAGCTGACGAGAGTCAAGTGATTTCGCGAGAATTTAGATGGATAATTTAAATATCCTGTATATAAATTTTGAACAATTTTGGACTGATTTCAATACGCTATTTTGACTAAGGGTAAAACTGGTAGGTTTCACACCATCTTATGTTACTCTTCCTTTTGATGTGTGACTTTTTTAACAGATCCTGCAGAGAAATTTATATCACACCTGCACATCAATTTAATTTTAATTTTTCTCAAAAGTAACTTCTTCTTCTAAAATTAAAAATGTCATGAAGAAACATTTATAATCCAATTACTGGGCGAGTTGGCCATGCGGTTAGGGGCACGCAGCAGTGAGCTTGCATCTGGGAGATAGTGGGTTCAAGTCCCACTGTTGGCAGCCCCGAAGATGGTTTCCCGTGGTTTCCCATTTTCACACCAATCAAATGCTGGGGCTGCACCTTAATTAATTCTTTTTTGCTAGTGGTTTCACGTCGCACCGACACAGATAGGTCTTATGGTGACAATGGAATAGGAAAGGCCGAGGAGATGGAAGGAAGCGGCCATGGCCTTAATTAAGGTGTGAAAATGGGAAATCACGGAAAACCATCTTCAGTGCTGCCGACAGTGGGATTCGAACCTACTATCTCCCAGATGCAAGCTCACAGCCACGCGCTCCTAACTGCACGGCCACCTCGCCCGGTGCCAGTTTTATTTCAAGTCTGAAAGAATTATGGAAGGTAAAAGAAGTAGAAGGAGACCAAAATGATTCAGTTTCTAATGAATTACAGATAAGAGGTACTGAACTAAATGAGACCAAAGACCTAGTTACAAACAGAGGATTGTGGAGGTTTTTTGTTAATTCACAGACACTTTAAGACTGAACGCTAAAGGTATAACAGTCTATAATGAGGATGTATGTATATTTTGATCTCTGGAAGGTGCACAAGTAAAACCCGCTGCCATCATCCTGACTGTGGCGAGACTGAAACTTAAGGATACATCCTTGGTATCTGTCCCAAGGGAGCACTGCAAAGGAATAATCACCATCACAAGGTTAGTCAACTCTAGTTTCAGCATTAAGAGAAATGAAGTGGTAAGTTTTCAAAGAAGTTCACTGTGTATCTTCTACGGGATCGAACAACATCATTGCCATTCATTCAAAAAAGCACACTACTTTAGTGTTGATTCATTTTGTAAGAGACACTGAGTAGGCAATTGAGCTTGACACAGAGAGGAGAGATATTTATAAACCATGCCTTCCAAGAAAATATTTTGAAAAGATCGTTCCAGGACGAAGACCAGTTGGACGCACCCAGAGAAAGGTGGTTAGATCAGATAAGAGAAGACCTAGAGAAGAGAGGAGAAACATGGGATGCCTAGAGAGGAAAGAATCATACCTGGACCATAATAAATGGTGGCACATCATTCTTAAACATCATACCTTGCTCACTGGAAGGAATTCATGATGATGATGATGATGATGATGATGATGATGATGATGATGATGATGATGATGATCACAACATCTTACTTCAACATTGGTCAGTTAAAGGATTAATATTTGGTAGCAAGGGAGGTACTAAAATACACCTGGAACATTTTGAAAGGGTTCGGTATCCCCAGAAATACATTCAACAACATCGTAATAGGCATTATCAAAGACTCGTTAAGCATTCTGTACCACCACCTTTGTATTTCGTAATTGTTAATCTAGCCAACTTCATGTGATAATCCCCTATGAATGTGTTGCATTCCATAAAGTATGAGTCCAGGCACTATTTTATTTGTGCCTACCAATAGTTTATTTTTTTTCCAAGTTGTAACATTACTTCTACTAGTGGTTTTGTAAAATTCAGAATCCTTATGGTCACACACAGTAAGAGTCCTGATGTTCTTGTGAAAATATATATGAAATGAAAATCCACAGCCTGCTTCCAGTCATTCGATCGGGTCAGGAATAGAATGAATAAAGCCCCCTTGTAGCGGCGAGGATGGGAATTGTGCCAGCTGCCGAGGCCTGTTGCGCTCCTCTGGGGCAATGATTAATGAATGATTAATGAAATGAAATGTTATTGGAGAATGTTGCTGGAATGAAAGATGACAGAGAAAACTGGAGTATCTGGAGAAAAACCTGTCCCGCCTCTGCTTTGTCCAGCACAAATCTCACATGGAGTGACCGGGATTTGAACCACGCAACTCAGCAGTGAGAGGCCGGCGCACTGCCACCAAGTAAATTCAGTAGGTTATTTTCCTCTGGCATTTTTAGCATAAGCAAAGGATCAGAGACTGGCATTAAGAAGGGTGATGAACAAAACATTATTTATATGTATTTATGCGAATAATACCCGCACATTTTTTCAAAAAATTTGGGGCACGAAATTGGGGTGCGAGTTTTATTTGCATCAATGTTGGCTTGTTTTTTTTTTTTTCTTTTCAAAATCAGCCTTCCTAAATTTAGGGTGCGGGATTATTCGGTGGCGGGTATTATTCGTGTATATACGGTAAATAACAATATGAAGTTGACCATGTAAGTGCTCACAAACCTGCATGAACTTACCTCATCCCCATCACACTGCCAACTGTCGGGAATACACTCTCCTGGCTGACACTGAAATTCATTTTCCTTACAGTCAACAGCTGCTCCTGTTCCATCTCTCTTCACACCTGTAAAGTAGTAACATTTGTAATACAAGTAGAACTATTTTTAACTGTGTGTTTTCAATATACTGTATTAATTGCTATGGAAAATACTATGACAACGAAGACCCTGAGTGTGGAAGGGTTGCTGGAAGTCAATAAGGCAACCGTGCGGTGACAATGTGTGTGTACCAGCAGCGAGGAAAACAATAACATCACCAAAATGTTGAGGCTCATGATAAGGAAGGTCCTAGAAGAAGCTGGACACTGATTAGAATGGATCTGGAAGTGGAAACTACGAGAATCTTCCACGGACATATGTAAAGGATGCCACGCGAGAGAGTGGAGAGCCAGTCTGGAGTCAGTCAGTGTTGCATCAATTACAAACAAGTTACGAGATCGTTGCGATTCCTGTGAGTCACAAGTACTGTAGCACCACACCATGTGAGGTGAACTGTTCTGGAATGAGAGTGTGCTATGATATACTGTGCTGGAGAACAAGAGTTCTCTTGTTTTTCTTTACGTCACACCAACACAGATAGGTCTTATGGCGATGATGGGACATGAAATGCCTAGGTGTGGGAGGGAAGCAGCCATGGCCTGGTGTAAAAATGTGAAACCATGGAAAACCATTTCAGGGCTGCCGACAGTAGGGTTCGAACCCTCTATCTCCTGGATGCAAGTTCACAGCTGCGTGACCCTAATCGCACGCTAACTTACCCGGTAAACAAGAGTTCAATGAAACAGTGTGCAATGATAATGACCAAGTGAGTGAGTGAGTGAAGTGGAAAACTCAAAACACAGTGAACTTGTAAACAACTCTATATAGTAGTTTAATAAATTTAGTGGATATTAAAACATGCTACCTTTCTGTGTAGCAATTTTTAGTTTTACCTGTCACAACTGGTGTCAGAAGTGGGATTTAATCGATAGTGTGTTTCAGTGCTAGGACATTTTCTAGAGTAATTGGAAAGACGGAATCTGGCTTGCAGGCGCTCGTAGATAAGCTCAGTGTAATGGAGTGAGGACTCTATTACTTCAATTCATCCAGTAATTTCAAGTTTAAATGACATCTGAAGAAGTGTGGTGATCTAACATTATCAGCAGACCCTCCATTTTTGCAAGTAAATTTTCATGCACTGGCTTATCTACCATATTTGTTCAGTAAAGGTCTTCTCTGATTCTGTCAATGTGTCTGGTGTGTTTATAGTTTGAATAGAGTTTCTCATATTATATAGATATCTTGTTTGTCAGTCTGGTTGAATCCATGCACTTTATATGTCCATAGAGCTTCAGTTGCTGTTTTCTTATGACATCAGTGAGGGGTTTGGTGTATTACTACAGAGAGAGAGATTTATTAAAGAAATAAATAAATCGTCTGTCCTCCAATGAGTGTGACCATTTGGATTGAGAATACGTACAATCAGGTTATAATTTCAATAGAATTCACAAACATCAGAAAGGAAATTTATAAATGTTAATGCTGTTACTGTCTTCTTCTTCTTCTTCTTTTTTTAGGGAGGAGTGATATTCATGTTCTCAGACACAGATGGAAATGAGTGATCTGTACATAGTCCCTCAGAATCTGTATTACTATTCTTTCTACTTCACAGAATGGAACTAACAAATTTTATAGTAAGGTTGATGCTCGTGATCCTCTATCACCATTTTCCTGGGTCCTAGTATAATTTGTATGTATCAATGTCTCAAAGCTCTAGTGTACTGAGTAGGCCTTTCTGGTCTAATACCGTACTAGCCATCCCTGCAGTGGACAGTACTACTGGGCTGGTAACTGTATATAGTAACGAGTTTTGACATTTCTACTAATGTTTCTTTTATTATAGGTTACACCTTTCTCTGTGATATTCTATGAAATTATTTCACCCATATACTTAATTCTGAAACTCATTTAATGGATTTGAATTGGATATTTAGGATGGTAGCACTTGTGTCTGTCATACCATTTTGAAGGGGATCTGGAATCCATTTCTTTCTGTGCAATTCTTGAAGCTTTCTGCCTGACTGCATGCTGTGTCAATGTTTATCAAGAGTAAGGCTAAATTGTCTGCAAATATCAAACAATCAATCTTGACTTCTTTCCTCTTGCCTTTTCTTCACTTTATTTTGTGGTCTGTTACTGCCAACCCCTTGCACCATTCTCTTGTGAATTTCACTACCAACTTAAAAAACTTTGTTCTGTTTATCCCAGTTTTTTCTGGGGTCACTGGAGCCACCCAGGCTCATTTTATTTTTGGCCTGAGTTTTAAGGCCGGCTGCCCTTCCTGATACCATGTGATTCTTGAGGTGAAAATCTCAATCCAGGAATCGACTGGGATTCGAATCAGCCTTCTGAGCTACCCCCCTTACACCTCCTCCGTGACTTTCTCTAATACCAAGCTGAATAATATAGCTGATATTTTGTCACTCTGTCACGTGCCAGTCTTGATGGAGGAGGGTTTTGAGACCTCGCCCATAAATTTCACTTTGGGGAGAGTGTCGACTATTGTTTGCATGATGAGGTTGATGGTCGTAGTATCAATACCGAATTCATATAACACATTAAAGAGTGTGGTGCAATCGATTGAGTCACATGCCTTCTTGAAGTCCACAAAGACGCACGCATGTGATTCATCTGTGTTTGAGTATAAGTTTCAGGTTGAAGATTTGCTCTGGTCTTGAATTTTCTGATTGTAACCTTGCCTGGTATTAGCTAATGGTTCATTCTGCTTTGTCTTGTATGTTTTCTTAGCAGGACTCTAGACAGAATTTTATATATGACTGCCAGGGGAGAGTTCCCTCCGAAATTATTCACATCAATTTTGTTGCCCCTTGTTGAGTAAGCGTCAAGTCACTGAAAAATGTAACAAGAGGAACAGACTGTTATGTTCATGTTTCCTAGATCTAGAGAAGTCATATGACAGAGTATCAAGGGATAAGATGTTAGCCATACTGGGAGATTATGGGATTAGTGGTAAGTGATTACAGGCCATCAAAATAATTTTTGTTGACAATCATGCTTCAGTGATAGAATGAATTCTTGGTTTGAAATAGTTACAGGGGTTAGACAAGGCTGTAATCTTTCTCCTTTGTTGTTCATAGTATATACAGATCATTTTCTGAAAGCAGAGTCGTATTCAGGCATATGCCTTATGTGCCCAGGACCAGGGCAGCTAATTTATGGGGTGGCAAAAATGGAAAGATCTAATAGTTTGAAAATAAGTTTTTAGAATGCGCGCACTTTTGTAGTATTCAAAAGCAAAAGCTACCAACATGAATAATGGAAGTTTCATTCCAAGCTGTCGGTAATAATATTATTAATACCACCTCAATGTTGAAACACAGTCCACTTGGTTCTGTGTATGGCTATCAAGATGACTTCAGGCTGCAACTTGGTCGATCGGGCAGAAAATCAGTGACACCTAGAGACAACCGCATAGTGGTAAGTGAATCGAGAAGGCCGCTAATTTATCATAATACCCAGAGTTACGGAGATGTCCTTGAAAGTGAAAGTTGGTTTTTGTTGATTTTGTGAGAGTTTTATTAAGTGTTTTTCAAGTTATGTACGCAATGTGGGAGGTCGAAAACGATTACAGTAAGCAGTGTAAATTATCACAAATTAGCAGAAGGGAAAAAGAGGAGGGAAAGTGAATTGTTCTCTCAAACTCCAAATTTAGACTTTTTTTCCACAGGATCCAAACTATAACTCGAACAACTTCCTCTCATACAATGACGAAAATAAACACATAGTCAAAAGTGATCTGATAGAATCTGAGGATGTTTTTTTAGAACAAAACATGTACAAGGTGACGCACGATAAGTCATCTGATTTGTTTCATGAATAACACATTTGTTGTTGACAAGATTTGTAATTCATTGATATAGAAGTAAAGAATACAGCTTGGAAATACAACCTAATGAATCACATGTTCAATATGACTGCCGTTTTGTTTTACAACTTCTTCAAGTCACACACGTGCATTTGTGACGACTCTCTGACACAAATCTTCTGGAATGGCGTGGCATAACTCCACAATGATGCCCATAAGTTGCACTGCATTTTCGGGTCTTCTGTGGTACACCTTCTCTTTAAGAAACCCCAAAGGAAAAAGTCACATCGGTTAATGTCTGGGATGTGAGGTGGTCACATTCCTCCTCCTTCATAACATTCTGGAAATCTGTTTGACAATACCCTAAGGTCAAGTCTTTCCTCTGGGCTGATGACCTTCGATGTTAGGCCACTTAAAACAACAAGCAGCATCAGTCTTTCCTGTAGGAAATCAAGCACAATGTTGGCAGTATGGTGTCGTGCTCCATCCTGCATTAACCATTGTGTCTGCAATGGAAGACCTGTGGCCATGAGTTGAAGAAAGAATTAGTTTCGCAGCATGTCTAAATAACGTTCACTGGTTACTGTAGCATCGAAGAAAAACGGACCGATGATTCCATGGCTTGACATTGCAACCCGTACGCACACTTTCTCCCCATAGGTGTCTTTCATGTGGATTATTCGCGGAGGTTCACATGCCCAAAATCGAACGTTCTGTTTGTTCACAACACCGTTCACGTAAAAATAAGCTTTGTCCAAAAACCATGTGTTGTGTAGCACTGCCTCTTGGTCTTGCTCGATTGCACACCTTGCAAACTGTAGTCTCCACTCCTTATCTCTCGCTGTAAGCTTATGCGCCACAGTCATCTTGTATGGATACAAGCGAAGCTCGGATTGAATAATTCTTTGTACAGATTGACGTGAAATTCCCAACTCGGCACTAGCTCTTCTTGTTGATTTACTCGGACTACGAGTCAAAGCCACTTGAACTGCTTCAATGTTTTGCGGCGAACATACGGTACGTGTATGTGGCCACTTACACTCCAAAACAGATCCGGTACCTGCAAATTTGTAATGTAATCTGTGTATTGTCTGTGGGCTGGGAGCCTACCGTGTGCCGAAATGAGCATGAGACTTTCTCTGTGTCAATGTAACACTGTTCGCTGCCGCAAACAGTAACACAATCTTCGTCTTTTATGCGACGGTCAACCATCCTTTGTCCGCCATCACACCAAAATGAAATGACGCACTCAAAACCGAAGCGATGAACTCGTAAAATGACATCTGGAGTAATTTCCATGAACTGCATGAAGTTGAGCGCACAATTTGAAAGCTATTGCCCCAATAGTATACTTGTAGGATCAAAATTCAATCAGGTGACTTATCGTGCACCACCCTGTAATTCTGTTAATAATAGGTATTTTTTTTTACAGGTGCGTTGTAGTGTTCTATGTGTTATATTCTGTGTTTTGACAGGCTGAAAAAAGCTATATTAAACATCAAATCAGTAAGAATTATTGCCGATACAAACAGATGGGAACAATGGAAGGAAAATACTTGGAATGAGGAGATAAAGGCTGTTAGGAATAAACTAAGCTATACATATAAACCGGCTTCTGTGGTGGGGTCATGTGAGTCACACAATAAATAGATGTCCCTAACACAAAATGTGTATACCTGTGTTGTAGCACCTTGGGATGTCACAAGGTTCGTACTTGTTCTTCCTTCCAATGTAACACCAAGGATGATTCTCACTTCCACCGATGTTTCGGCAGTAGTTGTGTCCCGAGAGAGCGTCAATCCTTGTTTTCTCAGACACCCTGTATTTGAGCAAGGTGACGACATTGGGGGCATCCCAGGACTGGCATGGAGTCCCACTCTCGGTCACATTAGCAGAGCCACTGTAATCTTGACCATAACTTGTAACACACCCTGCACATAAAAATTGTTGTACTTGTTACTTACACTTTCTATTGAAGCATAACATACCAGTATAGGGATTTTTATTGTTTGGAGTGAAAGAGACCAATCTTGAGGGGACTGATATGAGAATGGCAGAAGATGCCAAGAATGAATTTGGAAGAACTACAAAAAGAGGGCGATGAGAGAAAGTTGTTAAAAATGGACATGGCAGGGTTTGAGTGAAATGTCTATCATGTATTGTAAGTAGAAACAAATTGAAATTTTCACATCATTTATTTATTCATATAAGGTTTCATTTGCACAATTTTTAGTGATTTTCAAAATATAATTGAAGAATGGTGAATGATTTCAGAAGTAAGTTTTAAAATATAATTTGA
Source organism: Anabrus simplex (assembly GCF_040414725.1). Classification (NCBI taxonomy): domain Eukaryota; kingdom Metazoa; phylum Arthropoda; class Insecta; order Orthoptera; family Tettigoniidae; genus Anabrus; species Anabrus simplex. The sequence continues at coordinate 91,131,882 of NC_090272.1, read as the reverse complement.
TTTTACATGATACCAGCACTGCAAGCTCAAGTTTGCAATGCTCATGTAGCTGTCTCATTTGTTTTTGTTTTTTCAATTGGCTTTACAGCGCACCACACAGATAGGTTTTATGGTGATGATGGGATAGGAAAGTGCTAGGAGGGGGAAGGGAGCAACCATGGCCTTAATTAAGGTACAGCACCAACATTTACCTAGTGTGAAAATGGGAAACCACAGAAAACTGTCTTCAGGGCCGTCGACAGTGGGGTTCGAACCTACTATATATCCTGAATGATAGTTCATAGCTGTGCACCCCTAACCGGACAGCCAACTCGCTTGGTCTCATTGCTATTTTACTGTACATAAAATTAGTAGCAGCAATTGGTAATTAGAAGTAGGAGGGACAAAAAATGTATAGAAGACAAAAAGTACCCAGGTTTGTGGGATATAGCGGCAGCGGTGGGGGGGCAGGAAGGTATATACATCAAGACTGAAGAAAAAACTACAAAGTGGTAAGTTTTTTATGCTCTCTGAGCAAATTTTGTCAGAGAGGTAAAGGTTGACAGTCTACCAACTAGTGCAGTAATAGTAGTTTTTTAACCTTTTTGATTCAATACTATACAATAAAACGTTCAACAAAGGAACAATATTCTACATGTGCCCCCCCTCCCACTCAACCCCTTAATTGCTGCTACTGTATAAAATATCTGATATACAAGGCATGTCTTTTAAGTAATTACCATTTTGATATAGAAAAAAAGTAATGCAATTTTTTAAACAAATCTTTTTTTTTACATGTAAACCTGTACCTTACACTATTTCTCAACATAAGTTCCAAGCATATTAAGGCACTTGTCATATCATGAAACCTGCTTCTGAATTCCATCCTCATAGAAATCTGCTACCTGATGTGCCAGCCACGTGGTGCTGACCTTCTAAATACATTTTTTTAAAGTACAGGAAAAAATGGTAGTTACTAGGCGCTAGGTCAGGACTATACGGAGGATAATCAAATTGTTCCCAACCAAATGAAGCAATGAGGTCTCGGGTTCAACAGTTCGGCTTAGGAACGCATCGCCTTCATTACTGTACCATGCAAGGAAATTTAAAGCACTACCTACATGCTTGGTTTTGTACACCTCTGTCAGCATCCTCATTACCCAACGTGAGTACAACTTCCAATAATCTAAGGGTCCTGACACAATTGCATAAAGAACACTCCTTGAAATTTCAGGCAACTCATAACTTAATAACAAAATCGTAAAGTGTTTGTGTTCTTGAAGCTTTGCATCAACTCTTTGCACCAAGTATTCAGTAATAACAGATAGTTGCTCACTACGCTTCTCGTCATGGACATTAATATGGCCTTCTTTAAATGCTCTAAACCATTTTCTTAGCATTCCTTTGCTCATAATGTGTTCTCCATACACTTCACTAATCTGTCGATGAATTTCAACAGCTTTCATGTCTTTTGCATTTAGGAAACAAATCACAGCGTGTACTTCACACTCGGCGGGACTGTTAATTGTCAGGGGCAGTTTAAATAAGCACAAACATAAATACAATAATAATTAATAAATTAATGCCTTATGGTCCACCTTTTTCAATACTATATTATGCAATATTATTGAATCATTACTAAACTAGGGACTAGTTTTGGCATTGGCTGGCCATCTTCAGCCTTAATGTAATACATCTAATAACTAAACAAATGTAAAAACACACAATTGACATGAAAACTAATGTACAAACACACAATTAACATTAAAATCTGGGAAGAACTAAGTGTAAAATCTGAAATATAAATTAGGCTCTAAATTCTTTGCTAATCATCCAGACTCTTTCTTGTATTGATATTCATAGAATTGTTAGTTCCATCACTGCTAACCATTACAATTTAAATTGCAAAACGGGAACTGGTAAATAATGATTCTGTAGTCAGATCATCAATCACCAAATATACTTGAGTGGTGTTAACAGTATGCAAGCCACTGGATGCCACTGTAAAGAACCACCAGCTGACACAGAACTGCTAGATGGTGTTACAACATAAATAAAATGAAATGTTCCTGTAGTGCTTGTTAAAAACCTGCTGAACTGCTGTTGGACATTGTCAGGACAGCACATGAAGATATGGTTAAAACTGACACATTCTTAATTTGTGGCTGGTATAAATTCACAATTCATTGCGGTGTCCATGAAGTTAACATGAATAAATGATAGATAAAATTAGATAAAATTAATGAATAGAAGGAGAGAGAGAGAGAGAGAGAGCGTGTTAGTCAAATGGCATAGGTTATATGAGACTTACCTCTCGTTGTGGCATGTGGTGCGTGGTGTACTGTTGTGTGCCTCATACCAATGGTTGTGAGATTCAAAGGAAAAGGAAGGAGCGGGGCAAGGAGAGGGGGGCGGGACAAGGAGTGGTGGGACGGGGCGAGGGGAGAGGTTGAGGAAAGGAGAGCGGGTGGAGGGGACGGGGGTAATTAAGGCGGGGCCGAAGGATGTGGGAAAAGAGGTGGATGCTGAGGAAAGGTGCTGTAAGTATTATGAAAAACTGAATTATGACTTGTTGGTTGGACGTTTCTAAAAATGGGAATTAGAAGGTCAAATAGGATATTTGGCTTTTCTGAAATGTCATTAAGATTATGATTCGGGTTAAAATATTGATCAGTGTGTATTAAGCAGCTTTCAGTAATATTAAGGAGGGGTCCTTTGTTGATGATTTTGAGAATTTCCATATCTTGTTTTATGTCTGTGAATTTGTGATTATAGTCATGCATATGCTGTCCTAGAGTTGAAAATTTATTGTACTTCAGGGCATTGACATGTTCCGAGTACCTTATATTAAATTTCCTCCCGGTCTGTCCGACGTAAGAAGAATTACAAATCCTGTATACTCCTGATTTTGAAAAACTATTGAACTTGTTTAAGGATGTGGCATTATGTAAGACTTGTGCGTTCCTATTGTTGGTTTTGAAAACTACTTTTACATTGTGCTTTTTAAAGATGTTGGTGACTTAGTAAATTTGTTCATTGAACGTAAGATATAAAGGGAGGAGTTGTTTTGTTTATCTTTTTTCAAAGTGGTAGAGGGGCGATATTTATATTTACTGATTATTTTTTCAATAAAGAAACTGTTGTATCCATTGGATTTAGCTATATTACAAATGATGTTCAACTCATTTTTGAGGTCTCTTTTAGACATGGGAACATTGAAGGCTCGGTACACCATGCTGTTGTATGCTGCTCGTTTGTAAATTTGGGGGTGTGAAGAAGCTTGACAGATTGTAGTGACTGTTTGGGTGGGTTTTCTGAAAATCTTATATCTTAAGTAGCTTGGGTGCCTGATAATAGTTAAGTCTAAAAAATTAATTTTCCGTTCAATTTCGGATTCAAGTGTGAATTTTATATGTGGGTCAATGTTATTTAGATTAATGAGGGTGGTAGCAGCATCTGTGATGCTCTCATCCATAATTACTATGGTATCATCTACATATCTTGCCCAGAAAAGGATGTTGTCAAAGTTATTATTATTATGATCATCAATTTTAGTGTGTTCCAAAAAAATCCAAGTAAATCTTGGCTAAGATACCCAAGGTCAGCGATCCCATAGCCAATCCTTCTTGTTGATAAATAACATTATCGAAAGTAATTATGGATGAGAGCATCACAGACGCTGCTACCACCCTAATAAATCTAAATACCATTAATCTCATTAAGCTCTGCTCTGAACGACAACCGAAGCACAGCAGCAACCATATTTAAAAATGGTACTTACTTAAAAAATATTCTTCGTACTAAACAATATAAAATAGACATTTTGCTTCCTAAGTATAATAATATAATAATACCTACGAAGAAATTTAACAACAATAATCTACATAACCGTACTATTATTTACAATTTAATGTTGAATACCAGAAATTTCTCACATTGAGAAAAGATTTAGTAACCATGTTACAAGTGTGCACAATTAATATTACAAAATAGGAATCTAGACAAGGATTACTTAAACTGGGAACTATAGCTGAGTACAACTATTACAGGCTCTATTGCTTACCTTCCATAACAGTAACGAAGATTGTATGATGATGTTGATAAAGAAGGAGAAAAAGTGATGTTGTTCTACAAGCTTGTCCCATGGAGATACCTTGAGCACACTCATTTAAAGCTTCCGTGGTTTGATATCTAAGCTCCTGCAGTAGGATGTTCCTTTTACGACTACCCACAACAATGAAGGAATGTTTGTAGGTTGAAGATTTATGCTTACGAAGAGTGTGCAGTGGTGTGTTCAGCACTCTGGTATTTTTCTCATGGTGTTCAGAAAGGCTGTGAAATCATTTGTACAGGTAGGCTTGGGATTGTGCCTATGGTTGTGGCACCATACACAACCATTAACTCGGCTCAAGGGAGATAGGGTCACCTTCCCTATTCCTCCATTTGAGTAATTCCTGTCTGGCGTGTCCACGTCGCGGGGGTGGGCACCCTACACTTCAGTAGGCCGGAGTGATAGGATGGCTGAGTTCAGTCGGGGACCCAGTCCTGTGGGGTATAACACAGAACCCATGCCCAGGGATACGGGCGAAGACCTCAACGGCAGTGAAGGCGGAAGTGAAAATCACTGGTACGGCAGATCTGGCGGAAGAGGCAATATCTGATCCCTGAGATCTGACTCAAGGCCTGCTGCCTTGCACGTTGATAGGGGACTATTAAAGGCTAAGGGAGATAACCCTGACAAAAAATCTTCTGAAGTGATATGCCCAGCAAGTCAGCTTCTGAATAATTTGGAATTGCTTTCAAAACTATTCGAGGCCTCGGATGGAAATATTTTTATCACCAGAATAATGACTCTAGTTCCCTCATTGGTAATGATATCAATGACGGTTCAATACCCAATGCTCCATCACAACCAAAGAGGAGAACACACAAAACTCGACATGAGACTGTAATCAAAATTGCCACGCTAAACATTCTGACACTAACTGGCAAAATAGAGGAATGTGTAGACTTAATGAAAACAAGGAACATAAACATACTGGGTCTCAGTGAAACCAAGTGGAAGGGAAAAGGATCAAAGGAACTCAGAGAGGGATATCATCTATTTTGGTCAGGTGGAGATCAAGCAAAAAATGGAGTTGGTGTTGTTATGGATCATCAAATGAAAGATCATGTAGTAGAAGTAAAATATGTTTCTGATCAGATTCTTCACATAATGCTGAAATGGGATTCTTCCCAGAACATCAACATCATTCAGTGCTATGCACCACAGACTGGTTGTGAAGAAGAAGAAAAAGAACATTTTGAAGAAGACATAGAGGAAAGAACAAGAGGAGATGGAACGATTATCATAGGGGATATGAATGCTCAAGTATGAACTGTGAGAGATGGATAAATGAAAGTATTCTAGGAGCATATGGATGGGGTCCACGAAACCCAGAAGGAACTAGACTACTTGATCTCTGCCTGAGGAACAACCTTATAATAGGGAACTCATGGTATCAAAAACCAAAAAGCCATAAGGTCACAAGATATGGATGGGATGGAAAAAGTGAATCTCTTATAGATTACTTTTTGATCAAGAAACAACTACAAAATAGACTGTTAGACATAAAAGTGATTCCTAGTGTCTCCCTGGAAAGTGATCATAGACTCCTCATTGGATACTTCAAGTTTAACAAGTTTAAAGAAGTAACAACCACACAGGTAAAGAAACTCAAGACTAGGAAGCTGAAGGACAATGATAGAATAATAGAGGTCCAAGAAAACATCAAAACAGTGATACCACAGATGAAAGAACAGGTGAGGAGAAATGGAAGGATCTGAAAGAAAATCTAGTAATGATAACTGAGAAGGTTTGTGGACAAACCAGTGGCACAAGAAGATGGAAGGAAACTCCATGGTGGAATAACAGAACAAGAACTGCTGTCCTGAACAAGAACAACATGTTCAGAAAATATTTCAAGGACCGGACTGATCATAATAAGGAACTATACTGGGTTGCTAAAAAACAAGCAAACAAAGTTGTTACAGAAGAACGAGAGAAGTGGTTGAACAAGTGGAGTGATGAACTGAAAGAGGATGTTAATGGTAATAAGAAAATGTTATATGGGATGATGAAAAATAGAAAAAGAGATAAAGAACACTCCAAATACCTAAGAGATGATAATGAAAATCTGATCACTGAAGATGAGAAGATCAAAGAGACTTGGAGGACTTACTTTGATGAATTGCTAAATTGAATTGCATGCAGCCTACACAAAAAGACAGTACTGGTACTACATCCTGCAAGTCTGCCTCTGACAACAGGTTAGACTTAACATGGAGTGATGTAGAATATGCCTGGAAATACATCAAAACTGGAAAATCAGCTGGTGCTGATGAAATTAATGGAGAAATGATCAAGGCTATGGGCATTTCTGGAAAACATTGGATCTACAGACTCTTTTGTAAGATCTGGAAAGAAGGGGACATACCAGTCGATTGAAAAATAGGCATCATAATTCCAATCTTCAGGAAAGGAGAGAGAAAGAAATGTTCCAACTATAGAGGCATCACTTTAACATCTCAAGTTGGTAAACTTTATGAAAGAATTATAGAGCATAAAATCAGACCCCTTATTGAAGAGAACATCTTCGAAGAACAGTATGGATTCAGGAAGGGGAGATCAATTGATTTAATCTTTACAGTCCGTCAGTTAATGGAAAAATAATACAAGACAACCGAGATTTGTGGTTAGCCTTTCTGGATATCAAGAAAGCATTTGATGCAGTGAACAGAGAGGTGTGGGAAACACTGAAGAAAATTGGAATACAGGATGACATGATACACCGGATCAAGAATTTGTATGAAGATACCCGAAGTGAAGTCAAAACACCTGTAGGAATGACTGAAACCTTTGATATAAAATCTGGGTTAAGACAGGGTTGTGTTCTGTCTCCTCTTCTTTTCATCACTGTGATGAATGAGATTCAGAGAAAAGTTCACCAAACCATTGGAGGTAAGAAAATATCTTGGAAGTGTTATCTCTGATACTGGTTCTATAGACAAGGAAATTTCCCACAGAATTCAGACAGGTAGCAACTTTTACAAAATAGTTAAAGACATAATATGGAATAAGAAAATACCAACAAAATGTAAGAGAGTCATATATGAAACTTATTAAGTACCAATCCTGACCTATGGTTGCGAAACATGGACCATGAGAAATAACGATGTTAGTAGAATCCAGGCAGCAGAAATGAAATTTGTCCGTAGCATGATCGGTAAAACACGGAGGGACAGAGTCCGTAATGAGGAAATCCGCAAGCAGGCACAAGTTGTAAGACTGCAGGACAAAATAACAGTACAGCGACTGAGATGGTATGGACAAATGCGACGCATGGGTGATAACAGATTACCAAAAAGAATGTACGATCTAAAACTTGAAGACAAAAGACCAAGAGGGTGACCAAGACTCACAGGTTCTGGTTCTGATCCGTATTGAATTGTAAGTACAATATAATTATTAAATTAATGTAGTAATGGTCCACCTTTCAATACTATAATGTGTAATATTTTAAATTACATTAATTAGGGACTAGTTTTGGCCGGGGCTGGCCATCTTCAGCCTTAATGTAAAACACCTAATAACTAAACAAATGTACATGCACACAATTGACATAAAACATATGAAAACAAATATATACAAAGTGACATTAAGAACTGGGATGGAATTATGAATATGAATATTATGACTCAGGTACAAGGACATGGTGAAGATTGACATTCAACAGAGAGGACTTTCTCCCGGATGCAAGCTCACAGCTGCGCGCCCCTAACCGCACGGCCAATTTGTCCGGAAAGTTCAGTTCTGAAACTACAGACGTCTTCTACATCGAACATCATGAAGTAAGATACCCGATGTGATGTACACAGGGAACATGTTCTTACCAATATCATCATGGGGTCTCTCACAAATATATGGGTGACTATGAGTGAGGCTGCAGTCTTCTGTGTCCCAGTAGAAATAATTAGCCTCACAAAGATCTTCACTTTCATGTGTATGGGCTGCCCTGAATCTGGAGAATATGCACGGGAACACACGTTTAGCCACGACACACTGTGGTCTGTCGCCCACAGATGGAGAGTTGGGTTTGTTGCCAATCCAGCCTAGAACATACACAGTAATAATGTAGAGATCTTTCAATAGAGGGTCAAGCAGGGCGAAATAGCTGTAGCAGTACTCACCATGTACTGAAAGTGCACAGTAAATTGGAACCCTCCCAGATCTACATACAGTGATAAATTAGAGATTTGAGTTCAGCAGCTGGTTGAGCAGCATGAAATAGCAGTAACAGTACTCACCTGGCCACCACTTACTGAAACTGAATGGAGCATTGGAACCCTCCCATATCCACACCGTCCTGCGGCTGATGGACACTCCCACCCCGGCAGTGATCACGCTCGTAATACTGGGTTGTAACTGGAGGAGCCATTCAGAAATGAAGTCATTCTCTTCCTAAGAAATAAACAAGATACAATTTACATAAAATAAAATCCAAATCGTATGTATTTATAATTGATTTTCTTACTAACATTTACCCACAGCTTTGCACACATGGAATTCTTTCCAGTTTGATATGAATTTCAACCAACAGTGAATCACACCTGTTTCATTGTTCTACATGAACAGCATGTGAAGCTTGTTAGTGTTAGTATAGCTGGCAGAAGCTACATATGACAGTCCCTCAATCAATCAGACTCAAAGAAGCAGATAACCTTTCATCACTCTTTGCCTTCGACACCATGCAAGAATGAGAGGGGTGATCCTTCCATCTTGGCTCACCTCCTTACCCACACATAAACCAGCTGAATCTGTTGTAGAAGAAGCACGTGTGATTTCTTAAACAATTCCTAAACTGCCCTATATGTAGCATATACCGGTATTATTGATTGTTATGAAATTCTATTCCTTAAAGGTTTCTACAACACTAGTTTATGTACTTTATCTGCAGTTTTTCTGACCCCATGCTGGATGCATGCTTCAAATGCTCCATTAACACATAAAAATGTGATGTTATCTGGCAAATCATTAGAGTAAAGAAGAAAACACATATGAGCATTTGATAGGAAATATAATTTTAAACCCTGCATATGTGCTCCCTAACTCTGCAAGACTAACAGGCTACCCGTTACTTTCATTTTAATCAGATAAAGCATGCACCAAAACACAGAAAGGCATTTTCCCTGTTTAGTGTTAGGAAGAAAATGCAAATAAACTATTTTCTAGGAAACTGAATTCTCAGTACACTTGGTAGGCTCCATTTTATAACAGGACTAATCGTCATGACAGTGTATTCACTTTTAAGAGTCACCTCCAACCTGATTCACATTTCCTTTCATTGAATAAATATAATGTATATTAATCCAAGGTACCAGTTACAAGCTTGCCAAATTTGTGCTTAATCTGTCGAGTAGTTTTTACATGAAAGAAAGACAGAAAAACAAACAGACTAACATTCAGATTTTTATATAAGTATACAGATTAGTATAAATTGAGTCGCCATAAGACCTATCTGTGTCGGCGCGACGTAATGCCCCTAGCAAAAAAAAAAATTGAATATGAAAGTATAAAGACATATTAATGCTCAGTGAACTACCTTCTTGACAATAAGAAATGTGGCAACATGTACTTCCAAATATCCAGCAAGATGGAATCTTTGACTTACAACATAAATCTTTAGATCTGTAAAGAATGTGTCTGGGGTAGAGAATACATTGATTAAATTGTAAATTGAACAAATTTTTACAGGCACAGAATTCAGGTGATGTACAGTTAGAAATTTCGGGATGTCAAATAATCTTTGCTACAAATGGAACATGTAAAGGGATGATGCTGAACAATTTTGAACAATCACTTCTACCAGTAAGACTACTACTCAAAGTTTGCTTTGATATTATAAATCTTCTTTTTTTCAATGAAATAAAATTAAAAATATATTGTAACAATTAAATCAAGTGATACACTGACAGAATGTGTTAAATATTTGAAAATGGCCCTAGGAGAATGATTGTGGAATCTAAGCCAGTGAAATACCTGTGAGTTGATGTCGAGCAGCTGAGCTCCCAGGTTTTCGCAATGTGCAAGAGCTTCTCCGTGTGTGAATGCGACATTTCCGTCGGTCTCCTGTGGGACGATGAGACTGTAACATTTACCGTTGTGGTTCATCTCTCCAGGCCTACACTGCGATACATAATTTTTGTAACAATGCACCCCAACAGCATCTCGTGGTATCACACAGTTCCCTTGTCCAGGGACGGTTCGACATGAGGCAAGGGATGCTTCATTTCCTGTGCATGTAATTCTGTCCACTGCCACCTTAACAGTATCTTCATGAGGCTTCAAGATGCGTCCTTGCCAAGAGAATTCAGCACCCCTGTCAATAGGAGACAAAATTATTATTACAGTACAAACTGGTTCACACTGAATTCAAGAGGAATAACCTGAACTGCTTATAACTTAGAACTACTTATTATTAAGTTTGTGATTAAAAAAAAAAAAAAAAAAAAAAATCTCTTAGCAGCCTCTGTTCTATGATTTTCTTGAGAATGTTCAGCCCATGTAACAGGAGAGTTACCCCCCTCCCTACAGATGCTGGATTTTCAACTATTCCCTTTCTTGAACAAAGAAATGATAACACCCTTATTCCAGTCTCCAGGTTGTCCTTCCACACTGCATAAAGCACTCTGAATAGCCATTGCAGACACTACACTACCTGTATTCAGTACATCTACTCCTAGTGATTTTCTCATAGCCAAAGTTCTTAATGCTGCTTCTGTTTCTATCCAGGTCATAGGGGGTTCCTCTGAGCATGCTTCCACATTTGGCTCTATGTTTCTCTTTTCCTCGCCGAGCGAGTAGGCTGTCTAGTTAGGGTTGCGCAGCTGTGAGCTTGCATTGGGGAGATAGTGGGTTCAAATCCCACCATCGGCAGCCCTGAAGATGGCTTTCCATGGTTTCCTATTTTCACACCAGGCAAATGCTAGCGTTGTACCTTAATTAAGGCCATGGCTGCTACCTTCCTAAACCTAGCTCTTTCCCATCCTCCTGTTGCCGAAAACCTTTGATGTGTTTGTGCGACGTTAAACAAGTAGCAAAATATAAGGTCTCTCTTTCTCTGAATCCATTCAGTAGGGTGTTGAAGTGGTTCTTAAAGACCTGTCTCATATCACACTCCTTTTTGACTATATTGGCATTTTCATCTTTTGAAGATATCCATCAGTTTCCTTTTGCCTTTTACCACACTGCATAGTAACTTCATATTGTCTCTGCCTTCTTCATCTAATATATTTGTAAAAATCCCAACTCTTTGTGTTTTCTTCTTGAACTATCCTGAACTAAACTTCAGCTTCTTATCTTGGTGCACCTGTTCAAGATCTTTGATCTTTTCCTCATCCATAATGAGTTCTGATGTTATTTTCTTGCAGTCTCTTTCTTTCTTTCTTTCCGTGATGCATTTTAGTCTCTTATAGCTGCTCTCACTCTTTCATTCCACCATGATGTTATCTTCTCCCTCACTTTCACACTTGTCTTCCCACAGACTTCTACTGCCTCCTTTACCAAGCCATTTTCAGTCGGGTCTATTTTTCATCTCCGTTTTTCATATCATCTCTTGTCGACCAACCGACCAAGTAGCCTATGCAGTGGCCTCCCACAGTATGCAGTAGCCATGCGTCTCGGTGGGTATGCTATTTACCAACTGATGAGCCCAACTTAGCACACTGCGGTGAAACACTGGCTAACAGGAATGAATTACCTGGACAATTTATAATGTTCAATAACGGACCATTTATATTGGTATTATAAATTTACTCAGTCGGAACAAGTATTTCAGGTTCCCTATGGGAATCAACATCTATATCATTTGATGGCCAGGGAGGTATCAATTTTTGGTAATGAGACAAAGTCTCTCATAGTGCACTGGCACTGCCGGTGGCACCAAGTAGCCTATGCAGTGGCCTCCACAGTATGCAGTAGCCATGCGTCTTGGTGGGTCTGCTATTTACAAACTGATGAGCCCAACTTAGCACACTGGGGCGAAATGCTGCCAACCAGGAATGAGTGAGCTGGAAAATTTATAATGTCCAATAACAGACCATTTATATTGGTATCGTCTCTACGACATCCAGACTGCAGAGAAACGCATCTGCCGCCACCAGACCAGATCTGCCTCTGCTATCGTCCATCTCCTTCTGTTGATTCTCTTGTAACTCCTAACAAATCTATCGCCGAACGAGCTCTGGACCATTTCATCAACATGGGTTCTTTTCAGGACGATTCTACGCTCCTTCGCCCAGCCCAGGCTCCGGACAGCACAACAGACACAGCCAACTCTCCACCCCAGCATCGCTGCCACCGCCAGCGCCGTTGCCGCTTCGCGCCGTACCAGCGTAATTAGGAGGGGAGGGTCTTGTGTGTGTCCTCCGTGCTCACGCACCGTGCCTACAAACTCCGCAACCCGCCACATCACCGATGTTTCCAGAGCCTACGAGATGACTGCACTGCGCCTGGCATGCTCGTCTGTCACGTCAGCCAGCGCTATATAAGGAGCGACGTTCCTCGCCTTACCGAGGACTACCCCAGTGTCCAATGATCAGACCACACCGCAAGTCAAACACGGAGGCATTCCTCTTAAAAATGTGTCTTGAACAGGTGGACTGATCACTGGTCGTGAGGTCTCACCTCTGGACATTGCCTCACCTTCCCTGATTCCCGTAGCCACCTCGAGTCCCGAGTCAAGCATTCTGCTACACTCTCAAGTCCTCACCAGTGCCCAACTTAGCACACTGGGGCGAAATGCTGGCAACCAGGAATGAGTGAGCTGGAAAATTTATAATGTCCAATAATGGACCTTTATATTGGTATTATAAATTTACTCATTCAGGACAAATATTTTAGGTTCCCTATGAAAATCAACATCTACATCATATCTTAGCATTCTGCAAATTAAGTATTGATGCAAGTTCCTTGCAAGTCTAAGTCCAATACTAGCATTCTACTAATGCGACTCTCTCTACAAGTTACACTTGTTATCCCACAGCAGATAGTTTTCAACTATCCAAGGACATTTCCCAGTGGAATAGACTACCTCCTCAAGATAGGTTTGAATGTGTATATAGGACTCTCACTTTGTAAATATATATTTGTGCCACAGACTTTCAGTCTATCATTTAATAACAGCATTAACTGCATGCAATCAATCAAGCTTCCAGACAAGTTTCATTATATTTCTTGTAATTACTGTATAAAACTATTGAAGCAATACACTTTACGTTGTGTTACTGTATACCAAGTTCCTTGTATACAACAGTGGGTGTGCTATTTACTAACTGATGAGCCCAACTTAGCACACTGGGGCGAAATGCTGGCAACCAGGAATGAGTTAACTGGAAAATTTATAATGTCCAATAATGGACCATTTATATTGGTATTATAAATTTACTCATTCGGGACAAGTATTTCAAGTTCCCTATGGGAATCAACATCTAAATCATCTGATGGCCAGGCAGGCACCAGTTTTTGGTAATGAGACAAAGTCTCTCATAGTGCATTGGCACTGCCGGTGGCTCCAAGTAGCCTACACAGTGGCCTCCACGGTATGCAGTAGCCATGCATCTTGGTGCGTGAGCTATTTACCAACTGATGAGCCCAACTTAGCACACTGGGATAAAATGCTGGCAACGAGGAATGAGTCAGCTGGAAAATTTATAGTGTTCAATAACGGACCATTTGCATTGGTAGTATAAGAACTCTCAAGTGATTCCTTAACACTAACAACATTCTATGTACAATGAACACATTGTAAATAAACAACTAATTCAACATTGGAGAGAAATACATATTAATCTACAAGAGACAAAACAAAAGTCTGTAAATAAATCTATTTACGAGTTGTAGATGAGTTGGCAAAAACCTGAGTAGGAATGAAAATTACCAGGTATAAATTGCAGCTTTATACAATATGTATTAAAACTGTATTGGTTTCCATTAGCAAAATCTATTTTGAATCACCACAAAGTATTATTTCTATGTGGCTTTCTATGTATATAAAATAAGAGTTTTGTCTGTGCATTGCTCAGAATTTAAAAAGAATGGTATTTCTGTATCAGTTGTGTCTACAGTAACAAGGCAATGCACTGTTTACTTTTATATAATTTCTACCTGTCTGTCTGTCTGTCTGTCTGTCTGTCTGTCTGTCTGTCTGTCTGTCTGTCTGTCTGTCTGTCTGTATGTATGTATGTATGTATGTATGTATGTACACGCACCACGAGAAAACGGGCGAAGAGCATTTAATGAAAATCAGTATGAAAAGTCGGGGAATGAGCTACTACAATCTAGGCTATAAATAATTTTATTCACGCTGAGCAAAATGGTAGTTTAGGAGAAGGCCTAAAATTTAATTTTTAAATACCTATGTTATTGGTCCTATCGAAAAGTACTACATAACAAAAGTAATACATACATACATACATGCATACATACATACATACATACATACATACATACATACATACATACATACATACATACAAAGACCTTTGTTGAGTGTTTCTAGTTGATGGCAAGACATATATAATGTTGTTTACCTGAGATATCCAAGTTGCCTGCAGACAACTGAAGCTTCAGCAATGGTCCATTCATTATTGTTGTCACACACTAAGCCCCAGCCAGGATGGGAACCCTGGATCTCAACATAACCTTCCCAAGGCCCAGTACCACCTCTGAGTCTCAAAGTTTGCCCACTGGAGTTGGTAGGAATGGAGAGTTCTGGCAACTTAGGGTGAAGATAAGATTCTGTTGGTTTTGGTGTAGCTGGGAGTTGAGTGGTAGGCTGCCATCTTGTAGTTGCAGGAGTCCTTGAAGTAGTCGTCGTAGTTGTGGTCTCAGTGATTGTGCTTATAGTAGTGGCTGTAGTGGTAGTACTGAGGGTTGTAGTTGATGGGATGTGTTTCTGTTGTCTTCCACCTGAGGTCTTGGAAGTACCAGTATCTGAAAAAGAAAATTTACCTCCATTATTGTAGTGATGATGAATGTTACAGTACAGTTATAATGATTATGTGTGATTCACCTGTACAGATAGCCCATATGGTGGCCATGATCAATTAAGGTGTCAAGTCTATATTGTCAGACACCATCCGCCTCCGTGGCTGACTGGTTAGCATGCTGGCCTTTGGTCACAGGAGTCCCGGGTTCGATTCCCGGCAGGTTCAGGAATTTTAAACATCATTGGTTAATTTCGCTGGCATGGGGGCTGGGAGTATGTGTCACCCTCATCACGATGCGCAGGTCACCCACGGGAGTCAAATTGAAAGACCTGCACCTGGCAAGCCGAACATGTCCTCGGACACTCCTGGCACTAAAAGCCATATGCCATTTCATTTGTCTGACACCATGGTTAGCTAGTTCAAGCCCCACTGGTGGGAAAAACATTTCACTATCAGAATGTTGCTGGCATGGTAGGAGAGGTGGTGGTATACAATTTCTTATCACTAGATTGCATGCCAAAAGCCTGGACTTAATTCCAAACCTTTCCACAGTTCATACGGAGAGTGGGACTGGGTTTCCATGACAACGTTGCATAATGCAAGTCTAACTTTGGATGAAATGAAAGACACATTAGATAGTCTAATCTGGCTGGTTACCTAGTGAGAAAGATGGCTAATTTTATAGCCTGAACATGTGTACACTGCAGCACACTGTATATATATATTTGTTGCTGTTGTTGTTGTTGCAAGTTGCTTTATATCACACCGACACAGATAGGTCTTATGGCGATGATGGGACAGGAAATGCCAACAGTGGGGTTTGAACCCACTATCTCCAGAATACTGGATACTTACCACATTTAAGCAACTGCAACTATTGAGCTCGGTCACACTGTAACATTCTGTACGGGTCCGTGTTTGCCATTAAAAAATGTCATATGATTCCGTGCCACTTAAATTTGTAAAGTTGGTATCTGAGAAGAATTATGATGACACAGTTCAGTCCTATTCAAATTCCTCTTTCCGATGATACCAAACATTAAGTAATTTTCAAAATTTCATGCAACATGTAACTTTTGCCCTAATTGTCCTAAGTCTGCCATAATGTTACCATTATGTCAAGCATAAGATCATATATCCAAGGACACATACATCATCACTCAAAACTTACATTCTCCCACTGTCAACAGCCCTGAAAATGGTTTTCCGTGGTTTCCCATTTTCACACCAGGCAAATGCTGGGGCTGTACCTTAATTAAGGCCACGGCCGTTTCCTTCCCACTCCTAGCCCTTTCCTGTCCCATCGTCGCTGTAAGACCTATCTGTGTCAGTGCGACGTAAAACAAATAGCAAAAAAAACCAAAAAAACCTTACATTCAGAAGTCAATATGAAATTAAGAAATTCTCACATTTTTTATCCTTGCATAAATGTGTCTTTAAGGATAATAGAGAACTGCTATGTATCACCATCTCATGCTCAGAGATAGCTTTCTAATGGTACTCCACATGAGTGGTCGGAAATAATATTTAGAAACTCAAATCACCAATTTTTCAGAAAAGAACCCTTCCCTTGAAAAATTATTCTTTCAGGTTTTGGACCATTTTATTATTTGAATATAATGTGTCAAATGCTTTATCATTATATATGTTAACCACCTTCATATGTCTTTTGATTTCGGAGTTATTAATCACAAACCAAATGATATACCTAAAAAGGGAGCCTTTTTTATGTTGACCTCCACCCTGCATACTTAACTGGAGTCCACCAAGTGTCATATTTTCTCTTGTGTTCCACATTTTCAGTCACACAGTACTGCAAACATTGGATCGAATATTTAGTTCTGGAGCTCAAATATGAACATGTGATTTTGTTACACCAAGGTTCGAATGTATAGTATGTTGCCTGATTTTACAGACATTATCACATCAAAATATCTTCAACATCTGAAGGAAAATCCTGCAACAGTATTAGGAATGAACATTTGAAAGTGAATGTATACTTTTATTTCATTTGCAGAATCATCACTGCTGAACATTACCTTGCAAGCTGGATGTTAAACAACTTTCATAACAAAACTTAACCAGGTCATTTACCTGTTCTGATTTCAGATGCTTGTTTACAGTTGACCCTGTACGGAATGTCACACACTAGGGTCTGTGGGTTGAACATTGTTCCGGGGGCACAGTCCTGTACGTGAGCTTTGCTATTCCAGCAGTTGAGAAACTTTCTGCAATTAGTGGGATGAGGTGCCAGCCCTGTACCACCCTTCATCTGACAGTCAGATGTCCATTTAACATGTAGTTCAGGAGCAGATGTAGTTGTAGTAATGGGGAAGAATGACTTTGGGTCCCTAAGACGACCATCATCAATATCTGTAGGAAATATGCTTCAATTATTATACATAAACTTTGATTTATTTCAAGGCACAGTGGAGATTAAGGCACAACTTCTCATTGATGCCCGTTAAAGCCCCAATTTAATTCCTTAAAGGATTAAATATCAATGCTGAAGTTTCAAAATCTGCAAGGATGAGAAGTTTTACATCTTTGTTTAAATTCTTATTTTGGTGTCAGCTGAATTGGGGCTGTTTTGTTGCAACAGGAATACTGTACTATTGTTTTCTATTTAATAATTTAAACTAAACATTTTCTCTGGTCTTAAGCAAATGAACAATAGACACGAAAATAGTTTATCCGACTGGTACAGTAATACTGCAGTATGGAATAAGTTTATTAGGAATCAGTATCGTACTGTACATATTGCTGTCTGCTAAGTGTCCTACTGGTGCAAACACAAACAAAGATGACAAATAGCTGCATTATGTTTCCTCATTTGTTTTTTGCCAAAGAGCTTGCAGTAGAAGATGTGCTGATCTAATAGCTTATTTATTTAGAGTATGATGAACTAACTATTTACATTATCTACATAGATAAACAAACATAAACATACAACATAAAGATATACTTTCCTCCAGATTTGTGATCACAGTGATTTATTGATTGATTGATTGATTGATTGATTGATTGATTGAAAACGCATATAAGCATTTGGTAGGAAATTTAATTTAAAGCCCTGCGTATGTGCTCCCTAACTCAGTTTGCAAGACTAATAGTTTACCCGTTAATTTTTTAAAGATCAGATAAAGCATGCACCAAAACACAGAAAGGCATTTTTCCTGTTTAGCATTAGGAAGAAAATGCAAATAAACATTTTTCTAGGAAATTGAATTCTGAGCACACTTGACAGGCTCCATTTTATAACAGGACTAATCGTCATGAGACAGTTCTATATCAAATTGTGAAAGGTGAAGTTTCATCTGTCATGCTGTTGAAATTTTCTATCTTGCCTCTGAATGCACTGAGAAGGCATTCAAAGTCAATATGAGCCGTCACCTTCTTTTCTTCTCTACAATCACACTGAGGCGAGTCCTTCCATTCCCATTCCCATTTGAAGAGAGTCATATCACATCTGCCATGAACAGTCCTCAAACCGTTTAATGTCCTCCACTGCTGTCTGGGTGGACGGAATACAGCTGGCCGCTCACAAAGAGAGATCTTTTAAGTTAAATGCTGTTCGTGAAGAAGGTTGTCTTTAGTTCAACATTTTGACAAAGGTCACTGACACGTCTCTATGAACATGAAGGTAAGGATTGTTCTTTTATTTTCTTCCAGAGGTTCAACAGTGATTGCTGTCTCCTTAAGGATGGTGGAGGTATGTTACTTAGAACAGGTAGCCAATGGATGTTTGTGGGGTGAATGCACCCTGTGTTGATGCGTATTGCTGGGTTCAGCTGGATATCTATTGATCTTGCGTGTGCATTGTTAAGCAAATTTGAAGAATAGTACTCAGCAATGGAATGAGGAAGAGCTCGGACTGTGGATCTGAAAACTTGAGCATTGGCTTCCTAAGAGCTGCCTCTTGGTTTCTGCAAAATATGACTCCAAGTTCTGATCTTAGTTACATTAATAAGATGGATTTTGTAAGTCTTTTTTTTTTTTTTTGTGGGTTAGGTCTAAGGTAGTTGCGTTCAAAATAGTTTTCCAGTATCTTCAAGTCTGATATGAGTACCAATTCATTTTCTGAAAAGTTGCCATCTTGAGCTATTAAGACAAAGTTGTTGGCATGTATGAATTTCATGGATTTGGTTTCAGGAAGGTCATGTGTGTACACACTGAAAAGCAGTGGGACCAGCGTAAAGCCCTGAGGGAGTCTATCATTTATCTTGTATAATATGTTCCTGGGGTCTTTTGTAAATATATCTAAATATCTATTGCTCAGCATGTTACTGATTAATGTGGTGAGTTTTTGACAAGAAATTATACTGATGAATTTGAAGAGTAGCTTGTCTTGCTATACAGTATCTTAGGCAGCTGTGAGGTCCAAAAAGACAGCTATGCTTACCATTTTCTCCTCAGAGTCATTTTCAGTATGAGTGGTTAGCATGAGAAGCTGATCAACACATCATTTTCCAGGTCTGAATCCAGTTTGTTCAAGTGGGATATAACTACGAAGGTTGGAACTTAAATAGTGGCAACTATTTATTTACAACAGACACAAAAGAGTTACATGTTAGCAAC
The DNA here is from genome assembly GCF_040414725.1 of Anabrus simplex. Lineage (NCBI taxonomy): Eukaryota > Metazoa > Arthropoda > Insecta > Orthoptera > Tettigoniidae > Anabrus > Anabrus simplex. Next base: position 91,112,298 of record NC_090272.1, on the reverse strand, counting down.
CTTTACTGTCCTTCAATGTAGTCACCAGCATTGTGTATAACCCACTGCCTGCAATGTGGAAGTTGTATATACCTTTAGCAGAGCCTGTTCTGTTGATGGTGCGAGTGGAATGGTCTACTGCCTGTCAAATCTCTGCAACAGTTCTGAAGCGAATGCTCACGAATCATCTGGTTTCAATCGGTCACTGTCCAGTAACACAGCAAGAACATGCACTTCTTCTTCACTCGTAGGACGACCTGCCCGATGAATGTCCGCCACAGTTTGCCGACCATCGTTGAGGCTTTTACCCAACGTGCCACTGTTCTGTAAGGCAATGGCAGATTCCCCGCAAGCCTCTTGAGGACCTTGATAACACTGTCATGCTGTACGACCTCTGGCACATTCAATATTGATCCAGCTCCATTGTTCCTGTTTGGAAAACATAGTGACAATGTTACGTTAGACCGCTAGCTCACACGTGACTGTGTTTGTCTCGCTTGTGCACACGCAGCTGATTTGGGAAGGGCGAGTCCATTTGCTCTGTGGTAAGGTAGCTATGTAATCAACGTGTGCTATCAGGGACAATATTAGATTCCGTTGCATAGCATCTCCACAGCAGTGTTGCCACTATTTAAGTTCCAACCCTCGTAGTTTCATCGTGAGAGGAGCGCAATGGGACAGTAACTTCCTGCTTCTGATAGTCCTTGTTTGATTTTAGTACCGCCACAATACTGATTTCCTTGAAAAGTGATGGCAGGTTACCAGTTTCTAAGATATTTGAGGATATCTTGGTAAGTCATTTCATAGCAGCAGGTCCAAGAAACTAGAAATGATGCAACCATCAACTGCTGCAGTCCTCCTGAGTTTTAGACTTTGTACGGCCTGCCTAGTTTCTTCTGTCTGAAACAGAGTGCAGAACTCAGAGGATTGTGGAGATGAGTGTTTCTTTGCATTTAGGAGAGATTTGACTTGCCTTCTGTGGTACTTTCCAACTGTAACCTATGAGGCAGAAATCACATACTTGGGCATATCTTCCAAACTGACGTCTTTGGTGTGATAGTGTTATTTGCCATTTTTAATTTTCTGAACAGGGCCCAGGCATTGCTGCTGGAATGAATACAATCCAGAGACCCTGTAGTTTCTTGCCCTATTTTCCTTTTGTTTTGATTTAGTGACTGTAGAAAGTCAGTAGCTGTGGTTGGGTTACTGCTGAATTTAAATTCTTTGAGGAGATTGATTGATTGATTGATTGATTGATTGATTGATTGATTGATTTTTTTAAACCATGTTTGTAAGACTTTTATTTCTTGTTTTGATGATTGCTATCTTCTCTCAAAATATTGAAATTGTTTTCCAGAACACCCAGCAGAATTTGGGGATCAAGGAATTAAGTCTACTCAAATATTTTCTTGCAATATCCACATTCAGGAAAGACTACTAAGTATCCTAATAGCTGAATGAAGCTCAAGTTGTTCCTACAAGTCATCAGAACATGAAGCATATGAAAGTGATTATGTACTTTGATTACTTTTCACTCACAAGAATTACACCCTATTGTCCAGGGTGAGGAGAACCTAATGCGCTGGGTAATTCAGGGACTGTAGGAGGTCCTGTAGGGCATCCACATATAGCAACTTTCCTGATAGACAACAAGAGAAACTTTCTATTCATTGCCAGCGAGCTGAGGGCTAGTATTTGAACAGATAAGATGTGTTACAGTGAAAATGTGACACAAGACGATTTTTTTTTCCATTGAAAGATATATCTTAAGCAAAAATCACATGAAAAAATGCTTTTGTAATTTTCACAGACGTTATCTGGTAGCTGCTTTGTCACTGAAAAGTACAATGGTGTGGTTGTTTCTGAAGTACAGAAAACACATTCCATTTCCAATTGATGAGATATTTCAAGCCATCAAGTCAAAATGGAACTGAGTTCAAAAAAGCTATCTCAGCAGCTTGCACAAGAATGTGGCAATTCTTGACATTCTGTTGTGAGGTCGTAATGATATAAAATGTCAGTGGTTAATTAATTAACCCCTAATGCTCTAACTGCTTGCTCCAATTCTTAGGAGGATTTTACTATCTGTATGTGATGGAACTATGATTCCCACACTTCTTTTAATGAAAGACAAAGCTTGGTTTCATCTTAGTGGATATGTGAACACTCAGAATACACATTATTGGGTCAGGAAAAATATGCATGCAATTGACGAAGTTCCATTACACAACCAAAAAATTGGGGTATGATGCACAGTTAGTTGACAGATAATCAGATACGACTCGTGAACATTTTCAACAGCTGCTATGAATTACAGTTAAGACAAAACCTTCAGAACCATAAATTGTCAGTTAAATATATTACTCTAGTGCATTATGTTATGGCTCTCTTCGGTGAGGCCCGTGTATTGTCGGACAAAGGGACCTGCTCCAGCCTGTGAATTCTCCGATGTGTTAGGTTTGCCCCACCCTGTATATCACCCATGAAGTTGGATGTTAACCAACTTTCATCATTAAAATTAATCAGGTCATTTACCTGTTCTTATTTCAGATGCCTGTTTACAGTTGACCCTGTATGGAAAGTCACACACTAGGGTCTGTGGGTTGAACACTGTTCCGGGGGCACAGTCCTGTACGTGAGCTTTGCCATTCCAGCAGTTGAGAAACTTTCTGCAGTTAGTGGGATGAGGTGCCAGCCCTGTACCACCCTTCATCTGACAGTCAGATTTCCACTCAGCAGGTAGTTGTGATGGTTCAGGAGCAGTTGTAGTTGTAGCAATGGGGAAGAACGACTTTGGGTCCCTAAGATGACCATCATCAATATCTGTAGAAAATAGGCTTCAGTTATAATACACACACAACTAGACATTGGTTCATTCCAAGGCACAGTAGAGATGAAGTTACAGCCTCCCACTGACATCTGTCAAAGTCTTTATCAAATTTCTTAAAGGCCAAAAGGTCAATGCTGAAGTTTCAAAATCTGGATGGCTATGGGTAATCTTTGAATTAAAATTCTTACTCAGCTCTTAAGCAGACCCGGCCAAAACCTGGAAACTGCAGATGATGATGATGATGATGACTCAGCTCATGAACTGGAATGAAATGTTGAGAATTCCATTGTTTAAAGTTTTTCATGATTTATGAATCTGGTCATATTGAACAGAACACTGAAGTGGGAAAGCATAACCCAATATATATATTTAATGAATAGCCAATGTAAATATCCCTTGAATTCCAGTTTGGTGACCTGAATGTGTGAAACCTGGTAGAGTTTACCTATTACTCATCTGTTAAAGAATTACAGAACTGTAGGTCATATTAACCCCACCTGCATTTCCCGCTGGCTCCGCCCGCAATGTACATAAGTATGGTGTTGTTCGTTACTATCCTCACAGATGTATTTGCAAAGTTTTGAGTTAATGAAATAAAGCACATGAACTGCTGTGGTAATAGAATGTAATATTATGTCAAAAAAACACTTGAAAATACATCACACAAAGAAATTGAATTAAACGTTCCTTGGAACAACACTACGTGCCGAACTATTAAAAAGTCCTTCAAAGATCTTCATCATGGGGACATATGTACTCATAACTTTTCTCAGAATCTACCAATTTAAGTAGTTATTACCTCAAAACAAAGCACTTGATCCACTGGGTGTTTTTAGACCAAAATGAACTGCGTACCTCAGTTAGAATGAAAGATATGATTGCTTCAATGAGAAAAAAATGTTGAAGAAATGAGACATCAAATTGAATGTGCACTCATAACTTTCCACAGAATCAACTAATTTGAATAGTGAAATGAGCTGAAATGAAAGAGCTTGATCCACTGAGTGTTCTTAGGCCAAACCAAACTCCGTACCTCGATTAGAGCCAAAGATGTGATTGCTTCAAAGGGACAAAAAATTGAAAAAATCAAATAATTTGAGGAAGGTGGAACTTAAGTGATTTATAGTACCTAATGACAAATCTGTGCATGAATACCTTCCAGTTTTTAAAAAAAGGAAGGAAATCGATTGGATAGAATTGCCGGACTGACCGACTTTAGTTTTCATAAAAAAATTTAAGATATAGATTACTATTATTACTTCTGTATGGCTCCGAGGTATGGGCTGAATAACTGATGATAGAAAAGTATAGGAGAATGATAGCTGCGGTAAAATGAAGAGCAGCGTTGCGAATAGCATGTACACATTGTACGGTATCCGAACCTGCAATCCTTACTGTAACTGGAGTAGCGCCTATTGACTTACTTGCTTTCGATGATGACCTATTTACAGGTCGAAACCGGTACTGTCTTTTAATGTAAATATTCTAGACACTTTGTAAAATCTAGTATTGATTAGGTGGACAACTCATCCTTTGTACTTGTGTACTCAAATTATCAATACAGACATGAAGCTGATAGATTATAGTATCCCAGCCAACCAGGCAAAGAATGTTGCTTTCAGATATCAGAACCTGAAGATCAAAATAGCAAATGTGATTAAGTACATTGCTTTTTTAAGAGAACGCGTGTCTAGTAACTTAAGAGATACAGCAATAAACACAGGCATGGAACACACAGAAAAAGACTAATAAAATATGGTTAACAGAAAAAATAAAATTCCTTTATAGAAAAAAACAATACCTTAATACCAAACTCTATGAAAGACACCTAGAAGCATCCCTTGTTTTACCACTAGCTTCTGGGATAACTTTCAACAAAAAAACCCAAGACAAATAATTAACCTAGCTATCCGGAAACAGTACACGTTAGATAAGAAGCTAAATGCACTCATACAGTCACAAACCCACAACAAACAAGACAGTAACACCCCCTTAAAACGCAACAAAGAAAATGAACACACCTTTCACCCACCCATCATGAATTTAACAGACACAAACTTCAATGAAACAGAAACCAGTATATTGAGCAAAGGACCTAAACACAATTGGGAAAACACATCAACCTTTCATAACCTCACAACCATCATTGCTGAAACTGAAAATGCTCTAAATAAAGTTCCCCACGATTTACACAATGAGATCAGACACGAGGTCTACGTTGCTTCACGTCCGTAGGTTTAACCACTACACTGCCCTACACGTGTCCCCCGGGTGATGCTAAGAAAGCAACAGTGATAAGATGAGACCGAACTGTCGGAAACGACCTCTCGGTCAAAGAGTGAATAAGAAGGAAATGTGTGGTCCTTTTCAGGACCTTCAAGTTCGTAGAATTGGACCATCACTGCGCATTTGTCAATTGAATATTGAAGGGATTAGTCGAGCGAAATGCGAGTATCTTTCCAGGATTGCACTGAAATATGCAGTTGATATCATCGTGCTTCAAGAAACACACACAGCAGACGAACTACAGTTACAGAGTAGGGGGACAATTCCAGGCTTTAAATTGGTAGCGTCTAACTATCATAAAAATTATGGCCTTGCAACTTATGTCAGGAATGATATAACAAATTACCAATTACTATCAGTAAATTCTGAAAATGACATTTTTACTACTACAGTTAACATTGAAAACTTGACAATAGTTAATGTGTACAAGCCACCAGATATTACTTGGCCTAATCCTCCTATACCTTCTCTGCAGTATCCTACTATATATCTCGGTAATTTCAATAGTCATCATCATCTTTGGGGATATAACAAGGATGACTCTAATGGTGAAGTTCTTGTGGACTGGATGGAAACTGAAAATTTGAATCTGATTTTTGATGCTAAGGACCGGCCTACCTTTCAATCAGCTCGCTGGTCTTGAGGCTACACCCCAGATCTTTATTTCACAAATCGGCTTCATAATTCACACAGTCAAGTTCGACGTACAGTGCTCAACGGTTTCCCACATAGTCAACACAGGCCTGTTCTCTTGGAGGTTGGGATGTCTTTACCTGTTGTTCGTTCACATCCTAAACCAAGATGGAACTTCAAGAAAGCCAATTGGACTGAATTTGCAAAGCAAACAGACTCCAATATAAGATGGATCAAACCAACATACAACAACTACAGCAGATTTGTAGGGGTTATAAAAGATGCAGCGAGACGATGCATCCCTAGAGGATATCGTAAGGAGTATATCCCTGGCTGGAGTTCAGAGAGCGAGGAATTACTACGAGAATATGAAGAACATCCTAATTCTGACAATGCAGCTGGTCTCCTCCAATCCTTGGATGAGAGTCGAAGAAGGATCTGGCATGAAACAGTGAAACAGTATGAAACTTGGAAAGCTGCAGGATTTGATGGAATTTATCCTGAATTTTTGGCTCATTGCGGACCAGCCACAATAAAATGGTTAACCAACTTTTTCACTAATATTCTGCAAACTGGAAACATATCACCTCTGATGAAGAAAACAAAGATAATAGCCATACTGAAACCAAATAAAGATCCATCTAAAGTGGAAAGCTACCGTCCAATAGCACTTCTAAGTGTTACATATAAACTCCTTGAGCGACTGATCTACAATAGAATTTATGAAACAATCAACAGCTACATTCCTATAGAGCAAGCAGGATTTAGACCTGGAAGAAGTTGTAATGATCAAGTACAGTCTCTCACCACGTATATCGAAAATGGATATGAGAGGAAATCAGTAAGCGTGGCTGCCTTTTTGGATCTATCAGCTGCCTATGATACTGTCTGGCGAGAAGGACTCCTTCTAAAATTTTTGAGTGTGATCCCATGTCGTAAACTTACGGCCTTACTTAGCAATATGCTCAGTAATAGGTACTTCCAGATCTACACTGATAATGACAGAAGTAGAGTGTTTAAATTAAACGATGGTTTACCTCAAGGATCAGTCCTTTCTCCCCTTCTTTTCAGTCTGTACATATATTTAAATAAGAATGTAATTACTACATTTCTTTCTTTTATGTATTGAATTGGTTGAACTTCAATTATTTAATTTTTAATGTTAATTTTAACATATATTACCTCCCAGACACATCATCAAGAAATTTCATTTATGCTGATGACATTTGTTTGGCGACTTAGTGCTCCAACTTTTATGATGCTGAAACTACTTTAGCCACTGATCTGGAAGCCTTGGATGTATACTTCAAGAAATGGTGCCTTCTCCTAAATCCTCAAAAAACAGTTATATCTACATTCCACTTACGCAACAGACAGTCTAATTACATACCAACAGTCAGATTCCGAGGTGAAGTGTTGCCGTTCTGCAGTACACCAAAATACTTGGGAATAACACTTGATAGAACTTTGACTTTCAAGCAGCATCTTTCAAATGTAGCTGCTAAAGTAAAAACTAGAAATAATATTCTTCAGAAACTTGCTGGTACATCATGGGGAGCCAATACTCATGTTCTAAGATCAACAGCATTAGCTTTATCATTCTGTTGCTGAATACTGCTGCCCCTCTTGGATCAATAGTGTTCACACAAAGAAGATCAATGTACAACTCAATCAGGCAAATAATATATAAGTAATAATAATAACAATGTAAACGTTTCCACCTTTTCAATACTAAAATATATTCACAAAATTATAAATTACACGGTACTAGTTTCGACCCATCTTTGCTCCAATACGGCTGATGATGACTCCTAGATGGGTCGAAACTAGTACCGTGTAATTTATAATTTTGTGAATATATTTAAGTATTGAAAAGGTGGAAACGTTTATGTTGTTATTATTATTACTTATATATTATTCTCAGTTCAATACGGACCAAAAACATGAAATTCATAACCATTAATCAATCAGGCAATGCGCATAATCTCGGGTTGCATTCGGAGCACGAACACACTATGGCTTCCTGTTCTCAGCAATATTGCACCTCCAGCCCTAAGACGATCAGAAGCTCTCCTAAAAGTTTGGAAGAACATTCAGCAGAACCCCCAACTACCCATCCATCAAGATATTACGCACACTGAACATCAACGACTGAAATCAAGGAAACCACCCTGGCGTACAGCAATGGATCTTGAAAGAACCTCTTTTCATGTTAACAGTTCATGGAAAGCCCAGTGGGATCAGTCTTCGGTAGTGAACAAACATCTGGTTGAGAATCCTTCTAAACGAGTACAAGGATTTGATCTTCCAAGACGACAGTGGAGAATCATCAATCGGATAAGAACTGGACAAGGCAGATGTGGTTATCTGTTGTGCAAATGGGGTTGGACTAGGTCTGCAGATTGTGATTGTGGTGCATCTTCTCAGCCAATCCACCACATTGTTGCTGACTGCCCAATTCGAGCTTTCAAAGGAACGCTGATGGACATTCACCGCACATCGGATGAAGCAGTTGATTGGGTCAAAATGCTAGACCTAGAGTTATAGTATTGTACGGACTTGTGACTACGCACATTTACCCTGAACTATATACATGTGTGTACATAGATTCATCATATGATAAATATATAAAATAACAGGATTAGCAACAACAATAACTACTATATAAGCAAAACCAATAATATCCAACTCAAGAAACTCAAAGACAAAATTAAGCATAACAATCTATTAATAACTAAGGCAGACAAAGGTAATACCACACTCATCATCGACAGAAACGAATACATTACTCAAACTGAACAGTGTTTCTTGGACAACACCTTTCAAATTAAACGAAAAGATCAAACTGCCAGTATCCAAAAAATCTCAAAAAATTGTTGAAAAACACCCATTTTCTCCTTAACAAGCAAGAAACCATGAAGCTGACCATAATGAATCCCAAACTGCCGACTGCGAAAGCCTACCCTAAAATCCACAATGATAAAGCAGCCATGAGGCCGATCATAAATTATAGATCAAGCCCAACTTACAAATTATCATGCTTCATACAAACTTTTCTCAAAAAACACTACACATTCTTAACCAAGAAATCAGTACGAAACTCAATAGAAGTCTATAACATCACAAAAGAGTTGAAAATTGAGCAACACCACATTCTAGCATCATATGACATCATTAACATGTCCCTTAACATACCCACACAGAAAACAATAAGACTAATAGAATCAAATTTAAGAAATCACAGTAATCTACGCATCCTTGAAATAGATGAATTCATTAATTTACTTGAATTTACCCTCAACAATAATTACTTTAGATTCCATGATACTATCTACAAACAGCAAGGCCTTCCCATGGGTTCACCAGCTTCACGAATATTAGCTGAGATCTACATAGACCACTTAGAACACTCAGAAATTAGCAAAATTAACAATATACCATTCTGGTGCAGATTTGTAGATGATATCTTCGTTGTTATAGACTGCAGGTTCACAAACGAAAATGCCATACTTGAACAGCTAAACAAAATAGACCCACACATAAAATTTACAATGGAAACTGAGAAAGATCAGACTCTGAATCATCTTGATTTATCTGTCACTAAAACTGAAGACCACTTAATATACAAAATCTATAGAAAACCTACAGAGACCTCTAACACTATAAAAATAGATTCCACTCACCCTAATGCACACAAAAAGGCAGCATACTACAGTATGATATACAGAGCTTTCAACATACCCCTATCTCAGGAAGAATTAAAAAAAGAACTAAACCTAATTCACGTAATAATGGAGCATAATGGATACAATAGAAACATGATAAACAAAATCATTCACAAACTAAAACATCAACCAAAATCCAAATTAAGTAGAAACAACAAACCTAAGGAGGACTACACACTTTTTACCTTTAACAACACCCACATCCACCTCATAACCAATATTTTCTAAAAACACAATCTAAGAATAGCTTCCAGAACCACACGTAATAATTCCTCCATTTTACATAACACTAAATCTGTCAATGAAAACAACAAATACAGCCAATCAGGAGTATACCACATGAAATGCAACGATTGCGAAGCCAGCTATGTCAGGCGCACCAGCATATGTTTTTCTATTTGCTACAACAAACATATCAATGCCATTGAATATAATAACTTTTCATCCATAGGACAACATGTCAAGGATCATAAACATAAGTTCACTAAAATTGAGAATGACATGGAAATTTTAAATAAGAACCCCACAGGCCCATTGCTCAATATAATGGAAGATTTTTACATCAACATGGACCAATATCCTAATCCTAACTTAAATGAAATCAGAGATAAAACAAATATTCTTTTCAACATAGCCGTTCCCATTCTAAAAGACACATGTTAAAAAAGATTCAGCAGACACAAACCCACACACAACCCAAAAGACATACCCCACTCCACCCCACCCCCTCCACCTCTCAATCTGAACGCTACGACAGCCACACGACATAAATGCAACAATGTGCAGCATGCTCTCGACCATACTCGAAGACATATCTAGCCCACACGTAAGTAACACACACACTATAGCATACAAACCATTTAGCAGGCACTCTCTATCAGTCATTCTAATTCCTACCTTTATTTTTCTTCTTTCTTAGATTTTTTGAATTTACCTGAGCGGGAATGCAAGTATGAAGAGGAGAGCTCTCTCAACCTACTTTCATATAATTCAATATGTCATACACAGCATATTATGCCTCAACAAGGATTCAATTAAACTAGCATTTATCAGCAACGATATAGACTAAGAATGAACATAGTACCTGTTAAACAAGTTACAGAACCTCATTTCTGCTGAACGCAACGTTTCCCGCATATTTGCGGCCCAACAAATCTACACAACAGTTGGACATAACGTCGGCATATGCATAGATATTTGAACTTAACACCAAACCTCAGTGACCTTTTGAACTTTAAGAATTGTACCCTATTTTTAACCTTTTAACAGTACAATTTTTGGAATATGTGGCACTCATGAGACTCCAGCAAGCCCAAGCCCTTTATTGTACCACATGTATATATCTCGTATGACATAACGTTGGCATACAGCACAGATTTTTGAACTTGACACCAAAACCCCAGTGACTCTTTGAACTCTATGGGTGGCGTGCACCATCTTGGAGTAAATTACTACCGAAGTAGCATTTACTAAAGAAGTCCATACTACAGAAGTAAATTACTACGGGAGTTATTTACTCCGGAAGTAAGGTCGGAGAGTTGAAGTACAATTTACTCCTTTAGTCACACTACAGAAGTAGCGTTCGTTACTAGTGGAGTAGTGTTGTGTTTGTGAATTTCCTTTAAAGAAATCTAAATGGATAAGGTTATGTGCGATAGGAAACAGGTGGAATAAAAAGGGAGCAAAAAAGATAAATGCTTGATAGTAGAGATAATGACTATCTATGCAAAGGATATAGGGTGTAAGGAACACAACATAAAGATGCTGGATAAGAAAAGAAATTCATGGAAAGCCGTTGCAGAAGAATTCAATGCTTCGAGTGACAGAAAACGCAATGAAGAGCAAGTTAAGATTCTGTGGAAGGACTTAAAAGCGAAGGCTGAAGAAAAGCAGAAAGTCATGGACACGCGGGAAAAATTAAAACTGATGGTGGTTTCTTCATACAGATCGCCTACATCCACAGCAAACTTTTCCCATTTTCACACCAGGCAAATGCTGGGTCTGTACCTTAAAGCCACAGCTGCTTCCCACTGCAAGGCCTTTTCTACCCTATCATCACCATAAGACCTATCTGTGTCGGTGCGACGTTAAGCAAATTGAAAAAAAAAAAAGATAAATACCTCTTCCGATTTCTCAAAAGTTCACCGTTGTCACCGGGAGGGCAAAAAATGGAAATATGCGTGCAGTCTCAGTCAATTGCACACATGATGTGTGGAAACCTGCCAATGTGAAGAACATCCTTTTATTTTGCGAACAATCATCATCATTTGCAGGTGTACCTCCCTCTTAGCCTCACTAGTGCTTGAACCACGTGATGAAAGATACGGCCAGCAGTAGTGTGGTAAACATTAATTAGATCACCGGGAACTGTACTGAAATGTTCCAATACGAAACACTTGTAGGGCACACAGCAACTGTAATTTGAGAGATACAACAAAATTAAGACAGGAATTCAGCTTTAAGTGATCTCCAAGTAGATTTAAAAGGAAAGTAAAGGATTCCTTCCTAAGACCTAAAACATTCCTGAAACTCTCCGTGTGCACATTATACGGCTCTCGCCTTTCACGCACTATTATATTTCCGGTCATTTTCTGCATCAAGATCGTAAATATAATCTAGATAATCCGTAAACACGTTTGAAACATCTTCCTCTCATATACGGCACATCATTAGTCAACAAGTCTAAACCTAGCTTACTCCACGCACGACGTGAGAGTAAATTCTAACCTATGTTCGTGCATTATTTACTTCTTTAGTAATATACTACAAGATGGTGCTCTTCAACATTTTACTCTTGTAGTAATTTAGTCCAGGAGTATCTGAAAGGTCTAAAATACTTCGGAAGTAATTTACTCTCATATGGAAGTCGCCGAATGCTGACTTCAAGAGTAATTTACTACGGAAGTAGAACTCACTCTTGGTTGGTGCATGCCACTCTATGAACAGTACCCTATTTTTAAACTTTTAGCAATACTTTTTTTGGAAAATGTGGCATTCATAGGACTCCAGCAAGCCAAAGCCCTGTATTGTACCATGTGTAAATATCATAACATTATGTATTTTATTAGAATAGTGGCATTCTTGTGTAATTTTAGTAGTGTTTCATTCTGCACAATTGCTATTAAGCAGATTCATGAACAGCTGATGATGACCTATTTACAGGTCGAAACAGGTACTGTCTTTTTTAATGTAAATATTATAGACACCTTATAAAATAAAGTAACGTATTGATTAGGTGGGCAACTCATCCTTCATATCCATAGTTTCCCATTTTCACACCAGGGAAATGCTGGGGCTGTACCTTAATTAAGGCCATGGCTGCTTCCTTCCCATTCATACGCCTTTCCTGTCCCATCATTGCCATAAGACCTATCTGTGTTGGTGCGACGTAAAGCAAATAGCAAACAAAAAATATCCTTCATATTTGTGTACAGGAAATCTGGCGTACTCAAGGAGAACTCAGACAGAAACGCGCAAAGAAGTTAGCCCATAGTTGTCTACTGGAGCACTGGAAACAGAGACGAGAAAGTGATCCTTGAGGGAAATGGACAAAGAGAATAATACCATGTTTAAATGATTGGACTGAATGGACTCATGGTGAGGTAAATTACTACATTACTCAGCTTCTAACAGGGCATGGATACTTCTGTAAATTTTTGCACAAACTGAACACAGCCAGCAGTCCAAAATGCATTTATTGTCATGATATAGATGACGTCCTACATACTTTCTTCGTATGTGATCATTGGTTGACAGAATGACGTATTGTGGAAGCTGAACTCTAAGTACTGATGCCAGATAATATTGTGCTTGTGATGCTGAGGAATCAGGAATCTTGGGATAGGGTGACAGAATATGTGGAAAGTATCCTACTCCAGAAGAAGAGGGACCTGGATGCTTTTGAACATCAGTGAAAGATGAATGAAGGAAGAAGAAGTCTGAATGATTAAAAGCACGACACTGCCCTCAAGTACTGCGAGAGCGGTTCCAGGTAGAAACAAACATCATGGGAAAATGGGGGTGTGGGTTTTAGTGGGTAAGAATCCCACACACGTGTGGAGTGTGGACCCTTCACAAGTGTTTCATGTAAGATTTTCCGCAATCCCTCAGAAAAAAAAAAAATTATAAGGTGCGATCAAAAAGTTTCTGTTTGATGGCTGTACAGTCCTGAATCAGGATGCCAATCAGACAACATCACCATGACCATTGAGGCACTCATCCCACTGACACACCGGGTTGAAGATCCCTGTGTGGTAAAACAACATATCCTGCTGCATGAAGAAATCCGTAACTGCCTGCTAAACATCCTTGTCCAATAGAAACCATCAACATTTCAAGTCCTTTCTGAGGGGACCGTAGGCATGATAATTGCATGGGAAGGGGAGAGATCAGGACTATAGGGCGGGTGCTTGAGTGTCTCCCACTGCCCGCTTGTTGTTGTCCGTAATGGATGAGGCTGGGTTCCCAGATCACTGGCGTCTTGTGTCGAAACGATACCCGAATGGAACCTGGTGTACCATTCCACAATGGTGGTTTTCGACAGACATGCTGCCACATACACAGTCTTCATTCTCCGAAGGATGTCCACCGGTGCTTGTCCTTTGGCAGCCAAGAAAAGAATAACAGCACGTTGGTTCTGTTTGAACGCATTTGGTAATAACATTGCCATAGTTCACGTGGCGACATTTAACGCACGCACCTCGGCGTGACATGGCAGCCACACTAATCCTTTTGCCTACATGGCTGTGCTTATATAACTGCATCGGAGTCGTGCTACGTTGCATGTCTGCTGCAGCAACGCCCTCCAATGGAAACTTTTTGATCATGCCTATTATTATTACTATTATCATCATCATCATCATCATCATCATCATCATCATCATCATCCACATCAGCAACAAAAAATCACTCTCAAGAAGCAGTTGCTGTTTTTCTCTAAAACTTAATATGCAGTTATCAAGCAGATAATCAAATAATTAGCAGACTGATGTGATTAGTTGAACAGTCTCATCACTAGAGGCCATGAATGAGCTGCACTCATGTTCTACATAAAGGCTCACAGAGACTGTACCGGGTGGTACACCTCTATGTCGCACATTTAACTCTTCCGCCTTAAAGTACTCCTCTACACGAGAAACAGTGAACTTGAAACTGGACCTACTTAACCTTTCCTCTGAAGATGTCACTGTGTGAATTTCGACTTGTTTTGTTTACTATTTATCAAGAAGTTCGGACATTCTCTCATAGATGTCACTGCCAAAAAACTATGATCATGCACCCTGGTATGAAGTGAAGGAACTTTTTTGAAGAAATTTTGTATTCATAAGTTTTTTTCTTTACTAAATTTTGTTCATTCTTTTGTGAGTTGGCGATATTTAGCTTTTCCTTTTGCCTGTTTTGAAGTTAGCCAATCAATAATTTCTGTAATTAATTCTCAGCCAATCTCGTATTTCTTCTTCGATTTTGTGTGTAACTGTTTAATGTAGCCAATAAAAACCTGGGGGTGTGTCTCGATTATTCATGAAAGGTCTCGAACCTTCCTCGAGGGTTTATAAACTGCGGATTTTCTCGTATCTCAGCCACTCAATCAACATCTAACTAAGTGTGTGGACGTAAAGCAGGAGGCGGGAAGCACCTCTTTCATCAGGCAGCAGGTCTTCAGTAAGGTAATGGCCGTTTAACATCTTTATTTCTTGCTAGCTCAGCAGTTTAACTCGCGGGAAAGGTCCGAAACCTTTACAATGTAACCTAATTTCCTAAATATGTAATTTTCTGCCGGCTTATGTAAAAACTTAATTAAATTTGTAACTGTAAGTCGGGATAGAGAGTGATTTACCCTCTCGAGCTCCCCTTCATTTTGGTGTGAGGTGACTACGTTTTGGTAACTGAATTTTTCTCTTCCATAATGTTTAAATTTCCTTCTTATATGGGTCACCTCCATAGGTTGGGAACAGCCCCTGTGTCATCGGCCTAGTGCCTTTTAGGTTTTAAGAATGCATGTGTAGGAGTGCAAATACTCGCCTCCATTCCTTTTGGTTTTTCAGGCCAGTTTCTTAACCTGTTCTTTTTCTGCTAAGGCCCAGTAGGTTGGGTACAAGATACCCCGGTGTCATGTTTGTAAGTTGTGCCTTTATGGCAATTAATTGTAAAGTCTGGTATGGCCTTTAATAGGCTTGAAAATCTGAGAGCAGGTCAGCTCTTTTATGTGTTGTAAAAGTGCCTCCAGGAGGCTTGATATTGTAAATGACGGAGCTGGTGCTCCATGTTTTAGGGGATTTCTGCCTTTTGAACAAATTTGTATTTGGTAATGCGGAGCTAGGAGCTCAAACTTGTAAAAACTAGGGGCTTGTAGCCCAAGGGTGTTAAAATTCTGAAATCTTCGATCCTTCCTAGTCTTGTTTCTTCACCTAATCAAAAATTGTTAGATTTTTGTTGTTATTAATTGTTGGAACTCAGAAAATATAACCTTTGTTAAAGTTTTAAAATTAACTTTGATTTGGTAGTAAGACCCATTCATCCTGGCACCTTCTTTCACCTCTGCTGATCCACCCAAACCACGGTAACAAGTGGTAGCAGAGCGTGGTTGAATGGGTCTCAAATAAGCCCCTTTTGACGGATAACCATTAGCTTTGATTTGAACTCTAACAATTTTCTCAGTCACTGGAATTTTCTTTTCCTCTTTTTCTAAATTTGTAAAGTTTCTGGCATAATGTCCAGCCCTCGCGAAGTCCTCCATCCCGGCTACTTGCACAAAGAGGAATTGATTTATGAATTAGCCATTAGAAATGTTCCATCTGGAGGCACGGTTGCGGCCGATACCACCAAGCTTAAAGAATCCCTTGGATTGCCAATTAGTATCCCAACCTTGGGTGAGAAAGATATTGATGAGGCTCTCTCCACTATCACTGACAATACTACTGAGCTAGCATCTGTAGTTAGCTTTTTGAAGTAAGTGATCCATCTCCAAATCAACTTAAAAGAGTACAGCTAGATTGTACCATTTTTATAATAGGGTGAGTGATCTATTGTCTCTTAAGTTAAACGACGTTCGAGGGAAGGAGGCTAGTGCTCTTGCTGAACACCTTTCTAAAATGTCCAGTAAGGTTAGTCAATTGTTCACTGGGGCAGCGGCTCCAAAAACCGACCAGCCCCTTGTGGTAAACATAAATAATGAGGAAGATTGTTCCAAGGCCGAAGAAAGTAGTAAATCTGTGGCTACTCAACAGATGTCTGCCCCATTAGGAAATGAGTCTGATTGTCGTACCTCAATCCCACCTTTCTTTTTGAATAACGCTGCCTCTGAAGCCTCTTCACCCCCTAGGCTATTACCTGTTATGTCACCGGGCTTTAGTAGTTTGCCTCATCCTTTGGCTATGTTACTTAGGGGAATTTCTAAATTTTCGGTCAATTCTACTAGTGATGTCATTTCATTTTTACGATTTTTAGTTGAGTTTCAGGATCAAGCTCTTGTGTTTTCGCTTTCACCTTCTCAAATTCTTCAGATTATTTACCCTTACCCCATTGGTGTCCTCTCAGACAAAATAGTCAGAGCCATAGCTGAACAATCCTCTATAGAAGACTTCCACACCCATCAACTAGCTAATTTCATTCTGGCTCGAGCTAGGTCACCTCTAATTCAAAAGTATTATTACCGAGTACAGCGACTGGATGAAAATCTTGCCGACTTCATCTAAGACATTAAGTTCTACACTAAGGTATTTGCTCTTCATTTCCCTGAAGATCAAATTGTGCAGGCCACTGTGGAAGGCATTTCCCCACCCTCCAGGTCATACTTGTGTTTTGCGTCGTGCCCGCAAACTTTTGCTGAGTTAGAGGCTATGGCTGTCTCAGCCGAAGGAGTTAGGTATGCCGACACATTACGTGTCGCTAGGGAGCCTCCTCCGTCTTTGAGTAATTTTTGGCCTCCCCCTCGCCGAACTTCCATAACCCGCAAATGTTATGCTTGTGGGTCCGTAGATCATCTCCGGAATAAGTGTCCTTTCATTAAATCCAGTGGGACAAAGATCAAAGCAGGGTCATCCCAAGGCTGTTTTAAATGCGACTCGTTTTCCCATATAGCCAAGAATTGCCCTAATACTAATAGCACCCCCGCCTGCTCAACTTCTGGTGCAACTTCCACCAACGCCAATAATCAAAAGTGACTAGTGGCATCGGCTGAGTCGGCAAATTCATCTTTCCAAGGCTCAGCCCCGGTTAAAGCCTCTGGAAGCTTGGAACAGGATAGAAGTAGTCTAAATCGGCAGTGGAATGCCCTAAAGAATGCCTTAGGATTACAGCAGAGACCCCCGCACTTGTACCATTTCTGAAAATTGAGTTGAATGATGAACCGCTTACTGATCTATTAGACTCTGGGAGTGTGTGTGTTTCATTATTTCGGCTGAATTGTACTCTAAATTAAAGTATGTCTGTAAATTTTCTGATTATTGTTCATCTTCGGTTCAATGCATTTCGGCTAATTCTTCTCCATTTGAAATTTTAGGTTTCCTGTATGCCAAAATTCGTGTTTCTAAATTTACTTGGAAAGTCAAACTGTTTGTGGCTAAGCACCTGTCTTACCCAGTAATATTGGGAGCAGATTTCATGTCTTTTACTGGTCCAGTGCTTGACATTCACAGCAAGTCGTGCACCTTCAAGTTTGCCAATAATTGTAAAATTCCCTTGTTAAAATGTAATTCTGTGTCATGTTCATCTGTTTTGCCTACCCAGGATGAGATGTTGTTAGACCTTAGACATCTACCTGAGGAGCAGGCTGAGAGTATTCGTAAGTTGTGTCAGTCGTTTCCAGATGTTTTCTCCAATACTCTTGGTGTTACTGACCTTATTGAATACAAGATTGAGATTACTGATTCGATCCCAGTTAGGCTTCCTCCTTATAGGCTTTCTCTTCCTAAAATGATGGCTCTTAAGGAGATCATCGATCAAATGCTGAAAGATGGTATAATTTGGCCCTCTAAGTTGCCTATTTTCTTGGTTCTGAAACCCCAAGATGGCTTTAGGCCTGTGATTGACTATAGATAGGGCTTTAAATCGGAAGGTGGTGTTACAATCTGTGCCCCTTCCTGACCTTCACTCTTTTTTTCATGGTTTCGAAAAGCTAAGTTCTTTACTATCTTAGACCTTAATCAGGCGTATAACCAGATCCCTCTAGCCGAAGAATCCAAACACCTGACAGCTTTTGCCACGGATTGGAACTTGTATGAGTACAACCGCGTGCCTTTTGGGCTCCCCACGGGAGCAGCTGTGCTTACGAGACTGCTAGATAGGGTCTTCTCCGACATCAAATTTGAGTACTTATACCATTATCTTGATGATGTCGTCGTATTTTCTGAGACCTTTGAAGAACATCTAGATCATCTGAAAGAGGTTCTTAATCGCCTTCGTAAGGCAGGGTTAACCGTGAATTTGTCTAAGGTTGCTTTCGCTAAGCCTTCCATGTCATTTCTAGGGCATATTGTGTCTCCCAATGGTGTTTCCATTGATCATTCCAGAACACAGGCCATCCGTGATTTCAAACCTCCTAAGGACATCAAAGGTATTGCCAGATTCATAGGCATGGTGAATTTCTTCAGGAAATTTATCCCTAACTTTGCTAACAGAGCGGCAACCTTGGACTTACTCCGTAGGAAAGGCGTCAAGTTCGAGTGGGGGCCTTCTCAACAAGCCGCTTTCAAAGACCTGAAACTAGCTCTTTGTAATGTCCCTGTCCATGCTATGCCTGATTTCTTGAAGAAATTCATCGTCCAAACCAACGCGTCGGCGGTGGCTGCAGTCCTTCTTCAAGAGACTGAACTCGGGAGGCGACCCATCGCTTATGCATCTAGGACACTATCGGTTCAAGAAGCCAAATATTCCATCTATGAACTTGAGGGTTTGGCAGTCTTATTTGCACTAGAGAAGTTCCGCCTCTATCTGGAACACGTCAAATTCGACTTGGAAACTGATAACTAGGGCTCGGATGTTTAGGAAAAGTCATATTTTTTCTTTGTCTCTATTTTCTTGTCTGATTGAATTTTGGTGCAAATCAGGTGATTATTGTCAAAATTAAGTGATTTTAATTTGTCATATAAATGCATATTTTGGCTATTTTTTGCCATAAGGTCATATTTTGAGCTATTTTAGTAGAAACGTCATATTTTGGCGGTTTGACAACAGCTGTAGGTGTGCAAAATCATCTTCAACTTACTGAATGCGAACTAGTGTTTACAAAACTGCTTCTCGGCAAGTTTATCACGCTGTTGATACAAGTCGAATAGTGGAATAACAAACCCGCTGTACTCGGCAACCCGGTCTCCCAGGTAGAGACAGAAATAATCCGGAAAATCCCGTCCCAGCAGTGAGCTAATTACTTCTGGTAATCGCTCACTTGTCTTAGTTCAGATATTATAACCTCAACCTCCTTTCACTTACACAAGCGTTAGTTTACAGTAAATCGTATCCCAGCACACATTCCAGTATGTCTAAGGAAAAGTCTTCGACTAGTGTTAAGTTACGAAGCTTTGTTAAGGAATTTGGAGAAGAATATTTCTGTACAGACAGTTTAGTTCTATTTTGCAAGTTGTGTGAAGTGAAAGTCGTGGCTGAAAAACGTTTTAATGTGCAACAACATTGTAACACGGCGAAACACAGCAACAATGTCAAACGACAACATGTCGATAACAAGAGGCAGCAATTGATATTCGATAAGGCTGTTACATCTTCAGCGATGGACAGATGTTTGGATTTTTCAAAGGAACTTTGTGAGATGATGGTGTCTGCAAACATTCCTCTAAACAAGGTGAACAATACCCATTTCAAGAATTTTCTGGAGAAATACACTAAAAAACCTGTTCCTACAGAATCAACACTGCGAAAAATCTATTTATCATGTTGCTATGAAGATACTCTAAATCGAATACGACACAGTGTAGCAGACAATAAAATTTGGATATCTATTGATGAGACCATGGACACTGAAGGCAGATATATAGGGAATGTAATTATTGGAACACTCCATGCTGATCGCCCTGGGGATATTTTTCTATTAACCTCAGAAGTTTTAGAGAGAGCAAATCATTCAACGATTGCAATTCTTTTTGATAATGCACTAAAAATTTTGTGGAAGGATGAAATTAAGCGGGAAAACGTTCTTCTCTTTGTTACCGATGCTGCTCCGTTCATGGTGAAAGCTGCTGAAGGCCTCAAGCTGTTTTATCCAAGAATGATTCACGTCACTTGCCTTGTGCATGCTCTGCATAGGGTGGCAGAAGAAATTCGTGGACATTTTCCTGAAGTTGATAAATTAATATCTAACGTCAACAAATTTTTTTTGAAAGCACCACTGCGGGTTGTGATTTTCAAGGAGTTAGCTCCTTCGACGCCAATCCCTCCACAGCCAGTTCTTACTAGGCGGGGGACGTGGCTCGATGCTGCCTCGTATTATTGCGTAAACTACTCCACTATCAAAAACATTGTTAACGGCTTCAACAAAGATGATGCCTCTTCTATCAAGATTGCCCAGGAATTGTTTTCCAACAGTTTGTCAGATAGTTTGGCATATATTAAGTCGAACTTTGGAATTATATCGAGTGCAATTACTCATTTAGAATCTGCTGGCTTAGAAATTCATGCAAGTATTGGCATTGTGAGAAGTGTTGAACTTTCAGTACAACAATCACATGGAATAGTTGGTGACAGAGTAAAATGGAAACTTCAAAATGTGCTTAATCGAAATTATGGTTTTCACCGTGTGTGCAAGATAAATGATGTTCTTAGAGGAGAAGGTACCAGTACACCTCAAGACGAGTGCATACTCGACAGCAGTGATTTAACATTATTTAAATATGCACCAATAACGTCTTGTGATGTAGAAAGGAGCTTCTCCTCTTACAAGAATGTGTTAAGTGATAATCGGAGGTCTTTCGCACCTGATGCTTTGAAGATGAATCTTGTCATACACTTCAATTCCACCCGCGGAGAAGAATGAAAAAGGTATGTGAGTTTGCATTATAGGCTCTGACGCCCTACCATAATGTACTGAAAGACAACTATTTAATTTGTTTCTTGGTGCTCAGTTTAAACTTTAACGAATTTGGATAATGTTAATGAACTCTGGGCTTAAACGTTCCAAAATATATTTTTTAAATAGATTGATTTCTAGTTTTCTCGTATTTCAAACCACCAATGCAGGGTGCAAACATGGACTTTTACAATGTTGTGTGATCTCATAATCTTAGCGAACTTAGTTCACAAAAGTTTGATAAGTAATCAAGGGTAATAGACTGTGAATAATTGCTGCACATGTATATTCAGAAAACTAATATTAAAATAAGAATAAAGAATTTAGTTAACAAATATGTATCAGAGAAATTACCGTTCCGATTTATAATTTATTTTAAAATGCCCATATTTTGATTAATCATTTTCGGGTCATATTTTGTCATTTTTACATCATATTTCGTCACTTTTGAGGTCATATTTCCTCATTTTTGAGGTCATATTTGCTTGCTTATTTGGGATATTTTTAGGTCTTAAACATCCGAGCCCTACTGATAACCAAGCCTTAAGCTGGGTCTTAGCTAGGCCGCGTCGTACTGGTCGCATAGCCCGCTGGGCCATCAGGATTTCTGCCTTCCAGTTTGATGTTGATGTTGTGGCGGACGAACTAAGCCGCATGTTTGCTCACGATGTGGAGACCTACGAGTTGGAAGATAGTTCTTCTCTTCCCGAGTCCATACCTCCTGGGGTAAATGCCATTCTAACTGATGCCCCCATGTTGTTTAGAGATATTGAAAAATATCAATGCGAAGATCCAGTGCTGGCTCCTATTATGGAAACCCTTTCTTCTGGGGAACATGTTGTCCCTTATGTATTGAGGAATGGTGTTTTATGTTGCCCGTTGGGGCATGATAAGAAGATGAAAGTTGTGGTTCCAGCTGTTCTTGTACCCATGATCTTCAAGTACTACCATGAGACCCCATTAGGGGGGCATTTAGGCATCTTCAAAACCCGAGAAAAGATCCGAGAAATGTTCATTTGGAAAGGTATGGACGGTGAAATTCATGAATTTGTAAAAGTTTGTAAATCATGTTTGCTCAGTAAACCCACATTGTCAACTAAGTTAGGTCTTCTATCTTCTCATCAAGCGTCGCGCCCCATGGAACGCCTCTATATCGACTACGTAGGACCCTTCCCCCAATCAAAGGGGAATGCCAACAAATTTATTCTCGTGTGTAGATGGTTTCACAAGATTTTCCTGGTTATTTCCGACTAAGCTGGCTACTGCTCAGTGAACCATTTCTTGTTTAAATACCATCTTTGCCTCTTTTGTTCCGTGCCAATACTTGGTTTCGGATAATGCTATAGCCTTTACCTCCAATCTCTTCCGGAAATTCTGTTTTGATCTGCCCATCTCTCACGTAACTACTTTGGCGTATTATCCCCAACCATCACTGGCCGAGCGGGTCAATCGTAATCTGAGATCGGCTCTTATTGCCTATCATCATGATGATCATTCCAGGTGGGATACATCCCTGCATTGGTTGGCCTTCGCTTTGAATTCGGCGGTTCATGAATCTCATAAGTTCACTCCAGCTTCCTTGATGTTTAAATTTGTACCCAACACGCCGCTCTCTAACCTTTGGTCTCTTAGTGATATTCTACCCGAGACAATAGATCCCGATAATATTAGAGATCTCTGGAAGAAGGCTAAGGCCAATCTTAAAGTTTCTCATGAAAAGGTTAGGGAAAGATATGATCGTGGGCGGAGGCCCACCAATCTAAAAGTAGGAGATCTAGTCATGGTTAAAAACTTTGTTCCCGCGGGCAAGCTTGCCCCCAGATTTCATGGGCCATGCATCATTTTAGATTTCCTGACTCCTGTCATATTATTAGTGAGCAATCCAGCAACTGAGAGGATCTTTAGGGTCCATATCTCCCAAGTAAAACCTCTATAATTCGTTTTGTTGTTTGTTCATTGCCACTAAACTTTTGCTGGACCTCTGAAGGTTATATTTTCTCTAAATCTTAGGCCTTCTGAACTTTTGTTGTCTTATCTGATCTGTATACAAATGTACGATCTTTCCCTCCGGTTTTCCTGCTGTCTATTCCTTTGTGGCCATTACCAAGCCCCCGCCTCCTGCAAATCCACACTAGTGGCAAATCATCTTCCACGCCGCTGGCCCCTCTGCCTCACCAATAAAGATCGTACCCTCTATTCTCAAGTTTCCAACAACATTTTGCTGTTGCCGAGATATTACTGTTTCAGTGTCCCCGCAGCCGTTCGTCACCGTCTCCACTGAGGTGGGGTACGGGCCCACTCCACTCCCGTGATGTCAACCTGTATATGGTGCGCCGGAGTCCATCTCCCGGCAAAGGCTGAAGTGCGGCACTGGTATCAAGAAGGGCATCCAGCCATAAAACATGGCCAAGACTACAAGTGTAGACCCCACCATAGTATCAAAAAAGTGGCAGAAGGAGACAAAAAAATTGTGTTCCTATTTGTTTTCTTATCTTTCTATATACCTAGCCGTATCACTAAATTGCGTGCCAAACACCTGGGTTCACTTCCAACCTTGCCACACTCCTCATATGGAGTAACAGGTATATGAAGCTGCCAAAGATGATTCGACTGTTCGATGGGGTCATTAATCCTTCAGGAGATCAGTTGGTGTTATTCAACAGGAGTAGGTTATGCTCATTATTTACACGACCCATAACATACAGTCATCTCACTGGAAACAGAAACATATGTACTCGCATAATGATTTGCACTTCTGAAGTAGGCCTGAACAGTAACTAACTCCTAGACCAAAGATGGAGCACACAAATAAATGACTCATATCCAAGTGCCTGGATATTAAAAGACACACCTTTCTATATATGCCATGAATGGCAATACAGTGTTACAATGCTACTTACCTGAATAATCCAGATCATATTTGGGAGCCAAGTCTAGTGGTGGCACTTCCAAGCACCTCACTTTTCCTGGGAAGTCACATTCTCGAGTTCTGGGGTTGAAAAGAGTTCCTGGAGCACATACTTGAACAAATGCACGTCCTTTCCAGCAGTTAATAAACTTGCGACAGTCAGGAGCATAAGGGAACTGGCCAGTTACTTTCCCAGGACACTCAGTCAGATATGATTGGAAACTCCCATAAGATATGGTCTGTGGTGCTATCTGTTGGTCATAAGAAGCACCGTTAGAGCTTAACTGTTGCTGATCATCCCAGTAATTGTCTACTTCTTGATGGTCCAATGGCTGAGGAAAACTGACTTCACTAGGAAAAGTACCTCTGTCATTTGACTGCTGATCAATTGTGAGAAAGTCTTGATCATTGTCACTTCCAGCCTCAATATTGTCCTGATATTCTATGTTATCATTACCCTGTATTTGTTCAATCTCTGTCAACTGGTTATCAAAAGGTACATCTAAATGATGATTCTCGTAAGTTTGTTGATTGTCTGTGAAAGATTGCTCTTCAAAATTGTTTCTCCAAACACTGGTAGTATATGTTCTAGGTTCTTTCTTGGGCCACTTCTTCCATGCAACTTTAGGCTTCTGCTTGTTGCTGTATACCGTAATAGGTTTGCTTGTGGGCACATCGGATATCTGAGAGAAATCCTCTGAATAAGTCAGGTTGTACTGAGGAAGCCTCTCTCGTCGCTTTGGAGGTTTTGTCACTTCATCTTTGGGTGAATAAATCTGTATGAAAAAATTTTTTTTATTCAAATAACAGTAGTAGTCAAATATATATACATAAACCATTTGATTAAGAAAATGTAGTAAACATTAACAATCAAGGAGTCAAGATTAAAACTGGTAGGTGCAGTGTATATGTTACGGGTAAAGAACAGAGACTGGGTGGACCATAGTTTATCCAGGTAAGCCCAGTGCTACCCAAAAAACTCTGGGTAAAGGTAGGGGAAACACCTTTGCCCAGATAATGGGCAGTCCATCCAACCCTCTTTGGATAAAGCAATTCAACTATGATACACAAATTACTTTTTATTTTAAATGTAGCACTTCTGATGCAGATTGAGATTATGATGGAATGAAACTAAAATGTAGAGTGCCAAGTCAAATAAAATTCGCTGACATACAAACAAAAAATAAGATAAATTACAATTGAGACATTAATGATTTTTAGAATATGATTATAAATTGTAAAGTGAACTTTGAATGAACTCGAATATGACAATTTTTGTACTTCACCAACTTAAATTAAATACTTTTTTAATTTAAAAATAAACCTTCAGATACATATAGAGATTAAAAGAGAATTAAAGGAAAATATGAAACAAAAATATGGAGTGTCAAGGCATATTAATCCTTGCCACAAGATGGGGGCTTCAATCATTCCATCCCAGACCCGGTCAATGACTGGAAAACAGGTTGTAGGTTTTTCATTTTCAAGGCATATTAAGTGAATAATAACCAGGAACAAGAGAAATAGCAATTAGAATATTATCATGCCTTGTTTGCTTACAAAGTACACTACTTTTCTTCTTTACTTGTTCAGTCAAAATAAGCTGGAATGACATTTTCAGGTGTAAAGCATTCCAACAGCTCAACACTTGCATTGCTTTGTTTGACTTTTGATATTCCTGTTCCACTGTACCAGCATTACCCAAGCACACAGGGATAATTTGCACTTTACTGAAGTAGAGACAGGAATGAAATTGAAATGAAATAAATTCTCTACTTCATCCAAAGTGATTGAGTATCCAGTAACGTATCCATACAGGGTGATTGGCAGAAGTTCCCTAGTAATGATGACATTGTGTGGCTCCTGGAAAGGCCTAGTGCAGGTCGTTCTAGTTGATGCCCATTGGACTGCAGCAACTTGTACTGAATTATGTTGGTGATTCTGCACTGTGATGCCCAATCCTTTTCAGTAAGTGTAAGAGGCAAATCTAAATTTATATTGCATAAGGGAAGTACCAAATGAACTCGTGCAGCCATCCTCCAACACTGTGAAAATGCCTAATATGCCCGTCTCTCTCTCAATGCCCTAACAGCCTTGAAATTACCAAAAATTTACATAAAAAATACAGGTAAACATACATCTCCATTTGTAAGACTTTCTGATTTTGAGTGACTTTGATGATATAAAAAAGTGACATATACAAACAAAACAAGCTACATAAAATACAGCATTTCTTCCCCTTAACAGAAATAATTTTGATCTAGTATCAACACTCTCATATTTACAGAAGTTCTGAGCCCTGTACACAACTTTCAGAGCTGGCTTTCTTAATGGAGGGGTAAATCATCATCTGATGATACTAACGTTTCTATTTTCATTTTCATGAGAGCCTACCTTTCAAGACATAACTTTCATATGTTCCATTATGGAGAAACATCATCTTCATGATTACTTGTAGAATTGTTCATTCAGATATTGACATAATTACTTCTTTGACTTGTCTCATCTTGCCAGCTGTATTATGAAGAGTGAAAGACTACCTATTAAAACTGTTGCTGAAAGAAGGTCAGATTAAACTCTTGAATAAGTCTTTGCAACAACGCGATTTAATAGCAAGATGCCACTCCAGAGCAATGCCATTTCAATACAAATTGTTGAACCAAGTCTAACAGCCTCTCTTCTCTTTCATATCCTGCAAGACAAGGTTGTCCCAAAGAGGGTGATAGTCCAAGAGATGAAACTGATGTGAGAAATAACCATCTGCAACGTTTAATACACATGAATAGACCAGCCATACCATAAGCTGTGCAGATCGTACAGAAACTTATGGGTGACTCTTTACTATATGTTTCTCCGATAGGTGGCTAAGTGTGCTCCCATGCTTTTATCATACTGTACTGTCGTTCACAGATCCAAGCAAGGTTTCCAGATCACCAGTAACTGAATGGGTATCAATCTTTGGTTTGATGACAACATACACGAAGGATGGGCTTACTCATCGCTGTATATTATATCTTTCATTCTGGTGGTTCTGCAGCTCTGCAAATCATGTTATGAAGCAGTGCCTACCATGGGAGACCTGTGCAGGTTCTGAAGTACAAGTACTAGAGATATATTAGGTAGTTAATACAAGGAAGTGTACTGCTATTCTTTTAGAATGAGTTTAAATAATAACATTTGTTACAAATTGCTGCTTCTTCTTCTCCCTTGCCTTTTCCCATCATAATGGGTTGGCTTTCTTAATCCTGAGTTATTTCTTTGTAGTGTAGATTCTTCAATGAGACCAAAGTTTTTAATGTCCCTATGGGCGGTTGTCAGCCAAGTGGTTGCAGGTAGTGATGATCAATGCTCTCGCTTGAGACTCTCGAGAATGACATCACAGATCTTAAGACCGATTCTCCTGTGCTGCAATCTGTGCAATATCCCAGTAACTATGAGAGAAAGCTTTATAGTATATCATTAGCAGTTATTGCAAGAAATAACGTTCTCATATAAAAATGTGAGTGCCGATAAATTTTGTCAAATGGCTGGAAAAGTACTGCAATACCATTAACAAACGTGAAAACAGAATGTCAATATCTTAAGCAGTTTGCAAGTTATTTGAGGTGGACATCTTAGCTGAATAACCCTTTACAATTTGTTAATAACTATATCTCGTAATTGTTGTCAACAGGGAAGCTTTCTATGATACAGACCACGCCTGAGGTGTTCTCTGTGATGATTTCCCTTCAGTGACATTATGTGTTTTCAAGTGCCGGGTCGTCCTGGATGTATTTCTGCTGATGTATTTTACTTCTTTTGAACAAACAACACAGCGGGCTGGCATCTCCTCAAAATAATCCCACGTCCACGACTTACACTGCATTTCGGACATTGTCTTAAAGTTGTCGCGTACAATTAGACACACTTCAGTGGCGTATGCTGAGGGCTACCAAGGCTATCGGTGAAGCCCAAACCTCAAATCAGAATGATGGAAGTCCAAACCACATTATAATGCAATCATATGACACAGTTCCATTTTCAAAACTTGAAAGCAGTGAGAAAAGAACGTCGCATGTATTTCCGAGAGCAAGGCATCGGAGACTGACATTGCAGCCTAGATTCTCGATCCACCTCGTGCGGCTTGCTGACGTATGTCCAATAGGTGCTGGGACCGGGGTGAGCTAGGCTTCGTTCCTCCAGATCGCCATTGCTAACTATCAACCATGCCTTAATCATCGTATATATTTCCACACCTCATACTTCAGACTTAATTATATAGATAACAGAGCGCTGGTATTTCACTCCCGTTTACTTCCTCATTCTTGTAGGAAGACACCGCAGGGCAGATGTTATAGGAGTAACATAGTTTTCTTTTTATAGGTAGATCTGCTAAAATTAAATGCATTCTTTCAGGTTTAGTGTTCTCTTTTGTTGGATGGAATTGATCCCGTGATCATGGGTCGGACAACACTACTGATCTTCCGAGGAAGATAATTAACCAGTGAACGATGGGTATGACCGTTGAAAAATTCTACATATTTAACATAATAATAATAATAATAATAATAATAATAATAATAATAATAATAATAATGGTGCATGGCATCCGTATAGGCTTCGTGGTCACCTAATGACAATAAAATGAATGGTGAAGACATCACAAACACCCAGTCCTCAAGCCAGGAGAATTAACAGTATGAGGGGGTTGATTCTGAAAATTGAACCGGGGCTATCGAACCAAAGGCAAGCATTCTGTCCATTTAGCCACAAAGCCAGGCTTTAATTTGCTAAACCTTAGGCTACCATCTCTACTGATCAGGTGTTGAGTATTGGCAGTGGTAGAGGCCAGGGCAGTAACTTGTGAAGCAGCCTAGACAACACAGTACACTTCTGTGTTGGCTACTGGCTGCAGCTCAAAATGCTGAAGACTTCACACTCACTAAACCAACTATCGAAAAGTCTAAGTCTAGTGGTAGCCCACGTCTTGATCCCAGCATATGCCACTGACATCTTACTGACTTACATCTTACACTGTCAGTACCGAAGTACCTAATTATGACGTGAATACTCTATGACCGGGTGAGTTGGTTGTATGGTTAGGAGCGCACATCTGTGAGCTTGCATCCAGGAGATAGTGAGTTTGAACCCCACTGTTGGCAACCCTGAAAATGGTTTTCCATTTTAACACCAGGCAAATGCTGGGGCTGTACCTTAATTAAGGCCACAGCCGCTTCCTTCCCACTCCTAGTCCTTTCCTATCCCATTATCACCATAAGACCTGTCTGTGTCGGTGCGATGTAAAGCAAATAGCAAAAACAAAAAATAAAATACTATACAACACTGTAAGGAATTATTTCCTTCATCACCATAATGTCAATTGGGTACTGAATGTGAGGTCTGATAAATTATGAGCAATAACAATGTACACCTAGAGTAGCCGTCAGTTTCCGTTCTTAGCCTATTCATTGGTGTACCGGTACTTACCGCTGCATACAATGCCAGAATGCATATCCTTTATATTATACTGTGTCAAAATAGACCTCAATAGAAATAAAAGAAATGAACGTCCTAGTCGCTTGTTGACATGTATTTACGGAATGGAGAAGACCTGTGGTTCGCTATTCGTATACTCTGCACAAACAACATTCAGCTCTGTCTACCTGTAGTTCTACGACACGCTGCTCGCCGCACAACACGGGAACAATACTCTCGAAATTTCTTGCAAGAAACAGTGTTTGCGCTAGTCTAAAAAAATCTCGAAACCCCGCCTCAGACTGCCCGTCACTAGTTACAGGTCTACATTGTTCTCATCTCCCCACAGCGATGAAATCATCAGGTCTGTGCATTACGTGTCCATACCATCTCAAACATGATTCTGATAGTTTATCTGTGATGGGTGCTACTCCTGACATATTCGTTGTGCACCGTGTCATTAAGCGAGACCTTGTTAGCCCATCACAACATGCACATTTTTGCAGTGTGAAGTTTCTGTTCATTGATCTTTTTTACTGGCCAGACCTCGCTACTATACAACATTGGGAGGTCTTCCTGCTGCTTTCAAAATCTTGCCTTTTGTTCTAACAGGCATTCTTGGATCACATAAAACTCTGGTTAGTGAGTGCCATTTGCCTCAGGCTGTGGTTATTCTATGTATGATGTCAGCATCTATCTTCAAATCATCTGAGATAACAGACTCAAAGTACTTGAAGTTTTCTATTGGTATCATCAAGCATTAGATCTTCATTTTGTATGAAGTTTTTAGTTGAGTCAACACAACAAACCATACATTCAGGTTTGGTTCTGCTAATGCATAAACCATTGCTCTCAAGGGATTCTCTCCACTACTCAAGACTATATTGAATTTATTGTTTGCTTTTGGAGATTAGTACCACATCATCAACATGTAAGATATTCCATAGGATTAATTTTCAAATCTCACCTGTTATGTAGTTCATGAAGATGTTGAATGAAAGTAGGCTAAGAACACTACCTTGGTGGATACCAACATCAATGTTAAAACTTCTGGATAACCCAGCTGGGCATCTGACATGAGTTTGTACACAGCCATACATGTCTGCTATTATTCTGATGTAGTGTTCAGGGACATCGTGGGCTTAAGCCAGGATTTAAATTTCCCTCACCTGAGCCTACCGGCAGTAATTGAAATGTCCAAGCAGCAGCTATGTTACAGTACTACAAATAAAGATTTATATCTCAACAACGTTTACAAATGAATAACCTAAATTTTGAGGAGATACACACCACCCAATAGACACTTTTTTAGAAAAAAAAAAAAAAGTAAAAAAATTAACTCACCTGAAAGCTGGCTTCAGTGTGATAACATTTTAAACACCCTCTACACAGAGCCTAATACCGCATTTCTTGCACCAGAATGGAATTCCCTTCCGTTTTCCAGTTTTTTCATGCACACCAGACACCTTTTAGCTTTCTTCTCAGTGGGAGGGAGCCTTTCAATTAAATTTTGAGCTGTAAGTCTCTGCAGAGGAGGTGTTTTGGAAGGTCTATCACATTTATGGAAAACTGCAGCCTTTCCATAGATTTCATTGAGGTCCTGTACTAACTGAATTCTGTAATTGAGGTGACTGATTTTTACACATTCTGGGATCCATTGTATATGATAAGGGAACTGTGAATTATTGTGTTCAATAATCACCTTAAAAGTTTTAGATACCATTTTATACAATGCTTCCTCTCTATGAGGTAAGGCTGCAGTTTCTGATCTTTGAGATAGACCTCCCCCACCATAAGCTGATTATATTCTGTGATGCCAGTAGGTTTCTCTATTTATTTGCACCATTTCTCTGAGGTTTTCACCGAGGCATCATGAAATGTGGAATTGAAAGAAACCTGTTTCTTGTCATTTCAGAACCATAACACCCTGTAAATGATAAGCTACAAGTTCACCTTTCTTTAATTTGTGTTGTTTTATTTGCTTTGGAACATCTTTCCTGTTGAGCCTAAGGGTATTGGCTTCACTGACACTATTCCTCTTCAATATAAGACACATATATGGAGAATTACAATAATTGTCCATCCAGAGGGTGTGTCCAATAGTGAAGAAAGGTTGTAGCATGTTTAATGCTAATTTTGTTGTCTTCTGTGGTTCAGTGGACACTATATCAGTTGTGGCACCTGTGTATATAATAAATTCCCACAAGTACCCATGGATGCTCCACGTTTTTTTCTTTCACTTTTTACAAGCTGCTTTATGTTGCCCCAACACAGATAGGTCTTATGGCGACAATGGGATAGGAAAGGCCTAGGAGTGGGAAGGAAGCAGGCGCGGCCTTAATTAAGGTACAATCCCAGCATTTTCTGGTGAGAAAATGGGAAACCACAGAAAACCATATAAGCAAAGATATTCATTGGGGTAATCAAATAAATATTATTGAAAATAAAGGGTACAAATCTCTGCAGATGGTTATGAGGGTATTTAGGGGTTGTAGTAAGGATGTAAAGGAGAGGGCATATAAGTCTATGGTAAGACCCCAACTAGAGTATGGTTCTAGGGTATGGGACCCTCACCAGGATTCCTTGATTCAAGAACTGGAAAAAGTCCAAAGAAAAGCAGCTCGATTTATTCTGAGTGATTTCCGACAAAAGAGTAGCATTACAAAAATGTTGCAAAGTTTGGGTTGGGAAGACTTGGGAGATAGGAGACAAACTGCTCAACTAAGTGGTATGTGGTGAAGATGTTGATTCCCATAAGGAACCTGTTAATATTTGTTCCGAATGAGTAAATTTATAATACCGGTACCGCACCAATATAGTTGGTCCGTTATTGGACATTATAAATTTTCGAGCTAACTCATTCCTGGTTGCCAGCGTTTTGCCCCAGTGTGCTAAGTTGGGCTAATCAGTTGGTAAATAGCACACCTACCAAAACGCATGGCTAGTGCATACCGTGGAGGCCACTGCGTGGGCTACTTGGAGCAACCGGCAGTGCCAATGCACTTGAGAGACTTTGTCTCATTTTCAAAAATTGATTCCTGCCTGGCCATCAGATGATAAAGATGTTGATTCTCATAGGGAACCTGAAATAAGACAAAGAGTGCTTATGGCCATATTGTTCACCTTTCAACTTGGCAGATCGCTGAATCACCTGGACAATTTATTTTAAAAAAATCTCTCTCCATGAATGCTAAATTTCAACATTACAATACAGTTGTAAAACCCAAAGTAACTTATGCTAGTGAAACTCTCTGCAAGTTGAACACTAAATCAACAACCGATAAATTTCAGAAAGTAGATAGAAGAATCATCAGGACAATCATCAATAAGGAACACCAAGTTGATGGCCAATGGACATTATTACCTAATGAAGTGGTATATTGTGAAAGCGAATCAATAATAGATACAATGCGGAAAAGGAGAATTGCCTTTTTTGTCAAGCCTTCAGACTGCCAGAAACCCAACTAGTGAAGCAGTTAGTTAGTTACCTCTGGAAAAATAGAACAATGAGCGCTTGGTTCACAGAGATCATGAATGATTAAGAAGAATAAAATTTATCAATGCTCCAAACTGAAGGTAGAGAAGAGAAGAGGATTCTAAGGAATAAACACTTATGATTCAAACTCATAAGATTTGAACGAAGGAAGTACATCATTACTGATAACCAAAGGGCAGCAGGTCTGACAGGATAAAGAAGTTTTGGGAGCAGAAGAGGAGGAAGAAGAAGAAGAAGAAGAAGAAGAAGAAGAAGAAGAAGAAGAAGAAGAAGAAGAAGAAGAAGAAGAAGAAAAGCTGACTCCATTTAATACTATTAGACATTAATGTATACGACTGATTAAAGTGCTCCAGTGGGGGCGTAAAAAAAAAAGTGTTATCGTTGAACGCCAAGTTCAGACACTACCGCACAGTCATTCATCTCAAGGCCCTCTCTGCTGTCGAGTGCCTTGCAATGAACAAAAAAAGGCCTTATTGAGAAACCTGAGATCAAAGAAAGAAAGAAAGAAAGAAAGAAAGAAAGAAAGAAAGAAAGAAAGAAAGAAAGATTTTAAGGAAAATCTTGGGCCCCATCAAAGACAAAGGTGAATATAGAAGACGGCACAACTACAAGCTCTATTTCCATGTAGAAAAGATAACCAATACGATGCAGAAGAGGATTGTTTTTTATGGTCAGATGACCAGAATGAACCCTGCAAGGTCAACCAAGCAGATCCTAACCTACTTCCAAAATAAGAAGACAAATGGGGCCTGGTTTGGCGAAGTAGAAAAAAGATCTACACATGATGATATTCTGGAGCGCAACCCACTTACGCAGAAACCACAAGAGTTTCCAAGAAAAGTTGAAGCTGAAAACAGGGAAGGCGTGAACCAAAGAAAGAAAGAAAGAAAGAAAGAAAGAAATATATCATATGGCTTTACAAGTACACAAAAAATCAAATATCAAATGGAAATGTCCAAATTTGACAACTAGTCCAGAGCACTCTGAGTCATTTGGTGTAGAAGCCTCAGACCACCAATGCTCTAAGTGGGCACTCCTTAACAATGTGTTCCATTGTCTGCTCCTCCGCTCTGCAGTCGCAGTCAGCAGATGAACTGAAACCCCATTTCTTCAACATGTAATCACACCTCCCTTGACCTGTTCTAATTCGGTTCAGCTTCGACCAGGTTTGACGCGGCAGTTGGAATCCTTCAACCTTCTTTGTTGGATCTTGAACCAAGTGTGAGTTGTTGGGTGGATGTTCATGCCAACGTTGTAGCC
Organism: Anabrus simplex; assembly: GCF_040414725.1. Lineage (NCBI taxonomy): Eukaryota > Metazoa > Arthropoda > Insecta > Orthoptera > Tettigoniidae > Anabrus > Anabrus simplex. The sequence goes on along the minus strand of NC_090272.1, from coordinate 91,077,711 downwards.
ACTTGGAGGTCATGTCGAAAGAACTGATACTTTTAAAATTAGTCCAGGGTGATTTGCGTGATTTCAGATGAGTTGTTGGTGGGTCTTATAGGGCATCGTACTAGGGAGAGTTCTTATGAGAAGAGATCTTCTTGAGCAAGTTTAGCTTAGCTGCTTTCCTCCTTAGATCTTGCGGGGCAAAATTAGCTGAGACAGGTAACCACTGAGTGGGAGTAGATCTGACAGTACCAGTGATAAATCTCATGGCTTCATTAAGCTGGACATCAATCTTTGTTGTGTGAATGCTGTTTTGCCATACTGGAGCACAGTATTCACCAGCAGAATACACAAGAGTGAGTGCAGCAGAGCGTAGCGTATTGGCGTCCGCACCCCAGCTACTTCTGGCAATCTTGTGGAGTAGATTCACTCTGGAGCCAAGTTTCTTAGATAACGTGATGGACTGTTGTTTGAATGTCAAGGACCGATCCAGAGTGATTCCTAGATGTTTTGGATTGTAGTTATGTGGTACTTCGGTTCCGTCGAAAGTCACATGTAGCTTCCTATTAGCTTCCTTATTATTTAGATGGAATGCAGTAATCTCAGTTTTATTTGGGTTAGTCTGAAGTCTCCATTTATGGAAGCAGTCACTCAATTTCGTCAGATCACTTGTAAGTACATTCTCACAGTGCATAAGATCTTTACTGTGGAAGACTAACGCTAGGTCGTCTGCATACTGGATTTTCAATGAGTCAGTGTCTTGCATATCAGGAATATACAAGTTAAACAGAATGGGAGCCAGAACTGATCCCCGAGGTAGGCCATTGTTTACAGTCCTCCATCTGCTAGATTGTCCATTCAGAAACACCTTAAAACATCTATCAGAGAGTATGTGTTCACTAGAAATGCCAGCTTTTGACATGGGATGATAATATACTTTGCCATCAAGCCATTCCTCCACACAGTGTCATAAGCTGCTGTAAGGTTCACAAAAACTACAGCTGATCGGAGACCTCATTGAAATCCAGCTTTAACTATAGTTGTCAATGTTAAGCTCCGATGTTTCCTAAAGTCAGCTTGTTTTACAGGGATAGTTTGATTAATGGCGTCTTGAATGCGATTTAGAATAAGCTTTTCTAGTAGCTTATAGGTCATGCTGATGAGCGATACTGGCCAGTAATGAGAGGCATCGGTTCCATCTTTGCCTGGTTTCAGGATGGCAATTATCTTAGCCTGCTTGTAAAGCTTTGGTAATCTTCCAGTTCATAGAATTTCATTGAAGAATTCAATGAGCCACACTTTTGTTTAAGGTCCTCTGGCTTTAAGAAACTCTGGATATATGCCAACAGCTTTATTTACCTTTAGCATATTCAAGGCTATATCAAGTTCCCCAATGCTGAAGTCACCTGAGTAGTCAGGATGTGGTGTTAGATTGGATCTTTTCATGTACAATTCATTTCTCATGATTCATGTATGTGCCTTGTCAATTTCAGCTTTCGAATTCTTCATTAGTCTGGATGCAACAGCACTGGCATCCACACGGGGGACTGTGCTTGATAGCCTTGGATCTGTACCAAGTTTTCTTATAAGGTTCCAGGCTTTGCAACTAGAATGTGTAAAGTTAAGTTCTGCCACTGTTTTAAGCCATTTTTCGCTTCTGTTCTTATTGAGAGCTCTCAAAAGGTCATCAGCTGTTGTGTCATCATGAGATTCTTGATATTTAGCATACAAATCATTGCATTCTTGAGACCACCCCGGGATATATTCCTTCCGAAACCCACGTGGAATATAGTTTTTAGCATTAACTTTAATAGCACGCACAAATCGTTCATAATTGGATGGAATTGGGGGAATCCACTGAATGGTGTTATCAAGACCTTTCTGAAACAGTTCCCAGTTTGCAAGTTGAAAATTCCATTGAGGTTGTGCGATGGTGGTGACTAGTGGAATTTCTGTACCATAATAAATAATGACTGGCCTATGTTGGCTGTGTGGGAAAGACTTGATGACTTTTCGTTGTGTCATATCATTATTTCCAGATTTAGATACAATGCACAGATCAGGGGAATAATCCTTCAACCATCTACCAGATCAGAACGTTCCTGGATCTTTAGCGTTGTACACAAGCTGAAGATTGTACAGATCCATCCATTCATTTAGAATTGCCCTACTGCCGTCTTCATTCTGATATCCTTATACATGACTATGGCTGTTGAAATCACCGACAGACACTACTGGGTGACTGAAAGATCTTACAGGAAAGAAAGAATAATAATGGTGTATGGTCTCCGGAGAGGCCTGGTGCAGGTCTTTTTCTCGTAGATGGCCTTTAGGCAACCTGCATGTCTGTGAAGATGAGGGCCCTACCTAGGATGATTTCTAATGCTGAGTACTATACACACCCAGCCCTCGAGCCATTGGAATTAGCCAATTAAGGTTAAAATCCATAACCCAGCCAGGAATTGAACCCGGGACCCTCTGAATTGAAGGCCAGTACGCTGACCATTCAGACAATGAGTCAGACAAAGAAAGAAAGAAAGAAAGAGATAAACAAACAACACCGGCAACGAATGCAGGAGTATTGGGTAAATGTTAAAGCTCGGGGATGGAGACAGTTGAAATGACGTGGTCCTTAGTTGGCCTAAATGACATGAATGAATGAATAAAAGTATGATTTGATAGAATCTTATGTCTTCTTTCAAGAACAAAACATATAATTTTGGTTTTAAGAAATGGTATATTTTGTAGGATTAATCTGTTATTTAATGTTTTCTTTTTCAGGTATTATCTAAATTTATTTTATCCTAAATGAGTTTTCGACTGACTGAAGAACCTCACAGTTATGAAACAACTGTGGAATGCATGGAAATCGCCCATTGTGGGCCAATTCAATTAACAGCGAATTTTCATGATCCCATTGTACTCAAAATAAACTTTCAATGAACTGTATTAGGTTATGAGTACATTTAGTAGCTACCAAAGAGATGTTAAATACAGAACAAAATTGCCAACCAGACACCCACAACCTTCTGATTTCATGTCAGATGCTCTTACTAGTTGACCTATGGTGGCCTAGGTTGTGGGTTTAGATCCCACTGATAAAAAAGACATGAGGGAATTTAAAAAAAAGTAAATATGATCGGTGGAAAATGGTAAATAAAAATGTAAACAGACTCTGGGATGGGTTTAAAACAATTGTTGAAGAATGTGAAAATAGGTTTGTACCTTTAAAGGTGGTAAGGAATGGTAAAGATCCACTATATTTTAACAGAGAAGTAAAGAGACTAAGAAGGAGGTGCACACTGGAAAGAAACAGAGTTAGTAATGGCTGTGGAAGTAAGGAGAAATTGAAGGAACTTACTACGAAATTGAATGTAGCAAAGAAGTCAGCCAAGGATAACATGATGGCAAGCATAATTGGCGGTCATACAAATTTTAATGAAAAATGGAAGAGTATGTACAGATACTTTAAGGCAGAAACAGGTTCCAAGAAGGATATTACAGGAATCATTAATGAACAAGTGAGTGTGTATGCGAGGATCTTCAAAAGGCAGAAGTATTCAGTCAGCAGTATGTAAAGATTGTTGGTTACAAGGATAATGTCCAGATAGAGGAAGTGACTAATACTAAAGAAGTATTAAAATTTACCTATGACAACAATGACATTTACAGTTTGTTTGTCCAACCCTTGTCCTGTTTCCCTACGGGTCTGGGTATGAGGTGAGATGAATCTGTCATAGCGGGTTTTTATGACCGGATGCACTTTCTGACGTCAACCTCATCAGAGGAGTTAATGAGATGAAATGAATGATGATGGGTGAAACCCGGTGCCGGCACATAGCCTACTCCTGTCGAATAGCACCAAGGGGTCTGCTCAAGGCTTAACGTCTCCATCCGACGGACGAATAACCATCAACAGCATCATATGCCCTCACTCTACATGAGCACTGCAGAGAGGTTTGGAATTTAATCCAGGATTTTGGCACACAATCTAGTGATTAGAAACTGTATACCACCACCTCCCCTACCCTGCCGGCCAACATTCTGATGGTGAAAATTTTTTCAACCAAACGGGACTTGAACCGGCTAACCTCGGTGTCAGACCGTTTAGACTTCAGCGCCTTAATGATCATGGCCACCAGGCGGGCTACAACAATGACATTTACAGTAAGATACAAAAGTTGAAAACTAGGTAAGCAACTGGAATCGATAAGGTTTCGGGGGATATACTAAAGACAATGAGTTGGGATATAGTACCATATCTGAAGTATTTACTTGATTATTGTTTGCATGAAGGAGCTATACCAAATGAATGGAGAGTTGCTATAGTACCACCTGTGTATACAGGAAAGGGTGATAGACATAAAACTAAAAATTACAGGCCAGTCAGTTTGACATTCATTGCATGTAAGCTTTGGGAAAACATTAAAGTATGAAGGCTTTCACGGCCGGTGTCAATATAATAAAATTCGAAACGTTTGGGAGAAGCGAGAGGAGTGGACCACGGCATAACAGCCCGGAAGAATTTTATTATATTTTGGGAAAACATTCTTTCTGTAGACATGTTTGAAAAATTAATAACTGGTTTGATAGAAGACAGTTTGGGTTTAGGAAAGGTTATTCCACTGACGCTCAACTTGTAGGATTCCAGCAAGATATAGCAGATATCCTGGATTCAGGAGGTCAGTTGGACTGTATCGCGATTGACCTATCTAAGGCATTTGATAAGGTATATCATGGGAGACTACTGGCAAAAATGAATGCAACTGGACTTGACAAAAGACTGACTGAATGGGTGGCTATATTTCCAGAAAACAGAACTCAGAGAATAAGAGTAGGCGAAGCTTTATTTGTCCCTGTAATAATTAAGAGGGAAATTCCTCAAGACAGTTATGTTTTCTTATAAATATCAATGATATGTGTAAAGAAGTGGAATCAGGGATAAGGCTTTTTGCAGATGATGTTATTCTGTGCAAAGTAATAAATAAGTTACAAGATTGTGAGCAACTGCAAAATGACCTCGATAATGTTGTGAGATGGACAGTAGGTAATGGTATGATGATAAACAGGGTTAAAAGTCAGGTCGTGAGTTTCACAAATAGGGAAAGTCCTCTCAGTTTTAATTACTGCATTGATGGTGTGAAAGTTCCTTTTGAGGATCATTGTAAGTACCTAGGTCTCAATATAAGCAAAGATATTCATTGGGATAATCACATAAATATGATTGTAAATAAAGGATACAGATCTCTTCGCATGGTTATGAGGGTATTTAGGGGTTGTAGTAAGGATGTAAAGGAGAGGGCATATAATTCTCTGGTAAGATCCCAACTAGAGTATGGTTCCAGTGTATGGGACCCTCACCAGGAATCCTTGATTCAAGAACTGGAAAAAATCCAAAGAAAAGCAGCTTGATTTGTTCCGGGTGATTTCTCACAAAAGAGTAGTGTTACAAAAATGTTGCAAAGTTTGAGCTGGGAAGACTTGGGAGAAAGAAGACGAGCTGCTCAACTAAGTGGTATGTTGCAAGCGATAAATATCATTGTTAATCCGTATTGAAGATACTGAATGTAGGATGCTAAAGGGTTTATTGTGTCACCTATTCAATACATTATACATTTTTTAACACTTAGGAATTTATTATTTTCATTTGAGACATGTTTCGCCCTTCATTGAGAGCATCATCAGTCATAGTACCTCCTCAAGGCATAAATCAGGTACCTGATTGGTAATTAAATTGTAAACATTAAGATACATTACAATGGGAAAGTCAAGCAAAAAAGAAAAACATGTTTAGTGATAATACAGTTAAACAATATAAGTTTATAGACACAGTAGTCGGCACCAATGCGTAAAATCACTGGGTAATTTTAGCAGAGTCCAGCAGTGGTGGTCCGAAGAATAATTGACGCTACTCATTAGAAAATCATAGGAAATTATAAAGTTTATACATATATTTACATTGAAACAGTTAGGGGAGAAAGGGTATACAAGTGTCTGGCATCAATGTTCATACCACTAATTACTGCCGTTGATTGAACGATTACAGGTTGACAGGGTAACTATACCGTAATTTTACAATATCCAATTGAATAGTTGAGAAATTACAAGCTTATAATACATATTTACAAGAGAGCAGCTTGGTGAGAAAGGATATAAAATGTCCGGCATCAAGTGCGTCCCGTTGTTTTAGTCGTTGGTTGACGATTGCAGCATTAACACATCAGTAATATGCAGAGTTAGTTTATAACCATAGGGGGCAGGGAAAAATATTCCACCGCTTTTTCAAGAATGTCAAATGAGGTTCTATAGGTGTAGTCATACTGGAAGTTGTCTGGTTGAAGTCCTGGGTTCATGAATATGGCTCAGTAAGTACGGTGAATTTGGTTGGCATGGACGGAGGCTCATTGGGTGTCACTGAGTACAACAGCAGACAGCTCAACCTCAAAGACATTACTGACCTACAGTCGTGCAAGTATATTGCACCTTGCAATATGTACCCGTGGCCAGAAGGCAGTAATGATCAGTCTTTTAAAGTTAAAAGCTTTGCATAGTAATCACAAGTAATATATATATATATATATATATATATATATATATATTCCATTATGGCAAACCACATCATATACGAGTGTTAAGGTATTGGCTCGAGTTGAGAATTCTTGGCAAATCTAAGACACTGAACGCAAGTTAAACTTTGAAGCTTGAAATTTTCATCAACAAACGCAAATGAAAAGTAATTCATGCATAAGAGGATTAACATCTTTTTGGTACATAGTACAGTATATATGCTTAATATGACCTAATACATCATGCAAATCCAATATTTATTAGTAATGTTTATATTTTATAGATCTTGAGATGCCATTTGACAGAGAACCCAGGGGAAAGATGTTAGCCATAATGAGAGATTATGGGTTTAGGAGTAGGTTCTTAGAGGCAATAACAGGCATTAATGTTGACAATCAGGCTGCACTGAGATTTGATGGAAGGATGAGTTCTAGGTTCAAAGTAGTTACAAGGATTAGACAAGGTTCTGATTTTTTTACCTTTGTTTTTCATAGCATGGATCATTTACTGAAAGGAAAAAAATGGCAGAATGGGGTTCAGTTCAGTGGATTTGTTTTAAGCAATGTGGTTTATGTCAATTACTTGGTCCTAATTGCAGACTGTGTTGAAGGTCTGTAATGTAATACCTTCGAGCTCGAAAAGAGGTGCAGCAAATATGATCTGAAAACTAGTGTTTCAAAGACTAAAGTTAATGTCAGTAGCAAAGGAACCTAAGAAGATTGAACTCCATGTTGGGAATGCAAAATTTGAACAGGTGGATTATTTCAATTTTGAGGACGTGTTTGCTCCCAGGATGGTGGTATATTTAATGAAACTGAGTCATGGTGCATGAAAGCAGTGAGCTCACAATTGTGATAAATGATATTCTGTAAGAAAGAAGCGAGTTGTTGGACGAAGCTATCTTTAAATCCGTTTGTTTTCAGACCGACTTTGCTGAATGGGAATGAAAGCTTGGTGGAGTCAGGATATCTTAATTATAATTCAGAAGTAACAGACCAAAAACTAGCAAGAATGATTGCTGGTACAAAAAATAACAGAAGGGTACTTGGAATGAGAAGATAAAGACTAAGTTAGGAATAAACTCTATGGATGAAGCTGTACACATAAATTGATTTCAGAAGTAGGGTCTTGTGAGGTAAAGGACGAGGAGAATAATTAATTTGACAATGGCAGATAACAAAAGCAGAGGTAAACTAAGGCAATGATGGTTTGACTCAGGTTTTAATGATTTAGTGATAAGAGGTGTGGAAATGAAGGAAACCACAGAGCTAGTTGCAAATAGAGGACTGTGGAGATACTTAGTGTGGCTTGCAGTATGAATGAGTGAAGGTATAACAGTCTATAATTATGTATGTATGTATGTCATAATCATGACAGCCAGTGGATCTCCAGTTTTACATGAAATCTGACCCACAGGGATACAACTTTTTATTTCAGACAAATATATGTTGAATTAAAATAAATAAAAGTGCTAGTAATACTTACTGAATACACACTATGAAATACTATTAAGTACACAGTAACTCCAGAAATATATCTCATACTTAAGTAGTTCTATTCTGTCTACTAAATGACAAGTAGATATTTCATGCTAATACTCTTCATAGTACAAATACAGTTGACCACTTCCAACAACTTTATCAGAAATAAGGTCACGAACCAAAGTTCAAGTCAGATAGGAATGATGAACCTTAAGTGAGACAATTGCCTAATAGCTATCAAACAGATGAGAGGTCTCCATGTTAACTCTTATAATGACCCTTTCCTTTTCCTCAAGCACGATACTAGAAAGCTCCCATTTACTCCTCCAAACAAACAAATAAAAGAATGAATCAGTGAGTGAGCAGTTAATTATATTAATAATGAAGTAATAAATAAATAAATAAATAAATAAATAAATAAATGGATAAAAATAAAGTGATATAAACAAATGGATATACATAGACAAATGAACAGAAAAGGTAAAAAAGTTACAAAAATCAATAGACAGGTAAATAAATTAATGAAAATGAATTAACAAATAAATAAATAAATAAATAAATAAATAAATAAATAAATAAATAAATAAATAAATAAATAAATGAGTATATCTATTATAATAAAAGGAAGTGTCTGTGTGTCAGCGTGTGTACAATGCCCAGCCAAATCTACGGCCTGCAAAGATCTGTAACATATGTAGATGGACGGGGATCCAAATGCACCTTGAAGCCAGGTTTTTAATTTTTGTGTTCGTTGTTGAATGAATGAAAAACCATCAGGAAATGTGTGCTGGGATATGACAATCCATCATGCTGTTACCAGGATTAAATGCACAGATTCACTGTAGCTAGGCAACATACATAAGCTAGGTAATACAAGTTAAGGAGTCACTTTACGTCCACGGTGTAGGAAGCCATTTTTAAGTCCCCGACATGAGGAGCTATATTGAGTCATAATATCCAAAACAGTTTGTCTGTGCGTTGTGTGCGATGATCAGCCAAATCTACGGCATGCAGAGATTTTAAATTTTTGACGTAGGCATATTCTTTCGAAGGTTGATCAAATATAAACAGGATTTTTGTTCCTGAACATCAACAGCTGGTACCGGTAGAACTGGCCCGACGCTTCTGCTATGCTTAGGCAGGACTGTTAGGAGTGGGGAGAGCGTGCTGTTAGATATTTCCCGCCATTTCGTCAGTAACGCTCACGATGTTGGAGCAACAGGTGTACCCCTCCACTGCGCAATGCGCAATTACAAAAATTTCTTGCTCATGAAGGAGTTACAGTGGTGGAAATTTGCCAGAGATTCCAGAGATTTACTGCACAGTTCGGTGATCAAACACTGTCAAGGACACGTGTGTAAGAAGTGGCGGAGGAAAGGGAAGGCAGCACCCAGTGAAAGTCAAGACTCGACTGTCAGCTGGCAAGGTTCTTCCAACTGTTTTCTTCGATCGGCGAGGCATTTTGCTGATTGATTTTTTGCATGAGCGACGCACAATCAATGCTGCTTACTACTGCGAACTGTTGAACAAGGCAAGGGTTACATATCGCCACAAAAGACGAGACCAAGCGATCTGACAATGCGTGGTCCCATAGTGCAGCTCTAACTGTCTCCAAGCTACCAAGCTACAGGAAATGCACTGGACTAGACTTGATCATCCTCCTTACAGCCCGGACTTATCGCCCTGCAATTCCCATTTGTTTGGACTGCTTGAAGAAGCTCTACGAGGACAACAATTTGAAGACGACGGGAGTGTGGAAGACTTCGTGCGCAACTGGCTGATGATACAACCCTTTTCTTTTTATGATGAGGGCATCAAAAAGCCACCCATACACTGGGACAAATGCATTTCCAAAGCAGGAAACTATGAGGAAAAATAAATTGTAATTGCCTTGTGTTTTTCAATAAATGAATTTAAATTAAAAATGAAATCCCGTTTATATTTGATCCCCCCTCGTAGATTAATCTTTATACAGGTAAAATCTGCTTTCATTTATTATTTATATTACTTTTAATTGTTGTATTTATTTAGTTAATTATTTCACATTTACATACATACATACATACATACATACATTATCATTATAGACTGTTATGCCTTTCAGCGTTCAGTCTGCAAGCCTCTGTGAATTTACTAAACGTCGCCACAATCCTCGATTTTCAACTAGTGTTGTGGCCTCGTTTAGTTCTATACCTCTTATCTTTAAATCGTTAGAAACAGAGTCTAACCATTGTCGTCTTGGTCTACCTCTACTTCTCTTACCCTCCATAGCAGAGTCCATTATTCTCCTAGGTAACCTATCCTTCTCCATTCGCCTCACATGACCCCACCACCGAAGTCGGTTTATGCGTACAGCTTCATCCATCGAGTTCATTCCTAAATTAGCCTTTATCTCCTCATTCCGAGTACCATCCTGCCATTGTTCCCACCTGTTTGTACCAGCAATCATTCTTGCTACTTTCATGTCTGTTACTTCCAACTTATGAATAAGATATCCTGAGTCCACCCAGCTTTCGCTCCCGTAAAACAAAGTTGGTCTGAAAACAGACCGATGTAACGATAGTTTCGTCTGGGAGCTGACTTCCTTCTTACAGAATACTGTTGATCGCAACTGCGAGCTCACTGCATTAGCTTTACGACACCTTGATTCAATCTCACCTACTATATTACCATCCTGGGAGAATACACAACCTAAATACTTGAAATTATCGACCTGTTCTAGCTTTGTATCACCAATCTGACATTCAATTCTGTTGAATTTCTTACCTACGGACATCAATTTAGTCTTCGAGAGGCTAATTTTCATACCATACTCATTGCACCTATTTTCAAGTTCCAAGATATTACACTGCAGACTTTCGGCACAATCTGCCATTAAGACCAAGTCGTCAGCATAGGCCAGACTGCTTATTACATTTCCACCTAACTGAATCCCTCCCTGCCATTTTATACCTTTCAGCAGATGATCCATGTAAACTACGAACAGCAAAGGTGAAAGATTACAGCCTTGTCTAACCCCTGTAAGTACCGTGAACCAAGAACTCATTCTACCATCAATTCTCACTGAAGCCCAATTGTCAACATAAATACCTTTGATTGATTTTAATAATTTACCTTTAATTCCATAGTCCCCAAGTATAGCGAACATCTTCTCCCTCGGTACCCTGTCGTATGCTTTCTCTAGATCTACAAAACATAAACACAACTGCCTATTCCTCTCGTAGCATTTTTCAATTACCTGGCGTATACTGAAAATCTGATCCTGACAGCCTCTCTGTGGTCTGAAACCACATTGGGTTTCATCCAACTTCCTCTCAACGACAGATCGCACCCTCCCTTCCAAGATGCCAGTGAATACTTTGCCTGGTATACTAATCAATGCGATACCTTGATAGTTGTTGCAATCCTTCCTGTTCCCTTGCTTATAGATAGGTGCAATTACTGCTTTTGTCCAATCTGAAGGTACCTTACCAACACTCCATGCTAATTTTACTACTCTATGAAGCCATTTCATCCCTGCCTTCCCACTATACTTCACCATTTCAGGTCTAATTTCATCTATTCCTGCTGCTTTGTGACAATGGAGTTTATTGACCATCCTTTCCACTTCCTCTAGCATAATTTCACCAACATCATTTTCCTCCTCCTCATGAGCTTGGCTGTTTGCAACACCACAAGGATGATTTCCTTTTACATTGAGAAGATGTTCAAAATATTCCCTCCACCTCTCCAGTGATTCCCTGGGATCTATTATGAGTTCACCTGAATTACTCAAAACACTGTTCATTTCCTTTTTCCCTCCCTTCCTAAGATTCTTCATTACTGTCCAGAAAGGTTTCCCTGCTGCTTGACCTAGCCTTTCCAGGTTGTTACCAAAATCTTCCCAGGACTTCTTTTTGGATTCAACAACTATTTGTTTTGCTCTGTTTCTTTCATCTACGTACAAATCTCTGTCTGCCTCGGCCCTTGTTTGGAGCCATTTCTGATAAGCCTTCTTTATACGTTTACAAGCTGCTCTCACTTCATCATTCCACCAAGATGTTCGCCTTTTCCCATCTTTACACACAGTTGTTCCTAGGCATTCCCTTGCTATTTCTACTACAGCATCCCTGTATGCCACCCATTCACTTTCTATATCCTGAACCTGCTTACTGTCTACTGTTTGAAACTTCTCACTAATCATATCCATGTACTTCTGTCTAATTTCCTCGTCCTGGAGATTTTCTACCCTTATTCGTTTGCAGACAGATTTCACTTTCTCTACCCTAGGCCTAGAGATACTTAGTTCACTACAGATCAGGTAGTGGTCTGTATCATCGAAAAATCCACGGAAAACTTGTAAATTCCTAACAGATTTCCTGAATTCGAAGTCTGTTAAGATATAGTCTATTATGGATCTGGTACCTCTAGCCTCCCATGTGTAGCGGTGAATAGCCTTATGCTTGAAGAATGTATTCGTAACAGCTAAACCCATACCAGCACAGAAGTCCAGCAAACGCTTCCCATTCCCATTAGCTTCCATATCTTCCCCACGTTTACCAATCACCCTTTTGTATCCTTCAGTTCTATTCCCAACTCTCGCATTGAAATCGCCCATTAGCACTATTCTATCCTTGCTGTTGACCCTGACCACGATGTCACTCAATGCTTCATAAAACTTGTCCACTTCATCCTCATCTGCACCCTCACATGGTGAATACACGGACACAATTCTAGTCCTAATTCCTCCAAGTGACAAACCTACCCACATCATTCGCTCATTTACGTGCCTAACAGAAACTATGTTGAGTGCAATGGTATTCCTGATAAAGAGACCTACCCCAGACTCTGCCCTTCCCTTTCTAACACCCGTCAAGTACACTTTATAATCTCTTATCTCTTCCTCGTTATCTCCCCTTACCTGAATATCACTTACTCCTAGCACATCCAAATGCATCCTCTTTGCTGACTCAGCCAGTTCTACTTTCTTTCTTCCATAAGCCCCATTAATATTGATAGCTCCCCATCGAATTCCATTTTGTTCGCCAAGTTGTTTCCAAGGAGTCCCTCGCCTGTCAAAAGGGAGTGGGACTCCGATACTCCCATAGGTCCGAGGCTTGCTTAAAGTGTTCTGAGCTCGGTAAATTCATGAAGCAGGATGCTACCCTACTTGCACATAGTCCAAGTGAGGATCTCTCCTCTTAACGCGTTATGGACCACCGGTGAATTGTATAGTCCTAGCTGCCTGAGCACAAGGAGGGCCACGACTCAGAATATGTCCGAGATGCCCACTCCCATTCCATAGCAACCGGTATCCCGACTCTCAGGACCACTTACTAGGCCACTCAGCCGTTGCCCATGGTTCACGAACTAGGACGTGACTACAGTAATCCATAAACATGATATTAATTTCATTCACTTACAATTTTGGGGAATACCAGGATTTCCCTATACCAGCAATAAAACGTGAACTGTATTTCCTTTCAACTAACTCAATCTTATGTTTTACGAGCTGTTGTACCCGTCATTGATGGGACAATCATATAGCATGTGCAAAGTTATCCAACTTCCCAGCTATTTTCCACCAATATTCAGGTCTGATGTTTTACTCGGGACACAGCAGTTATCCCATCTATTGGAGATGTGTGCCAGCAGAAGAGACAGATCACATCACAACAATGGTCAATGTAATGTTACTGTTGATACATTTTTATGAGATTTCAATATTGTAGGCCTTCACAGATTTCTTTTGACTCTGGGATATTAGAACATCTAATGTAAAGGCAGTCCTTTCTTCTTTCACGACTCCCTTCTGTCTTATTCTTCAAGCGATTGTTCCTTTATGTTCCTTTTTTTTTTTTTTTTTTTGCTAGGGGCTTTACGTCGCACCGACACAGACAGGTCTTATGGCGATGACGGGATAGGATAGGCCTAGGAATTGGAAGGAAGCGGCCGTGGCCTTAATCAAGGTACAGTCCCAGCATTTGCCTGGTGTGAAAATGGGAAACCACAGGAAACCATCTTCAGGGCTGTCGACAGTGGGATTCGAATCCACTATCTCCCGGATCCAAGCTCACAGCCGCGCGCCTCTACGCTCATGGCCAACTCACCCGGTTTTAAGATTTTTCTCATTTTTAATAATCATCTTCACAATTTTTGTTGTCGATATGGACCGATGACCATGTGTTTTTACACCTTAAGACAATCATGACAAAAATCATTGCCTGTTTAACACGATTAACAATATTCCCACATTAGCAACACTCGTCATTGACATGGACTAGTCTAAATTCATGAATTCTTTTATCATCGTCGAAATGGTTGAACTGTATATGACATATATGACTGGAACTTGTATTCTCTGTATCTTTAGTTATGTTAATACTTCTCGATAGGATCAATAACACAGGTATTTAAAAAATACATTTAGGCTCCTTCCCCTAAACTACCATTTTATCCAGTGTGAATAAAAATGATTTATAACCTAGACTGTGGTACCTTATTCCCAGACTTAACTTACCAATTTTCATTAAATTCTGTTCAACCCCTTTTCTTGTAGTTCGGTGTTGATATGGACATAGCAATAAAAATCAAAAATCATGAAAATATCTCTGTTATCATAGCCGGTAATGCTAAAATGTATGAGACATATTAATTATCGGAAATTTAATTCTATGTAACTCCAGTTATTTAGTATTTATCGATAGGAACACTAATAACGTAAATATTTGAGAATTTAATTTTAGGCCTTCTCATCACTTGAAATGCTACGATTTTATAACACATTTGCTGCAGGAATAGATTTATTTTCAGAATCACACACTGTCATTAATATACATTTAAAGGCCTGTGTTTCTAATTTATAAATTCAGACTCCTTTTCTATATAATAGGTGCTCTTTAACTTATTTATTAATATAGTCACTTACTACTTTATTTATATCTTTGTTGCAATTCTTGTATTTTTATAGTGTAGAAATAATCATTGTTGTATTCTGGATTGTCATTGTCTCTGTGTATGTGTTTTCCATTCATTAAATAAATAGATAGATAGATAGATAAATAGATAGATAAATAAATAAACAAACTACCATTTCACTCAATGTGCATAAAATTATTTATTTTAATTCTCTTCAGCTATTTTCTTGTGATGCCTGTATATACATACAGACAGACATGACAGAAAATTAAAAAGTGCATTTTCTTGTTACTGTGGACATGCCCGATATAGAAATATCATTCTTTTAAAATTCTGAGCAATGTACAGACAAAAATCTTATTTTATGTATATACAGTGGATGATTCAGTAGCCCCTTCCAATATTGTTTACTGCAGCCCAACTAACATGCACATGGTTATAGGGGTGCTATTCTTCTGCAGGCATACTGTAATGTACAAATATTCAGTGAGCACATTTTGCACACAATTCTGAACCCTAGTGAAATGTTATATCATCCGTTTGCAAAACATGATGCCTTGAAATCATGTAGTAATGTCCTTTTACCATGTAACTATGTTAATGTGTTGTGGCTCATGACCGGGTGTAAGGAAGAGGGGAATCAATGCATAAAACTACGTAACAGTGCAGTAGTTAATGTCTTAAACACCCAACTGGATGGCATATGTACTCTGCTCTCGTCATACTACCAGCAAGTTTCCAGCAGTGTAGCATAGCGGATGTGGTTAGGTGTTTGCCTTAACAATTGACTCGAATATGCCAGCGGCGGTTTGAATCCTGCATTGTTCAAATATTTTTGCATCGGTATGATGTTTGAATACGTAAACACAGGCACGTTTGCCACATTCAAACAGTAAAATGATGCTGTTATTCATCTTGCGCCTTGCGCATACTCCACTGGTTAGTGCCTGAATGTACTGTGATCTCCACTGTCATCTGGCATGTTTTCCACAGAGGAATACGTTGACATGCTCCTCATTTATAGGGAAGCAAGACAAAGTTGCGTGCGAGGCATTATGTCTGCAGCAAGATCGGTATCCTGACACGTGACACCCGGATACTACGACATTCTGCCTTGTTGAAAGACGCCTAAGGTCAACAGGCGTGATTTCCAACCAGCCACCAATCTGCGATAGGCCCATTACATCGGGTGAAACAGAAGAGGCCATTCTGGAGGCAACTCGTAATAATCCACATATCAATACAAGGGCGATTCCATGACAGGTGAACACCAGCCAGCTGTCCGTCTGACAAATACTGCATGAACGTAAATTTCACCCGTACCATTTTGAGATACATCTAGAGCTCCATGGGCGGGATTTCGAACCTCGAATGGAGTTCTGTCAGTGGCTATTAGGCAGGCTGGACAATGATGAAGCATTCATATCACATATCTTGTTCTCGGACGAATCGCGCTTCCTCAATAATGGGAAAGTCAATTGCCACAACATGCACTATTGGAGTCTGGACAATCCTCACTGGGTGCGACAGGCAGCCCATCAAGTGCGATGGGGTGTGAATGTTTGGTGTGGAATCTTGGAGGGGTCGCCTGATTGGACCTTATTTCTTTGAGGGACATTGAATGGGCCCACACTACCTGCACTCTCTGTGTCAGGAACTGCCACTGATACTGGAGGATGTGCCCTTGCAGGATTGTTTGATGATGTGGTTGCAACATGATGGAGCTCCACCACATTTGACTTTGCCCATTCATAACCATCTGAACAAGGAACTGCCAGGGAAATGGGTAGGGCGAGGAGGACCTGTTTTTTGACCCGCCATAACGCCGGATTTAATGCCGTTAAGACTTCTTCTTGTGGGGACATTTGAAGAACGTCGTTTACACTCAAGCGCCGGAAAACCCCGACCAGCTCCGGCAACACATCATGGATGCCTGCCAAGCAATTACACCTGGAATGCTTCAATGTGCAGGACGATCTATTGGACACCAGGCCCGAATGTGCATAAACCAAAACGGTCGTCACACTGAGCATTTGCTGCGATAAAGCATTGTCAAGACAGTTACGTTCCTATTATTTCCAGTCTGTATGTGTCTGGCCTGCTAACTAATTGGCCCTTCTTAGGACCACAAACATATTCATTGACACACAATTTGCATGAAAGCAGGTATTGAACCTACATTACGTGCGGTACATATTAAACATATACTATTTAAAAAATTTGTACTCTTCGCCCCGGACTCGAACCTACCACCTGACATGCAAGCCTGCTCCGCCATGCCTTTACCAACGACACTACGGTTCTGTACGGCACACTGGGCTGCTTATAGCAAGTATTAGGTTTACTGCAGTCATAATATCAATTTAGTGATTCGCCAGCGTGTCAGATTCATATGATCTAGAAGGCACACGCATGTCTTCCAGTGTTTAATACGAGTATAATATTATGGCATCCTATCATGGTGAGGCGGTAAATACCAAGATATCAGGTTGTGTTGTCTGAGCATACCAGCAGCGCAGATGTTTTCAGGACGGAATGAACATTGTGGGTTGCATAAACCTACATTGGAAGGGGCAGGTGAATCACGCTGTATATAGCCTTAGAGGAATCATATTGTACATAAGATAGATAATTAATAAGCAAGGAATAGTAATATATATAACAGTCAAGGTGCCATTTTTGTACAGTCTGTGATATCTGGAAGTATTTGTCTGTGTGTATGTGTGCGATGCCCAGCCAAATCTACGGCATGCAGAGATCACAGATTTTAATATATGTGGGCACAGCATTTCACCGATCACAAATGGCTGTGCCAAAGAGCAATTCCTGCTCAAAGAAATGCAGCTGTCAATATCATCAACAAGCAACTTTTACAAGAATTACCCAGTGTTCTACAAAATACAAGTCTTCTGACCGACATTTAATACAGATGAAGCCGTCAACTACACGGCAGAGCTTTTGAAAAACTTGGAGTCACCTGGAGTTCCCCTGAACATCTTGAAGTGGATGATAGTGGCACTGATTATCCTTTCCATGAATATGAATCCTCCTTCCCTTTGCCAAACACTACTGAAGCTACCGTTATGACTGGATGTGCTGTGGGCGAAGTAGTATTCATTCTTGGATTCAGATCATCTCTTCTGATACACAGTCGCAATTTAGACATCTGCAGTTCCCCGTTTGTTTCAGTTCCACTATGTACATCAACAAAGCACAAGGTCAATTGCTTAAGTTGTAGAACTTGATCTTCAGAAACGGTGCTTCTCCCATGATCAACTGTACGTGGGTTGTTCAAGAGTTGGAGACGCAAACACACTATGCATCTTAGCTCCAAATGGAAGGACACTTAATAAAGCTTATCCAGAAGCTTTATAAAGAAAAATTAGTTTGTGTTTATTTGGAAAAAGTTATTAGTAAAGAGAGAGTAAACATTATAGATCTGATTGAACAGATTGGGGCAGATATGAGAATGTAATAGGACCTCATGGTTAATGAATATGTTTCTTAATTTTGCTTTTAAATAAATAGTTTAAACACATCTAATAGATGAATTAATAAATACGGACAAAGCTGTGGAAACATCCTAGTGAATAAATAAAAATAGAATAATAAAAACAGCTAGATAAACAAATGACTAAAACATAAATTACTAGGCAAATAAACTTTCTTCAACTGTCAGGTATTTTTTGGGTTGCTGGAACCTTGCTGGCTCATACATGGCCAAGGGTTTAAGGTTAAGTGATTCTGCGGGTGACTCATTTAGTTCATGAATCAGTGAACAATCCAGTATTTAAAAAATCAGAAATTTCAATCAATCACAGCTGCCTATTGCCACAATTTTATACTTTTCATTTTATCAATATCATTGTAATGCACTTACACGTATTTGTTTTTGTGCAAATCCATCAGAACCACACACAGAAACATCTTTATATATTCTTTGGGCTATACATCAGTTGTTTTCAATAATATATTTGACCAAAGAGCCCACGATCAACAGGTCGTAGCCAGCACAAATAGGAATGACTAGAATGATGACTCACTGAATCACATGTCTGCCTTCAGGGAAAGAATATTAGGTGGGGAAATCAGAAGACATTTTTCTGGAGAATACAATGATTTAATCACTGTTTTCAAATCAGGTCCATAACATAACTGACTTGGAATTCTTATATTTTAAGTATTTACTATTACCGTAAAGACTGGAGAATCTTTACAAACATGCTATCACTTCAAGCTGGCAAAACACATACTTCTGTGCCTTCTTAGTGACAGGAATTGAGAAGAAATGGATGTAGAACAACCTGAATTGATGAGGGGAGAGTGCTATCTATTTGAGAAGAGGATATTGTCCTCTTCTCGTCTTTCTATTGCTACCTCCTCCCTTACTGACCTGTCATTGTGTACTGACTTAATTTGACACATCTCATCAATATACCATATATGAGTATGTGTGTGTGTGTGTGTGAGCATGAGTCGCACATAACAGAACTCTGTTCACCTAATAACTGTACTTTTTTTCTGTTTCAACTCGGTTAAATTTATAACTGTTAGGCTCTTCAGTCTGCCGAAACTTAACTTGAGTTTATAAATTTATTTACTCAAAAGTTAGTTTTGGCAGACTGGAAAGCCTAACCTACTAACTGTATATAGGATGTAACTGAAATATGGATTATTCATCAAGTAGTGATGGAGGTGGTCATTCTATTCACAGCATGTTACCATCATTTCATCTATCAGTAAGTTGAACTAGAGAAAGCCAACTTTTGTAGGTGAACAGTTCACCTTCATGAGTCTTGCACAGCTAGATCTGCCTGCCGTTTCCTCACAGGTACAGATGTAAACACAGACCTACCATACGTGCTTCATGTCACAGGGTTGACAACGAGACCAATTCTTGGTGTATTAAATATAGCATGTCTGGCATCTCGTTACTCTAGTGTTGACAGAAACATACCGGAGTGTGTGTGTCATGTCCTTGGGTTCATCATCAGAATAAATTGCTCCATATTGAAGGAAGTAAGTGTTTTGCTTCTGTTTGTTCACATATATGGACGTGAACAATGATCCATGCCAGTAGTATGGTTCTGACAGCAAGAAAAAAAATTCTGGGTTCTGCAAAGGGTTTTACTCACAGAATGAGGCTGTACTAACAGAACAGAGATGAGGTGTTTGAAGGTGTTGTTATACGAGGACTATGCCGAAAGTTTTTAGCAGAGTGTGAGAAAAAAAAATTATTTGCGAAACAACAATTACAACTTTTCAAAATACTCTCCTTTAGCACGTACACATTTTCCCATTCTCTGAAACCACTTAGAAAACGTTTCAGTCCAAGCTTCTTTTGGAATGTCACTTAGTGCACTCTCGTACGCTGCAATGGCCTCTTCTTCTGACGAAAACCGCTGCCCACGTATTTTTTCCTTGGTCTTAGGGAACAGAAAGAAGTCTCTCGGGGCCAGGTCAGATGAATAGGGGGGATAAGGTAACACTCACACTTTTTCCCTTTCCAAAAAGTGTATTATCTGGCAGCCCTGTATGCAGATGCTTTGTTGTGATGCAGCAGAAGGTGCCCACTCTTGGACTTTGGGTGCTGTGACCTACAAGTGGCAAGGACTTTGGGAAGACAGTCATTCACATACCATTCAGTATTGACTGTACGATGTGTGTCCAAGGTCACAGAGATGAGATGCCCCATTTTTGTAAAAAAAGTTGCCACCATCTTCTTTCCAGAGCTCCGACTTTGTCAGACTTCTGTGGGTGTTTCCTCCCTTGGAAAGCACCACACAGAAGACTGTCTCTTCGTTTCAGGGTTATAATGGTAGACCCATGTTTCATCACCTGTGACGATATTGTAGGTGTCTTCGGACTGCCCTCCACTGAATTTTTCTAGCATGAAATGACACCAGTCCACTCTCTTCTCCTTTTGGCTTTCTGTCAGGGAATGTGGCACCCAACAGGCACATCTCTTGGTAAGGCCTAAATAATCGTGAACGATGGTCTGCGCTGCTCTTGACCCAATATTTAAGGACCCTTCAATGTCACAAAATGTAAGATGTGGATCTGCTTTGTCATTTCCCTCACAGCATCAATGTTTTCGTCAGTCACAGCTGTTGCTGGGCGACCGGGACGAGGTTCATCTTCAATTGACTGCCGACCCCTTGAAAACTCGCGAAACCAATTTCCAACTGAGGCTCTAGAAGGGACAGCCTCACCAAAAACGCGCAGCAAAGAAGAATGGCATTCTTCGGCACTTAATTTCTTTTTATAATCATAAAAATTCATTGCTCGAAAATTGCAGCGCGACAGATCCATCTTGCACCGTGTCTGACTCAGCACTGCCTGTGCTTTCTTCCCTCGCTGTGGAGGAACTACTGCTAGGAGGGGTTGCGCGTGCATGTTCCAAGGTCAAAAAACATCGCTCTTTCAAATGAAAATAATCCCATTGTCCTCAGAATTACGGTTTACGCGCTGCTATAAAACTTTCAGCATAACCTTCGTATTACTGTGAAGTTCTAGCAGAAACTCTTTCTCACTTTTTCCCTGATCAGCATCTAATTTCTGTTGGAGAAAGCTGAAAGTTGTCTGGTCCTTTCAATTAAACCTCTGCTGCGACAATGAATCACTGATAGTGTGTCCAACTCATGATCCAAAGTGTTTGTGGGTTCAGTCCTGGCTGAGGTACAGGATTTTTGAAGCACAGTCAAAATTCTTGGCATGTTAAAGATCTCTGGTGGCGCACTCTGTGTAACGTGATGAAATAAAATCATCTCAACCATGCTATCACTTCAAGTCGAATTTTGGTTTTGTTCTTAGATAGTAGCACAATTGGAATGTCAAAAATTGGCAGGCAGGCTGCCTAGATGGCATCAATTCGTAAGGTCCACATCACTTGCTTACAGGAAGAGAAATTAGAGAAGTGGAATTTTTTTTATCAAGGGAGATGTTTGATAAATTTCTAACTATTTTGAAATCATCTAAGAAAAGACTAAACTGGTAGGGAATCTGCCACCTGGGCGACAGCCCTACATTAAATTGAAGTTTATAGATACTGAGTGTAGCTGAGGCCAAACGATTATTATTACCTAAACCTTTTTGGTGGACTTACAGAAATGACCTATAAGTCTGCCATACAGTGCTTCACACATTGGGCAAGAATTCATCTACTCATAAAGAACTATGGATAAATAATGGAAAATCAAATGGTATGAACAGAATAAATGAATACAAAAATATTTTACAAATGACAGTAAGTACAAGTGTGCAATACAATCATTCTGTATGCAACTATAAGAAACATTCATCCCAGTGACCAATGTCCTTTACAATGAGGTACTTATTTTCAGGGCATAATTGTTATCACTGCGAAGAACATTAGGTCCCTTGGATATCTTCAAGTAGAAAAACGTCATTGGTACAGCCATCCTGCTCCTATCACCTCTTGTTTCACTGTAGGCCTAAATTAGTAATATATCACACTATGGTTCAAGAACCCTGCCATCCTGTTCACTGACTCACTGTATTCATATCTGAATGAAAGTTGTCCGATGGACCTGGCGCATGTCCATGAAGACAATGTGCAGACGATATGCATGGGGCAAGAGAGCTTGTCACAAGGAATGACCTAATGCAAGTTAACAAGATGTTGAATACTGTTCGTGTTTCACTACAGATCTTTTAAAAACATTAGGCCAAATTAGTAAAGACAGGAGACTAAGATGTTAACTTAGAGTGGCATCTACCATCACCAGTTTAATGCGCTTCCATTCAAATTTTAAATACTTCATGAATTTATTGATTTAGAATTTGTATGCGATATTATAATTTTTTTTTTTTTTTTCACTAGTAAATCTGCATGCTGGTTAGCACACAAACCCCCATTTCTAGGTCGGCTGTTGGGTGGTAGGATGTAGAAAATCCTGCGCCCCATGGATGTGATTCTGAAGTTACAGGCAGGATGACAAAGTTGCATGAACGCATATTAAAGTTATCTTCCATATTGCTGTTTAGTTTTTCATTAGGTGCATTCTCAAAGTCAGTAGTATATTTAATTAGTGTAGGGTGTTATGTATATCAGTGAAGTGAATGATATCTTGCGCTAGAAGTGAATTAAGTTATACATTCAAGTCTTCCAGTACGCTGCAAAGTGGCGTAGATGTTTGTAAGTTGGAAACTCACATCCCACTGAACCCCGCTTGGAAGACTTGGTGACAGTGGGCAAAAGTGGGGTAAGTACGGACTGCGGTACAGGGATTACAGAGTAGTTGGAAGTGTTCAATTGAAAACTATTTACTGTTGGTTTTTTATTTCGGACACTCGAATTTAGGTTTTAATTACAAACAAACCGTTAGGCCTACTGGAAAGTGGGTTATACCAATATTTTCCTCGTTTAATTCTGCATTAGGTTGTATAAGACACATTGCTTTTGAAGTTCATTAATAATTTTTTATTTGCAGTTGTAGCAATAGTAAATATTGTCCGGGTTTTTGGCTTCTTCTCTAGGAAGTGCTCACTTAGGAATATATACAGGGAAAACTACTTGTCTGATGGTAAAGAAATTTTTATATGTTATAACCACATATACAGTATTTTTTAATGTAATACTCAAGTTACAATTTTTTTCAACCATCTCGAAAAAAAAAAAAAAAATTCTTATCATTTTTCTAAAGCAACTCTTTCTCAGCCAAGGATAAACATGCAACAAGAAACTTGGGCTTGTTTTGAAGCACTGAGTCATGGTTATCAGAAACTACAGCCACAGTAACCATATAGTGTGGTACTGAATTTATGAAGAGTAATACTGAAAGGATGTTTTGTGTATGCCAGACTGTGCGATTAACAGCAGGCGGGGTGGTGAAATCGGGCGCAGTGTTGCCATGTTCAGGAGTAATCACGCATGCAATGAACACATATTTTCGTTTACTTTCAACCTTTAATTTTATTTCCTCTTATAAATTCCACTTTCCATCACCTTTCCTCCTAAGGGCTTTGGACCCTCAATGGCAGGTGTAAAAATGGTTGGCTTCCTAATTTAGAAATATCGCACTGTACAATCTTTACAAGAATTATTTACAACACTTAAAATTCTGTTAATTTTGTCTGAAAAATCATTGTGTTCCAATGAACCGGTGCTGCTGTCATTCATTTTGATTATGACTGGGTCAAAATAAGGGATTTTTCAGACAGTCCATCTTTCTCCCAGTAGTGGTCTTCAATTTTATTAGCGTGTTTAATACATTGTTTCCAGAGTTCAGGGGTCACGGTACGTAAGGCTTCTCAGCATAAAGTGTTAATTGCTTCGATACCTCTACAATTTTCTAATGTGTTAGCTATATTTGTTTTGCTATTTTCCCTTTTACGTAAGCCCAAATGAGCTCGATTGGATTAAGCTCGCATTGGGCCACTGGTAACCAAAACAAGCTGTACATCTGGTTGAAGTTGTTTAGTCAGTTGTTCCAGCTTCTTTACCGGTGTTTGAAAATAAGAACTGGCAAGGACAATTAGCTCTGATTTAGTTAATTTGTTATAATCGTCAACTCCAGATGGTAATGAAATATTATTTGATGTTATCCAAGATATAATTTCAGGTTTCAGCCAGGACATGTTCGGGTTTTTAGCTGAAGGATCGACCATCGTATGATATGGAGCTTGATCTATAACGACAGGCCGACTGACCTTTGGGGCAATAAACTCAGAACTTCTGTGAGCCATTCTTCATAATGAGCCGAGTTCAACTCGTTGTGGTAATCACCACTCCCTTTCTTGCCAATAAAACAAAGTCCTGCACCATCAAGAAA
Source organism: Anabrus simplex (assembly GCF_040414725.1). Classification (NCBI taxonomy): domain Eukaryota; kingdom Metazoa; phylum Arthropoda; class Insecta; order Orthoptera; family Tettigoniidae; genus Anabrus; species Anabrus simplex. The sequence continues at coordinate 91,052,996 of NC_090272.1, read as the reverse complement.
TCCTTCTTCACTTCCGATGTGCAAAATTATGATATGTTCCCCAGCTTCAGCACTGCCTGCTCTAGATCCTAGGATTGCTGTTAATTAAGACAATCTCACATACAATATCTACATACCCTGCTCCTCATCCTATCACTGCCTGCTGTAGATCTTGAGAATGCTGTTAATTAAGACAATCTCACATACAATAGCTACATACCCTGTTCCTCACTCTATCACTGCCTGCTGTAGATCTTAGTATTGCTGTTAATTAAAACAATCTCACATACAATAGCTGCATACCTCGTTCCACACTCTATCACTGCCTGCTGTAGATCTTAGTATTGCTGTTAATTAAGACAATCTCACATACAATAGCTATATACCCTGTTCCTCACTATCACTGCCTGCTGTAGATCTTAGTACTGCTGTTAATTAAGACAATCTCACATACAATAGCTACATACCCTGTTCCTCACTATCACTGCCTGCTGTAGATCCTAGGATTGCTGTTAATTAAGACAATCTCACATACAATAGCTACATATCTTGTTCCTCACTCTATCACTGCCTGCTGTAGATCTTAGTATTGTTGTTAATTAAGACAATCTCACATACAATAGCTACATACCCTGTTCCTCACTCTATCACTACGTCTTGTAGATCCTAGGATTGCTGTTATTTAAGACAATCTCACATACAATAGCTGTTCCTCACTCTATCACTACCTCTTGTAGATCCTAGGATTGCTGTTATTTAAGACAATCTCACATACAATAGCTGTTCCTCACTCTATCACTACCTCTTGTAGATCCTAGGATTGCTGTTATTTAAGACAATCTCACATACAATAGCTGTTCCTCACTCTATCACTACCTCTTGTAGATCCTAGGATTGCTGTTATTTAAGACAATCTCACATACAATAGCTGTTCCTCACTCTGTCACTGCCTGCTGTAGATGTTAGTATTGCTGTTAATTAAGACAATCTCACATACAATAGCTACATACCCTGTTCCTCACTATCACTGCCTGCTGTAGATCCTAGGCTTGGTGTTAATTAAGACAATCTCACATACCATAGCTACATACCCTGTTCCTCACTCTATCACTACCTCTTGTAGTTTCAATTATACTTTGAATCGTAATTTCCGGAAAAGATATGATTTCATAATTATAAGTACATACTGTAAATTATGTGTTCCGGATCTTTATGGTCACCCTCACTAGAGGACGGATGATTTATTTTTAAATAAATCTTACTACTACTACCCTCCACGTTATAGACAAGACTCCTTTCCACAAGAAGCAGTTAACTCGTGCTCCCACATCAAACTCTACGAGGAGAGAAATGATGTTCTAGTTAACAGAAAAAGGGAATTCCTTTCCACGAGGACATACTGAGACCCCAGTTATATTCATTAATCAAAATGGACAAACAAGTCCAGTGCACTTATAAAATAGACAGTATTTTATCCAAATATAGTCATACCATAATATGTCTTCCTCCACACCACCCAGAATTGAATCCTATCAAACTGCTATGGGCAAGTGTCAAGAACTGTGTTTCTGAACATAATGTGACATTCAGAATGGATGCATTATTAAAACTTACAGATGAACAGATTGCTTGCATTACAAAAGAGGACTGGAAGAAACGCTGTGAGCACCTAATGAAAACTTAAGACCATTACATTTCTAATGACGGCTCATTGGACAAAGCGCAGGACATGATCATAAACGTCAGAAGTGACACAGACTTGAATAGTGACAGTGATTTTCTAAATGTGTTCTTATGTGTGGAAAGAGTGACAGTGAATGTTGTCAAGCAATTAATGTACTGTGTGATGATGTATCCACAAAGACGCACATAAATGCTGTCAATTGGTACACTTATTTACACATTACATGTTAAACACGTACAAAACCTAACTAACTGCCGTGACAACAAACCACCATTCTTAACAACTACCTATCACTAAGCACATGCCACATGGAGATTGCAACCTTAAAACAGATGACTGCTGACAAGCATGTCATCCACACACGAGGTCACAAGTACAAGTCCTGTTCAACCATAACTCCAACTAAGCAATAAAACGTCTCCACCATCAAGACCACCACCTTATAAATGTGCCTGGCCAGGCTTCTAGAAAGATATATTACAAAATATCTTCTAGTAAGTTCTCGAGTGCCTAACAACATGGTTATAATGTAAAGAGTATTCTACAATCATCTCGTCTTACTTAGTGTAGTTCTGGATATTACAATGTGTTACAAATATACTGTAACAGATTACACATCATATATACAGAATTATATACTATTAATTACAGGTTCTTACATTAACTAAACTTATATTTATGCACAGCACATGTTTCATGACATAACGTCACAATTTGATCGTATCGTCTGTACATATGATGTAAATACAGTAATAATATTACTAAATGGATGGAAACACTTCATAGCCATACATTACAAGTAATAATAATAATAATAATAATAATAATAATAATAATAATAATAATAATAATAATAATAATAATAACAATAGTAATAATAATAACAACAATAATAATAATAATAATTCGAGCTTGATACTTGCATTATTTACCCATAGTAAGAGAATATTATTTTCAAGTTATATCAGTTTATCACACTTGTGTCAGGGGTCTTCTCAAGCTTTCATATCCCCATCCAACGGACGAATCACCATCAACAGCATCATGTTCTCATTCTATATGACCACTGCAGAGAGGTTTTGGAATTTAATCCAGGCTCTTGGCATGCAATCTGATTACAAATTGTATACCACCACCTCCCCTATCCTGCAAGCCAACATTCTGATAGTGAAAATATTTTCGACCAACGGGAGTCGAACTTGCTAACCACGGTGTCAGACCATAATATAGACTCCATGTCTTAACGATCATGGCCATATGCGGGCTAACTTACACACGTTATATAGGCTATTACTGAAGACAACAGACTAAAACAATTCAAATAATATATGAGAGAACTGAGCAATATTGTGAAACTTTCTCAATGTCAATGATCTTTCTTGTTCTTCTTCTTCTTCTCCTTCAGCAGGAAACTTTATACATTGAAGTAAGAATCTAGCAATGGCAACAGAGACATCATAAATAATTTGGTTGACCATGAGCTGACTAAATCTCTACAAAACTGAGTTATCGTCTTGGATTTCACCTCGTGCGTAATATTGCAGGGCAATCAGAATTCTGTTCTCTATAGAAAACAAGACCTCTGTAGGTTTCAAGCTCATGTAGGTTAAGATGCACAACTTTCATCAGATCACTTATACTGGTTTTCGTAAAACAATATAAATTCATAAAAGTGATATCATTGTACTTTAGGAAGATAATCAGTTGTATTCCATACCTTTTCATACGCCCTCTCATCTCCCTTATTTAGCGAACTAACCGCAACTTCATGTACAACCTCCATGTTATTGAATTTAGTCCTTGGTTAAACTGCTCTAGACCAGGACTAAAGTTAGTCCAGACTAAAGCCGGATCATCCTCAGACTAACAGGAAAAGCTGTCTATGTATAAGAAAAATGCCCGTCTGCTCTTAGTCCATAGTTGATACAGCTTTCGTGTGGACTAGACTATGAATAGCACCTGAGAACTTGATCATAGAAGGGAAGTTTGAGGGCAACAGACCTGGGGAAACGACTGCAACCAGATGGGTGGGACAGGTGAAGACTATCACTGGTTTATCTTTCCAATGTGTCCTGAGGAAAACTGAAGATTGTCCAAGACGTTGACTCTACAGCAGGGATGTGACAAGCAAAGACAAAACCAGTGGAGTCACAAAACTCAGAAATGAGTAAATTGATTAGTGATGAGGATGTGAATGCAATTATATTCACCCCCTTTTACATACACAAAACACCAAAATAAAAACAGAACCTGGACTTTATAACATTATTTACTTGAGATGATAAAATTCAGATCCATTATGTACAAAAAGCCATTTATAAAGAGGCAATATACAGTTTGTTAGATCACAGAAAATTCATGGTTCTATATCATAACTGTAATTGAAACATAAGATTTTGAAATATTCATCACTAGCTCAACACATCTAGTCAAGAAAGGAAAACTTCTTGACAATCACTCTTCAACAGAAGTAAAGTAACTGAAATGTCAGGGCATCCAACACGAATCCTTAAATGTAATGAGCATTATCTGATGGATTCATTGCTATTTCTGCATGTTTCTTCATTTGGGGTGTAACTCTGAACATTGGCCCATGGCCAGGTACAATCCAATCAGCAAGTTCAAGAGTTTTATTTCTGTTCTGTTGCTGTAGATCTGGCTCATCACTTCCAGCTACATGCTGCCACAGGTAGGGTTCGGCAATATCCTCTTCTCGTTCAAAGAGGTCTCCTATAAAAGAGAAATCTTTTACCATTTAAGATGACAGCAGAAGATGGCACTTTCTATACCAGCACAATAAGTCAACACTTTCTTTAATATACAATGACAATCATACACTTGCTCTGCCTACACAGCTCAAAACTTCAACAAAATATTTGTGGTGGTTTTTATTGTTTTTAAACTCATTTGTTTTGGATGAGGAGGCAGAACCACAGCATGCCTTTCAATTCACTATGACTTGGAGTAGTGAATATGACTGCACTGAGAGTCTGCTTGAAAGTAAGAAAGAAATACAGTAAGTCAGAAATAAGTAACAGTGATAATGAAGAGGGTGTGAGTTGTGATGATGATGAAAAATAACTTGAGTAAAAGTGATGGCTCATTAGCTAAAAATGACAGTGAGGCACAACAAATATGTCAGAGAAAGGACAAAGGTGAATGGATGCATGTGCGCTGGAAAAAGCACTTAATTCATTCATTCATCAGAATGTAAAAAGTTTGAAATGTTTCAGAGCAAGAATCTGGATCATTCTCCAATAGAACAGTATTTTAGATCATATCTTTACAGCTATTGCATGCAAAACTAATTATTACATAAGGTACAGTTGTGAGACCCCCAAGAGATAGAGTTGGGTAGATATTAGGTGGTTTGACTCTAATGACAATGAGATGATAAAGGCCTATTTAGTTCTCTGCATTCTAATGTCTCAGGTTTGAAAGCTCTGTATTGAATTGTAATATAACCAGTGGCGGCTGGTGCAAAAAATCAGTTGTGTGCTGTAACCCATCCCCAATCCAAAAAATAAAAATATTTAGAAACATACCGGTATGTGGTTTTCAAGAGGCTCTCCACTGAGTTTTCCACACTGAACAAACATGCAAACAACCCCAACACATATACACATTCCTCATAAAAAACTATAAAACTATATAATTAAACACACAATAACACATGCAATGGCAAAATATTCACGATCTCAAACACTTGGTGTGAGCGCGCAAAAACAGAACTTCCCAATGTTACCAACATCATTGAAATAAAACCAGCAACGTCGTAATGCAAAATTATATGTTATGTTTTTATAGTGTCATTTATAAACTAGACATATTAATTAAAGAAAATCACAATATCATGTCCTTATTTTGACAACATAAAAAGTACAATTTTGATAGTTCATCGATTTACAAATGCGACTATGGAATAGGCAAGTTGGTAGTATTCTATCCTCTTTGGTATTAAAAGACCTGGCGCGAACAGCTCTATAGTATTTCGTTTTCCTGTTTGCTTTGAGCGATCCTCTCTTAACCCCTATGCATCCGTAAGCGGACTGGTACGCGCTCGAGTGGCTGGGCCAGGACTCCACAAGCGGACTGGTACGCCGGGATGCAAGGTCGCATATTGGAGACATTTGTGACATCTGTTGGCATTCTCCGGAAACATTTCTAATTGAAATCTGTTCTTGGTGTCTCAAAGTGTCACCAGAGTGCTCTGGTATGCAACTTTGGCAGAGAGAATTGATTAAAATATCGATCGAGAAATCTGTATTCTGTTGTTGACAAGATGGCTGACTGAGAAAGAAGTTGCTTGCTTGCACGAAATGCTCAGCAATAGCGAAATTCAAAGCATATTTGATGTTTTAGGCTCTGATTTCAGCAGTATTAGTGAGGAAGAAGTTATTAGTGATCCTGTGCATGAATGAAAACGAAATATATCAACAGAGATCTTTCGCATAGTAATATCGTACGACATGGAATGCCGAATGAACTTTCTCCCGCCCCTCAAGATCCGATTGCGACTGCCGGATTTGAACCTACGATCTTGGTACCTAGATGTGAACACTTTACCACTAATCCTCTTAATAATAATAATAATAATAATAATTATTATTATTATTATACACCGAGAGAGACATACGGCTGTATTTGGGATATAGGTTCGAATCTCTTCATTCCCATTAATTCCTTATTTCCAAATCAGGCAAATGTTAGCCTCATGTCGTATTGGTTTCCTATTATTTCCTTATTTCAAATCAGGCAAATGTTAGGCTCGTGCCGTATAATTAAGGCCATAACACACACTAAAGAACTTCCGAGGTGAGATAAGGTAATGAAAAATTTAAGATTTCAAAGGGATTTTTTATGTGTTATATTTCTGTATTGTTCTGTTTTTTGGTATCGTGAGCAATAGTGTGGAATTTCTCAATAATATACAACAGGTCCCGTGATAATACGCGCAGTCGATCACCCACTATACTGTTTTAACCGAAAGCTTGCAACACCCAGGTTGCATACTAAAAAGTTGGCGGATTCCTAGCAATGTCAGAGCAAAGGGCGGGTGGATGCATATGGGTTAAATACTACCGCTGAGTCAAGAGGGTGCCAGCTGCCACGTTCTCATATCGTTCGTAATGCAAGTATCCCTAGTGCAAGTGCTGCCTATCTGTGGTCGAACGAAGAATCGCTGTGAAGTGATGTCTTGGCTGTTGTTTCCACAGCCTATCGGAACCGATCGGAATACATTCTCTTTGTATCGGAAAAGTTCGGCACGCATGCGCAAAAGGCAGAGTTCCTGGTTTCTGTGAGCTGTGATCGCACAGCACCCGGCGTGGAGCGCACCAGTAGTTACCTGGTTGTGAGGGGAGTTGAATAATGTCCTATTCTTTGGCTGACGTCTTTTTCAATGCACTGTACAGTACAGTATTTGATTGTAGATAATATTTTTAAACTAATTTAATTTTCCCAATAGGCAATGTGCTGCAGCACTTCAGCACATAAGGTACGGCCGCCCCTGAATATAACAAAGATAAGAGCCACCTCATACACCAGAGTATTTTGAAGTTCTGAATTCTCATTCTGAAGCAACATTACTGAATCCTAAATCAAAAAGCAACATGAAAATATTCCTAGTGTGATAATCTGTGATGTGTTTTGTTTTGATGTGCACCTTAGTGCAGAGCAGGAGATTCTAGTACAGTTTCACAGCAGAATAAGTGACCTTTTAAACGTTGAGAGGGCATAACCATGCCCTATTAACTCTAATCAGAAGAGAGAAAAGAAAAGGTCTGCTCTTTCAAAGGATTTTAAGAAAGAAAGAAAGAAAGAAAGAAAGAAAGAAAGAAAGAAAGAAAGAAAGAAAGAACAGCCAGCAATACCTTTGTCAGAATTTATTGAATGCCCTGAAGATTGAAGATTAGTCAAGCTGACCCCTCTAACTGTTGAAGCCCGTCCAGATGAACCTGAGAAGCAGAAATCAGTTCATCAGGGGCTGAGAAGAAATGGAAGTAGAAGGACTGGGTCCGATGAGAAAACAGTCTAGGATGGAAGATTGTCCTTGTTCTTTGGTGTTTTCATTCACGTTTGTTCTTATCTCCCTTCCCTATTGCTCCCCTCTTTCTACACAAACCTGTCATGGTGGATTCTTAATAATTTGTTTGTTTATTTATTTTACATTTTATGGCCAACATAGAACCACTTCAGTTGATTATACAAAGAAAATTTAGCTTTCCTAGGCTTCCAATATTTCTTCATCCTCTCAGATGCAGACATCCTTTCTTCAGCTGAGAACACACTACCTTTTGCCCTTTCATTTATTTTGATTTGTAGTCTCACACGTGAGTCGTTGAGAAAATTTTGTCCGTTTTCTTTTTGAGATGATGATGATGATGATGATAATAATAATAATAAAATTATTGGTTCTATGCCCTACTAACAACTTTTATAGTTTTTGGAGATTCTTGAGGTGCTGGAATTTTCTTCTGGAGTTCTTTTATGTGCCAAAAAATGTCATTGTGTGTACGTGTTCATACACTGTGTATAACTCCTATATTATAGACCGTCTGAAACAAAGAGGAAGACCACTGAACTGATGGGATAAAGACATATGGAAGATCACTGCAATTCACTGGCAGAGAATTGCCCACGACTGATCCACCTGAAAAGAACTTAGAAAGAACTACTGTACTTTGATTAAAGGCTTTAACAGGCCACATCATTCTAATAAAATTGGCTCATGATTATTATTATTATTATTATTAATGACTTTATTAAATTACAATCTATTCACCATCAAATTACCTTTCAAACAAATAAACAAAGGAATGAACAGATAATAACCAACAATAGGATTTTAAAGGGAATAGCTTTTATTTATTTGTGAAACATAAAATACTATATACTATGTAGCACTGATAATGTTGTGAACATCCAATATTGTGTGATTTTAACTTTTTACCCTTTTGACGTCCAAGTTTCATTTTTCAGCAACACTTCTACTTATTACTCCTTTCTTTTTACAATACATAACGAACCTCCATAATTACACTCTCGAATAACAGAAGGCATAAAAATTGCATATAGTGATGCAGATTGAGAAAGGAAAAATAAACAAATGTTTTATACCAGACTGCTCTCAGTGTTGGACTCGGTGAACGAGCATGACGCAGCTCCAAAGTGTGAAGGGAGACAGTAGCAGATGCAGAGCCCAAGAGAGTGAATAAATAGTTACACATTGTGTTCTACAAACTTTCGGAATAGAATTCTGTAGAACATTTTCCAATTTTCTGGGTGATAGTTGCCAACTATACTGAATGTTTGTTACATGGTAACGTCATGCATCATACTTAGAAATAGTTCTTTATTCAAGAATATTTGCACATGGCAAAACAGAAAAGCAAGGAACAGAACACTTTTTCCAGCTACTTTCTACAATGTGTTATTCCACCTACCAAGGTAAATCATCCTGCATTGAAGAGTTTATTGGAAAAACACACAATGTTCCATCGCTGATGAGTGCACTCTTAAGAGAGTTAAGGAGATTGTTGGAGACCCTCTAATTAGTTTAATTTTGAATTAAACAACCAATTCACTTTTGAGAGCTGCTCTAAATAATCTAGTGATGACAGTTACAGGAGATTCATTCAAATCAATGCTGTTCACTATGTATAAACTGCAAAAGGTCAACTCTATGACCATCATGCAGAGTTTTAATTGACAGTTGTAAACTCTGGCCATCAGGAATGCAAGCTGTTAACCAGACAATATATACGGTTTCAGCATTTGCAAAACTGAAGTTTATGTTTTCCAATCTGCTTCAAACAACCTGTATTACTTATGATTTTATTCGAAGTTTGCATGTTGGTAGCTGAGCTAGTGCACATTCCAAATGTGAAAACTGTACTGCTCAGATTCATAGTTAATGCTGAGCTAGTGTACAATGTTGCCTGTGGCTAACTGTCCGTACGCTCACGTCCAAGTGGAAGAATAACATTATGTACTCACCAATACACACAGTCATGAATCAAAGCCTACCGTACTACTGGATGTTTTTGTTTATGCTGTGTCTTTCATGCTACTCCTAAATTATCAACCTCAGTTGACAGTCAACTGTACGACTGTCACCCAACCCTATCAACTTTACCTCAGCCACAGGCTATCGTACAGCACATACAGTATTCTCCAAGCATATTTTCAATGTTAAGAAAACAGTCACAACTATTAATCTGGGCACATACGGTTTCAGCCTTGGAATATACACTAGCTCAACTACCAGCATGCAATCTTTCAATGAAATTGCAGTGAACCACCTCAAAGATTTCCCTTGTGAGCTTAAGAAGACACAACTGTTTTGAATAAACTGAAACCAGATGCTCAATTCAACAATGATACAAAAGTTTATTGAGATCCACCTATTCAATACACATTGGGTTCTTAAAAATTAAGATTTACATCTTGTCATACTAATGTAATGGGACATGTTTCGCCCATTGTATGGGCATCATTAGCTGTAATCTCAAGCCTAAAACATAAAGATCAGGATCTTGATTACGCTAGTCAAAATGTTGTGAAAACTTGTTGTGAGTTCCTAAATGACAATTTACACAATTAAAACATGTTAAAAAATATATACGAGTAAAATGAGTAATGTTGATGCAATCTTACATTAAAATCCTTTAAACGTTTTTTAAAATAGCCAAACTGTCCTTATTTATGTGAACGGTAAGAAAGTCTATGGCTAAAATTATGGCCTTGAGGTACAAGATCAAAACGAATGGAATCTGGTTAAAGGCAACTCAAATTGAAGTCATATAATGGTTACAATGAACCCTAAGTGGCTTAATCATTTAAAGAAGACATTAAATATTCTTGTAGAAAGCTTATACTATACAGCTGTGTGACTGATGGAGTTGTTGCTGTTGCTATTAAACCCGTATTTGTGAGGTGAGTTCACAGTCTTATTTTTTTGTTGAAAAAATGATAAAAGGTTCGGCTGAGTGTTGTTGTGTGTGTTGTGTTAATAGTCAAATGGGAACTCTCATGCTTGATGTTGGCTATAGCTTGAATGTTGAGAATGACTACTGATGGATGTGTGGTGAAGAATATGTAATGAGAGGAGGGTAGAAATATTTTAAGTTTAAAGAAAAGACGGCTATATTTGGCAAGAAACGCTGTGTATAACTTGCATTTCTTGTATTGTATCTGTGTGGAATTGAGGGAGGGGGGTGTGGTGCAGGAGAGGAGGTGGGCGGAGCGTTAAGCTTACGCGCTGTTGGCTGTGGAAGATTAGTATGAGCAGACACGGAGGGAGTTACCTTTAATGGAATGGTGGGAGCTTTTGTGGATATTATTTAAAAAAATTTAAGAATTTTATTTTGATTTAAATTTAGTGATTGTGACAAGTTAGGTAAAATCTCGTATAAGGGATTTTTTACTTCAATTAAGTCATTGAGATTAAGGTTTTTGTTATAGTACTGATCTAAATAAATATAAATACTTTCTAATTCATTCATTAATTTCCCATTGCCCACTTTTTGATAATTGTAAGGTCCTGTTCGATAGTTGCAAAATGATGCCCTGTATCTTACATGTGAAAACTCATGGCTGAGAACATGTGTTTATTGGCATTATAGTGCTCTTTTGTAAAGAAGCTCCGGCTTGTTTGCCCAATATATGAAATGTCACATTGCATGCACTTGAGTCTGTATATGCCTGAACTTGAATAGACACTACTGTTTGAGTTAAGTGTGTTGTGAGTGAGAAACAGGTTGCGGTTAGTGTTTGTCCTAAAGGCAATGTTGATATTTTGCTTTTTTAAGGGATTTGTTAGGTGGTAATTAGCTGGATTATTGTAGGTGAAAGTGGCAAACTTAAATCTTTTAGGTTTATCTGGGACGAGGTTTTTTTTTTTGCTAGGGGCTTTACGTCGCACCGACACAGATAGGTCTTATGGCGACGATGGGATAGGAATGGCCTAGGAGTTGGAAGGAAGCGGCCGTGGCCTTAATTAAGGTACAGCCCCAGCATTTGCCTGGTGTGAAAATGGGAAACCACGGAAAACCATTTTCAGGGCTGCCGATAGTGGGAGGGACGAGGTTTGTTGCTAATTTAAGTTTAGTCGTGTTGATTATTCAATTAACTATTTCTGTTTTAAAACTGTTGAGTTTTCTCAAATTCTTTATATACAGTAAAACCTCCATTATACGTTCCCGGAAACTACGTTTTCCCGTATTATTCATTCAAATTATGTGGTCCTGTGAGCATCCTAATTAAATAACGTTGTAAAAATCCTGCATTATCCGTTCCTTGAAGAAACCGATTTACCGGATCAACCGTCCAAAAATTTCTGTCCCATCAACACTAAATTCTTGACCACGCATTTTCCCAGAAACTGTGTATCACGAAAGGACGGCTACGGCATACTTACAGATCTTGGTGTTAACGTCCCACCATTGCAGTAACCTACTGCACTGGAAAAGCGATCGGCGGTGAACTTGCAAAAGGCACCATCTTAGCATCGAATTCAGGTGGTATTGTTCAGAGAATCCTCAGAAATCATAAAGCAGAGTGTGTCCACAACAATTGGAAGGAGACAGAGCGCATTTCGACAGCTCTACTTGAAGAAGGAACGAGTTTCGTCAAATGTTCGTACTTGCTAAACGTCTACATTATGTCCAGGATTACCTATTTGTTTTCCCCCCGAGTGTACTGCCGAACATGTTTTCGGCACTTCCTTCAGGGCACTGTATAGTCACTGCGCTTTCAGGCAGGAATCGAAACTGCTCCTTCTTAAGTACCTTAACACAAATTTATTTTAATAATATCGTATACGATTATGTTATCGAGACCAGAACAGATGTTGTACCTTACATACATAAAGCCATGGGAGGTTTTGGGATTGGCTATTACTGTTTTCGTCCTAATATAAGACTGGGGTTAAAATCTTATAAAAACTGCAGTAGTTTTATTTGCGCACGTTACATTTAGAAACTAAGTATCATTCAGCGAGCGCGTTTTCCAGCTGAGCTCAAGGTCACGAATGACCGTAATTTCGGAAATGTTAATGCTATTTTTTCTCTTTCCAATTTGATTGCGATTAGTGACAGGCAGAATTGAACACAATGCATTCGAGAACTTGAGGAACGATACTTACGAAGCATATTCTCGAGTTCAACATAACCTTTAAAAGTCGATGTAGGCCTAATTTACGCGGTACAAGATTTTCATAAACTGACTACGAACAGTATATCGGTGACCAAATTACAATGGAAGATTTATATATATATATATAAAAAAAGGGATTTTGCCATCATGTTGGGTGCTTTGGTATTTAATGTGCTTTATTTTTTTAGATTACAGAATTAAAAATTACTTGTGTTCGATTGTTGTTTGGCTTGGCAATACGTGCATTAGATTTTTTAAAAAGATTTTGGCTGATCAAATTTGCTGAACTGAAATAAGTTTTCAGAGGAAACTGAAGAAGTTTTCCCGGAAAAACTGAATGTAAAGTTTAGAAAATTTTAAGTCGAGTACCAGTAATTTATCTCTGAAGCAGGCCCCGCGGTCTAAATTGCCCGCCTTTCACCTGAAGGGGCCGGCTTCAATTCCCGACCAGGTTACGCATTTTTACCTGGATATGGGGGCTGGTTCCAGGTCCACTCAGTCTGCATGATTACCTTTAATTGAGGAGCTATTTAATGGTGAGATGTCGACCCCGGTCTAGAGAGCCAGGAATAACGGCTGAGAGGATTCGTCACACTGACCATGCGTCACCTCGTAATCTGCAGGCCTTTGGACCAAGCAGCGGTCGCTTGGTAGGCGGAAGGCCCATTGGGGCTGTAGTTTGGTTTGGTTTAGAGGTGTTTGTATGATTATAAGTATACATATTTTCTTCTTCTTCTTCTTCTTCTTCTTCTTCTTCTTCGTTTAGGCCTATGATGGACCATGTGGTGTTTAGCCAAATTGTTGATGGTTCATTTGTTCCCGGATTTTCCGTTTTCCCGTGTTGTAAGTTTTTTCCAGTGATCCCTCCGAAAACGGAGAATCGAGGTTCCACTGTAATTATTTCTGTTTTTAAGTTCTTAGGTGTTAAGAGGGATTTTTAAGGCTCTGTAATTATTGTTTATTGTACAATCTTCCTGCAACAGCTGCAGGTTGCCCAAATACAAAGAGTACCTTAACAGCAATATATGGATATCGTATGATGTTATGTGCAGGCAATCGAGTGAGGCATGTCAAACATTTGTTTGAGGTCTGCAAGCATGGTTCTTGAAGATCATGATGGACTTCTTGAGTATGGTAATCGCGATGTTATATATGAAATTTCTATTCAGCCCAAAGGTATTGCAGAAGTTGACAAAACATATACTGTAGGTATAGTTCCTCGAGCACCTAACGTCAAGCCGATTACAGAGATGGACGAGAGCTTGTACTTTCGCTTATAGAAGTCCACCGTTTCTTCATAAATTGTTCTTTTTTCTGCATCGACCTCTTCCGGCTGGTTTTCGTTGGTCTCAAATCTAATTGTAGGATCAATGATGAAACCTTCTGAACAGGATGGCTTAAAAGCAATAATGTCAATGCGTCGGTTGCTTCCTCTGTTGGAGAGACCATGTACTTCTTCATAGACGTTATAACCTTGTCCTCACAAAGCGTTAGCTATCACTGATCTGGCTACATTATGGCGTGAGATGCGTAGTAATTCACCATGTGGACAGGCTCCCAGGACATGTGCAAGAGTTTCGAACACTCTGTGGCGACAGAGGCTGTTGCCCTGGGATCTGCCAGGTACAGTACGCACAGCAGAAACATTGGCATTCATTTTTATTGCTTCACGCCATTCACTGCCAGACAATCCTTTATGATAACGAATCCATGTATTCGCTGGAGTATACTGTTTAAACAGGAGTACACCTTTGCCTTTATGCTCTTTCTTGCTCCAGTTGTCAAAAGCTCTTCTTCTCAATTCGAGTCAAACTTTCTTTCTATCTAAAGAACCATGCCTTTTGTCTCGAATAGAGTCTGTTTCTGCTACATTCAATGCAGCGAGGCTCATGCTGATTTCTTGACATAAGTTTCTCCTTGAGTGTAAAAAAATGTTATTGGAAGATTTCAAAATTTTGCATGCATTAATATGTTGCAGGTATATTTCCCATGATACACAAAATAAACCCAGACCTTTAAATTTCATTTCAGCGTATATCATATCATTCGGGACATCCATGGTAAGTTGCAAAATTTCCTTTAATGCTCCCCTAACCATAATATCGGCGTCATTTATAAATTTGACTGGAATCTTTTGTGGTGGTAGTGTCTGAAATTTATATACCAAACTGAGACAGATTGAAGTGTTTATGATCACAAATTTTTGATCGGAATGCAAAAGCGGTGGCCTGTTTGTGGGAGTTATGGTGTACTGTACTGATGAATTTTTAGTTGTTAGTGGGGTATGAGTAGGTTTTCTAAAAATTTGGAAATCAAATGTATTTTTATTTCGTGTTACTGTGATGTCTAAAAAGTAGATGGATCCGTTGACCTCGTCCTCTTTGGTGAACTTTATATTTTGGTCGAGGGTGTTCAAAAAATCTAAAATTTCATTACCATTGTTAAGATTATTATTGATTATTGCAAAAGTATCGTCTACGTACCTGAGCCACAGGCTGAGTCCCTTTATTTTTGACATTTTGTGGCGTTCTAACGAATCCATGTATATGTTGGCCAAGATCTGTGACATGTAACCAGAGGCTTGCCATAACCTAAGTTTCCCATTATAACTAGGTGGAGAACATGGATCTAGAGCTGCTTTTTTCTTTATGGGTAAACATTTTACAATGATTTAGGTGTTTCTACGACTTTCTGCAGCAGTAGTATGAGACAAGGCTTTGCTAAGCGACCCAGGTTTGGAGACTGAACTTTACACAGTGTATTTGTTCAAATTTATCCAAGGAAGTGCAATGGAAGAAGAAGAAGAAAGTGACATCATGCTTAAGAGATTTACAAAAGATGAACTTAAAGAAAACTTATCAAATAACCCAGACAATAAAATATTAGTAATTTGCAGTGATTTAGTGCTCAAAGTCTGAATCAAGTATTCTGCTGATGTTGAAAGTCTTTTTCCTGGTATACAAGCATTCTATAATTAAAAAGACAGAACCTAACCTTTAAACATATTAAAATAATGATCGTAATTAAGTACAATTCTTTCTTACATGTAGTAAAATGGAAACAGAAGTGATTATGCTCTCCTCTTTTTTCTTATTCCCTTAGATACCTTTTAGGTCCCTTCTCAACAAGCTCCCCCTTTTTAAAGTCTGTTTTTAATATTTTTCACTTTAAAATCCAAGTCTTTATTAACTAACTTTCTTTAAATTTACTTATTCTACTAACTCTTGACATTGATATTTATAATCATCAGCACAAATTCATTCATCCAAACTTGAAGTGACATACACAGAGAATTACACTTAAACTAATCTTGTTAATGTTGGCACTTATGTTACCAATCTTCAAACTAACAAAAAATGTATGTTTAAATAGTTATGAAGGAGCTGTATGTCAGTGCATACCTGTAACAGCAATGATGCCTTCGTTTGTGTTGACGATAACAGATACATCTGCTAAGGTATGACCGGGTGTTGGCACCACTTTAACATCATCATCGATGACATAGGGTTCACCTTAAAAGATGTAAACTTTTTTCTGAAATGAACATATTTAAAATATCTCTTAACTAGTTATTGCAAGCCAACCAAAAATGGAAAAATATAAGCAAAACAAAGAGAAGAAATATGTTCCAAAATGTTCAGCATAACTTTATCACTGGTGTTTGTTGACTTATTAGAGAGCTCATGAAATATGAAGGAAGGAGTATCGCAAGCTATCTCACATAGTGAACAACATAATTTCCACAAACAACAGATCACTCTGGTCATAATTTATTTACTGCTAGAAACCCGACCTGGTTTTGCAGGGGAGCAAATTTAAATTTATGATGATGGTCCTTATAAGACTTCCTTGAGACAAACATTAGTTGCTTTTTTCCTCCTCATGTACTGCACAGAGCTCACTTTATTCTAGAATGAGGAATGTGACCACCGTAAACGCACTGCATGCCAGTCTGACTTGAAGAGCAGCGATATCTATCTTCCTAAAAACTTGCATCATAACTTCCACACCACACACACCAGCCTGGGTTAGTAGGTACAACATCTATTTCCTTCATTGGACAAACACTAATTCAAGAACTAGATCTAGGTCAATGATGTTTTCACTTAAAGGACAGTTATCAAGAATGATCACTTAAATGGTGCCAAGTCTGCACCAGGTTGCCGAGGCCATAGATTATTATTAATTTAATTATGACGGTTTAAAAATAAAACAGGATAACAACTAATGATGATGTTTCTGTTTAGAATTCCTTCCAGCGAAAGAGTAACATAGGCATAAACAAACATTTCATATTACTCCTTGAGTTCCACAGGGTCTTTACGCAAATGTGAACATGACGGATATAGCTACTTTGCCTGAACATATTTGAGATGTTATGCATTAGCATTGCTATAAAATATATTTGCCATGAAAATCAGCAAGTAGGCCTTCTTACGTGACAGGTATTTCATTAATCTGAACTTGCAATAGGCTCAATTCATTGTAAATCGGAAGATTCTCTCTCTCGCATCACTAGAATTTTCTCCTAAATTACTTACAAATTCTTCACACTCCACGTCTAAAACACTTCTCACATGCGATATCTTTTTACTCATAGAGTTACACAACCAGTGGTGGATAATTCTTTTTGTGCAATGCAAACACTTGAAACAGACACGCCTGCAAACTAGTTTGTTAGTTTTGCAATACAGTCAAATCTCGTTAATTAGAAGTCGTAGGGACGCAAAAATGTGACTTCGGATTACATGATTTCGAATTAACCGCCAACTCATAATTCAGAAATGCTACCCGTTGCCACATCACAAAATATTATGAGACCCGTTATTGCATACAGTTAACATTGATTCACAGTTTAAACCTTTCAAATGCCATGAAAAAACACCTATTTCCAAAATGTATCCAATGAGACGCATTTACAGTATTCAAATAATGCACTTGGATAACTCACTGGCAAACATAACCTCATACAACGAAAGAAAAAAGAAAAACAGATTCAAAGATGAGGAGAAATCTATGCTGGCTCCCCTGTGCAAGTGCTCTATTGATTGGATTACTGTACTGTATGCATTTCAGATGCCTTGTACTTGCACGAAAAGTAGCCGATGCCCTTAAAACACCGTGGCTTATCAAACATTCCTATGATGAGGGGAGGAAGTAGGAAGTCTCTTAGTTCCTTGTGCATTGCAACACAGGACAGTACGATTGTACGATTTCCCGATATGGCATTTCTGTCGTAATTCAGAAATGCCAACCCTTGCCGCGTCACAAAGTATTCTAAGCCCCATTAATGCATGCAATCACCTTGATCCACAGTTTAAATCTTTTGAATCTCATGGAAAAAAACTTATTTCCAAAATGTATCCAACAAGGTGCATTTACATTATTCAAATAAAGCACTTGGATAAATCCCTAGCAAACGGAAAAGAAAAAGAAACAAAGATTCAAAGACGAGGACAAATTATGCCGGCTCCTCTGTGCAAGTGCCTTCTTTTTTGGATTACCGTACTGTTTGCATTTTTAGATGCCTTGTACTTGCACGGAAACATCGTGGCTTATCAAACTTTCCTATGACGAGGGGAGGAAGTCTTTCGCTTCTGTCTGCATTGCAACACAGTGCAGTGACCCCATCTCCTTTAAAACCATAAGTCCATTTGATCTTGCCATTAAAAAAGAAAGATGCAGTTTCATCAGCATTGAAAATATTGTTCGGTGCGTACGAATTGATTATAATTATGAGTCATGCTTTTTCACCAACTGTTGGCATCGCCAGTGTTCGCGGATTCTGTTTCTCCGCACATTGCCAGCTACATGATATTGTGGTGATCCTTAAAACACTGAATACTAACAAACTGTGATTTCTCTCAAACTTAGCAACTATGAAACACACTGTAGACACAACGAAGTGAGTGAAAGTGCAGAAAGCTACCACTGCACGTTCCAGAAGACCCATTCTATCGTGACGCTGAGAACATTTGAATTTAAATTACTCTGTAAGAACTTTTTTTTTTAAACTGTAAAGGCAGTTTTGAATTAAAAGTCTGAATTGCTTTCCATTTAAATATGACATATGGGAGCAGTTTTCTTCCATCTGCAGTTACACAAAGGGTAACTGTACACCCAACATCGAAAACTACGTGAACCAGGGGCATGTTGCCAACCCTGATGCAAATAAAACCTGCACCCCAAGTCCGTGCCTCAAATTTTACAAAAAATTATGCTGGGATTATTCGCGTAAATACGGTATATGTATTCTTGGAAACATGCTGTTCTGTAACCAGTTTATCCATTCTATTTTGCCAAGCTGGTTTTTCGTTCAGGTTATATATGATTATTCACCTAAATATTTAAATTTTTCCACAATTTTTATTTCTTGGTCTCCCAGCTTAATTTCGTTTGCAAGAGAAAGTTGAGTTAGCATAATTTCTGTTTTTTCAAATGAAATTTTCAAACCAATATTTTGAGCTATTTCCTGTAAAGATTTTATTTGTTGTTTTGTTTCCTGAATATCATTGGCCAGAAGAGCTAGATCATCAGCAAATCCTAGACAGTTCAAATGTATGTTATCCTTCTGGGTTCCAATTTTTATAGTTTTCGAGTTGTTCTTGTACCATTCCCTCATAACGTCCTCTAGTACACAGTTAAAAAGAAGAGGTAACAATCCATCACCTTGTCTTAAACCAGTTGTTAACAAGAATGGTTCAGAAAGTTCTCCTCTGAACTTAATTTTAGAAATTGTATTAGTTTAAGTTCAATCAATTTGATTAGCTTTGGGTGAAGTCTGAAATGTCTTAAAATTTTTAATAATGATGGTCTGTGGACAGTTATAAGCTTTCTTGAAATCTATAAACGTTATTGAAAGGTGCTTGTTTTATTTTCTGTAACATGCCATGACTAGTTTCAAAGTTATTATTTGTTCAGAGCAGCTCCTCCAAAATCTGAAGCCTCCCTGGTATTCACCTAACTCTTGATCAAGTTGTTCAATCTAATTATATAGTATCTTAGAGAAAATCTTATACATGCAGTCAAGAATGGAAATACGTCTATAGTTATCTGGATTACTTCTTTCACCTTTCTTATGAATTGGATTAATTATAGCTATTGTCCATTGTTCTGGGAATTTTTCTGATATCCAAAACTTTTGTAATATCATATGGAGGGATGTCTGAGTCACACTGCCGGCGTATTTCCACATCTCTGCAAAAAGATTATCTTCTCCATATGCTTTGCAGTTCTTTATTTCCTCAAGCACCGTTTTAGCTTCTTGTGCTGTAGGTGGGTTTATATTTTCTGGTTTAGTTTTTTTTCGGAGTATGTGTATCAATAAGGGCTTTTCAGGTTCATCACTGTTCAGGAGCTTGTTAAATGCTTCCGCCATGATTTCTGCATTTTCCTTATTCTTATGCGCTATTTTTCCATACTTATTTTTTAACAATAACGTGGGCTTTAAAATACTGGGACACACACTCTACAGGGGTCACAAATATGGAGGGCCCAAACCCAGAGTATCAGTGACGGAGAAGGTGGACTTCGGTACGACATCGATGGTGGAAGAGGGGAACTTGTAGTGCCTGTACTCCAGAGAAGCGGCTACAGAATGCGTCTGTACTCCAGTGGAGTGGCCTAGAATAACACCTGGCAGTAGGTATAAAATGCCTTTGGGAGTGGCGACTCCATCGTAATAATAGCCTATATATGATATGGTACTAGTAAATCACCATCGGAAAAGGTTAGAGCGTCCCCTGCAGGCGACATGCAGTTCTCAGGGTACTGGGGGTAGGAGAAGGTGGAATTGATGGGGCTAAGTAAAGTGAAATGGAAAGGTAACGGAAGGAAGAAATTGAGGAAAGGATACACATTATACTGGAGTGGTGCCCAAGTGCCAATAAACGGAGTGGGACGAATCGTGTTGAAGCAATTGAAGGATTATGTTGAAGTGGTAGAATGTACGAGTGACAGAATAATGAAGATTAGACTAAAGATGAAGAATGAAGTGATGAACTTCATACAAGTGTATGCACCGCAGACGGAAACAGGGAAGAAGATATTGAAGGATTCTTGGAGAAAGTAGAAAGAGAAACTTCAGATGTGGAAGTAATTATGGGAGACCTGAATGCACAGGTCGGAAACTAGAGACAAGGAAAGGAAGAAGTCACTGGATCATATGGATATGGGAAAAAGAATCTTGAAGAAGAGGAACGAGTAAA
Organism: Anabrus simplex; assembly: GCF_040414725.1. Lineage (NCBI taxonomy): Eukaryota > Metazoa > Arthropoda > Insecta > Orthoptera > Tettigoniidae > Anabrus > Anabrus simplex. Next base: position 91,031,969 of record NC_090272.1, on the reverse strand, counting down.
CTTCAGTGAAAGGAATGGACTGATAGTGGGGAATATATGGTTCCGAAAGGAAAACAGCAGCAAATTTACAAGATATGGGCGACTACTTTTTGATGAAAAGGACAAATTGCAGGAAGTTGATGGATGCGACAGCTTTACCAGGAGAAGCACTTGATGGGGACCATAGAGTTGTGGTGGCAAAATTACAGTTGGGAAAAATGGAAAAACTAAAAGGGATAATAGAAAGTAAAATACAAGTATGGAAATTGAAAGACAAAAATATACAGGAAGATTTTCAGGAGACACTGAAGCAACAAATTCCAGATACTGAAGTGGAAAATGTAGAAGAGGAGTGGGCCAATTTTTAAAAGGCATTTGTTAGTGCAGCTGAGAGTGCTTGTGGCAGGACATCTACAACAGTGAAAGAAAAGGAGACACCGTGGTGGAATGAGAAAGTGAGGAAAATGATGAAAGAAAAGAAGACAGCCTGGCGTGAATGGAACTGGGATCAAACAGAAGAAAGCAAAAGCAAGTATCTCAATAGCAAACGGAGATGTAAGAAGGTGGTAGGAGAAGAATCGAAGAAGAGTTGGGAAGAATTTACAGAAAAAAATGGAAGTGGATGCAAGTGGCAGTAAAAGGATGCTGTATAGACTTACAAGAAGTAAGAGGACAGAAAGAGTTATCACAAAGCTAATGAAAAAGGAAGATGGAGAATTGTTAACACACCCAGAAGAGATACAGAGAAGATGGAAGGAGTATTTTGATAAGCTATTGAATGTGAACAACTGTACAGGGGAGATAGAAGCAATACAGTACGAGGACTCAACAACAGAGGATGATATAAAAATGCTGAAGGTGGAGTTAGTGGTGCAAGAGATGAAGATGGGAAAAACAAAAGGATGGATGAAATCAGTATGGAAATGCTAAAGGCTGCTGGACTTGTTGGTATGCAATGATTGTACCAACTACTAAACTGTATGTGGAAAGAGAAATGTCTACCAGAAGACTGGAGAAAAGGGATAATTATACCAGTGTCTAACTCATTGGGCCCGAGCCACGGAACCGTTCTGTGCTTCATCTTGGCGGACCACATGCAGGACCATGGAACTGTTCTGTTGTCTCTCTTTACTGCGTAATTCAACTTTTCCTCAAGAGATGGCAGAGTGAGTTGCATTTGTGATTTGTGTAGAGACTCCTTCTCTCCAATACTATATGATCTTTGCTAATATGTATTGATAGCATGCTTGGTAATATTAGTTTGAAGTGGGCTTTCGCTTGTAAACGAGATGGCTACCAGTAAACAACTGAAATTTACCGACACATAACCCCTTTTAGAAAGTAATGATGATTAGGTTTGTCATTTTTTCAGTGAAATTAGTACTAATACTAATAATAGTGTTGAGCAATGATCCTGAAGAACAAATAGATGTGGAAATTGAAGAGGAAGCTCAAGGAGAAGACTGTGTTACAGCTCAGCAGGCGGACTGAGTATGGATCAGTGATGTTAATAAAATAATTTAATAAAATATATATTCTTTGTTCCGCAGTTCATGCTATGAAAGTCATTTATTTTCATGTATATTTAAATCTTTAATGGTCTTGTGAATAAGAAATTTCTCATGAAATGAAGCGACACTATAGTTCTCTCAAAATAATTCCAGCCCCAATGCATTTTCAATCCAACAAATATGCAGGGCTCAATGGGTTAAAAAAGGGGACAAGAACGTTCGTGGTAACTATGGAGGAATCACACTGAAGGAAATAGGCCTTACAACAGAAGAGACCACAAATAAGATAAAACTGAATACAAAACTCAGGAATACAAACCTCCGCTTTGCCCTTACACAAAACAAACCAACACGCATATTTTCAACTGAGGAAAGGGCACGAAGATCAGAGAGTCTGAAGAAGTACTGGGAGGACTGCAAAGCCCGAACAATCCCTTCAAAGAGACCTGAACGACGGACTGACTAAAGTGATCCTATGTGGTCATAAAAGAAGAGGAAGGAGAAGAAGAAGAATCATACTTATATTGCAGGTAGTTAAAATACTGGAAAGGATATTAGAAAGAAGAATGAGAAGAAAGATTGAAGGAGAGTTACAAGAGGAACAGTATGGGTTCAGGAGTGGAAGATCTACTGTGGACCCAATCTTTAGTATGAGACAGCTGATAGAAAAGAACTGGGAAAAGGTCTGACTTTCATAGATGTAGAAAAGTGTCCCCAGAGAGAAGGTTTGGGAAACCATGTTTAAAAAGACCTGGAAGAGAAATGTTAGAAATGGTGTTAGCAGGGTACTGACCCCAGTCGGAAAGACAAAATGGTTTAGGAATAAGACTGGATTAAGACAGGAGAGTGTGCTGTCACCTCTTTTGTTCATTATGGTCATGGACAAAATTGTAAAGGAAAGGAAGGAAGTCTATGGAGATAAAGAGATGAAGATACTGCTATCTGCAGAATTAATGCAAAATGCTAGGGTGGACATGGAGATTAGTAGGAGGGTACAGCAGAGTAATGCATTCTACCAAAGTGTAAGAAAACTTGTTTGGAGCAAATAAGTACCAAGGAAAAGTAAATAAAGAGATAATGTAAAAAATGTACTATGTACCCATACTGACTTATGCAGCTGAGACTTGGGACTTGACTAGCAGGCAAGGGAGTAGAATTCAAGCCAGTGAGATGAAATTCCTAAGAAGTATGATAGGACAGACAAGGAAAGACAGAGTGAGAGATAAAGATGTTAGGAAGGAAGCTGAGATAGGAAAGCTAAATGAGAGAGTTGAAAAGAATAAACTAAGGTGGTTTGGACATGTAAAGAGGTTGGAGGAGAATAGAATTCCAAGATAGATGCTGGAGGCAAAGTGCGAAGGCAAGAGAGCAAGAGTCTTTGGCCATTTCTATTAGTATATTTATGAGGAGCCCACTTTCCTACTACATCTCAATACTTCTTTTCCTTACCCAGTTGAGCATAAAGTCCCTTATAAGTATCTTGATGTTATTCATATTTATTTTATTTATTGTCTGATCAAGGTGGAATGAATCGGTAAAGAGCGGCATAAGACGACAAAATTTAGACTGGGACGTGATCGTGGAAGAGGAATGGTGGAAGGAAAGAGGAAGATGGAGAAGTGCCATAAATATCCCGACCCGGCAAGAGCTGGATAAGGGGGAATGATGATGATGAATGTGGAGGGGTTGTATTTTGCAATTGTTTACCAAAAGCTTTGTAATAATCTCTAGAATTGGTTTTGTAATAATTCTCCTAAATAGAATTTTAAAAATCTTTTTGATATTTTCTCTTAACTCTTCTACTAGTTTGGGTGAATTCTTTTTTGACATTCTTGAATTTAGTGGTGCTTTCTTCTGTTTTGTGAAATTGAAATTTCAACCAAGCTTGATGTCTTTCTTCTTGCATTCTATCACAATCAGAGGTCCACCAGGCATGTCTTTTCCTTGGATTTAATGGAGCTAGATCTTCTGCATTCAGTTTAAGAATTGGTAATAGGTCATCTAAATTGTCTGTTAGTCGTATGTCCTTTTCTCTCCAACTCTGTTTTGTCCTTTCCTTCTTAATGGAGAAAATTTAATCTTGATTTTTATTAAGTAAGGATCTGAACCAGTGTCCGTTCCTCTTAGAACTTTACCATTGTAGAATTCCTTGTGAAAGAATTTGTTTATACAGACATGATCTAGATGCCATTCTTCTTTTGTCCAATCAGGATGTTTCCAAGTTTTAAGTTTGTGTGGTTTTCTTTTGAAATATGTAGATTTGGAGATTATTTCATGGGTTCTGCAAATTTCTATGAGTCTTTGGCCATTTTTGTTAGTATATTTATGAGGAACCCACTTTCCTACTACATCTCAATACTTCTTTTCCTTACCCAGTTGAGCGTAAAGTCCCCTATAAGGATATTGATGTTATTCATGATTATTTTATTTATTGTCTGATCAAGGAGATTCCAGAAATTACTGGCTTCTTGCAGAGTTTTTGTTAGGAAATTTTTTTCATTGGTAAGGGCATGAGCATTTATGACAGTGTAAAGTTTATTTGTGGTTTATAAAGTTAGAATTGCAATTCTTGGTGAGATGGCTTTAAAATAAATTACAGAATCTATTATTTTTAATCATTATTATTATTTTCTTTTTTGTTAAGAACTGATCAATGCTATGAACAAGTGTAAAAACATTTATATGAAAGTTCTGCTTACTTACACCTTCCTAACAAAAGAAACAAAGAAATGTCTGAACTTATCTTAATTATGTACTACTACTGCATTTCCTCTCTCTTCACTAGTCCAACTAGGACTGCAAAGCTTCATCCCTGCCATCATGTCAGCTGGCTTGTTTACTGGTTACATTCCATTATGTCATGCTCCAGTGAAGTCCTCAGCTTTTGTGGAAATATACTTGTAGTCTATTATTATTTTCTTATTTTGGAAATGATTTCGAGGACATTGAGAAAGCATACGATAGTGTACCAAGGGAAAGAATTTGGCAATGCATGAAAGAACTTCAAGTGCGAGACAGCCTCATAGACAAAGTGAAAATGTTGTATAGTGGGAACAGAAGCTGTATTCAAGTAGGATGTGGTTTGTCGGACTGGTTTGAAACAAAGAGAGGAGTTCAGCAGGGCAGCTCATTGTCACCACTTCTATTTATTATTGTAATGGATGTAGTAATGAAATCTATTAAAAGGAAAGAACATGGAGATATCAAAGCCTTCACATTTGCAGATGATGTTGCGATCCGGAGTGACTCAGAAGAGGAATTGGGAGAGAGAATACAAAGCTGGAATGAGGAGTTTAAGAAATATGATTTAAACATCAGCAAGACCAAGATTGTGGTGATGAAAGTGTATGGGGAAGGAGCAGAACCAATAGTCATGTTAAATGAAGCTCAACTGGACAGCTTTCCAGTTTTCAAATACTTGGGTAGCGTTATATCAAATGACAACCTAGCAAAACATGAGGTGAACAATCGAATCAATAAGGCAACATAATTTTACCACCAGGTAAGACACCTGCTGTGGGATGAGCAAATACGCATGAAAACAAAAATGACATTGTACAAGTCCTATTATACACCAATTCTTACATACAGTCTCGAAACCACAACACTGACCAATAGAGATAATTCCAAACTTCAGGCAGCTGAAATGAAATTCCTACGCACTATGATCCAGAAAACCAGGAAAGACAAGATTAGGAATGAGAAAATTAGAGAAGAAGAAGTAGGAATAGATGATTCTCTCCTCAATAAGATTCAGATATCAAGACTGAAGTGGTTTGGTCACATGAAGAGGATGTCAGTAAACAGAACTGCAAGGAAGGAATTTGACAGAAAGGTAAAAGGAAGACGACCCATGGGAAGGCCACGAAGGAAATGGATAGATTTAGTTAAGAGCGATGTACTGCTGAGAGGTCATGATTGGGACAAGTTGGTGGAGGAAGAATGGTAAAAGGACAGGATGAGATGGAGGAGGCTCATATACCACATCCGGGAAACTGGAGATGGTTTAGGATGATGATGATGATTTAGTGGAGTTTGAATTGTTGCTCTTTATTGGTAAGTGACTTAATTTAGTAGAGTGAATAATGGGGATCTTTTAGAAGTGTGTGATCACTGAGGTTATTCCGGTTGGCTTTTTTTTTGTGCAATGTGTATTTCTATTGCCTCCTTTATATTTAATGATTGTCTATTATTTTTGATGTGTAACATTGTAAAAATCTGTGCTGATGTCCATGGAGTGTTAGGTGTTATGTGCGAGTTCACAACAGGCCTTGTGTCTATTGTGTCCGATTGCTTTTTTGTTATTTGTACCTGGTGTGGAAATTACATTTTGCTTGGCCAACATGTGTGGCATTATAATTTGGTTCTCGGCACCTGAGTTTATATATTTCTGATCTGGAAAAAAAGTTTAAAAAATTAAGATTGAATTTGCTAATTTGTTTTTTGTAATGTGTTGTTTGTTCGGACATCTATTTAAAAACCTTGCTTTTTTGAATATGTCAGCTATCTTGTTTGTGTTTTCATTCATGAAATTTAGAACTATATATTTATCATAGTTTAGGCTTTTTTTGTTGTCATTTTCATAATAAACCGTGTATTGTGTTGGGTGGATGGTTGTTTCCTTCCATTATTTAATTATTTTTATATCATTGTCAAAAACTGTTTTCTTCATTGATATGGTTTTATCTCTGTGAATCACTGCGTTCAGTCCTGTTAATCTGCGTGTGGTTGGGTGAATGAAATTATTGCCTACTGTGTCTGAAGTTTGAGCGGGTTTCCTGTATTTTTCATATGAGAGGTTTTCGTTATTTCTACTGATTGTGATACCTAAAACACTGATCTTTCCATTTGTTTCTGGTTCCATTGTAAACTTGAATAAAATGTGTGAAGAGAGTCGTGTATGTGATCATCAACGTATCTTCTCCAGTGCAAGATCTCTTTGGAAAGTTGATCGGTTAAGAGTATTCAAAAAGCAAGGTTTTGACATAGCATTCAGAATAAGCAACACATTAAAACACAAATTAGCAAATGCACCTAAATAAAAAAGACCTTTTTACCAAATCAGAAATATATGAACTCAAATGTCAAGAACCAAATTTTAATGCCACGTCGGATAAACAAAATGTAATTTCGACACCAGATATAGGAATACAAAAACACAATTAGACACAACAGACACTCGGCCTTTCATGAACCCACAAGACAATACCCACCGCTTCACTGACATCAGCACAGATCCTTAAGTATCACTCATCAAAAATAACAGAAAAACATTAAATATAAAGGAGACAATAGGAATACATATCAGAAAAAAAGCCAAGCATAATAACCTCAATGATGACACAAACCTAAAAGATTCTCCACTATTCAGTCGACTAAATTAAGTCACATATCAGCAAAGCAAAAGCCTCCGTGGATCAGACGGCAGCGCGCCTGCCTCTCACAGCTGGGTCCCGTAGTTCAAATCCTGGTCACTCCACGTGAGATTTGTGCTGGACAAAGCGAGGTGGGACAGGTATTTCTCCCACTACTCCGGTTTTCCCTGTCATATTTAATTCCAGCAACACTCTCCAATATCATTTCAGCTGTCTGCCATTAATCATTGCTCCGGAGAAGTGTGACAGGCTCCAGCAGTCGGCACAATTTCTATCCTCGCTGCTAGATGGCAGCTTCATCCATTCCATTCCTGACTCGGTCAAATGACTGGAAACAAGCTGTCGATTTTCATTTTTGTCAGTAAAGCACATAAATTATACAATTTATTAATTGACTAATGCCCACGAAACATCCCCCTCAATCATTTCCAAACCAATTTAAAATATTAAAACAATATTATCAATAATAATAAAAATCATAATCATCATCTAAGTAAGGTTACAGTGTAGTGTGTACCAAAGTCAAATCACAGATCCCAAAAACAGAAAAATCCTAGATTTCAGATCAATGAACTCATGATAAATCAAAATTTCATTCATGATTAAAAGAAAGTGTTTGAGTCTCTAAAATAACACAAGTGGGAAGACATTTAGATAACGTTCAGGACGCTGCTACTCTAATGATCAATTTAATTAGAAAAAAAAAAAGCAACACCTACAGTGAACTGAACAGTGTGATGAAGCTCTAAAAAAACAGTCCCAAACCTGGAATTACTGGAATGAGGCAGGAAAAATTAAAGAATTCTTTTCAACTAAACTGTCTGCTAAAGTGACCTGCAATGCCAAATATGCTTATGAAAAGGCTCAGCCGGAGACTACTGAAGAAACCTTCAGGAGTAACAACACTTGGTGATTTTTTAATATACCTTCAATTCTGAACTTACCAGCTACGTACCAAGCCCCTTCGCCCTGTTTCCAGGGCAATAATGACAATATCATTTTGAATAATTATGACAAATCTGAATGATTAACTCAACAGTTTCAGTCCTTACTGAAAACTGCCCTCCTCCAACATCAAAGATTACAAATTCTGGTCCATCCTTCATTTCACCTGATTCTCTTCCTGATCAAGAAGATATCACCCAAATCATTGCATCTCTTCTTAACAACAAGACATAGGCAAAGATTCCATAGTTGCCAAATGTCTGAAAATGGCTGGTTCCAATTTTGTTGCAAAAATGGAAGAAATCTTTCATGATATATGGGAATCAGAAACTATTCCTAAGGAGTGGCAATCAGCTCTTATATATCTTCCCCATAAAAAATTAAAAAAAACAATAAAACAGATGTGAATAACTACAGAGGCTTATCTCCTCATTCGGTTGCCTATAAGATCCTGTAAAAAGCACTTCAAAGTTGCACTTAACCTATAGTTGATTCACAGACTGGTGAATATTAAGCTAGCTTCCATAAGACTCGCTTCTGCAGCAAACAGATCTTTTCACTAAAGAGTACAATCAAAATGAAATCTCTTCACACCAAATCATTTGTATTGACTTTAGCTGATTTCAAGAAGATCAATCAATCAATCAATCAATCAATCAATCAATCAATCAATCAATCAATCAATCTGGTCACCCACATGGCAGATTCCCTATCAATTGTTTACCTAGCCTTTTCTTAAATGTTATTAAAGAACTCTGAAATTTATTGAACATTTCCCTTGATAAAATTTATTCCAATCCCTTACTTCTCATACTATAAATTAATATTTACAATTTCTGGTCCATTCTTCATTTCACCTGATTCTCTTCCTCCTGATCAAGAAGATATCACCCAAATCATTGCATATCTTCCTAAAAATAAGACATAAGACAAGAATTTCATAGTTGATCCTCAAGGAGATGGGCGTGGACAACAAGACTCATTCCGTCATCAAACAAATTCTGACTAACACCTATTCACAAGAGAAATTCATTGGGGGATATCTCTAGGTTCTTTGAGATTAAGACTAGTGTTTGTCAAGGTGATGGGCTCTCACCCATTCTTTTCAACTGTGTTCTTGAAATGGTCATCTGTGAGTGGAAAAACATCATCATCATCATCATCATCAGTTTTCCACTCCAGTTGCCCGGGTATGGTTTACGAGCACTCTCCACTTCTGTCTGTCCATGTACCACTCTTCTCTCAAGACGACATCCCAGCTGACTCCTCTTGTTCCTATGTCCTCTTTCACTTGGTCCAGCCATCTCTTCCTAGGTCTTCCTACCGGTCGTTTTCCGGCCACAAATGTGTGTAGCCATTGTTTTGCTGTGAGTGGAAAAACAGACTACCCAATAATGGTATTAGGCTAGGCATTGGATCCTAAGCAATGAACATCAACTGTCTTGCTTTTACAGATGATGCAGTCATAAGGACAAATGACCTCAGCAATGCCTGTCTCCAGGTTGAAACATTACAAGAAGTAGCTGAAGCAGCCATGGTCTTTTAACCCATTCGCATCATTTGACGAGCTGTGGTCACACGCAGTGTTTTGGCCCATGAATCAAATAACAAGCTCAGCTTGCAAAGACACCGTGTCTCTCTTATCTTCGTATATTAGATTCCCTTTGCAATATAAATTCTCACAATACACACTGTAAGGAACTAGAGGCATGTGGTGTTGGTAAACAATGCTGTCTGTATTTCTGTGTGACACTAGGATTGTTGAACAACAGTTTATTTTCAGCAGTATTCAGTTTTCATTATGCAGTAGAACCTGTATCGTGGTAATGACGAGGAGAGTTTGAAAGCGCTTGTAGACAGTGTTTCAGATTGTGATTATGGCAATAATGACGTTTTGGAAAATGAATACTAGTTCGAGGGTAGTCATAGTGGCAGTGAAAGTTATTCGAGTGTGAAGAATATTGACGAAACTGAGTGAAAGTGCCGTGCCAGGTCCTTTCAAACGCATGCGGCCCCCAACGCAAAAGAACCATACGGACTGGAAATGGGGGAATTAAGACAATAATCTATGTATATCCATTTTATGGTTACAGCGGTGTTTCAGAAATACAACAAATTTTGCTTCCGCTTACCGTCCGAACTTGAATTAAATCCGATTCCACAGTAAACAATGTGGACATTTATTGTGACTTGAATGGGTTAATTAAGATACAACCTGAGCATTTGCCTGGTGTGAAAATGGAAAACCACAGAACACCATCTTCAGGACAGCTGACAGTGGGACTTGAACCCACCATCTTCCGAATGCAAGCTCACAGCTACACGACCCTAACCTTATGGCCAACTCGCTCAATGGAGATCATTCCATAAATCACACCAACCATGTTATAACTTCCAGACAAGTGAGAACTTGTTAAGTCTTGCATAACATGTGTCACACTCTACTGAATATCTACTGCAGGCTAGTTAAAAATGTGTGCTACAAACCACTTCAGTCTTGCCTTCTGGATCTTTGTAGTAGGGAACCTCCTATTTCCACCTCCTCTCGGACTTTTTGTTCCTGATCTTGTCCTTCCTGGTCTTCTGTATCATGGTGCATAGGAACTTCATTCCTGCAGCTTGGAGTTTTCAGTTGTCCTGCTTCGTTAACGTGGTAGTTTCCAGGCTATACATGGGGATGGATATATAATAGGATTTATATAATGTCATCTTAGCTTTCAATGGTACTTGTTTATCCCACAGCAGTTGTCTTATTTGGTGGTAAAATTGAGTTGCCTTACTAATTCGATTTTCCACATCATAATTTGCAAGGCTGTCTTTTGATACTATACTAACCAAGGACTTAAAGTTTGGAACTCCATTCAGTTTGGTGTAATTTAGTCTGGTTTGTCATTTGCCCTCTGCATCTTCACCACCACCGTCTTAGCCTTGTTGATATTTAAATCATGTCTCAAACCCTACTCCATTTCCGCAGCCTTTCCACCACATCATTTTTTGTTTCACCCAAGATCACTACGTAATGAAATGGCGTATGGCTTTTAGTGCCGGGAGTGTCCGAGTACATGTCGGCTCACCAGGTGCAGGTCGTTTTGATTTGACGCACGTAGGCGACCTGCGCGTCGTGCTGAGGATGAAATGATGATCAAGTCGACACATACACCCAGCCCCCGTGCCAGGGGAATTAACCAATTATGGTTAAAATTCCCGACCCTATCGGAAATAGAACCCGGGACCCCTGTGACCAAAGGCCTGCACGCTAACCATTTAGCCATGGAGCCGGACATCATCTGTGTAGATGAAACTTTAATCCTGCTGCTCCTTCCTTATTACTGCCTTTATTACAGTATCCATCACAGTGATAAATAGGCAGGGTGAAAAAGCACTATTTTCTGTACTCTTCTCTTCATTTCAAACCATTTGGACAGCCCAGAACTCACAACTTCTGGTTTCATCATACAGCATCTTCACTTTTGCAATAAGACTCTCCCGAACCCCCAGCTCTTTTAGCCATTTCCAGATAAGCTCCCTTGGTACCCTATCATAAGCCTAACGATGTCTAAAAACAATAGAAAAAGTGGTTTCCTTTTTCCCAGTGCTTTTCCATTAACATCCTGACAACAAAGATAAGGTCTGTAGCTGTTCTTCCAGGCCTACAACCCTATTGATCCTCTTCCAATAAAGGTTCTACAATTCCTTTTAATCTACTCACTATGATTTTTTTCCCCAGATGTTTTAGACCACGAGAGAGCAGCCTAATTCTAAGGCAGTTGGCGCATTTCCACCTACTCGCCTTCTTTTTCCTGGATGATTAGGTAAAATTTGAGGAAACAAAGACCTGGCTACAACACGTATTATCCTTGTCTCAACCGAGAAGCAGTGCAAATAACGGAATATGACAACTGTTTCAACAGGAAAGAAGAGAGTCTACAGATTAGCAGAGTTTGGAGACCATTACTCACTGCCAGAGAGCCAAAGTTTGAATGCAGTAGGGCACACTATGCATGCCTTAGTAACAACAATACGAGAGATAGGAAAGTCAAGGGTGGCACCAACATCCAGCCTTCAGATACACACAAACCTGTGCCATTTAGCCTCCTCGACAAGAGCTTCCGCAGTGTAGTGAATGGCTACACGGTCTAACATCCCAGAAAACAATCTAAGCTTGTAGTTTGACATCGGCTGTGGAAGCCTGCACCAGTAAGTCAATGACTATTATATAAAGGTGCTTAACAGAAGACACGCACTGGACAGAGCAGAAATTATCTACACATACAGGTATTTATGTGTCAACAGTGTTCCAAATTTTACAATGAGACTAGTACAGTAGATGAGCAGGGTTCGTGAGCAAAATAAAACATCGAATTACATATACGTATCTTTTGACTGCTTCTTGTCAATAGCTCCTGGAACCAGTTTGGTGATAGAAATGGAGAAGCACATGCCAGTGGTCTTCAAATGTATGTTGTGGACTCACATTTCTGTTGCTTTATCAGAAAATATAACACATTTGCCAGACTTATTAAATGATCCTTGTATGAGTTGGTGCAAACTTAAACTCAATGACACTACAGCTCTAGTGGGCCTTGGCCTACCAAGCGAGCGCTGCTCAGATCCAAGACCTCCAGATTATGAGCAATGTGGTCAGCACGACATATTTATTTTCTTGGCCTTTAGCATTGGCTTTCTAGCCAGGGCTGTTATCTCACCATCAGATAGCTCTTCAACTGTTTTCACAAAAGCTGGACCTCAAACCAGCTTTCCAATCCAGATAAAACTCCCTGACCTCGTCGGGAACTGAACCTGAGGTCTCTGGGTAATAGGTAGGCTTGCTACCCCTAAACTACAGGGCTGGAAGTTAAACAAATAAATAATAAAAAAGAGCATAAATTACCAGTAACTATAATTATTTTTAAAACATATACAGGTAACAGGTATAAAACTCACCTGTTTCAAATGGATGAATGTAGTAGAGATCTTTGCATGAAAGAGAGAATCCTACAATATGTTTGGCATTTAAAAAAAGATTGTTATTGCCAATATGGTCTGAATGACCATGGGTGCACACAACATAGTCTATTTCATCAGGACTCAAGTTGTGTTGAGCCAAACCTGAAAATATAAAAATTTGCTATAGTAAAATTATTGTGAAATTGAATGAACTCCAAAAAATATCTAAACAATTCTCTCATAGCAAGTATACAGACTTTTAAAACACTATTCTACCCATCTCAATGAAACTGTTGACAGGGAAGTCTTTTGTGTTCATGTTAAATTCTGACGATAACAAATCGGAGAAATGTTACTATGAATGGATTGTTAGCCTAAAAATTATATTATTCTTGAAACTTTCAAACCAAATTTTGAAGCAGTATTCTCTAGATCAGTGCCTGGTGGTGGTAATGATTTTTTTTTTGGCTAGTTGCTTTACGTCGCACCGACACAGATAGATCTTATAATACTAATAATAATTTGTCTAAGCATTTAGCTTCGTTGGTAATCTTTGAGTACAGTAGTTCTTGCAAATTTCATTTCTGTTGTGCTTAGTTTAGTGACATACGGTACCGGTATCGTAACTAGGATACGTCTGAAAGTAGTTTAAAATTACTGTAGTGAACTGTACAGTAGTATACGAGTAATATCCTATTAGAATTTAGTGTGATTATTTTTTTTTTTTTTTTTTTTGCTAGTTGCTTTACGTCGCACCGACACAGATAGGTCTTACGGCGACGATGGGACAGGGAAGGGCTAGGAGTGGGAAGGAAGCGGCCGTGGCCTTAATTAAGGTACAGCCCCAGCATTTGCCTGGTGTGAAAATGGGAAACCACGGAAAACCATTTTCAGGGCTGCCGACAGTGGGGTTCGAACCTACTATCTCCCGAATACTGGATACCGGCCGCAATTAAGCGACTGCAGCTATCGAGCTCGGTGATTATTTTATTATTGTAAAATATTTGTGTAGTACTGGTGTAGTAGAGGTATCCGTAGAAACTCTTACTAAAATACTGTTATTGTAATTAGAATAGGCTTAATTGCAGTTTGGAATTGTGTAGTTCTTGTGTAGGCTATTACTTTCGATATTCAGTAATTAACAGCAGTTTTTATCCTGTCAGGGGTTGTAGGATTAAAAAAAATAGAGCACGACTAAGTAGTATTGTAGTGTAGTCGTATATTAATTACCTTATTGTTGTGTACTATCCCAGACAATATATCCCTCCGTTCATTTATTTTTTGCAAATAAGTTATTTTATTTTTAATTTCATTTTTTCCCCCGTAAAGAATGGCTAAGGAGCACGAGTGTACTTACTGTGGGTGTGGCGAGGCATTGAGGGGTATGAGGGAGGAGTTGGAAAGTTTGAGGGAAATAATTAGGATTCTCACAGAAGACAGGAAGGAAGATAGGACTCCCTCAAACAATGTACAGGTTACAGTAGGTGTACAAGAGGAAGGGGAAGGAAAGGGAGGAGTTGTAGAAGACAGGTGGTCTAATGTTCTAAGGGGAAGGAGATTGCAGGCTAAGGGCTCTATTCAGGATCAGAATTCAGGACAGGTGTCTGTGCGAAATCGGTACGAGTCACTCCAGGTAGAACAACAGAGGGAAGATGAGGGACAGGGAACTGTTGCTGAGATGTGTGGAAGTAGGAGGAAGGGAAAAGGTAGGAAAGGGAAATGTAGACTAGAGGATAGGAAAAGACAGGTGGAACAGGGTCATGGGAAGGAGAAAAGGGAGGAGGAAGTAGCTTCTGCAGCTATCAGGAAAGATAGAGCTGACCAGGAAAGGAGGGGATCAAATGACGTGGGTAGGGTTGAGGCTCTGGTCATGGGGGATTCCATCGTTAGACATGTGGGGAAAGTGTGTGGAGGAAAGGGTACCAGGGTAGAGTTTTATCCAGGAATTAGGTTGAGGCAGATGTTGAGGAAAGTAGAAGAGAGGGAGGAGGGGAAGGAGAAGGTGGTAGTGTTTCACGTTGGTACCAACAACGTAAGGCAAGCTGATATAAGTACCAATACAGTTGGAGATGTGTGGGATCTGGTAAATGCAGCACGGGTGAAGTTTAAGAAAGCGGAGATTGTTATTAGTGGAATACTGTGTAGAAGGGATACTGACTGGAGGGTGATTGGGGATTTAAATGAGACTATGGAGTGGGTATGTGGGAAACTGGGAGTGAAATTTCTAGATCCTAATGGGTGGGTAGGAGTTAGGGATCTGCACTCAAATGGCCTTCATTTAAACCACAGTGGTACGTATAAGTTTGGAAATTCGTTTGGAAGGGTAATAGGGAGGTACATTCAGGGAAACGGGCTGGCCTAGGGAGCGGTGATAAGGGAACAGGGAATTGGAAATCAAGTACGGATGACATAAAATTGTTAGTGTTGAACTGTAGAAGTACTGTAAGGAAAGGAATAGAATTAAGTAATTTCATAGATATATATTTACCAGATATTGTAATAGGAGTTGAATCATGGCTGAGAAATGATATAATGGATGCAGAAATTTTCTCACGGCACTGGAGTGTGTGATGTAGATGTTGATTCCCATAGGAAATCAGAAATAATTGTTCCGAATGAGTAAATTTATAATACCAATATAAATTTTCCAGTCTTGGTAGGTGTGCTAGGTACCAACTGATGAACCCAGCCTAGCACACGGGGGCGAAACGCAGGCAACCAGGAATGAGTTTGCTGGAAAATTTATAATGTCCAATAACGGACCATTTATATTGGTATTATAAATTTACTCATTCGGAACAATTATTTCTGATTCCCTATGGGAATCAACATCTACATCATCTGATGGCCAAGCAGGCATCGATTTTTCATAATGAGACCATGTCTCTCATAGTGCATTGGCACTGCCGGTGGCTACAATTAGCCTACGCAGTGGCCTCCACGGTATGCACTATCCAGCGTCTTGGTAGGTGTGCTAGGTACCAACTGATGAGCCCAGCCTAGCACACGATGAGTTTGCTGGAAAATTTATAATGTCCAATAACGGACCATTTATATTTGTATTATAAATTTACTCATTCGGAACAATTATTTCTGATTCCCTATGGGAATCAACATCTACATCATATGATGGCCAAGCAGGCATCAATTTTTGATAATGAGACCATGTCTCTCATAGTGCATTGGCACTGCCGGTGGCTACAATTAGCCTACGCAGTGGCCTCCACGGTATGCACTATCCAGCGTCTTGGTAGGTGTGCTAGGTACCAAATGATGAGCCCAGCCTAACACACGGGGGCGAAACGCTGGCAACCAGGAATGAGTTGGCTGGAAAATTTATAATGTCCAATAACGGACCATTTATACTGGAGTGTGTATCGTAGAGATAGGATAGGAAGGGTGGGAGGGGGAGTGTTCATTCTGGTGAAAGAAGAATTTGTAAGCTACGAAAAAGTTAAAGATGAGACACATGAAATTCTAGGTGTAAGGCTCATTTCTAAAGATAATAGGCAACTTGATATATTTGGAGTGTACAGATCGGGAAAGGGTAGCACTGACGCGGATTCGGAATTATTCGATAGGATAGTCATCTATGTGGGAAACGACATGGAAAGAAATGTGATTGTAGCGGGAGATCTGAATTTGCCAGATGTCAATTGGGAAAGAAATGCGAACGACAGGAAGCATGACCAACAAATGGCAAATAAGTTAATATGGGAAGGACAGCTGATTCAGAAAGTGATGGAACCAACCAGAGGGAAAAATTTCCTGAATGTCATGCTGATAAAACCAGATGAGCTCTATAGGGAAACTGAAGTAATAGATGGTATTAGTGATCATGAAGCTGTTTTTGTGGTAGTTAAAAAAAATAAATGTGATAGAAAGGAAGGTCTTAAAAGTAGGACTGTTAGGCAGTACTATATGGCTGATAAAGCAGGCATGAGGCAGTTTCTAAAAAGTAACTGTGATCGATGGAAAATGGTAAATAAAAATGTAAACAAACTCTGGGATGGGTTTAAAGAAATTGTTGAGGAATGCGAAAACAGGTTTGTACCTTTAAGGGTGGTAAGGAATGGTAAAGACCCACCTTATTATAATAGAGAAATAAAGAGACTAAGAAGGAGGTGCAGACTGGAAAGAAATAGAGTTAGAAATGGCTGTGGAAGTAAGGAGAAATTGAAGGAACTTACTACAAAATTGAATCTAGCAAAGAAGGCAGCTAAGGATAACATGATGGCAAGCATAATTGGCAGTCATACGAATTTTAGTGAAAAATGGAAGGGTATGTATAGGTAGTTTAAGGCAGAAACAGGTTCCAAGAAGGACATTCCAGGAATAATTAATGAACAAGGGGAGTGTGTATGTGAGGATCTTCAAAAGGCAGAAGTATTCAGTCAGCAGTATGTAAAGATTGTTGGTTACAAGGATAATGTCGAGATAGAGGAGGAGACTAAGGCCAAAGAAGTAATAAAATTTACATATGATAACAATGACATTTACACTAAGATACAAAAGTTGAAAACTAGAAAAGCGGCTGGAATTGATCAGATTTCTGGGGATATACTAAAGACAATGGGTTGGAATATAGTACCATATCTGAAGTACTTATTTGATTACTGTTTGGTCAAAGGAGCTATACCAGATGAATGGAGAGTTGCTATAGTAGCCCCTGTGTATAAAGGAAAGGGTGATAGACATAAAGCTGAAAATTACAGGCCAGTAAGTTTGACATGCATTGTATGTAAGCTTTGGGAAGGCATTCTTTCTGATTATATTAGACATGTTTGTGAAATTAATAACTGGTTCGATAGAAGGCAATTCGGTTTTAGGAAAGGTTATTCCACTGAAGCTCAACTTGTAGGATTCCAGCAAGATATAGCAGATATCTTGGATTCTGGAGGTCAAATGGACTGTATCGCGATTGACCTGTCTAAAGCATTTGATAGGGTGGATCATGGGAGACTACTGGCAAAAATGAGTGCAATTGGACTAGACAAAAGAGTGACTGAATGGGATGCTATATTTCTAGAAAATAGATCACAGAGAATTAGAGTAGGTGAAGCTTTATCTGACCCTGTAATAGTTGAGAGGGGAGTTCCTCAGGGCAGTGTTATCGGACCTTTATGTTTTCTTATATATATAAATGATATGAGTAATGGAGTGGAATTGGAGGTAAGGCTTTTTGCGGATGATGTTATTCTCTATAGAGTGATAAATAACTTACGAGATTGTGAGCAACTGCAACGTGACCTCGAAAATGTTGTGAGATGGACAGCAGGCAATGGTATGTTGATAAACGGGGTTAAAAGTCAGGTTGTGAGTTTCACAAATAGGAAAAGTCCTCTCAGTTTTAATTACTGCGTTGATGGGGTGAAAGTACCTTTTGGGGATCATTGTAAGTATCTAGGTATTAATATAAGGAAAGATATTCATTGGGGTAATCACATAAATGGGATTGTAAATAAAGGGTACAGATCTCTGCACATGGTTATGAGGGTGTTTAGGGGTTGTAAGAATGTAAAGGAGAGTGCATATAAGTCTCTGGTAAGACTCCAACTGGAGTATGGTTCCAGTGTATGGGACCCTCATCAGGATTACCTGATTCAAGAACTGGAAAAAATCCAAAGAAAAGCAGCTCGATTTGTTCTGGGTGATTTCCGACAAAAGAGCAGCGTTACAAAAATGTTGCAGTGTTTGGGTTGGGAAGAATTGAGAGAAAGAAGAAGAGCTGCTCGACTAAGTGGTATGTTCCGAGCTGTCAGCGGAGAGATGGCGTGGAATGACATTAGTAGACGAATAAGTTTGAATGGCGTTTATAAAAGTAGGAAAGATCACAATATGAAGATAAAGTTGGAATTCCAGAGGACAAACTGGGGCAAATATTCATTTATAGGAAGGGGAGTTAGGGATTGGAATAACTTACCAAGGGAGATGTTCAATAAATTTCCAATTTCTTTGAAATCATTTAGGAAAAGGCTAGGAAAGCAACAGATATGGAATCTGCCACCTGGGCGACTGCCCTAAATGCAGATCAGTATTGATTGATTGATATGGCGACGATGGGACAAGGAGTGGGAAGGAAGCGGCCGTGGCCTTTATTAAGGTGTGAAAATGGGAAACCACGGAAAACCATTTTCAGGGCTGCCAATAGTGGGGTTTGAACCTTCTATCTCTCGAATACTGGATACTGGCTGCACTTAAGCGACTGCAGCTATCGAGCTCGGTGATTATTGTTTAAACAGGAAGTACAAATGAGCAACCGTCATTTCTGAACAATCAGAGGAAAGAATAGAACATCTGATCCTTTGTAAAATGAAGGTACAAAAAAAAAAAAAAAAAAGAAAAAAAAAAAGTGAAGGGTCATGAACAGCGTGAAAATGAAAGACACCCAAAAACTCGCAATCCTAATACTGTATTTCACTGCATAATTGTTGTATCATTTATTTTCAATACAAAAATTGGATTTTAAAAGTTTCATTGCTTAATTGTTACATGTTCAAATTTTGTTCATCAACCTGCTTAAAAGGAAAATGGAACTGCAATGTAAATTGCATATGAATGTACAATAAAATACGTATATGGCTTATGGGCTGTTTAGCAACACAGTCACGATTGATAAAAAAAATCACAAACAAACAAATAAAACCAATATACGTATTACCCATGGCTTATCGGTAGTTTGACAATGCGGTCGCAAGACAGTGTACAATTTATTCACCAGTGACATAATGCGAGTTCTCATTTGAAATACAAAAATTGTAAGGATGTAAGTTAACGCTTGTTGGCAAGGTTGCAGGGAAGTACTGGCACTGCACACACTTGTTTTCTGGTAAGGCTTTCAAAGCCTTGCAACCAGGGTTGCACTGGTATCAGAATGCACAGGTAAACAGCGACAAAATGACTCACTGAGAAACTATTTCATGAAAAAAAAAAAAAAAGTTAATATTTATTCTTATCGATGATAAACATTGAAATGAATGCGTTGTTCTTTTTTCATAACATTGTTGTATCACCAGCCATGGGCCACAATTTCCTGTGGTCTGCTCATCATTATCATCATTTTCCAACTCCTGTTTCCGGGGTGTTGTGTACAAGCGCTTGGCACTTCTTCCCGTCAAAGTATAGTTTCTGTTCCTCTATGTCCTCCCGCTTGACATTCTTCTTGCTGCCCTCTGATTTCACTGCATCAGAAAAGAACAAGAGTTGACCAAGGGAAGTTGGACAGGATACATGAAAATAAAAAGCTTGGCACAAGAAAGTAGAAGCAATGCCAGGAATCACCTAAGGACCCCGTGGTCGCCAATCCACGCTCCCAAGTTGCAAGCCCCCAGGGCCCCTTTTAGTCACCACTTACAACAGATACCGTGGGTGTATTCTTCGCCCATGTCTCCCACCCAAAGAGAGGTAATCAAGTTACTGTGACACCACTGTAGGAATGAGTGGGGAAACAAAATGCACACAATACATGCTTACAACTAGTCAAAACAAGCATTTGTATTCTATCTGGCAAGGGTCAGTGGTCCCATCTAGGAGCAGTTTAAGGAACTGCAACACTATCATTCTTATTTACCAGAGGAGACATGGACGTATTTCCAGTGGTGGTGGGCCCTTAGGGGCACGTGCCCTGTCAAGTTTTTGCACTCAGAATTTAAGGAAATAATTTATAATTTAGTTGGGCTACAGCCGAACAACAGAATTATTTCTACAAATATTATCACGACAAAATGTTATAATCTAAACAGAATTACGGATTTTGGTAGGTATTTAAACCCACCATGTCTTTAAGCACGAAGAGAGGATACCCTTTGTATTTTTTTTTTGCTAGGGACTTTACGTCGCACCGACTCAGATAGGTCTTATGGCGACGATGGGATGGGAAAGGCCTAGGAGTTGGAAGGAAGCGGCCGTGGCCTTAATTAAGGTACAGCCCCAGCATTTGCCTGGTGTGAAAATGGGAAACCACGGAAAACCATCTTCAGGGCTGCCGATAGTGGGATTCGAACCTACTATCTCCCGGATGCAAGCTCACAGCCGTGCGCCTCTACGCGCACGGCCAACTCGCCCGGTCCTTTGTATTTAAAGAGACAAGCTGTTGCTGTCAGTGCGACAATGACTGCAGGAGCCTTGCGAGGCGAGTGGCAGGCGAACTGTGGAGCTCTGGGCAGTAGACCGTCTTGTGCCCAAACAACGCGCCTGCGCATTAGAACACAGTATTTGAAGATGGTGAACATCCATGACAGCTGTGAGCTTGTGTGGGTGAGCGGGCGACGGGGAGTGCTTCTGGTTGGGCACTCAGATCCTTGAGGCCTTCTGCAGCGCATGCGCATAGAGCAAATAACAGATCACGAGAAATATCCACGCTTTACAAACATCAGTGTAGCCAATTCACCAATTCTGTAACTAAAGTAAATCTAATAATATTTTAATCTTGTTTATTTAAAAAATGCGTTCATATCGCTCCTGCAGGGATTTAGTTCTTTTCAGATGTTTGAATTATTAAAATAAGTTATCTTTAATGAGGTTACCGTGTTTACATCAGATAACCAAGTGACCAATAATTAGCAACAGTAACATTTCGTTCCGGCACTTACACGTGTTCTCTTGTGTATTTGTGTGCTTGTTTATTTCAAAATGAAGTCAGTGAGTTAATTGGAAAGCAATTACATTTTGAGACCAGAGTTTGTACCAAGAGTTTAGGAACACCGTGACCTGATATGATAATTGTACAACAGGCGGAAGGAAAAAAACAGGAATTTCAACAGAAAATTTAATAGTGGTATTGTATGCTCAAGTGGAATTGTTATGTGGATGCGAAGAGAGAAATTCATTTTTTTGTTTTCCTTGCATTCTATTCAGTGGTGACGATGCGTGGAGCACAAAAGGCGTCAAAGATTTAAAGCATTTATATGAAAAACTGAGAAAAAACAGTGAATTGAAGAAACATTTAAACAACGAAATGGATCTCGCACTTCTAGGTGAGCTGAACATAAGGATGCAACTTGATAGTGGGTAGAGACTAACTTCGTAAACAGCATGAACATGTAGACAAAAATAGATATATTTTATCTCGTCTGACTGATTGTGTGAAATTCTGCGGTGTGTTTGAACTTGCGCTCTGCAGCCATGATGAATCAACCGATTCAAACAATCCTGGAATATTTCGCAGTTTAGTTGACTTTGTAGTTAGCTTGGATATAGCAATGAAAGAACATTTAGAATCTGCAACAGTTTTTAAGGGTACGTCAAAGACGATACAGAATGATATACTAGATGCTATGCTCGAAGTGTGTCATACTTTTATAATGAAATAAATTAGTGCTGCTAATTACTTAGCCATCCAAGCAGATGAAACAACCGACAATGCAACGAAAATGCAGGTGGTGCTTATATTTCGCTATCATAGAAATGGCGAAATACATGAGCGGTTTTGGGGTTTCTTTCTGGCATCCAGTCATACAGCTGTGGCATCCAGTCATACAGCTGAAGGTATAAGCTCTGTGATTTTTAGTGAAAAAAAAAAAAAAAACCCTGAAAAACTAATTTATCAAACATTTGATGGAGCTAGTGTAATGAGCAGTGCGCAACTGGTGTACAAGCATGCATTAAGGAAGTATATAATGAAGCTAATTTTGTTCATTGTTATGCTCATGTAGGAAATTTGATTATGCAGAAAGCCACGTCCGATATAAAAGAAGTGAAGATATTTTTCAGTAATATTCAGGGAATTTGCCCCTTTTCCAGTCGCTCTAGTAAACACACCAAACTACTATATACAGCTGTAATGCACCGTTTGCCGAAAGCAGCTCCAACGCGTTGGAACTTTCAGACCCCGCATTGTCAACACAGTGTTCGAAAACAGAGATGTCCTGATTGAATGCTTCAAAACAATATGCGAAATAGACAGATCAAAACACTGTAGGACAAGCTTCTGGATTTATTGGATTAATGAATAATGCTGACTTCATTTTATATTGGCTGAATTTCTTGCATAGAGTGATGCCCCATTTTGATATACTGTTCTCCCAAATTCAGAGGCGTAATATTGACCCTGCCTTGGTATCTGAATTCCTAGCGAACTTTGCTT
Organism: Anabrus simplex; assembly: GCF_040414725.1. Lineage (NCBI taxonomy): Eukaryota > Metazoa > Arthropoda > Insecta > Orthoptera > Tettigoniidae > Anabrus > Anabrus simplex. The sequence goes on along the minus strand of NC_090272.1, from coordinate 91,009,128 downwards.
GTAACACCAGAAACATTCGCTCCAATTTAGAGGAAACTGATGACTACAAAGCTTCAGTTCCTCCTAAGCGGCAACGAACTTTCCAGCAACGAAAACGAATCGCTGCTTTGGAAACGTGTGATACTATTTTACTACATGCAGAAGAAAGATTTCGTTTCACAGGCCATTTACCATCTGCCAACCTTTTTCAGGTATCATGTTTTGGAGAATTTTGTACTCGCTTTTCGGATAAAGATTTCGCATCAACCATAAACACGTACCCAAAAGTGAACAAAGCCAGGCTCAGGACCGAACTTGAAGGGTTATATTCCAGGGTAGACGTGCGTGCGGCGCTATGGAAGACACGTTCAATGAATGCGTTAGGTTACTGAGCATCATTGTTACAATCCCGATGTCGACAGTGGAAAGTGAAAGGTGTCTCTCTACACTAAATCGAATAAAGACTTTCTTGAGGAATACGATGAGCCAAGAGAGACTAATGGCCCTGGCCATGCTTTCAATTGAAAATAAAATGGTACATTCGATTCCCGACTTCAACCAGCGAGTTATCGAATTATTTGCTCAAGCTAAGGATCGAAGAATGGACTTCATCTATAAATAAGAAGGTTAGTGTTTTCATTATTACTTGACTTGTAGGGGAACAGCTTATAAATGAAATGTGGATCAGCTTATCCCTGGCTATTTAGGTCAGTGAAATAACACTTGACCGGAAATGGAGAGGTCACGGGTTCGTGTCCCGGTTCCTTTGACCCCACCTTTCACTGTCTTTTTCCTTGGTGTTAATATCTAACTGGCACCAACTGTAAATGGGATAAGCTGATCTACAATTCAGTTGTTCGAGCATTTATTCACATGCGCATTAGTGTTATATTTTGCAACCGCTACCTTAAGTTTCTACTTGACTGCCCATATTATTTTATAAGTTGTGCCCCCCCGGATAATTTGGCCACGGGCCGCCACTGCGTATTTCCAGCTTGTGAACAAGTCAAAGTGCTGTCTGCGCACCGTGTTCAATGTGTTAAATGATGATATGTATTAACAGGAACACAAACACCCAGCCCACAAGCTAGGGGAATTAGCCAAATCCAGTTAAAGTCCCCCAACCCGGCCAGGAACCGAACCTGGAGCCCTCTGAACCGTTCGCCAGTATGCTGACCATTAAGCCAAAGAGCCAAACTTAAGAAGAGGACCCAATATGAGCTCTGTAACTCCCTATGAATTGCTCTACATTACAAATTCATATACCATTTTGCTATATTAAAGAAAAGATTTCATCTATTTTACAACCATCAAACATTGCAGTTACATTTCTGAACTTTCTACAAGTAAATCCAAATCATCATCACCAATTCCCATGTCCTGTGCAAATCTGACATTCCATCAGCAATACCACACACAGGTCCAGTTTCTTCAACGAATGTTAAGTGTTAACACAGTTGTTAAGGAGAATATAATAATAATAATAATAATAATAATTTTGTGTGGCTATTTCTAGCCGAGTGCAGCCCTTGTAAGGCAGACCCTCTGATGAGGGTGTGCGGCATCTGCCATGTATAGGTAACTGCGTGTTATTGTGGTGGAGGATAGTGTTATGTGTGGTGTGTGAGTTGCAGGGATGTTGGGGACAGCACAAACACCCAACCCCTGGACAAATGGAATTAGCCAATGAAGGTTAAAATCCCCGACCCAGCCGGGAATCGAACCCAGGACCCTCTGAACCGAAGGCCAGTACACTGACCATTCAGCTAACGAGTCGGACGTTAAGGAGACTTGACATATAATTTAACAAAATGGTCATCTCATCAAGAATTGTTAATAATAATTATAATGTTATTTGCTTTACGTCCCACTAACTACTTTTTAATGCCTTCAGAGATGCCGAGGTGCCGGAATTTAGTCCTGCAGGATTTCTTTTACGTGCCAGTAAATCTACCGATACGGGGCTGTCGTATTTGAGCACCTTCAAATACCACCGGACTGAGCCAGGATTGAACCTGCCAAGTTGGGGTTAGAAGGCCAGCGCCTTAACCGTCTGAGCCACTCAGCCCGGCATCATCAAGAATTGTTAACTCTAACAAAATGATAATACTTGTGTAAATTAACATGGAAGCAGACCTGTGTTAAACTGTTTAACAGCTGCTAAAATTTCAAAATGGAGGTATGTAGAAGATGTAAGTTTGAAGCTTTACTGCTGTATGAAGACTATTAACTGAAGAAGGCAATGGATGACCCATACTAGGAAAAAACGACTTTTTAGAGTTGTCAGAAGACAGATTTCTACAAAGATATCTAATTACCAAAGCCATAATGAACAAGGTACTAGAAGACATTGAAAATATTGAAACTTATCAGTGTCTCCAATGCAGCAGTTGCTTATAGTTCGGACCCTGTGTCCAATCGATTTCGGCGAGCATAATGTATCTGTTGGGGGACACTCAACAGTAACTCTTGTATAAGGGTTTAGGTCAATACCCTTTTGTTTTCAAAAAAGTTGAGGACCAATGTCATGAGGCAGGATCCGCTTTGGACCAAGTGGAGGTGACAGAACTCTAAAAGGTGAATACATTTTACTGAATCATGTCAGGTCCCCAACCTAATAATTTCCAAAGAATTTATGAATCCCCGCTTCCAATGCTACATGTATATAATAAATTGGAGAGTTGCAACTCAGTCAAGCGCAACAGTGGCTGAATGGCCACCATACTTGTCTACGAACTGCAACAACATGAGTTCAAGTCCCGCCGTAACTATATTTTTTTAATACAAATTAATTTATAATTTGAAGGAACATGAAGGTAAAAATGTGAATAAAAATATTAGGCAAACTGCAGTGAACTTTATTTTCTACCTCAAATTATATACACAGAGATCCAGCAGTAACTGTGAGAAGTTTAGGTCTAGGTACACTGAAGCTCGTTGAGGTCGGTTGACCGCGGGGTCTGGCCTCTCCTTGTTAGATATATGCTTGAGACACTTTTCATGTAATTGGAGGTGACTATGTTCACGAGTGCAAGACAAGAGAGTGTAGAATTCTGCAAAAAATTCCTGCTGCCAATGCAGCATTAACAAGGCATTACATTATTTTCCCTGCAATACGAGAATGCCTGAAAATCATTCAAGACATATCAATTATCACATTTTCCCAGTGATGTAGCAGCCACAGATTGCACTCATAAGAACAGGCTATATCGAATGTTGTGATATAACAGTCCGTTCTTTCACTTTTTAAGCACACTCGCATACTTTCAAATTAAAATTAAAACAACATTTGTCTCGCATTCGTCATAATAACGCTTCTGTTGCCTCTTACTTGATATGTTTACGTCTTAGCGGTCTCCGCTAACCATAACCTATAATAATGTCAACCATGTGCGATAAAGTACTATTTCAACACACCACTAGGAGCGCTTTATGTAAAGAAACAAAAGATGCTCACTGCCAAACGTGTTCAGAAATCTCATGTAAATGTGTTTGTTAAACAGGGTGCTTTTAACCAAACTGTTAAATTAACAACAATTGTTAATTAATATTTGTTAAGTAAAATTTAACACAGAGTTGGAGAAACAGGGCCATAAAGTGCTACACTTACCATCAATGATACGTTGCTTATCCCACGGTGTCATGGTATCCACAATGATCTTTTTCCTTCCCTTGATAAGTGTACATGTACAGTTGGCCTTCATTCCTTCATCTGTCATTTTAGAATATCCATCATACAGCACATGAACCGAGTAACCCATTATCCTAGAAACAAACAAAAATGCCAACTACATGAAAAAATAGCTCATTCACAAGGGTACAAATTTACTGAAAGTAGTCAATAACTGTATCAGCTGTCAACATGTCTTGCACAGATATTCTGTAAACCAGGTCTAGCCCAATAGTGCTCCTTGGGTACACTCCTGTCTTGTGTACCAAGGTTGTAGGGAGAGGAGGAGGCCATTACAACAGGAGAACAGTCGCCTTGCCAACTGGTCTGTTTTGAAAGAGGTTTTAAGACCCTGAAGGGCTAAAGACTGACTTTGACTTATTTATCAAACCTTTCTTGCTTTTGGCTGAGAATGTTCCTTGTTACTTCAAGCTTGAGCTAACAGATCTGCAGTGCAACACTCGTCTCAAGGATGTATTTCTGCAATCCTGAAATGTGCACGATTTTTATAAACTACTTCCTCAACTGCACAAGGCAGGCTGCCAAAGTTTTTTTAGTGTTGACATCTATGAAACTGACCACATGCTGTTTTAATGGGACGCACAACTCCATGCCACTGACTGCATCGTGAGCCCTTGTTCAAAAAATATAATACACTCTACAGTCCAAATGTAAATAAACTAACACATCCCATCTCAGGTCAGTGTTCTTTGTTTTGCAGTGTGTTGTTATAAAATACACAATATATTTATCATCATATTATGTTTGAAGGCTGAGAAAGTGGACTTTGCTTCATCGGTCTGATTTCACCACAAATTCACCTTTCACTCACCTCGGCCAGCTGCAACTGTCAGCACACTTCCATCCTTCTCACAATCTTTCACCAAACATCACAGAGATGGGGGACAGACGGAGCACTGCCAGGGCATGGTCGCGCTACAGGGGCGCAAGTCTTAATATTTGCTGCTATAAACCAACAGAAATGCTCCATAGAAGATCATAAATATTTGATTAGCAGTGTCGAGGAGAATGAAACAAGCTGTCAATTCTGGCTAGTCTTTAATAATAAAATTAATAATAATATTTTTAATGTGGGAATGTGGGAAATCTTTCATGCAACACTTGTGAGGGTCCACACTCCAGAAGTATGTGAGATTCCCACGACGTATATCTCCGTCCCGGAACCATTCTCGCATTATTTCAGGTCGGTGTCGTGCTTGTATTTTCTCAGTTTCTTCTTCCTTTATTGCCATTCATGAGCATTCAAATCCCTCTTTTTCTGATGCATGATGCCTTCTACATGCACTGCCACCTGATCCCAAGGTTCTTGGTTCTGTAGCATCACCTGCACAATAGTTTCTGGCATCAATTCTCCTTGCTCAGCTTCTAAACAGCTTCTCTGTGTTGACCAATGATAACATAGTGCATCTATCCTTTGCTGGTATTTTTCAAACTTCAGAGATTCAGCCCAGACTTCAGCACCATATAGAAGCATCGAGTGAACTATCAACATCAGAAATCGTCGTTTGCTAGACTTTGGAGCTTTAACGTTAATCATTAATGTACTCAGTGCAATCGTTTTTACCACCTTATCTGTCACTCGTTTGATATGATTACAAAATGTAAGTTTGGCATCAAGTGTCACACTGAGGTACTTCGTACTTCTAGGTGTTTCGATTACTGTTTGTCCAATATACATTGGAAAAACGGTCATGATCCTTTTTCTTGTCAAGATAACTATTTCTGTTTTATGATCTGCCAGTTGTCATCTATGATTCACCATCCAATCTTTCACCTGTCACATCACTTGATTTAGCTTAAACTGAGCCAGCTCCTAATTTCGAGCTACTATCAAAACAGCTACATCATCAGCATAGTCAACTAGAGTCGTGTCTTCCGGTATCTCTAACCTCAACAATCCATCATACACCACATTCCACAGATTTGGGCCAAGGATGGACCCTTGTGCTGAACCAGCTGTGAGCTGTTTCACTCTCTGCCTATCTTCTGTGTGATATACTAGAGTACGATCTTTCAAATAATTTCTCATTATGCGCATGAGATACTCTGGTAGTTTGAAAGTTTCTTGAAGTGCTTCCAACATGCATTCCACCTTACCGAGTTGAAAGCGTTCTTAACATCCAGAGTCACAAGAAGTGTCGCTAGTTTCCGAGAATGATGATTACAAATTTGTGCACTTTTTGCTGTATTCCCACACTGCATCGATTGTCAAATGTCCTTGTCGAAAACCATGTTGACGATCAGAGAGGTCCCCAGCTAGTTGAACTGCTGAAAGTATTCTTGGCTCAAGAAGTTTCTCTAATACTTTCCCAGCAGCATCAAGCATACATAAAGGCCTATAGTCCCAGATTTCCCTTTGATTATAAAATCTAGACAAGCCGTTTTCCAGTGAACATTAAACACCCCCGATAGCAGGCAGCTATTGTACATTTTCAGCAGCAGATGTGGGCAGAAATCTGCTATCAGCTTTAGTATCTCTGCTGGAATACCATCTGGTCCTGGTGCCTTTTTATTTCTAAGGGAACTAATCGCTCTTGTCAATTCTTCTGGTGTTAAAAAAAATTTATAATAATAATAACAATAATAATAATAATAATAATAATTTCAATTTGATTGGTTTCACATCCTAGTAACTACTGGTTTTCAGAGATGTCAAGGTCCTGGAAATTAGTCCTGCAGGAGTTCTTTACGTGACAATAAATTTATCAAAATGAGGCTGGCGTATTTCAGCACCTTCCAATGTGAACTTGAAGGCCAGTGCTCTAGTATCTGAGCAACTGGGAGTCCAGCTGAACCATTTTTTCCAGCCGCTTTTCTAGTTTTCAACTTTTGTATCTTATTGTATGTCATTGTTATCATATGTAAATTTTATTACTTCTTTGGCCTTAGTCTCTTCCTCTATCTCGACATTATCCTTGTAACCAACAATCTTTACATACTGCTGACTGAATACTTCTGCCTTTTGAAGATCCTCACATACACACTCCCCTTGTTCATTAATTATTCCTGGAATGTCCTTCTTGGAACCTGTTTCTGCCTTAAACTACCTATACATACCCTTCCATTTTTCACTAAAATTCGTATGACTGCCAATTATGCTTGCCATCATGTTATCCTTAGCTGCCTTCTTTGCTAGATTCAATTTTCTAGTAAGTTCCTTCAACTTCTCCTTACTTCCACAGCCATTTCTAACTCTATTTCTTTCCAGTCTGCACCTCCTTCTTAGTCTCTTTATTTCTCTATTATAATAAGGTGGGTCTTTACCATTCCCTACCACCCTTAAAGGTACAAACCTGTTTTCGCATTCCTCAACAATTTCTTTAAACCCACCCCAGAGTCTGTTTACATTTTTATTTACCGTTTTCCACCGATCATAGTTAATTTTTAGAAACTGCGTCATGCCTGCTTTATCAGCCATATAGTACTGCCTAACAGTCCTACTTTTAAGACCTTCCTTTCTATCACATTTATTTTTAACTACCACAAAAACAGCTTCATGATCACTAATACCATCTATTACTTCAGTTTCCCTATAGAGCTCATCTGGTTTTATCAGCACGACATCCAGGATATTTTTCCCTTTGGTTGGTTCCATCACTTTCTGAATCAGCTGTCCTTCCCATATTAACTTATTTGCCATTTGTTGGTCGTGCTTCCTGTCGTTCGCATTTCCTTCCCAATTTACATCTGGCAAATTCAGATCTTCCGCTACAATCACATTTCTTTCCACGTCGTTTCCCACATAGCTGATTATCCTATCAAATAATTCCGAATCCGCGTCAGTGCTACCCTTTCCCGATCTGTACACTCCAAATATATCAAGTTGCCTATTATCTTTAGAAATGAGCCTTACACCTAGAATTTCATGTATCTCATCTTTAACTTTTTCGTAGCTTACAAATTCTTCTTTCACCAGAATGAACACTCCCCCTCCCACCATTCCTATCCTATCTCTATACGATACACACTCCAGTGCCGTGAGAAAATTTCTGCATCCATTATATCATTTCTCAGCCATGATTCAACTCCTATTACAATATCTGGTAAATATATATCTATTAAATTACTTAATTCTATTCCTTTCTTTACAATACTTCTACAGTTCAACACTAACAATTTTATATCATCCCTACTTGATTTTCAGTTCCCTGTTCCCTTATCACCGCTCCCTAGGCCATCCCGTTTCCCTGAATGTACCTCCATATTACCCTTCCAAACAAATTTCCTAACTTATACGTACCACTGCGGTTTAAATGAAGGCCATCCGAGCGCAGATCCCTATCTCCTACCCACCCATTAGGATCTAGAAATTTCACTCCCAGTTTCCCACATACCCACTCCATAGTCTCATTTAAATCCCCAATCACCCTCCAGTCAGTATCCCTCCTACACAATAATCCACTAATAACAATCTCCGCTTTCTTAAACTTCACCCGTGCTGCATTTACCAGATCCCACACATCTCCAACTATGTTGGTACTTTTATCAGCTTGCCTTACGTTGTTGGTACCAACGTGAAACACTACCACCTTCTCCTTCCCCTCCTCCCTCTCTTCTACTTTCCTCAACATCTGCCTCAACCTAATTCCTGGATAACATTCTACCCGGGTTCCCTTTCCTCCACACACTTTCCCCACGTGTCTAACGATGGAATCCCACATGACCAGAGCCTGAACCCTACCCACCTCATTTGATCCCCTCCCCTCCTGGGCAGCCCTGTCTTTCCTGATAGCTGCAGAAGCTACTTCCTCCTCCCTTTTCTCCTTCCCATGACCCTGTTCCACCTGTCTTTTCCTATCCTCTACTCTACATTTCCCTTTCCTACCTTTTCCCTTCCTCCTACTTCCACGCATCTCAGCAACAGTTCCCTGTCCCTCATCTTCCCTCTGTTGTTCTACCTGGAGTGACTCGTACCGATTTCGCACAGACACCTGTCCTGATCAGAGCATGATAAAATAAAATGAGTGTGTGTATAACAGGATAAACGTGACTTTAAATATGGTTCCTCGATTAGTCCAGTCAACAGTCTCATAGAACAACAGATAGGACCAGGCATTCGTTTCTCTCTACATTTGTACACGTATTTGTTTTCCATATGCACAAATCTAGTCAGTAACAGCTAAATTAAATTAAATAATGGACAGGAACACGAATTAAGTCTTACAGACAGAGACAGGAACATAAATAAGAACAAATAAGGAAGATCTAAATGCACAAATTGGAATGGAAAGACAAGGAAAGGAAGATGTTGTAGGGCCCTTTGAATATGGAATGTAAATCCAGAAGGTAAGTTGTTGGTGGATTTTTGCATGAGGAACAAAATGATTGTTGGAAACACCTGGTTTAGGAAGAACAGTCAGAAGATTACAAGGTATGGTTGGGGAGACAGATGAACAAAGACCATAACTGATTATATAATCATAGAGAAAGAACACCAGAAGAACCTTTTAGATGTTACAGCCATGCACAAAGAAGCCTTTGGTGGAGATCATAGAGTTGTGATAGGAAAATTGAAAGTGGGAATGACTGAAAAACCCCCATTAAAAAGGGAGAAAAGAATTAAAGTATGCAAGTTGAAGGAGAAAAACATACAAGAAGAATTTCAAAGGGAAATAATACCCTTGGCACCCAGGATGGAGGTGGGGAATATTGAAGATGAATGGAAAAGATTTAAGGAAGCACTGGTTGGATGTGCAGAAAAGGCATGTAGTAGAACATCAGGAAATGCGAAAGACAAAGAGACACACTGGTGGAATGATAGGGTAAAGTTTAAAGTGAAGGAAAAGAAAATGGCATGGAAAGCATGGAAAACATCAAAGACTGAAGAAAATATGTGGAGGCAAAGAATTTGGCCAAGAAAGTAGTGGAGGAAGAAAAGAGGAAAATCTGGGCCTTATTCACACAGAAATTGAGATAGCCTATGGTATGCAGGGCAGCAAGAAATTACTGTACGGTACCTTAAAAAACAAAAACAGGGATCAAGTAAACACCAGATTTGTGAAGGATGAAGGTGGAATAATAATAACAAAGCCAGAAGAAATAAGATATAGATGGAGTGAGTATTTTCAGAAGTTGCTGAACATAAGGACTAATGACAGACATTCAATGGACAACCAGGAAAGGCAATTAGTTGAAGAAGAAATGGATAAAGAAATTCCAATGAATGAAATTAAAATGGCAGTAAAAAAGGTGAAGAACGGAAAAACTGCTGGAATAGATGAATTTTAGTGGACATGACAAAGGCAGCTGGAGCTGTAGGCCTGCAGTGGACATATTGGGTTCTCAGGAATGTCTGGGAGAATGAGGAGGTCCCTGAGGATTAGCAAAAAGGAATAATCATCCCAATTTTCAAGAAAGGTGATAAGAAAGTTTTGAAGAACTATAGGGGAATTACTCTAATATCCCAGATAATGGAGAGGATACTGGAAAGTAGAATAAGGTTGAGGATTTAGAATCAGATACAGGAAAATCAGTTTGGTTTCAGAAGTGGAAGGTCAACAATAGAGTCCATTTTCATTATGAGACAACTAATGGATAAGCAATGGGAATACGGGAATAATACGGTGATGACATTCATTGACACTGAAAAGGCATATGACAGTGTCCCCAGGACTAAAGTTTGGGACAGTCTGGTCCAAAAAGGAATTGGACAGGGATTAATAAAAATGATCATGGCAATGTACAAGGAATGTCGTAGTTGCATGCAAACACAAAGTTGGCAGGACAAGTTGGTTCAAAATAACTAGTGCGCTGAGACAGGGAAGTGTTCTATCACCAATCCTGTTTACAATAGTAATGGATGACATCATGAGAACAGCAAAAGCAGCATAGCAGGAAGAGAAATGAACATGTTATTTCCAGATGATATTGTGATTTGGGGAGAAGACGACAGGAAGGTTCAAGAACAGTTGGATGTGGTGAATGGGAAGATCGAAGAATGTGGACTAAATATAAGTGTAGAAAAGAGTAAAATTCTTGTTATGACTAGAGGGGAGAAAGAAGGGAAAAGTCAGATTAGACTTGCAGACAAACCCCTGGAATTAGTGGAAATGTTCAAATACCTGGAGAGTGAATTAACTGAGAATGCTAGACTGGATGCTGAGATTAGTAAGATGATTCAAGCCGGAAGTTGTTTCTATCATAGTGTAAGAAACATGTTATGGGACAAAGATGTGCCAACGGAAGCAAAGGAAACTACTGTATGTACAAGATGTATTACGTACGCATAACAGCTTATGGAGGAGGAACTTGGACAATGACAAAAGAGGATGAGAGTCGAATACAGGCAGCCAAAATGAAGTTCTTGAGGAGTATGATACAGAAGAGTAGAAGAGACAAAATAAGGAATGAGAAAATCTGGGAAGAAATTGGAGTGGAGAAAATGAATGATAGAATAGGGAAGAGCCGATTAAGATGGTTTGGGCACATAAAGCGAATGAGTGACGAAAGAATGCCAAAAAAGGTGATGGAAATGCAAATGCAAGGAAGGAGAGGCCGTGGACGACCACGACCGAGATGGAAGGATACAATCCAACGCAGTATTATGGAAAGAAACCTGGTCTGGGACACAGTGTTGGAGGAGGAGTGATGGAAAGACTGAAGAAAGTGGAGAGGAACCATATTTGCCCCTGCCTGGCTACAGCTGGATAAAGGGAAATGATAATGACGATGATGAAGTAATAAACACAATGAAAAGTCAGTATGGGAAGAAGGAGCAATAAAAATGGAGACAAACAAGAAAACACAAAAAGAGAAGGGCGATCTCCACATCTTCATACGCTGCCATCTCGACCTCGACAGGATAGGTTCTGGCTTTATCACACTTATTTCTTCTCAGCTCCCAATGAGCTCATTTCTATTTCCCAGCTTCATCAGGAGAGCAGGCATGACTACACCCAGACAAACAATCTTGACAGATCCTTCTATATACATCTTGATAGCCTGTCTGGGTAGCTCAGATGGTAGAAAGCTGGCCTTCTGAGCTCAAGTTGGCGGGTTTCAACCTACTCCAATACATCAGTCTTGTGTTGGTAGGTTTACCAGCACGTAAAAACTCCTGTGGTACTGAATGGCGGAACTTCAACGTCTCTGAAGACCATAAAAGCAGTTAGTGGGATGAAGAACTAAAAACATAAATATTATTATAATTTAATCACAAGATGCAGAAAAGGCATATTTAACAAACATTGAAAAATATGTTTTGTGCCTTAATCAATAGCTGAAAGGTAGGGCCACATTCAGAGCAGAAAGTACAAACAACATTCTCTACGTTATTGCAACTGCATCTTGACAGAGTAACCATATTAGAATGACATGTTGCAGAATGTTCATCATCATGTCAGACCTTAATGTTCGCACAAGATGTTGGTATGAGATTTTTTCTCCGCACTCTTGTTTTACTAACACAATCAATGGTAAAGATTGAAGAAGAGTGAAAGGTGGTGAAAGGAGATATATATATATATTTTTTTTGCTATTTGCTTTATATCGCACCGACACAGATAGGTCTTACGGCGAGGATGGGCTATGAAAAGCCTAGGAGTGGGAAGGAAGCGGACGTGGCCGTAATTAAGGTACAGCCCCAGCATTTGCCTGGAGTGAAAATGGGAAACCACAGAAAACCATCTTCAGGGCTGCTGGCAGTGGGGTTCGAACCCACTATCTCCCGGATGCAAGCTCACAGCTGTGCGACCCTAAACACACCGCCAACTCACCCTGTATGTGGTGAAAGGAAAGGCAATGTGAAGAATAACAGAAGATTAACAATCAAGAAGGAAAGAATTACAGGAGAAGTATATTTATTGGATAGGAAATGAAGTAGCAGCAAGAAAGACAGGAGACGATTGTTGAAGATATAACCTTGAATTTCAAACTCATTATTATTATTTTTTTTTGCTATTGGCTTTACGTCGCACCGACACAGATATGTCTTATGGCGACGATGGGTCAGGAAAGGGCAAGGACTGGGAAGGGAGCGGTCGTGGCCTTAATTAAGGTACAGCCCGAGCATTTGCCTGGTGTGAAAATGGGAAACCACGGAAAACCATCTTCAGGGCTGCCGACAGTGGGGTTCGAACCTACTATTTCCCGAATACTGTATACTGGCCACACATAAGCGACTGCAGCTTTCGAGCTCGGTACTCATTATTTTGGATTACATACTAACATACAGAATATTGGATGACTCTGATAATTATTTCTAGATTTTCTCTACAGATACCGACTTACATGCTTTGCAAAAGCTTCAGACGATCAGCTTCAACGCAGAGTAGGCTACTTGTTGTTGTTCATAAATAGTAAATAACAACAAAAATATAATAATGATGATTTACAGGATTATTACTAAATTGTTGGAAAGTGTAAATAATGTAATGAATGGTGGTCTACAGGCTTATAAATACTACACTAGAACTATGCTTAAAACTAATAGCTAGTTACTACTAGTGAAGTAAACAGTTAAGTGACTTACCAAAGTTAAGAAGAAATTACTTAATCTAAAAAATAACAGCTAACATTAGAGAATATAAAGAATGAAATTAGGACTACAAAAGAAATAAAAAATTAAACTAAAAAAAGGAGAAACTTGTCTATGTGCAATTTATAGGCTATACGACATGCAGAGAGATATAACTTATTGGACTCGCAAGCCTGCAAACACCTACAGGCGTGTATTTCTTCTAAAGCAAGAAATGCCCTAATGCTTGGGTAAGACTGAAATTCCTTTCAATTTGATAATTATTAATGTAGATATGTAACGATCCTGCCCTGCCCATAACTAACTCCCAAGGACATGCAGCTCCCTCTGTATGAATGATGTACTGACGATGGCTTCCTCCCAGGAAAAAAAAAAAAAAAAAAAAAAAAAAAAAATTCCGGAGGTAAAATAGTCCCCCTATTCGGATCTCCATGTGGGGACTACACGAGAAGGGGCAATCATCAGGAAGATGGATACTGACATTCTACGAGGCGGAGCGTGGAATGTTAGAAGTTTGAATTGCTGTGGTAGGTTAGAGAATCTGAAAAGGGAGATGGATAGACTAAAATTAGATGTAGTTGGTATAAGTGAAGTACGTTGGCAGGAAGTTCATGATTTTTGGTCAGGTGACTGCAGAATTATCAACACAAAGTCAAACAGGGGAAATGCAAGAGTTGGTTCAATAATAAGAAAATAGGGCGGCACAGTGAAAGGATTATTCTTGTCAAGATAGACACCAAACCAATGCCCACCACAATAGTGCAGGTCTATATGCCTACTGGTTCAGCGGATGATGAAATAGAACGGTGACTAGAAGCTAATTGTGATGGGAGACTGGAATGCAGTGGTAGGCCAAGGAAGAGAAGGCAATACAGTAGGAGAATTCGGATTGGGACAAAGGAATGAAAGAGGAAGTCGGCTAATTGAATTCTGCACCGATCATAATTTAGTCCTTACTAATACTTGGTTCAACACCACAAACGATGGCTGAATACGTGGATGAGACCTGGAGACACTGGAAGGTATCAAACAGGCATCATTATGATTAGGCAGAGATTCCAAAACCAGGTGTTGGATTGCAAAACTTTCCCAAGAGCAGACACGGACTCTGATCACAACTTGTTGGTCATGAAATATCTCTGCAAAACACAAAGAATTTCACCTTACTTTCTTGACACGGCATAAGCCCAAAAGCCTATATCATGTCTATAAGTATGTAGTTGTTTTGCTGGAATTCATTACACAAAAGCGTGCAAGATTTTCAGCCACCAATATTGTTCAGTGGCGGATCATACACTTGTGAGGTTTCTGCCTAACATGGCTGACAAAAAAATAAGTTCAAAACAATAAATCACTACTTTCCAACACAAGGACATTCTTTCTTACCCTGTGACAGGGATTTTTGGCTAAACAAACCGTATATAATAATAATAATAATAATAATAATAATAATAATAATAATAATAATAATAATAATAATAATAATAATAATAATAATAATAATAATAATAGTATGGACTTCAGCTACTGTCTGCAGGCATATTAATTTGATGCCATCTGGCTGCTCATTTGTCAGTTTTGATGTTCCATTTTACTGTAGGTCTACTAGATGGCAGAGTAAACCGAATCTTTCTTGGGTGTCTATGGCTCAGTTTTAATGAATTTTGTTGGGCAAGCATCAAATGTGTCACCATAGATCTTTTAGGCCTATATACCGACATCATACGACATAGTGTTGAATGGACTTTCTGCCCTTCAAAAATCTGACTACATCTGCCAGGTTTCAACCCGCTATCTTGGGATCCGGAGGCTGACACTCTACCACTGATCCACAGAGTCAGCTTGTGATAGAATACAATGGGAGAATACTGCAAACTCACGAGGAAGAAATTATGGCATTCAAAAAATGATGGCCTGGGCAGTATAAAAAGGTCTGTCTGTCAAAGGAGACTGCCAGAAGAGGCATTCCTGAGAAAAATAAGCGTACTTTCAACTATCCAAAATGAAATACATTTAATACAAATCAGATATGAAAGGGAAGGTTGTTGGTGCTGAGTATATTGATGGATTAATCAAACACACATTCAGAATTAAA